>NC_080019.1:76533179-77183179 GCF_030020395.1 Manis pentadactyla | reverse complement strand
AAATTTCAAGAATCTTTAGTAATTCTTTGATTTTTTTTTTTTACTTTAACATTAAGTTTGCTGATTTACATAAATACAGCCTTCATCATTGATTTTGTATCAAAATGAATGTTTTGTGGAACCCCTGTGAATACTCATTGTTAAATAATATATAATGACAAAGTTAGAATAGGAGTAACAATGGAGAATGTAGGTACATATACTAACACTATTTTGTAACAGAACTAACAACCTTTTCATAGGCTAAACATGTTCTTTTAATCCTCTGATATATATATATATATAGTCATATAAGTAGGCAATATATTATAACCTTCAGTGAAAGCAAGTTCATATAATATTCAGGATTTTATAAAGAAGCCATAATGAATTTCCTTTGCTATTCAATTACATATGCTATGAGAAAACTGTTAGGCACTTTTTCTAGAAAGATGGTTACAGCAAGTAGGTAGAATACTTTTCCCAAGCCCATCTCAATTAAGAATTGAAATCTAATGCCAGGATATCTGATTTAAAATAGAAATAGTAAGACAGCATGTTATGGCTATATGCTTATAAGATGAAAATTATTCACCAATTCTTGTGAGGAAAAGTGAGTTGAGTACTCACATCTGGTGGAAAATAAACTCATAAAATATACCAAGGGATACGTAGATTGTAAAGAAAAGAGAGGTGTGGTAACACCTTAATACGTATCAAGAGATAAGTAGAATCACACATTTTGTTTAGTATTTTTTCTACATGAAGGTATGCTATTGAAGTAATCAGAATACTGAAAAGTTTACATGTTAATGTAAGTGGTGGATTCAGTATTATACAAGTGAAGGGAGGGGTATGTACAATTTTAAATACAGTGATCATAGTGTATTTTACTAAAACGTTAACACTCAAGAAGACTTGAATGAGATAAATATCTTTAGATTTTCAATCTATTTGAAATTTGAGAAAACTGGGCAGTATGATTTTTTTGTCTTTCTTCCAAAATGGATGGACAATACTGTTAAACCCAAACTTAAATTTCATCATGTTACTATACCAACATTACTATATACCAAATACCTATACACTCATGGGCCTGTTCCCAGGATACTGTTACAATGCTATTTATTTATTTTTTCTAAGTGTTGGCTTAATTACACATGGTTTTAATTATAATTTGTAATTTACATGTGGGTATGATTTAGAACTTATATATTTGTATTACAATGTATACTATAATTGTATTTTCAGGTCTAATAAGTCTTTATGGGCTTTTATTTTTATTATGGCTCGGTTTAGGTTTATACTTCCCTATATTTATCAGAAACACCTATGTTAGGAATCATCTGTAGGAAAGGAGTTTTTATTATATTAAATTTACAGATGACTTTTAGGACAACTGATATTTCAAAAATACATCCATTTAATCTGATTTTCATTAATGATTGTAAATTAACTCAAAGTTTTGTTCATTTGTTTTAGGTTTATTCTTCATTAATTTTCCATTTTTGTTACTATTATAAATGAAATTTTTTCTATCAATCATTAACTAGGTTTTGCAGGGTTATTACTTATATAGGCTGATGTGTGTCCAGTCATGTTACTAAAACTTCAAATTTGTTAAAATCATTTGCGCATTAATTTTTTTCAATTCTGTAAAGACATTTCTATTGCCAATAAATAATAACATCTTTCTCTTTTTTCCATCTTTGAAATATTGTTGGACTAGAAACTATAATATATTGTAACAGAAACTATAATACTGGAATTTTGTCTTGTTCTTGATTTTAATGGAAATATTTATATTGTTCAACTGTTAAGTATGATAATTGCTGTAAATTTATAGTTGCAAGTTTTTATCAGATAAAATAAGTTACTGTTTATTTAAATTCTGCTAAGATATTTTATCAAAAATGTTTGTAGAATTGTTTCAAATGTTTTTTCTGTAACTGTTAAAGTGCTTTTATAATTTTGACCTGCTAATATAAATGACATTGATAGAATTTTTAAATCTAGCATTTTTTAAATTCTTAGTTGGTCATAATTTCCTTTGATCCAAAACTAGATAAATTTTGTAATATTTATAGAAATGGTTTGCTTTCATATTCACAAGATTTCCCCATTTTTGTCCTAGTGTTAGAATGCCATTAATCTTAAAATGAACTCATTCATTTTTTTCAGCTTTTAAGTAGTCTGTAGTAACTTCACAGTTTGAAAAATATCTATTCCTTGAAAGTTCAGTAAAATTTGTCACAGGAATTACTGTTGGGCAGCTGCGTCTGGGGCGGTCTCTCCCTATGCACTAAGTGAAATTTCAACCTGGTGAGGGAGGGTTTGACTCTGATGGAGAAAGAATTCTCAAACAGGTTGGAAGAATATGGGTAAGGAAGGAATTCATTAAAGTGAGAGGAACAGCAAATGGCAGCAGCCATGCAGGCAGCAAAGAACAATGAAGAACAGAGGGAGTAAACGGGAAGCTCATTGAACTCCTGCTCCGCGTAAGGCAAATCCCTTCCCAACTCCTCGGGCCAGGGTCACCTGGCATCCAGTGTCCGCTTTAATCAGCATGGTGTGGGAACTAAGCCACTGCCACCCCAGGATTTGAAGGAGCCAGAGAGCAATGGATGGCGTGAGATTATGTTCTGAGAACTTCTCAAAGGCAAAGAAAGGAGATTTTTGGGCAAGCTACTGCAGAGCATGATCATATAGCTGCAGTCTCATCTGGGTCACCCAGGAGATGGGAATTTACAAGCCCAAATCAGAAATCCTAGTAGCCCCTCCCTACTTGTCTGAAGTAGGAAAGAGAGAGAGTGAATAATAGTGCTTAAGTCTAGAAAATAGAAGGAAATAACAGTGTCACAAAGACACTTACCATTGGAAGAGCACAGAGACAAAACACAGTAAGTTGAGCAGTGAGAAGTCTTTATTTAAGGCAAAGTATAGACTCAAAAAAGGGGAGTGTGCACAGCCTCAGAGAGGAGATATATTTAAAGGCTTAGGATTCTATCTTTAAGGAATTTCAAGGATGGGGCAAAGGGCTGGGCAGGGGTCACAGGCTTGACATGTGGTCTCATGATGTCTATCTCTGGTGAGAGATATTATGCAGCTATCCATAGTCTATCCTCTAGATATTCTGTAAGATAAACTTAACACAGGAATTTCTTGATCCTATTCTTCTCCATGTAAATGATTACCCTCAAGCATTGGAAACATACCATTTAGGACTGCTTGCCCTGCCTTAAGATGGGGTAGGTTATTGTCTGATTACCATAAAAATAGGTTAGGAATCTTACCTCCAACTCGCTGGTTTTTAAAATGGAATCATAGCCTTAAGATGGAGTTCTTTCTGTTCTTACTATTCTATTTATAACATGGCATTTTTCATCATAGGCAGGAAAAATTAATCATGATGCTTGTCCCATGTGCCTGCCCTACCTCAGAATTATCTGTGATTTCTAATTGTGAAATTAGGTATCAATTTAAAAATACATGGTTATTGGTGATTTCAGGTTTTCTAATTCTTGAGATGTATTTGCTAATCACATTCTTCTATAAATTGGTCCATTTTGTTTTCAAAGGTATTGTTTTAAATATATTATTATATATTCAGAAATAGTAATTTCATCTTTATTTTTAATTAAACTCAATTCTCAGATTTATATGTGGTTTATTTAAGCATCCTTATTTTTATTTTTTGTCCATATTTGCAAAAATGTTTTCTACTTTAATAATGTTTTGGTCTTTTAAATAACCAGATTCGAAGTGTATTGATCAGCTGTATTACTGTGTTTGTCTTTGAAAATGATGTCTGTTTTATTAACTTCTATTCATTATTAGAGGAATTCAAAGAGATGGGCAATTCTGGCCAGAGATCTAAGATCCAAGTAGTCCACAGCAGGAATAAAATTGCATAAATCTCAAAAGGAGTCATAGGAGACAGAGATTCTCTATGACAGTCCATGAGGAAGCATGAGTAAAGTGACTGATGAAAGCAAGGACTGATGTTTCATTCAAAGGACACTGGGGTGTCTGAACCACTGCGATGGCTTTTAACCACTGCCCACCTGGCTTGGTCAGTCGTCTCTCATGCCCATGCCAGAAGAATTTATTCAATATTTTTATTATCACTCTCACCCATGAAACTGACATGGTGAAGACTGGGGTATAATTAGGAAGTATAATGAATGTAGGAATTATATTTTTACATACTTAGAAAAATTATAAAGTTTAAATATATTCAAATGTATGTCTTGTAACTTTCAGTTAATCTGGGCACAGGCCTGTGAGTGGGTCTTTGATGTTCTCCAGAAAATAAACTATTTGAATCCAACACCATATTGAAAATATTCCTCCAAAGTTTTAATTCCCTGTCATTTCTCCTCCATTTGTCTGAATCTGCTATTCAGAATTTCAAATAACCCATTTACATAAGAATCCTTTTCTTAGCTCCAGACAGTGTGAATATTTTTATGCAGATTGAAGTGTACATATTCATATAAAAACTTTAGGAAAAAAAACCCCAAAGAACAAAAACCAAATTCTCAGAAGCCCAAATCAGATTACAGCTCTAATAGCTGCAGCAAATTCATACCTGCTGCAGCTTCTACAGGGATGTGAAAATGTCATCAGGTAGAATGAGATTTAAATAAAATGTTCTACTGTGTATGTGTTTATTATTTCTCTTTATCCTGGGATAGGAATTTAATATTTTACATATTCCCCCAAATTATTATACATGTATAAAACCTGTAAGATCATATAAAAATATGGATCCAAAGATCATATAAAAAAATGGATTATCAAGTATAGGACAATGCAAGATGATTTCCTTCCTGCCTATTGTCCCACTAGCCAAATATAACAAAAAGAGTGAATGAATTTAAAAACAAGAAGGAAACATATTCCACTCCCTTAAGCACTTTAAATTTTCTAATGAAAACATCTCTCGTGGAGTTTCTTGTCAGAAAATCTAATAAAGTTTTTATTAAAATGAACAGTCACAGAAAAGGAAAGTTTAAAGTTAATTCTCTGTACAGTTTAATAAGACCTTTTCCTTATAAGCAGCACTTAAGTCCTTCATTAAAAAGATCAATAAGACACTCAAAAATTTACTTTAATGCAATACCCATTAATTAGGCTTTGAAGAATGTTGTATGGTTAGAAGAAATCATTAATAAAAAAGCAAAATGAAAATAGATGCCACTTGAGAATAACTTTAAAATGAATAATGGTTTCATTATGCAATTAAAGCACATAAGACTTTGAACTGAATATATAAAGCCAAAAAGTTACCAAGCAATTTTTTATGAGAGACTTCCTCAAGTTACCTAACCTGGAGCCAGACACCTTCAACAGGAAGCTATT
Organism: Manis pentadactyla; assembly: GCF_030020395.1. NCBI lineage: Eukaryota > Metazoa > Chordata > Mammalia > Pholidota > Manidae > Manis > Manis pentadactyla. The sequence goes on along the minus strand of NC_080019.1, from coordinate 77,177,836 downwards.
TTATTCTTTAACTAATAAAGACTCTTCCACTATGACAGAGTATTAAGAGTCAACCTCGATTTTGAATAAACCAAACATTGATAGTATTGAAGCAGAAAGATTATGTCCTCATCTATTGCAATGAACTCAGAGCCCTACCTCACACTAGAGTTACCAACTTGGAAAACACTTTTACACATTCTTTTAAGAAAAACGAGGGAACTTTTTAAGTGATAGCCCTGAACAAAAACTATTAGTAATGATTAGCATTTTGCCTAAAAACTAAATTCAAAGCAGGTAAACTAGTTAGATAAACATGTACATTTTACTTTTTCTTTTATTACTGTTCTGGGGATTTTTCAATTAAAAAAAGAACACTTCAGTACACTGATGTTTCAGATATACATATATATAAGAATTTTATATGCACTATGGCAGAAGGATGAGCATGTTGTTAAAATAAAGAAACAATATGCATGACTAACACATAATTAGATTTTTAACTTTAGTTTTGAATTTTCCATCTTAAAAATCATGCACCACAAGTAAAATATATTTCTCATACCTGCAAAGTCTCACACTTGCCTGAAACTAAATTGTTTCACAAAATGCCCTGACATGAGCATTACTGTCTATATTGATCACACCTTGAACTGATTAAATGTTTACAAAGTTTCCTTTTGGACATATCCTCCAGTAATAACTTCTCCTACAACTAAGGGAAGATATACAGACAATATCAACACAAGTGTAGATCACAGTCACTAAAAAAAGGACACAGTGAGAAATCAATAGCTTTTCTCTTCACAGTACTGAATCAATTATTTTGGCTTAAGAGCTATGAGTCTAAGAAATGTTCAATACATATCTCAGACCACTTCCCATGCCTGCCCCTTGTGCCTTAGTCATCTTAGTATGGCATGACGACTCTCGATTGTAGGCAAAAAAAAAAAACTATTTTCTTTTCCCTCCTCTGCAACAAGGGCCTCCTGGATTTTCCTGTTTCTTTTTGGCTTACAAGAAGTTTTTCACTACAAAGCCCTTTCCTACTATCTTTCCTCTAAGAAAATCAAGGCAGATTTCTTGTTTTACTGAACATACCTGAGCAGAACAGCGTTGAGGTCCAGTTCACTGATAAACTAATTGGAAAATCATGGACAGTTAATGGTTGAGAAGAACATTAGATAATATCAACCCTGATTCTTGAATTTGTTTATGAAGCAGAAAAAAAGTTCAACATGGTTAGAAGGTCTCTCAGCTCCTCGGGACAGAAAGGAGTTAGGATCTAGGTGAGATTCCAAATGCAGAGCTTTTTACACAGTGATTTTATAAAGTAAAGGTTCAATGAAAGCATGCATTTCTTTAAACAATTAAAGTCTATCTGTAACAAACAAGGCACATTTTTTAAAATGATTGAATAATAGATAAACTCATCCTCAGTATTTAATTAATTCTCGACAAGTCTACCCATTTTTCTTCACACTATTTTGGAATTTTCCATGCCACCAACCATAAAATTTTATTCATTTTATCTCAATTCTATGATGTGAAAAGAAATGTCAGAAGTCTGAGACTTGGCTGAGTGATAAGAGCAAAGGTAGTAATGTCAAAAGATTAGGCTGTTAGTGAACCCACAGCACAGCACAAAAAGAACATGGTTTTACTGTGTCTAGCAAATACCGAAATGATTGCATGCAAAAGGAAGAAAAATCCACTTGCCACCCAGAAAAGAAGCATTATTACATGTATACCCTCAAATAAGTTTCTGTTTAAATAGATCAAAATGTAATTGTATTCAGACTGAAATGAATATTTGTATGGTTCTACACTGTTAGTAAAGCTGTTAACTTTCTAATAAAATCGATTTGGTAAAAAAGCTTTTAGTGTGTCACAGACTGAATGCATGTGTCCCACCAAAATTCATATGCTGGAGCCCTTACTCCCAGTATGACAGTATTTGGAGATGGAGTCCTAGAGAGGGAATCAGGGTTAGATGAGGTCATAAGGGTGAGAAGGAAGGCAGGGCTCTTAGAAGCGACACCAGAGAGCAACCTCTCTCTCTAGCAGTGCACACATGAAGAAGTCTTTGAGCACACAGTGGGACAGCAGCTATCTACAAGCCAAGAGAAGAGGCCTCAGCAATACTTACCTTAGAGGCATCTTGATCATGGACTTTCCAGACTTCAGAGCTCTGAGAAATACATTTCTGTTGTTTAACCACCCAGTTTACAGTATTTTGTTATGGTAGTCCAAGCTGACTAACACATATCACAACGTAAATTTCCAAGTATACGTTAAGACCTAAAAATTGTGGCTAGCTTCAAGAGGCAGAAAGAAGTTTTAAAAATGAGCACATCTAGAAGAGACTTTAATTATGTATTAATTTTCTTTTAATTATTTTATTAGTTACGCACTTACACCCACACCTTTTGTAACTTCCTCCGCTCATTTCTTTCATGAGTACATATTCAGCATTTTCATTATGCTGCATAAATTAAAATAATTTAAAGGAATAGGGAATTCTGTTGCATTTCTTCTAGTTTCATTAACTCTTTCAAATGCAGATACATTCTATTTATTGTAATTTTTCCACTGTGATCTTACATTATGTGTTTGTAGTAATTTCACATGTGTTTTCTATTTAAAAACAAATAGATTTATTGGAAATTATGTTTTTATTACATTTTCTGCTATTTATATACATAGTTCAAATTAAATTCAGATTAAAGTTTAACATAATCAACTCTTTGTGGGGAAATCCCCACTGAGAAGAATATTAATTCACTAGTTTCACAGAGATCAGTTCCAAAATATTAAATGGAACAAGCTATCTATTCCCTCTTACCTGTATCAGCAGAAGGTGAATCTGGAAATGTTCCCTTTTATGTATCTTCCTACAATTAATGTATCTAAGTGTTTAGATAAATTCAACGAACTTTAATAATGAATGTCACATTTTCTGAGATTATTTTACATTAATACTCAGGATATCATAAAGTAAATGATTGCATTTACACTTGCTTTTCATTATATAATGGAAGGAGAAGAGCAGTTATGTTAATCAGTATATAGAAGAAAGACATTGATTTCTGCCTGTTTTAAGAACTAAATATGCTATCCAACATTATTCTCTATGACAGAAATGTACTAACAAAAAAAATCAAATTAGTATTGATTTAGCCTAGTAGGGCTTTTTCTTTTTCATGTAGTAAATAGCTCATAGGAAGCAATGGTTTAGTGTATCAAAAAAATTGAAGTCTAGGAATCTCTAGACCTCTTCTAATAGATGTAAAATGGCTGACTCAGTTTCAAAGATCACAATTTCCTGGCAGGAGTAAAAGAAAAAGACAGAGGACAAAGATAGGTGCAAGCTGAGTTTGTCCTCTTTCCTAGAGGCTTTTGTGTAAGTAATACTACATAATTTCTAATTACAATGCATTGTCCAAAAGCATCTGACAGTTACCTCTTAGCATTAAGGGAGACTGACAAAGTAGTTTCATAGCTGGGGACTTTATAAAGTCCTCAATAAAAATGAGGTTCTCTCGGTAAAGGACAAGAGTACACTAGCAACTGACCAGGCAGCTCGTATCATGTATCTTTTCAAACCACAGTGATATGAAACTACAGATTAGTAACAGGAAGGAAATTGGAAAATTCATAAATATGTGTTAATTAAAAACACACTCCTGAAAACCCAATAGGTCAAAGAAGAAATAAAAAGGGGAATGAAAAATACTTAAAAAATATAAATAGAAACATAACATTCCACAACATATAAGCTGCAGCAAAAAGCAGATCCCAGAGGGCTATTTACAGCAATAAACAACAAATTAAGAACAAAAACAAGAGAAGATTTGCAATAAACAACATAACTCTACACCTCAAGGAACTAGAAAAAGAACAAACTAAACTTAAACTTAGAAGGAAGGAAATAATTAAGAAAGGTGGTGGGGGGGAATATGTGAAATAGAGACTAAAAAAAAAAACCAGAAAATATCAATGAAATTAAGAGTTGTTTTGAGAAGATAAAAAAAATGATAAACCTTTAGTCAGACTTACTAATTACAAAGCAGAAAAGAGTCAAATAAATAAAATTATAAGTGAAAGAGGAGACATTATAACTGACACCACAGAAAAAGACTAAAAGAAACTGCTATGAACACTGTATGCCAACAAATCAGATAAGCTATAAGAAATGGATCAATTCCATGTCTGTAATATGCTACATTAAAATTTTTACCTATTCAAAAAAAAAAAAAGAAATGGATCAATTCCTAGAAATACACATAGCCATTCTACTAGATGTAAGGAGGTACTTTCAGTTTACATGCTATTTTTCCAGAATGTGTTATAGTTTTCTCACCACTTTTCCAGTCTCCTCAGGGCAATGACACACGTTCAAGGCTTTCAGTATGACAGCACTCCCACTCTGTGAACTAATTTTGGTAACAGGAAGCTTTTTCCTGCATAGCAGATCATCCCAAAATTTAGCGACTTAGAACAACAGTCATTTATTTGGCTCATGATTTTGCTAATCTGCAGTTTGGTCTGAACTCAGTTGGGCAGTTCTTCTGGTAGGCGCATTCATATGTCTGCACTCAGCTGTCAATGATCTGAGTGACTCTACTTTGGAGGGACTGGATGTGTATTAGCCTAGCAGCTGGACGATTCTTCCAGCTTGGAGCAAACTGGTCTCAGTTGGACTCATATCTATCTGTCAGGGCTTTGGTTGTGACTAGCTGACTTAGGATGGCTGTGCCTGGAACAGGGGCTTCACTGAGTGGAGTATCTAAAAGTATCAAACTTCCCTACATGGTAATCATGGAGTACCAAAGATCAGCAAGAGTGAAAGCTACAAGATCTCTTTATGCTTGGTTGGAACTGACACAATGGCACTTCTACTTATTCTCACTCGTCGAGACAAGTCAGAAGCCTAGCCCAGACTCAAAGATTGAGAAAATGGACTGTACTTCTCATAAGAGGAAATGAAGAGCAATGTGGCCATTTTGAGAAGTTATATCTGGTTTAAAAAGAAAATGGTTGACTTAGGCTGAATTTTCCCAAAATGCAGAGACTAAGGAAGGGCCTTGTGTACAGATAATTTATTCTCAAAATGTTCATAAGCAATAGTAATGGAAAAGATTATATGAGGTAAAAACAGAAAGCTAATCCAAAGTGATAGAAAAGATTACGAGTTAAAAAAGAAAGCTAATCCATTTAGCAAATTGATCATCATCAGGGGCATCTGGGGCTACCATCTGGTTAAGATTACAGCAATGTGCCGTCATCTGCTGTGGTCAATCTGGCTGTTTCAGTGCCAATACAGGTAAAGTCAAAGAAGATATAGATATCATCACTTTGTATCCTTTAAATTTTTGAAGTGTGGTGCTAATTTCTCTTTTTTCTCTGAGACACACATTTGCTTCTGATTTACTGTTAATATATGTGGAATACTCACTTGGACATTTTGATAATAATGGCTCCAATGCCCCTGATCGGGGAACCAACGTAAGGTATCTGGCAATTGTACTTGCCAGTCAGGGACATCACAGGGAAGTCTCTGGACCCCTCCACGTTTCAGGACTCCTAGTGTTGCATGGCCCTCATACACCTGCACTCCTGCTAGGAACCATGATATGGCATTTGCGGTTCCCGGGTATCCACATCAACTCATAGTCTGTATTCAATAGCTTTAGTAAAGTCTGAGTATTCCCCTTTCTCCCCAATATATAGTTAGGCTAGCAATTGGCCATGGTCACTTTGGGAAGAAATTTAGGTAAGAAATATCTTATGTATGTATATGTTCTTCTATATCTTATATATTTATTGCAGGGTTCTTTCTTAAGGGGACCCTTCTCAAAGTTAAATTGATGGACTTTAAGAATGAACATTGGATCAAATCCAGAGACTGAACAGGGGATCAACGTTTTCCACTGTGAAAGCTGGCACCAACCTTCTGCTAGCCAGCTTTTTCTGGTTATGCAGTTAAAGAACTTAATTTGGCATCCATCTTGTTCCTAAGAAAACAGCAGTGTGTTAGCTATGATACAGATCCCTGCATGTTAAAGAAACTTTGTTGCACCACTGACTTGGTTGCCTACTAGTATAGTTATATCATCCTTGTCACTGATGTTTAAGTGACTCCACCTGGTCTCTAATATTCTGGAATTCTTGTACCGTCACTGGTGCTAAGGAGCCCAGTTCAATGATAGCATCTCTCACACTCAACTGTGATCTATAGCGAATCAACTCCATCAATCTTATACACGTGGTCCATTTTTCATTGCCTATTGAATGGAATTTATTCTGAGTTCTAGGGAACCCATCTAAGGTACAGACTATTTGATCTGAAATAATAAATCTATTAAATCTATTACATCTCTGCCTCCATGAATCTTTAGACTTCTCCCCAATTCTCGGTCAGAGCAATTCTGAGATTGCTCCTAGAGGCCACTGGCATGTCCAAACTTCAAGGAGCCATCCCAACAGCATATTATGGTTCAAAGAGTCCTTACCAGGACAAACTCTGATTCATAGGAGAGAGCTCCCATGTCATTTTTACCCCCAGTTCCAATCTTTTATTAAGGTCTCTCTGATCTAATACCCAAAAGAGCCACTCACATCTTGTATTCCCAAGTTAACAGCATACCTGCAGTGAGGTCCTGCAGTCCCTTCTGGGTATAAGCTATTTACCTCTGTATGAGACACTGCATTTCCCTTGCTCAAGTTGTGCTGTAGCTTCTCTATGGTTATCTGTTGGGAGCCAAAGAGGAGTGAGAAACACACCCTTTGAAGAAGAAAATCAGTCTTATGAGATACCTTCTTAAGTTGAAGTCTATACTGTCTATAGTCAAGAGAAAACTTCTCTCCTCTAGCTGGGACATAGATATTTTCTCATTGACCTAAAATGTTCAAGAATTAGCAATTATAAAACTTATCCACATGAATGGCCAAAAAGGCTTAGGGTGCTACTTGAGCAGAGAAGAGCTATTAAGGCTGTTCAAAAGTCTCTTTTGTGATTTTGCCACCTTTAAAATCAGACTATGGATTTGACTTTCAATAATATGACAGAAGTTTCAGAAGATGACTTAATTTAGCACTCTCAGGGAAGCTATTGGCCTTCACAGTGTACCTTCATGTGATCAAGGACCTGAGCCTGTGAGGGCAAAATAAACATACATTAATTTATCCAACCATTCAAACATTTAATTTCCATCTATGCATTCTCAGGAAGATGTTGTAAAATATGTTAAACAAAATGAGGGAGTAAAGCAAAGATGCCATGGGATCCTGTAAACAAGAGAACCGTGGAGGAAAGAGGAAGAGATTTCTGTAAGTGATGGTAAAAGCCAGTCTTGGGACAAGTGCTCTGCAGCAGACCTAGAGGCTAAGTCCAATGTGGACAAGAGTGAGGATTGCTTAATCACATTAGATTGATCAGACCCATAACTGTGTTACACAATTGGGGGACTAGATATGATGGATAATTCATATAATTATTCAAACAAAGAATTAGCAACTAACTACTTACTCCAAGAAAAAACCATCATGGAAATGAAACGTAATTATAATACACAGGTAACAGAGCTGTGAACAATATTTACATAGTTATAATAATGCAGACACTCAACATTTATAAAGGCAAAAATTACAGTGTAACTATATTAGGAGTATGAGAGCAAGAGTGTAAGAGTGTATGTGTGTGAGTGGGGCAGTGAAGAGACCCAAGCTCTCCTATTTTCCCATAGAAAATCAACAGATAATATCTAACATTGAAAATAAAAAGGTATGTAGCAGAATAATCATGTTACCTAGAAATAGGAATGTAAATACAAGAATTATCAGTTAATATTATAAGATATATTTATTTCTGAAAAGCAGGAATCTGATGAGGAAGGTTGAGGTATGTGACTGCCCTACATTTATTGTAAGACAAATATTATGGAGTTATGCACATTACTGTGATGAATTTAAATTAAAAATCAAAAATAAACTTAGAAAAGGAAAATGTAAGGGAAGATTGCATCTTTACTTTAGTAAAGAATATAGTAAAGAATGTAGGCTATAACTCTACAGAACATCTGTTCTGTAATTAACCAGATTACTAAAATAAATTATTGACAACAGGTCATGAAAATGGTAGTGTTGAAGACACAAAAGTGTACCATCCATGAAATATAACAGATTGGTTCTATTCTAATAGCTATGCGGCCTTGGATAAATTAGTCTCTCAAAACTCAGTTTCCTCATCTGTAAAGAAGGGTCACAGAACTGGTGTGAGGATTTAATATATAATCCTTTTAAGCATTCACCATTCTTCCTGACACGTCATAGCTGCATTAGAAAATATAGCTATTTAGGCGCCAATTCTTTTAATTGTCAAAATAACAATCTATCAGTGCAATTACTATGTTCACTGTATTAAATGAATTACAGTTTATAAAAAATCACAAGTACAAATAATACACTGAAATTGTGCTCATAATTTCCCAGACTGACATCAATCACTGCATTAGTTATTTTGATGCTTTCAGCTAAGTAAAGGCATTGGTCCATACACTTAACAGCAAATGCAATTAATTTCAGGTAATTCTTCCAAAAACAGTGAAAAATCTAGTAACTTCCTTTAATTCATAGAAGAGACAGAAGAGTTAAAGATTTCCCTAAACAAACTGATTTGTTTCCTTTGTGCTTTGTTGTCACTCTATGTGGGTGTCATATGTCAAAGTTCAGCAAGTGTCAAGAAGAAATACAGTTCTGGGCTTGGGATTTCTTTAATGCAAGAGAGATAAGCAGGAAAAGTGTGTTCAACGTCAATGCTCCAGTGTAAGTTAGAAGCTAAAAACATAAACATGTTAGTGGAAATACAATATCCAGAAATTGGTTTGCCTAACCCTACTCTGACAGAGAATGATGGTTCCCCTCCATTTATCTATTTGGTATCATAAACCGCTTATCTCAGCTGCAGGGCTGAGATTGCTTTCCAAGAAGCAGATGGTGAATCACAGCTAAATCAAAAACTGCAACTATTTTAAATGTAAGGAAGTGCAGTGTCTTTGCCTGCCAGTGAGGACACTCCAACAAACATGTGTTTTCCTTTCCAGGAACATCTGAGTGAAGCTATTTTAAAATGTGTGTTTAGTCAATGACAGATTTTCATTATTTCTTCGTCAAAGTGTCCTCTATTACACTCACTTCAGAAAGAAAGACAGACCTTAGCTATACAAAATAAGTAATTGGTCATTTATACTTTACTTCTATCAAATATACCAACTGTTAAGCATTGGGGTGTGGTTTAAAAGTCTTTATTGATAGCTGTATAAAGGAATACATAGTGTTTTCAGGAAAACTCGATTGTTACATCATTTAAATAACTTTTCAACATTATAAATATCATCTTGGGAGGAACTGCAAAGGAGTAAAAGAGAACTAAAAACAATGATTTTGGACTGAGCGAATTTATTTTTTTTGAAGAAAGGACAAAAGAAATACTTTGTCAAGTAAAAGAAATTGCTGCAAACCAGTTAGAAGCAAAATTTTTGATAGATGAAATAAGCAATATGAATAAATACTGAAGGAATCAAAGCAAGATGATGACTATAAACTAGAATTACCTAGTTCCTGAAAGGAGGTTGTTCAACAATGCAGTAGGTGAGTATAGTCAAATTTATTTTCCATATATTTATTTATGAAGAGACGAAAATCATTATGAATATAGCATTATCAATGGAAAAAAATCTGAATTTGAATCACAAGTCCATCACTGACTATCTGCTTCATTGGGCCATGTATTTAACATATTATCTGTAAAATGTTAATGATTTAACTCATGTTTCATAGGATTATTTGGTTATAAAAAGACAATTTAGGTAAGTTAAAAATAGCAAAAAATAGCTTGTACACAGTAAGGACCAAAAATCATATTTCCCTTACTTTCCCACTATTATCACCTCTTCAAACTGCCTTTAGAAGGTGACATATTCTGAATATATGTTTAAAAATATTTTCAAAATATTTTAAAGAAGAGTAAAGGAACCCTACCTTAGCAAACAGATCTACACAGTGTTAGCTTTCCATCTATGTTAAGGAATGGTTCTCAACCGGGGGTAATTTACTTCAGGAGAATTTGGAAGTCATCGGATGTATTTTTGGTTATCACAGCTGTGGAGACACCGCTACTACCTAATGTACAGAGGACAACAATACTGCTGAACATCCTAAAATACACAAAATACACAGGAGAGCTCTCAACAACCCACCACCCCATCACCTCAAGGAATTTTCCAGCTCAAAGAATAAACAGTGATACTGCCTAGAATAAACCATACTCCAGAATAAATTTATTCTCTTGACCAAATGGTTTGATTTTAAATTCAGTGTGGTAACTTGCATTCTACTCTCAGAAGCCAAATGTTTGTACATTTTCATGTTAGAGTAAAGGGCAACACCACCATACGGCTAACCACTCTGAACCTCTCATCATCAACCACCCAACAGTGCTGGCATTTTTCAATGACTAATTTTAGTTCCTGTAACCAACATTTTAAGTCTTTATAGGTCTATGCCATGTAAAAACTTAAGCATAAAAAACTCTATTCATTCTGATTTTCAATTACTATATTCATCTAAAATAAATTATTTTCCTGTTTTCTGTTAATATATTGACTTAAAAGAGCCAACAAAAAAAACAAGGAGAATTTAAATAGGGAACACCAGTCTTTGGTAAAGAATATCGCCAACAACTCAAATCCTAGTAAACAAAGAACTGATTACAAGAAGGGAAGGCCATTTTTTCTTCTAAAGAAATCTAATGTGAAAACTGAAATCTATGAAGTATTTCACTGACTTTCAAGTTTCAAATTGTACAGAGAATATTAGCCAGAGAGATATGTATTCAATCCTAACAAACAATGGAATAGAGGGCTCTAAGATATATTATAGGGAATTTTCAATGACACCTGATCACTAATAAATACAAAATACAGACAATTACTACTTCAGAATCCAAGTACTAGTCAAATCCTACATTATTATATCTTATATTAATAGTGTATTATATGCCCAGTAACACATTGTAAAACATTAGAAATCTACCTACATATCATAAAATAAAAATTGAATTTTTCTCTGTGTCTTGGTAGCAACTTTAGAAATTCTATTTGAAATGAATAGACAAGCTTATCTGGTTACTGGGCGCCTACCAGTATGTATGAATGTGTATAGACTGGAATTATTTTCTTGAAAATGCCTTAAAATTGGCATTTAAATGAAACTTCAATGTAACTGTGAAATATTAAAAGCATGGAATTCCGGTAATCCTTGCTATAATAAAAATAAAACTTAGGTCTACTTTTCAAATGGCTATGAACTAGAGTGGGAAATGTAAACATGGCAATACATAATAGTGCTTTAATACAATACTGAATGCTACAGAAGTTCTGAAAATAGGGAAAAAAATCTCTACTAGGTTAACTAAGTAAAATTAATCTTTAAATTTTAAAGTCTGGTCCCCTGTAAATGAGACTACAAGTAGACAATGATAGTCTTCTATCTGATCATAATATTCACATATAATTCAGAAGAGACTGGTTAAAATTTTCCCAGAGTTAATAAGGGATTGCAAATAGAAAACTCCAAAGAAGTGGAAAATCAGTAATAAGTTTACTCCCAGACATTCTTTCAGGGAAAACAAAAATAATAGCAGTAGACTGTAGTAAAGTAAAGAACATAAAAGTAATTGAATCTAAAAAAGATGGGAGATAAAAGAAATAGAGATGAAGAAAAAACAAATACTGATGCTTTGAATTTTCTGAACTTTGAATTCAAGATGAACAATTATTTCACATAGGGCATAATAAATGTTATATCATTCAAGATGAAATAAAATAAAACAAACAAATAAATATAAGCAATAAAATATAACCCTCTGAAGTCCACTGGACATATGATTTGTCAACCAGTACAAAAGAGATGGGCTTTCCAGCTTCTGCGTAATAATATGGAGAGCTAGGAGCACTGTTCCTCACCTTACAATGAAAAAGAGCTGAATTAATTTCAAATATGTACCTTATTTTGAATCTTTCAAATTGCTGGGGTCACAGAACAAGTACAAACCTCAGGATTTGGTACATTCAGGGGAGGACACATAAGGACACAGCGAGCACTCACCTTGGGCTGACGGGACTGGACACTGGGAAGAGGAGTCCAGCTGGACCAGAGGACAAAGCCGTGAAGACCAAATGCAGACTGGAACAGTGTGGGACCTCTGGGAGGCCAAGCAAATGGGAAGGCCACACCTTTTTGAAGGTTCTTATTCCATTTATGGTACCAGGTGCTCACAGGAAAGACTGGAACCAGACAACAGTAAGGCATTCCTAAGGAAAGAGAACAGCAGCTATGTGAGAGGGCAAGAAATCCCACAAAGATCCTTCTCTTCTTCATCAGTTTGCTAAGGCTCTCATAGCTAAGCACCACAAACTAGGTAGTTTAAATAACAGAAAAAAAATTCTGTTTCTCACAGTTCTGGAAGCTAGAAGTCTGAGATCAAAGTAGCAGTAGGGTTGGTTTCTTCCACTGACTGTAGGGAAAATACCTTTTATGCCTCTTTCTTAGCTTCTGGTGGTTTACTGGCAACTCTGGCAGTTGGCCTGTGGACACATCACCTGGATCTCTTTCTTCATGTTCATGTGGCTTCTCCTCTGTGCATCCCTTTCTCTGTGTCTAAATTTTTCCCTTTTTAAGAACATGAGCCATACTGACTCAAAACCACTCTAATAACTCACTTCAACATTTTTACCTCATAAGGATCCAATCTCCAAACTATATCACATACTGAAATACTGGGAGTTTGGACTCCAGTGCAAGTTTCTGGGACAAAATTCAGCCCATAACATTCTCTTTCTCCACTAGAGAACACAAGCCTTTATCTGTGGGAAGGGCAAGAAGAATCACTGTCCTTAGGGCACTAATAAATATTCATTACAGTTGGGAGAGGAACAGGAAAAAAAATCCTACTCCTGGATAACGGCAATATTATGTGCAGAACCTACAAACAGAGCTGAGAGGGAGACAAAAGTACGGAGAAGATCACAACCCCTAGATCCAGTGACAGGATGCATGCCCAAGCCTCAGGCTTAGTCAGAAAAGCAAAGAACACACCCCCCTGTCACAAGTTAACAAGCTAGAAAACAAGTACCAGCAGAATACTGCAGGAAGAGTAGCAGGAGAGGAACAAGAACGTGAATACACTGTCTTTAAGGCACAGCACAGCAACAAGATCTGCCTCAGAATCAAACAGTCATTTCTTTGGTAAATCATCTCTACTCTGAACACAAACTCTCTCTATAGAAATTTGAACTCTGCTGTGCAATGAAAGTAACCATAGCAACAACAATATCAAACCTATCTCAACTCCCAAGTATACTAAATGAAACCCTGTGTAAAGGTCTAGCAGAAGGAAAGGTATACACATAGCCAAATGAGAACTATTTCAGTTTTTGTTTTCCCACATAAAATGTCTGCCTTCCATCAAAAATTATGAGGCATGAAAAAAAAGCAAGAAAAATAGGCTGAAGAGATGAAATGACCATAACAATAAGACTCAGATAATGCACAGATGTCAGATAATCTGACAGGAAATTTCTGTGATTAATAACTACGATTAATAAGTTTAAGGCACTAATGGAAAACATGGGCAATAAGCCATATCATTTGGTATGTAAAGTGTCATAAAAATCACTAGTATTTCTATACACCAGCGATGAACAATTGGAATTAAAATATCTTTTGGAAAACAGTATCATTTACAACAGCACCCAAGAAAAAAAAGAAAGTCAGGCAGGCAGGGAAGCAGTTGCCCTGGCGGAACCATGTCACTCCAAAGCCTGTATGTGCAAGCTTGAGCTCCCAGTACCTCAGAATGTGACTGTGCTTGGAAATGGAGTCTTTGAGAGATTATTAAATTCAAATGAGGCCATTAAAATAGGCTTTAATCCAATCAAAATGGTATATCCTCCTCAAAAGAGGAGACTAGGACACCCAGATAGACACCTGGGATGTGCACTCAGAGCAAAGGCCTTGAGGGCACAGGGAGAAGGAGCCCTCGGCGAGCCACAGAGAGCCATCTCAGAAGAAGCCAGACCTGCTGACACTTTGACGATGGACTTCCAGTCTGCAGACCCATGAAAGAATAAATTCCTGTTATTTAAGCCTCCCAGTCTGTGGGTGTCATTTTTGTTTTGTTCTTTGTTTTTTTAGCCTCCAAGCAAAATAATACAGAAGAGAAGGAAGAAAAGGAGAAAAAATTAAAAGCAAAAGAAACACTGAATGCAAAATGGTAACCACTTTGGAAAATACTTTGGCAATTTCTTAAACAGTTTAAGAAATAAATTTACATACATTTATCTTATGACCCAGCATTACACTCCCAGACTTTTACTCAAGAAATGAAAATTTATGTTCACATAAAAGCCTGTAAGACAGTGTTCATAATAGCTTTATTTACAATTGCCAAAACACCAAAACCTTTTAACTGGTAAATGGATAAGCAAATTTTGAAACATCTCTATAATGGAATTCTACTCAATAATAAAGAATGAACTATTAATATTAGATAAAACTTATATGCATTTTGCTAAGTAAAAAAGAAAATCTAACAGGTTACTTATTGTATGATTTGATTAATAGCTTGTTCTTGTAATGACAAAACTATAAGGAGGAAAACAGAGCAGCAAATGTCAATCTATAGGAAACATGGAAAAGTTTGGAGGATGGAAAGTGTTTTGTGTGGTATGTAGTATTGATTCATAACTCTCTGCATTTGTTAAAATTCATAGAACCTTACTCCACAAAAATTTGTCATGCTATACATATACTAATTAAAAAGAAAAGTTTATGGAGGTAAGCTGGTATGAGGACCTTTCCAAATGAACCTAACTGAAACAACAAATTAATCACTTAATCACAATGAAAACTATGAGGAAGAAAGGAGTTAATCTATTCAGCTTTGGAAAACAGTACTTTGGCAGGACACCATAAGGCTAAAACAAAAATAACTTTATATAAATACTTTAGAGTTCCAAAATTTGTTCTCACAAGGGTATAGTTTAGGAATTCTATAACTACCACATTAAGTTTAAATGAGTAAATTAATATATTGTAGATAATAAAAACCAGGTTTTTTACTATCAAAAAGATGCAAATAAGGAAATGGAGGCTAGAATGAACCATCTGATGCCAACTAGAGTTGAAGTATCAGTATAGAGTTATGTAAAGACATACAGAAAGACATTGAAACAGAAATAAATTAAGCTGTGTATATCCATGAGTTAGCTTAGTGTGGCTTTATGTGTTTATACAACTTAGTTCCATCTACTAAGAGGGGCTGGAGGCAGTGATCCTCCATTAGAAATGACTAAACATAGAGCATATTACCTTGGTTTCTAAATACTATTCTCAACTAATAGGAGCTAAAATTTTTTGGAGAACACCATGCCTCTCCTGGACTGTGATATGAATAATCCAAGATGAATCTGGAGCATCTTCTGACTTCCTGGTGCCAGAAAGAAAGGAAATGCTTTAAAAAAAAAAGTCTGGAGGCTTATTCAAAGAGCACCGGGCCTACAGTGAGCGAGGCGAAGAGGGAAAGCTGCCATACCCTGAGCAGCAAGTGGCCAGCTGCTGTGTCGGGCTGTAAATCAAAGGATAAAATAAACCCCCAGGAACCCATACTAAGACAATATCTAAGCGAGTAAATGAAGCACAAGTAACAAATGTAGAAGAAATTAAAGACATGGAAAAATCACTGTTAAAACCTAATAATAAGTACTGAAGGAAAAATCCCACTAAAGGATGGGAGAGAGTTTAAACCGAAACAGGATACTTATTTAGTCTCAAAATATCTCCTGTAAAACATTTAGAAATTACAAAGAGAAAAATAAAAAATTACTGTGTAGAATCCTGGCATATCCTACCTTAGCTAAGTGGTCAGCACCACCAGTAATACAGTTATTTTGTGTAGCACCTGGTATCATGCACAAGAAGGAAACATAATCTTTTTTCTTCCTGATAGCGCATTGCTTTAATTAACAAGAAAATGATCTGGCAAACAAACTGGGAGATACTGTGCCAAATAACTGACCAGTATTCTTCAATAATAATGAGGTCTTTAAAGATGTGCACAGAACGAGGAGTTTGGAGGAAGCTAAGGAGACGTGGCAAGTAAATACAATATGGAATCCTCAACTGAATCTTGGAAAAGAGAAAGCACATTAGTGGGTCCACTGATAAAATCCAAATAAATTGTGTAGTTTAGTAAATATTTTAAGCTAAGGCTCATTTTATAGTGTGATAATTATTCTATAGTTATAGAAGATGTTACCATAAGGGGAAACTGGCAAAGGGTATAAGGGAACTCTAGTGTTTTTGAGATTCTTTAATAAATCTAAAATAACCTCAAAATTAAAATGAAAGGAATGCCAAGATATGGGCTCTTCCTTTTCCTATTCCTTTCCTTTCCCTTCTTTAGTGGGTAGCTGCATAACTAGAAGCCAAGGAATCAGCTGAGCCTCGGAGGGAGTGAGGTGGGGAGATGGCAGCAGGCTGGGCCCAAGATATGGTGGCGCTTCAGCTCTCCTATAGCTGCACATGCTTCACCATTCTTTTTGTTCAGAAAAGCCTCTGATTTTGCTCCCCAAATTGAGTTTCAGATACCTCCTAGAATCCACCTACTATTGAAAACTTCCAAACAGAAACTTCAAATTGAGATTCACAGAAAGTAAAGATCTCCCAGTTCACACTAGGGAAATGTGGGGGAGCCTCTAATGCCTTCTCTCCGTCTTCCAGAACTTTCATTTTAAACCTGGAATTACCGATTCACTTTCATTTTACACTGAGGAGATCCAGTTTTCATGCCCTCATCTGTCAGTAACAAGTGAGCAATTTGAAAAGAGTGCCACAAAGAGTGGGGATAAAATTTTATCTATTTACAAGGCAGCTGAACACTGGGCACATTAGATTAGAGTGAAATTAGAGTCCAAATGCCAGTCAAGGTTAATAAGCTGTCAAATTTTCCAAGATGATAAAATCACGAAGAAAAGCAAATGTCTTTGTAGATTAAGAATGGATATGTGAACCTGAGGTTCATGATAAAGATCACAGGCTACAAAAATAAAGAGGCATCAGTTTTAACTGAAGCACTAACTATCGTCAGCCAGGACAATTTGTGGATGTAAAAGGAAAGGAATACAAAGCAGAACTTTGGGAAATATCAGCATACTAGACACTGGCAGGAAAAGAGAAGACAGGGAGAGAAAAATTAAGAAAGGGAACTAAGAAGCAGCAGTCAGCAGAAGCCACCTGTGAGAACATCAATGTCAGATTTACTTGAAAGATGAAACCTAGGGAAGATAGAACAAATTATTGAATTTGGCAATTCAGAGTTCACAAGTCATTTTACAGGAAACATTTTCAGAGACTTAAGATCCTCAGTTTAAACACTGGGACCATTTGCAGTTTCATGCTCCTTCCAGAAATAATAACTGTCATCTTGTTTCTATGTTTAATCTGATTTGAAACATGAAATGTCTTAATTACAATCTTTCTTTTGCAGAAGTGATTTGTTTGAACATCATTCATTACTTTCAGAACAGTTGACTCTAAGTACATGTGTGTTATGTATGTACCCTCAAAACCTTAGTTTATATAAAATTCTTTGAGGAGAAAGTCTCAAGGGTAAAGAAAATCACACCACCACTCTGATTTTATCAAAAAGATATCACCCAATAGTCCAATTGAGACTTGTATTTGTCTTTTCTTTTTTGTAAAACAGAAGCTGTATAAGGAGTAATATAATTTTTAATGGTAGTTTATAAAGTTCTTCCTTCCTACCAGAATCTGATTGTAAAGAAAGAATTTTCATCCAAAAACACATGTACTTAATTTTCCAAATATATCTATGTGGTTATGTTTTTGAAGAAACTGAATCTATTATTTAAGCAGTAATTCACTCTGTTGAGCCAGGGATAGGTTATGCCTTTTTGTATTAATAATCTGATGCTTACTACTCAATTCAACAATAAATAGTCATTTTCCATTATAAACAGTTAACTCTAATTACTTATTAGGTCTCTTTCTTACTCTCATAAACACAGTATTTGTGATATTTACATATGAAATGCAATATTAATTTTAAGTCTCTACAGAGAAAACTCTGGGAATTGGGATGTCTGTATTCTTGTAATGATTTATTCTGGTGGAATTAGTTTTGGCACATTCCAACACATTCCTCCTTTTTATGTGTAGATTTTTAATAGGTTATCCTACTACAAAAAATAAATGCTTTAACTAATTATAAAACCTAATGGGTGTGTGAGAACTGTGGTATTATCTCCTGCTGTTATCACAATTGAAGAATTAAGAGATTAAGTGTTTTTCTACCTTCTTAAAGTATGACAGATTTTCTTAATTGTATTTCTAATAAGTAGAGTGTCTCTCTAAGACATTCTATAGAAAAGTTTCCTTGCAACATTTTAGCTAAGATGATTATGGACATCTCAGCTTCTTGGAAAACAAGATTAAAGTGGAAATTTGTTTTAGTGAAGTATAGAAGTAAACGTGATACTGCTTCATACATTAATATAACCAAGGACAAAGACTTAAAAACAACTTACAAAATCTAAGTCAACAATATTACTTAACATCTCTGGTTTCAAGAAATAATATATTCCTAGATATGACTCAGTATGTTCCTGTTTCATATTCTGGTTTTGATTTATAAAAATCTTACAAAATTATACAAATAAAACCCAAAGGTAGTAGTTTGCTACTTAAATATGACCATTTTTAGTGCTATTTTTTCTTAAGTACAAATTTTAAGTCAGTTGAGTTTTTTTAAATATCCAAAGATAAAACTTTTTATATTTTAATGTCTATACATAGAACAAACATGAGAGAGATTTTTAGAACATATTTGCAGCACTGTTGTGTGCTGGAGAGAATGTAAGATTGATCTGAAGAACTTCTGTCCACAGTTAAATGGCTGTGTGATCTCTAGGAATTTATCCACACTTTCTGAGTGTTTCTGTGTTAATGGGTAAAGTGGAGCTAACAATACTTGTCTGATATATCACATAAGTTTGTGTTAAGGATCAAAATGAGATAATATTTAAACATGCTTTGCAAAAGTACAAAGTGTCATATAGGCACTATAATTTTTGTTACCTCAGCCTCATTTTTGTCCAAATCCAGCCATATGGTCTTTTAAATAGAATAAATGTACCTGATAATTTGGAATTTCAAGGAATATATAGTTATGTATTGGTAAATTAAGAGGTATCTAGTCAGAAGTTGTAACCAAAAATAAAGAGAAATATACTTTAGAAAGACTGCATTTAGTTATTGATACTTTTTACATGATAAGATGTAGCTGTCTGCAGGTTTTATCAAAAGTTGATGAGAAACAAATACTTTAGGAAGCAATCTACAATCTTCATTCACTAATCAGAATGAAACAATCTGGGAAATTTATGGCACTGAATGGAATCATAATTGAGGACATTTCATTTAAAGCCTAATGGCTGTGACTAGATTCAAATTGGGGTCAATCTTGATTCTGTACTCTCAAGAAGGCAGCAGAATATGACTAGTAGGCATTTTTTAACCCACACCATGTTTATAAAATATTTTAAATAATTGGCAACATTTAAAAATTGACATCTTTCATACAAACATGTAAATTTATAATTTACTTGAAAAATTAGAAGGTCTGCTAAGGCCAACACTGAGGCTACTTGCCTGGCTGCTGGAATTGAGAAAATATTCTCAAATTTGCAATTCCCTACTTAGACTAGTTTGTGTATTTATTTTAATGGTGCAAACCAACCAGTGTAGTTATTTAAGTTTTAAGTTTGTAAAACCCCTGATTAAAATTTGTTCATGTTTACTTTCAATTCGGCTTTATCCTTGAAAATTTGCTATTTAAATTTTCAGTTTAAAAGTCCCTGAGAAAATATGTATTTATAAAGTACAATATATGCTGCTATACTTAAATTTTACCTATATTCTACTCTTTTCACAAACTCTATAATAAATATCTCTTCCTTTGTTTGGTGAGGTGTCCCTAAATTCTGGTATGCAATCCTTCTTGCTGCAGCATGTTAACAGACCTCTATTTGGTTCACTTTCAAAAGTACTTATTAAGAACCCACTGAATAAGTTGCATGACAAAATGCTAGAGGAATGTTACTAGGCTATAATCAAATCAGATTAATTTTACTGTTAGAGTGTATCGATACATGGAGAAAAAGCATGCTTGGGGACAATAGCAAAGAAAAAGAACAGATTTTAATCATATATTAAAATGTCCTGCCATGCAATAAATAACATTTGATCTATTTGCCAATCCTATCTACAGTTTAAAGGTCGGTGAAAATGTTCCATTTGGCATTTTCATAAAGCATTCTGCTGCAATGCCAGCAGAAAAACTAAATAATCATCACCATAATAATAGTAAGTACCCTAATGTTGAGTTTCTTACATTATCTTAAAATTTTACCACAAATCTTAATTTTCTGTGATTAAATGAACTCATATAGTCAAAGCATGATACAAAAAAAGAGAAAGCATATATATATATATATCTGTATTGTTCTCTGCCCCAGGTTGCTAGCTAAGAGCTCCCCAAACGCTTGCAAATTCCTAAGTGGTAAGAGCACTAGGAGCATCTTCTATTCCAATAAGCCAAGCTTGAGAGGGCTCCTGTAAGAACCCTGGATGGGGTCTGACCACCAGAAAGACTATCCATGATTAGAAGCTTGCAATTTCCAGCCCTGCTCCCCATTCTCTTGAGAAGGAAAAAGGACTGAAAATGAAGTTAATGATCAATCATGCCTATGTCATGAAACCTCCATTAAATCTCAAAAGAGAGCTTTTAGGTTGGTGAACACATCCACACTGGGAGGGTAATGCACCCCAACTCCACAGTGACAGTAGCTTCTGCGCTTGGGACTCTCTCAGACCTTGCCCTATACATCTCTTCACCTGGCTGTCCACCTGTATCCTTTATCATATCCTTTAATAAACTGGTAGACATAAGTATTTCCCTAAATTCTGCAAGCCACCCTAGTAAATTAATTGAATCTGAGAAGAGGGTCATGAGAATCTCCAATTTGTAGCCAAATCAGACAGAAACTGTGGGAAAACTGAGGACCAGCTACTTAAAATTGGCATCTGAAGTGACATGGGACCGGTTTTGTGAGACCAAGCCCCTATCCTGTGTGATCTGACACTTTCTCCAGGTAGACAGTGTTAGAACTGAATTACAACGCTGGATACCTAGCTGCTGTCACAGGAAATTGCTTGTTGTGAGGAAAAAACCTCCACACATGTGATGACCAGAAATGTCAGAGGTGGGGTATTCTATGCAAAAGTAAAGGTGATATTCACAGGGAAGAAACTCACAGTAGGGAAGATCTGGGTTTTTCCCTACACCAGAGGAGGAAAAGCTGAGTTTTTCCTTCATAGTTCCTAATGAACCTATTAAATAATCCTTCATCCAAGAAGAATTAAACAATTATTACTCATTTTACTTTTGACTTGCTATTTAGAAGAATGTTAAAAAGCTGTTTAAAACAACACTTATTTGAGTTATCATTTAGCTTTCTGCTAACTTGGAGCAAAAACTGTGTAACAACACTGCCGGAATAAACAGAGAACAAATACATATTTTCTGATAAAACCTATTTCAACATGTCCTTTAATTGTTAATTGTACTTCCCTGGAAAACACAGATAATCATTATTACTTTTTTCCTTTTCATAATATATCTTCTTTTTTGACTAACTTGCCTGAGAGAACAAAGTATTAAAGCCAAGTAAAGAGAGGTGTGGAGATTAGGTTTGGCTACAATACTGAATTGTGAATCATTTGAAAAGCATTAAGAGACTGAATGCAGCAGTCCCT
Organism: Manis pentadactyla; assembly: GCF_030020395.1. Classification (NCBI taxonomy): domain Eukaryota; kingdom Metazoa; phylum Chordata; class Mammalia; order Pholidota; family Manidae; genus Manis; species Manis pentadactyla. The sequence continues at coordinate 77,155,900 of NC_080019.1, read as the reverse complement.
CTAGAAGCCACCTGCTAATCAGTACCTGAAGAAAATACCTTGAGTAGATGTTTTTCCTTACAGAGTAAGTTTTAAAAAAGAAAATCCTAGTGTTACTTTAACTGAGTGGTTGGTACCAAAAAAATTCACCTCAGATGGGCCACCAGATAGGAAAAGTAATTACTACTCATTCAGTCAGCACACAATAAGTAAAAAAGAAAATACTTCATTAATGCCCACAGTTTTAAAAGATGCCATTCTACCCTGAAGTGTGAACCCAAGGGTAAAGCACAACTGAGACTGAGGACCTTCATAATGGCAAATCCAATAAAAGCCTTTTGTCTCAACTTTGTTAGAACACCCTGCTGTATCTGACACCTTTGATAAAGCCCACCTGATAAAAGCCTACCGGGGGACTAACCTGTAAGAGTTTATAATGTTAAGCTAATATGTACAATAGATATTCTAAATGCCAAAAAGCTCATTGCATCCTGACAGCCATAAGATAGATAATGTTCCTTTTTTTATATGCAAAGCAACACCACAGAGCGAATATGTGATCTTGATTAAAGCTACCTAACATTTGTTAGTGAATTATCCATTTTCCTTGTGAAGGCAGACATAGATGAACTGGCCAGTAAGGTGAGCAAAATGTATATTAGTACAGGGTGAACTGACTGTTTAATCTCCAGGTATGGATTTACAAATGGTACCTTAGTCAGGTTCACTAAACAGAAACATAACCTTAGTGAAATCTAATGACTCAAGATTTAATTTAATTTAAGACTCCACTTTAATATCAAATTATATAGTTGCTCATGAAGTAAAGAATTATAAGGGAAAATGTCAAAGATAAACTTCTTAAAATTTGGGGAGTAAAAACTTAAATTTGCAGCTGTAAAAATTACTCATATTGGAAACTTAGTATTTAACAGAAAATTCTTCACAGATCTTATAATTTTACATGACACCAGAATAATAATCAGAAGACAAATGGGATAATTTAATATCACTCAGAAGTGTCTTGATAATTAACTTATAACAGCTTTTTACAGTCCATTGAGAATTGCATTACTAGATTTATCTCACAAAGTCAGCAATGGGTAACTTATTTAACAACTCTAATAAGTCTGGACAGAACTGAATTAATCTGCATTCTCAGAAGCAAAAGGGGGAAAAAAGTAGCAAAAATCAACTAAAGCTTCAACCCAGTTGTGCTGAAAAGATGTCAAATTAAACAGCCCCAAAATATGCAACCATGTACAACTCTTAGCATGATGCTCTGGTTTGTAAAAATCATGTACAACCTTTCAGCATGATGCTCTGGTTTGTAAAAATCTCTCCTTTGGGGAAAGCACTTTAATTATCTAAGGTTCAAATACAAGAAGGAAAAAGCAATAATTAAAGCAATACTAAAAGGTTCAACAACAAAATGAAGAAGCACTTATGTTTTATTGATCCCTATTTCCCTCTCCTTTCTCTGTCCTCCACAAATATTTTTAAAATAATAGTAATTATTAGGAGTGATATTTTCTTGATACTTTTATCAACACCACACTACACCTTCCCTCCTTACACAATTTTGGAGCATCGCCAACTTTCATTGTTTATTGACAACATTTAAGTCTGCTTTTGCAGTGTCATCTATTATTCAAGGCTGCACTGAATCAGCTGTCCTGAAGTTGGAAGGTAATGCTGAAAATGTCTCTAACATTTATTGAGTATCAACCATCAAGAAATGTGCTAAATACCAGAGAACCACAAATAAACTAGACACCATTTCCAGCACTTAAGGTTCTCCAAAAAGCTCAGGGAAGACATCAGTTCTAGTAAGTGATACATCTGAGTCCAATTATGAGTAAGTTCAGCCCTGAAGTAGCACAGAAGGGGTCATGAGCAACTTCATCTGAAGGGGTCAGAAAAGACTTCAGAGGTGGTAACAAAGTTTTATCATGACCATGAATTGGGATTTTCCAGAGGAACAATGATGTGAAAATACAGAGCATACTCAGGTAATGATAATTAAGTTGTTACTGCTGAACCGTAAACCCAATAGAACCAGTGAGGCTGGCTCTGAGCTGCTTTCTCTACTTCATCTCTTCTTAGGCCTACCCTACTTTCTACCCTCCATCCAGCCTACTCTTCTTACTCTCCTTCATGCACCACGTTCCTCCACATCTCTAAGCCTTTGTTCACTCTGCTTTCTCTGATTGGAATGCTCTCTATGCCAGGTCTACCTGGTGAACTCCTATTCATCTTTCAAAACTCAGCTTAAGAGGCAATTCTAGGACACTTTTCCTATTCCTAGTCCCTCTAAATTAGAAGTGGAAAAAAAAAAACAGGATTAGATTTATGTTTTAACTGAATCATATCCTTAAATCAGTTATTCATTCATTTATTCATCCAATCAGTCACATACTCATTCACTCACTTATTCATTATATACTTCTCAATCCCTTATTATATGGCAGACAGAATGCTAAACACTACAGATGCAATTAATGGGAACAAAGAAAAAAAGGTCTGACACTAGGCTGACCTGGGAATTTTAATAGCCAGTAGCAATTTAAGTTCCTAAGTATTTTTAGGTATCCTAATAAACAGATGTTTAGAAGTGCAAGAAAGAAACTCAAGAGATGATATAAAGAGTAACTCTGGTAAGGGGGGATTGTTTTTTAGAAAGTATGGTCAGGTATATTTCTCTAAGCTAAATCTTTATAAGTGATATCTCAGGTAACACCTTAAGGATATAAAGGAGTAGAGAAAAGCAAAGCTTCAGCCCAGTAGAAGTTCAGCTTCAGTTAAGGAGAAAAACAAATTTTAATGATTTGAAGTGGCAATGTACTTAACTTATTTAGGAACAGAATGTAAGTCCATGGTTCAGGAACTCTGTTCTGTTTACTTCTGTATTCCTAATGTCTAGACAAATACCTATCACATAGTAGCTGGTCAGTGAGTATTTGCAGGTTAAAAAATGCTGAGAAAGAAGCTAAATGGTGCTAGATATTAGGAAAATGAAGAGTGGTATAAGTGTGAGAATTGAGTGGAATAAATTCATGGGAAACTACACAAATCATGATTAAAACTTGGATTTTATTACAGATTCACTGATAGACTGTGGGAGAGCCAGTGTCTATCAGATTAGCCAAAGACAAAGAGCAAGAGTAAGGCTGAAATTAAACAAAGAAAATAAAATCTTACAGTGATTAAATTGGCCATTTTTAATGCTAACAGGATTGGCAAGCATGTGTGGTAACAAGCTTGCTTGTAAAATTCTGATATACTATAAAAGAACTGTTGTTTCCCACTCTATATTGTTTCCCACTATTAAGGAATAGTGAAAATTACAGAGACAGTATAAAGATCAGTAGTTGACAGGTGCTTGGGGAGAGGGAAAGACAAATAGGTGGAACACAGGGGCTGGATTTTTAGGTGGTAAAACTATCTGTATGACACTATAATCATGGATACATAACATTTAGGAATTTGTCAAAACCTACTGAGAGTACAACATCAAGAGCAACCTTAACATTTCCCAAATGCATAAAGTATTTTAAATACAATTAGCATTAACATCCTAAGGAATATTCTTTAGGAAATGCCATGGGAGGTAGTCACAAAGATCAAAAGTCTTTAAATTTTAATTATAACTTTGAAATATACCCAAAGGGCTCCACAAAATAGTTAAAAATATAATGACAAATAATTATTTTCTAAACCATTTGAGAGTAAGCTGCCAATCTTACTCTCCACTATTCCTGACAATTCCTGAAAACATCAGTATGTTAGATAAACAAAGACATTCTCCAACACTAACATAATAGTACCATCAAAATAAGTAAATTGACATAGATACAATACTTTACTACGATGTTCAGATCTTTTTCAAATTTTGCCACTTAGCTTAGTTAAGTTCTCTGTAGCCATGGGTTTCAGCTAGAATTATGTCTTTCATTTAGTTGTCTTTAGTCATCTTTGTCTGAAACACTTCCCTTGATTTTCATGATCTTGACACCTTTAAAGATTACAGGTCAGACATTTTGTAGAATATCCTTCAGTTGGGGCTGGTCTAATGCCTCCTCATTATTAATTCAGATTATATGTCTTTGACAGAAAAATTACAGAAGTGATGCTGCGTTCTTTATTTATGAGATGTCACACAATTTCAGTAGATTCACTTTGATCATTTTATCAATGGAGTGTGCACCAGGCTTATCCGATGGTGATGTTACTCTTTTTCCCCTTGGTAATTAAGAAGTCATTTGAGGGATGGTACTTTAAGCTATGTGAATACTCTGTTCCTCACTATGGCAAACAAAAGTAGGGTAGTCCCTAATAATTCCCAACTTCTGGTATTTGTACCCTTGTACGATATCCTCTATAGGCAGGAACTGTGATTTCCTTCTAAGCAGCAAAATATGGGATCTCATTCCCATGATCACATTCTGTTACATAAGCCTTTGGCCAGTCCTTCTGGAGTCACATTCTTCACAGTAGGCCTCAAGGAACACTAGGCCAATAAGAGTTCTACAGCATTCATGAAATGAATTCTTCCAATCTGAGTGAATTTAGAAACAGAATATTCACCAGTGAAACCTTCAAATGAGAACCCAGCCCTGGCCAACTCTTTACAGTCTTAAGGTCGACCCTAGATAATACTTTGACTACAGCCTTGGAAAGAATCTAGTCATGATATGCCCAACTCCTGACTCACAGAAACTATGAGATGATAAATTTATGTTACTTAAAAGCAATAACATTTGTGGTAATTTGTTATATGGGATAGAAAACTAATATACTTATCAAATTTTCCATTAACTAAGTAATTGGTTAGTTTCAGTAGACTCATAGATTTTATTTATTCCTATTTTATTCATTGGATAATAATCTGATGCTATCAGTATTTATTTTCATGCTAAAATGGTTATAGATCTGTCCAGTGGCATTTACTATCATATTGAAATATGCCCCTCAATCTTTGAGAGCTTACTTATTTTCTGGCACAATATGATAATCCAGGATCTTCTTGTATTATCCTGCCCCACATCTGGGAATTAGCCATTTTCCTATTGAACACTGATTCATTTTATTTGGGAATATTTAGGAGACAAGACCCATTTTCTGGATGTGATAATACAAATGGGGTATCCCTGCAACCAAGCAGAGCTAGGGACATATACACACATACACCTCTACATAAATAGATACACGTACATATTTTATTCATATACATAAATATATATACACGTATCTTATTCTATTTACCTATTGAAAGCTGTGTGTTTGCTCATATAATTCTAATTCAGTTCAACGACATCGAGTTCATGCTATTTTTATCTCTCTCCACATTTATAATTCCTTTTTTCTGACAATAAGAAAACTGGTGCCCATTATTCATGTGTTTACTCAGTTGTTCAATTTCCTGCAAGAGAATAATGTCTCACCCCTACCAAACTCCTCTTCCTTCACACAGGTGCCCTCCTCATCTTACTTGGACTAAGAAATTCCATGGCAGGTCAGTGTCACTACCCCGCCACTTAATGGACTTCTCCTCATCCCGTTCAGCCTTTAGTACCCTATGCCAGGCATTCCTCCCATGCAGACATTCCTCTCCCCCTGCTTGGGCTCTGGCACAGCACAGTGCTCTGCTTTTCTGTAAGACACCTATTCAGCTACTGGAACTTTGACAGAACATGCTAGATGTCCCTCACCAAGGACATCCTCCTCAACCAGTTTGAGCTCTGACATCCTGCTGGGCTGTATTTCTAACAGGGACATCTTAACTCAGCTTTAGCTCTCCTTTCATGGTGGCCACGTTCTTCACAATCAGGCTCTGACAACCATTCTGGGCTGCACAGAGTCTCTGAATCTCAAACCAATGTAGCCCACTATTCAAACTGAATTATACTAGTTCAATCATTCTAAAAGAAATAGTCAGGAGACAGAAAGACTGACAGAGACAAAGAGACAAACAAAAAACTCAAAGCACACACACTGACTTTTTTCTATGGACATCAGGACATTGTACAGCAAAATGTACAGGAGGAAAAAATATAGCTTAAAAATGTAAAGTCACATAGCTTGCTTTAGCAAAGATTTTTAATACAGCATGTAAATTCTCAATTGCCATATCTTTCAACTTTCATAATTGAAACATTTCATACATATTCAGTTCTCCCCATGTTAACAGCTTAAGTTCTTGACTAAATACTGAGGTTTATTTTTTGCTAAGGTTTAAATATATACACTTGACTAATATTCTAAAGAGAAAAACCAACAAAAACACATGCACGACATACTTTTATGAAAAAATAAGCAGCTTTCCATAAGTCTACAAATATGAGCAAAAGCCTTTTTAGACAGCATATCATAATTTCAAAGGACACATGGTCTTACTCTGCCATGTTAATAAACACATATATGTATATGTATATATATATAAATTTGCTAAATACTTATCAAATTATAAATTATATATTTAAATCATTAAAAAATGACAAAATACATTTTCATGTAGTTTTAAAGCTACAAATGAACTTACATTTCACTAATATGTGTGACAGAGAGATAAATAAATGAAAGACTGTTCTCCAGGAATTCACATTCTGTTCAGTAAGGCAGAAAGTAAATATATCATTACAAACAACATAAGACGTTGAAAAATTATGATAAAATAAGAAGCTGAAAAGAAATCACAGAAGAAACAATCGTGACTTTGGAAACAATATTTTCTAATACTTGTTTTTCAGGGAATCTAGGCATGAGAAAATTGAAATGACTTTCCCATAATTCCAAACATTAAATGCTAGAGCTGAGACTGACGTACATTCTTTTCTCATATATCCTGGGTTCTTTTGCTTTACTTTCCAATATATCATAGGAAGTTTAGTAGCAGACATTTTTTAGGTATGAAATATGTTGGAATATAGTTATTTTTGTATTTATACTAAATAGAAGCACTTCACAAAGAAAATCATCAAATGTTCAGTAAATCATCCCACTCCAAATAGTTTTATTCTTTTCTTTCTGGCTCAAATAAACTATGGAGATAGCAACTATATGGGTATCTCTGAAACATTATATAAACATGCATATATGTACACACACACACACCCTGAGGAGAGTGAAGAACTGGCATGCAGTGAAGCATTTAATAATAAAGGAGTACAACTTCTGCATACTCAGCATATCCCCATTTGAGATGTTAACGAGGTGGAAAATTAAAAGAAATAACAGCACATGGGTCTTGTAGTGTTTTCTAACCCCAATAGTTCTATGGTGCTTTCTTTCTTCTCTTGTTGGACAATGTTTATTATACTGTTGATCAAAATATTTATCATTGTGTAAGTGAGAAAGTATAAATTCTTACTGATTCCTTGGCTCAAAAGATACCCACTTGGGAATATTTATGGAGAATGAGTTTTTCTTTTTATAAATGCCTTTCACTCAAGCCTTCAAAACTGATTTTTTAAAAACTCTAATAACCTTCCAGAAGTTTTTAATTAATTAATTTTGCCTTTAGAGAATGCCCCATGAGCTTTTAACTCAATGTCAACAAGATATAGAAAAATGGGGTAGGAAACAAAGCCAAATTGAGAATAAACAAATGTTGGTAAGTGCAGTTAGGGGAGTTTCCTACTAAATTCAAATTCTCTAAAACTGCTATGTTGCAATAAATTCCCAGGCCAAGGTCACAGGTAAAGCACCACACATGGTTAGATCTGGCAAAACGAACATAAAAATCTGATGCAAAGCTATGGTTACAAGCCAGTGTATTTGGAGCAGAGGATGATGATACATGAAGAGTAGCACCATTTAGAATTAGATTTTAAGTTTATTAAGGCAAATGCTACATTTTTATGGCTTAGTTGATTACCTTTTCAACATCACAATTGCCTATGTAACCTAAAAGGGGTAATCATAAAAATAGTGGTCAAATAGAGTAGCAGTATTTAAAGAATAAATAAGGTATCCTTCAAGAAAATAAAAAAACAGAAAAAAATTAATTTCCTTCAAAATCGTAATGCATTATTTCTTAAATATCACTGAAGAGATGAATCAGAAAACAGTGAACTCATATGTTTATGATCCCAGATCCCACACATAATAAAAAAAGAAGTTGACAAAGTATTTCACAGAGTGAGGAACTCAGGAAGGCTAATCATATTCTTTTTTTGTTTTGTTCTTTATATTTTTTTTCATTTTGTTATCATTAATCTACAATTACATGAGGAACATTATGTTTACTAGACTCCCCCTTCACCAAGTACCCCCCACATGCCCCATTAGTCACTGTCCATCAGCGTACTGAGATGCTGTAAAAAAAACTTGTCTTCCCTGTGTTGCACAGCCCTCCCTGTGCCCCCTCCCACATTATACACTAATCATGAGGCCCCCTTTCTCTTTCCCCCCACTTCTCCCTCCCTTCCCACTCATCCTCCCCAGTCCTTTTCCCTTTGGTAAATGTTAGTCCTTTCTTGGGTTCTGTGATTCTGCTGCTGTTTTGTTCCTTAAGTTTTTCCTTTGTTCTTATACTCCACAGATAAGTGAAATCATTTGGTACTTGTCTTTCTCTGTCCTGGCTTATTTCACTGAGCATAATACGCTCTAGCTCCATTCATGGTGTTGCAAATGGTAGGATCTGTTTTCTTCTTACGGCTGAATAATATTCCATTGTGTATATGTACCACCTCTTCTTTATTCATTCATCTATTGATGGACACTTAGGTTGCTACCATTTCTTGGCTATTGTAAATAGTGCTGTAATAAACATAGGGGTGCATCTGTCTTTTTTAAGTTGGGCTGCTGCATTCTTAGGGTAAATTCCTAGAAGTGGGATTCCTGGGTCAAATGGTATTTCTATTTTGAGCTTTTTGAGGAACCTCCATATTGCTTTCCATAATGGTTGAACTAATTTACATTCCCACCAGCAGTGTATGAGGGTTCCCCTTTCTCCACATCCTGCCAACATTTGTTATTGTTTGTCTTTTGGATGTTGCCCATCCTTACTGGTGTGAGGTCATATCTCATTGTGGTTTTAATTGCATTTCTCTGATGACTAGTGATGTGGAGCATCTTTTCATGTGTCTGTTGGCCATCTGAATTTCTTCTTTAGAGAAGTGTCTGTTCAGCTCCTCTGCCCATTTTTTAATTGGATTGTTTGCTTTTTGTTTGTTGAGGTGTGTGAGCTCTTTAAATATTTTGGATGTCAACCTTTTATCAGATCTGTCATTTATGAATATATTCTCCCATACTGTAGGATAACTTTTTGTTCTATTGATGGTGTCCTTTGCTGTACAGAAGATTTTCAGCTTGATATAGTCCCACCTGTTCATTTTTGCTTTGGTTTCCCTTGCCTGGGGAGATATGTTCATGAAGAAGTAGCTCATGTTTATGTACAAGAGATTTTTGCCTATGTTTTTATCTAAGAGTTTTATGGTGTCATGGCTTACATTCAGGTCTTCGATCCATTTCAAATTTACTTTTATGTGTGGGGTTAGACAATGATCCAGTTTCATTCTCTTGCATGTAGCTGTCCAGTTTTTCCAACACCAGCTTTGAAGAGGCTGTCATTCCCCCATTGTATGTCCATGGCTCCTTTATCATGTATTAATTGACCATATATGTTTGGGTTAATGTCTGGAGTCTCTATTCTGTTCCACTGGTCTGTGGCTCTGTTCTTGTGCCAGTACCAAATTACCTTGATGACTGTGGCTTTGTAGTAGAGCTTGAAGTTGAGGAGCGAGATCCCTCCCACTTTTTTCTTCCTTCTCAGGATTGCTTTGGCTATTTGGGGTCTTTGGTGGTTCCATATGAATTTTAGAACTATTTGTTCCAGTTCATTGAAGAATGCTGTTGGTAATTTGATAGAGATTGCATTAAATCTGTAGATTGCTTTGGGCAGGATGGCCATTTTGACAATATTAATTCTTCCTAGCCAGGAGCATGGGATGAGTTTCCATTTGTTAGTGTCCTCTTTATAATCATAATCTTTTATCATAATGTATTTCATTCCTCCATGACCACCATTCAATCTCCCTTCACTTCCTGCCCAAGATGACCATTATCCCAAATCCTCTTTTGTTTCACATATTCTTTTTTATGTAGTGTATATTCCAATCTTCTTTTATAATCTTACTTGGTTTTAATTTTAAAAAGGAGGGTTATACTGTGTCATCTTTTAGGAGTTAACTTGGTCACTTAAAACATATTGCTAATGAGCAGCAGCCTGTAACAGCAAAATAAAGACCTCTGAAAATCTACTCCTCCATAAAAGCAATGAGAACACTGGAATTTTTTTTTAAATCAGTATTTTCAGAATTCTGTAATTTAATCAAAAAATTTTGCAACAACCCACAAGTATTTATTTAAGAAAAGGAGCTGAGACATGGTAAAAATAGTAAGGTGTATGGCATTTGATGAGTCCTGTTCCCATTCTTCTTGCTGCAGCTTTACATATAGTAGCTTGGAAGGCAGTCTTGCAACCATAGTAGCTATGGGGAAAAGCAAGACTAGTAGATACTGGAGGGGGAAGATTGGGTTTGGAACTGCCCAAACCCCTAGTCCCACATTACTGCTATTATTACACCTGTCTGGCAACTCCCTGGGGAAAATCTCATTCATAGAGCATGTCTTTATTTCTTTTCATTTAGAGCACACTCAGTGTAAAAACAGTGACCATCAGCTTATTATAAATTGTTATATTCATAGGATATTATATAAGAACCCCATGGTAACCACAAACCAAAAACCTAGATACACAAAAAGAAAGAGAAGAGAACCCTATCATAACACTAAAGAAACTCATAGTAACAAGACAAGAAAGCAAGAGCGGAAGAAAGGATAAGAGGAAAACAAAAACAACCAGCAAACATTTAACAAAATGGCAGTAAGTACAGTATGATAACTGGACAATAATGCATGCAGATCTGGTGACTAGTCGGCAGAAGCTGTTTAACCACTGGTTCATGGTTTCTTTCCATGCTAATAAGAGGAATGGCCAATAACAAATAATCAGGGTTTTAAATAACATTATGAAAGATCCTGTAAACAAACACTCCAAGAAAAAGCATCCAATTCTTTGCCTTGGGAATCTGCATACACATAACTTATCTCATCATATATAAACCCATTCCTGAAACACCTTGTTGGACACTGATTCCAGAAATAATTTTAATATCAAAAATAAAACCAGCTCATTTTCTAACTTCATGTTGTTTTTAACCAAAAGAGTTGTTACTATTTCATTAATCTTTTTTTTTTTTTACCCAAAAGAGTTAGTACCATAGGTTGTAAGCATAGGATGAGTTACTCATTCTTTGGTAACAGGAATGGAATACCTGGAGGCTTCAAAATCTTTCTTAGATAATAATAACACTGTCTTCTTGATGTTTACATTTATTGATTATCTTCATTCATTCATTCTTATTTTGTTCTCTCAGTTACTAGTATGACAATTTATTTTCTAATGAAACCTGGGCACTTTGAGTATTATATTATTATACTTTTAACTGTATTTAAACTTCATGGCTTAATGGGCTTCCTTTGACACTGCCCCAGCCAGGGTGGGCAGCCATAACCTCCCTACCACAAGATCAGGGGACCAACTCCCATATCTTGGCTATTGTAAACAATGCAGTCACAAACATAAGGGTGCATATGTATTTTTGAGTCAGAGATTTTGTTTCCTTCAGGTAAATTCCTAGAAGTGGAATTACTGGGTTGAATTGTATTTCTGTTTTTAGTTTTAGGAGGAACCTCCATACTGCTTTCCACAAGGGTTGTACCAATTTAGATTCCGTCCAACAGTGTAGGACGGTTCCCTTTTCTCCACATGCTCAGCAGCATTTGTTATTTCTTGCCTTTAGGATTGTGGCCATTTTAACTGGTGCAAGGTGATATCTCATTGTGGATTCGATTTGCATTTCTATGATGGTTAGTGATGTGGAACATCTTTTTATGTGCCTGTTGGCCATCTGTACATCTTCTTTGGAGAAATGTCTGTTCAGGTCCTTTGTTCATTTTTAATAGAGTTATTTGGTTTTTTTGAAGCATATGAGTTCTTATATATTTTGGATGTTAACCCTTTATCAGATAAATTGTATATGAATATACAATACTGTAGGTTGCCTTTTAGTTCCGCTGATGGTGTCCTTTACTGCGCAAATTCTTTTCAGTTTTTTAAATTATTATTAAGGTATTGATAGACAGTCACATGAGCAACATTGTGGTTATTACACTCCCCCCTATAACGAAGACCCACCGCATTCCCCATTACAGTCACTGTCCATCACCATAGTAAGATGGTATAGAGTCACTACTTGTCTTCTCTATGCTATACTTCTCCATGTCCCTCTACATTATGTGTGCTAATCCTAATGCCCCTTATTCCCCTTCTCCCTCCCTTCCTACCCTCCCTCCCCGGTTCCTTTCCCTTTGGTAACTGCTGGTCCATTATTGGGTTCTGAGAGTCTGCTGCTATTTTGTTTCTACAGTTTTTGCTTTGTTGTTATGCTCCACAGATAAGTGAAATCATTTGGTATTTGTCTTTCTCTGCCTGACTTATTTCACTGAGCATAATATCCTCTAGCTCCATCCATGTTGTTGCAAATGGTAGGATTTGTCTTCTTCTTATGGGTGAAAAATATTCCATTGTGTATATGTATGACATCTTCTTTATCCATTCATCTACTGATGGACACTTACATTGCTTCCATATCTTGGTTATTGTAAATAGTGCTGTGATAAACATAGAGATGCATATGTCTTTTTGAATCTGTGATCCTGTTTTCTTAGGGTAAATTCCTAGTAGAAGAATTCCTGGGTCATACAATATCTCTCTTTTTAGTTTTTTGAGGAACCTCCATACTGCTTTTCACAAGGGTTGAACTAATTTACATTCCCACCAGCAGTGTAGGAAGGTTTCCCTTTCTCTGCATCCTAGCCAGCATTTGTTGTTCCTAGTCTTTTCTATGTTGGCCATCCTAACTGGTGTGAGGTGATATCTCACTGTGGTTTTAGTTTGCATTTCCCTGATAACTGGCAATGTGGAGCATCTTTTCATGTGCCTGTTGGCCATCTGAATTTCCTCTTTGGAGAAGTGTCTGTTCATATCCTCTGCCCATTTTTAATCCAGTTATTTGCTTTTGGATTGTTGAGGAGCATGAGCTCTTTATATATTTTGGATGTCAACCCCTTATCAGATATACCATTTATGAATATATTCTCCCATACTGTAGGATGCCCTTTTGTTCTACTGATGGTGTCCTTTGCTGTATAGAAGCTTTTTAGCTTAATATAGTCCCACTTGTTCATTTTTCCTTTTGTTTCCCAAGCCTTGGGAGATATGTTCATGAAAAAGTTGCTCAAGTTATATTCAAGAGATTTTGCCTATGTTTTCTTCTAAGAGTTTAATAGTTTCATGACTTAACATTCAGGGATTTGATCCACTTTGAGTTTACTTCTGTGTATGGGTTTAGACAATAATCCAGTTTCATTCTCTTGCATGTAGCTGTCCAGTTTTGTCAACATCAGTTGTTGAAGAGGCTGTCATTTTCCCATTGTATGTCCATGGCTCCTTTATCGTATATTAATTGACCATATATGCTTGGGTTTATATCTGGGCTCTCTAGTCTCTTCTATTGGTCTATTGGTCTTTTCTTGTGCCAGTACCAAATTGTCTCGATTACTGTGGCTTTGTAGTAGAGCTTGAAGTTGGGGAGCATTATTCCCCCAGCTTTATTCTTCCTTCTCAGGATTGCTTTCACTATTCAGGGTCTCTTGTGGTTCCATATGAATTTTATGATTGTTTGCTCTAGTTCATTGAAGAATGCTGTTGGTATTTTGATTGGGATTGCACTGCATCTGTAGATTGCTTTAGACAGGATGGATATTTTGACAATATTAATTCTTCCTATCCATGAGCACAGGATGTGTTTTCATTTATTGTTATCTTCTTTAATTTCTCTCATGAGTGTCTTGTAGTTTTCAAGGTATAGGGCTGTCACTTCCTTGATTAGGTTTATTCCTAGGTATTTTATTCTTTTTGATGCAGTTGTGAATGGAATTGGTTTCTTGATTTTTTCTGCTAGTTCATCGTTACTGTATAGGAATGCAAGAGATTTCTGTGTATTAATTTTATATCCTGCAACTTTGCGGAATTCAGGTATTAGTTCTGGTAGTTTTCAAGGGGATTCTTTAGTGTTTTTTTATGTACATTATCATGTCATCTGCAAACAGTGACAGGTTAACGTCTTCTTTACCAATCTGGATGCCTTTTAGTGCTTTTTGTTGTCTGATTGCCGTGGCTAGGACCACTAGTACTATGTTGAATAAAAGCAGGACAGTAGGCATTCTTGTCTTATTCACAATCTTAGAGGAAAAGCTTTTAGCTTTTCACTGTTAAGTATGGTGTTGGCTGTGGGTTTGTCATATATGGCCTTTATTATGTTGAGTTACGTGCCCTCTATATCCATTTTGTTGAGAGTTTTTATCATGAATGGATGTTGAATTTTTTCAAATGCTTTTTCAGCTTCTATTGAGATGATCATGTGATTTTTTTCCTTTTTATTGATATAGTGGATGATGTTGATGGATTTTTTACTGTTGTACCATCCTTGCATTCCAGGGATGAATCCCACTTTATCTCAATGTATGATCCTCTTGATATGTTTTTGAACTCAGTTTTCTAATATTGTTTCGAGTATTTTTGCATCTTTGTTCATCAGGGATATTGGTGTGTATTTTTGTGTGTGTGTGGTGTCTTTGAATGGTTTTGGTATTAGAGTGATGCTGGCTTCATAGAGTGAGTTTGGAAGTATTCCCTCTGTTTTTACTTTTTGGAAAACTTTAAGGAGAATGTGTATTATGTTGTCTCTAAATGTTTGATAAAATTAACCAGTTAAGCCATCTGGTCCAGGAGTTTTGTTCTTGGGATTATCAATTCAATTTCATTGCTGGTAATTGGTCTGTTCAGATTTTCTGTTTCTTCCTGGGTCAGTCTTGGAGGGTTGTATTTTTCTAGAAAGTTGTCCATCTCTTCTAGGTTATCCAGTTTGTTAGCATGTAATTTTTCAAAGTACTCTCTAATAATTCTTTGTTTTTCTGTGGTGTCCTTGCTGATTTTTTTCTTTCTCTTTTCTGATTCTGTTTATGTGTGTAGATGCTTTTTTTTTTCTTGTGAAGTCTGGCTGGCAATTTATTTTGTTTATTTTCTCAGAGTAACAGCTCTTGGTTTCACTAATTTTTTCTATTGTTTTCTTCTTCTCAATTTTATTTATTTCCTTTCTGATATTTATTATGCCCCTCCTTCTTATGACTTTGGGCCTCATTTGTTCTCCTTTTTCCAGTTTCAATAATTGTGAATTTATGCTATTCATTTGGGATTGTTTTTCCTTCTTTAAATAGGCCTGGATTGCTATAAACTTTCATTTTAGCACAGCCTTTGCTGCCTCCCACAGAAGTTGGGGTGTTGCGCTGTTGTTTTCATTTATCTCCATATATTGCTTAATCTCTGTTTTAATTTGTTCATTTACCTATTGATTATTGATTATTTAGAAGCATGTTGTTAAGCCTCCATGTGTTTGTCAGCCTTTTTGTTTTCTTTGTACAATTTATTTCTAGTTTTATACCTTTGTGATCTGAGAAGTTGGTTTATAGAATTTCAATATTTTTAAATTTGCTGAAGCTCTTTTATGGCCTAATATGTGGTCTATTCTGGAAAATGTTCTATGTGCCCTTGAGAAGCATGTGTATGCTGTTGCTTTTGCATGGAGTGTTCTATAGATGTCTGTTAGGTCCATATGTTCTAATGTGTTGTTTGGTGGCTCTGTGTCCTAATTATGTTCTGTCTGGTTGATCTGTTCTTTGGAGTGAATGGTGTGTTGAAGTCTCCTAAAATGAATGCATTGCATTCTATTTCCCCTTTTAATCCTGTTAGTATTTGTTTCACATATGTCGGTTCTCCTGTGTTGGGTACATAGATATTTATAATGGTTATATCCTCTTGTTGGACTGACCCTTTTATCATTATGTAATGTATTTCTTTGTCTCTTGTGACTTTGTTTTGAAGTCTATTTTGTCTGATACAAGTACTGCAACACCTGCTTTTTTTCTCCCTTTGGTTTGCATGAAATCTCTTTTCCCATCCCTTCACTCTTAGTCTTTGTATGTCTTTGGGTTTGAAGTGAGTCTCCTGTAGGCAGCATATAGATGGGTCTTGCTTTCTTATCCATTCTATAACTCTTGTGTCTTTTGATTGATGCATTCAGTCCATTTACATTTAGGGTAATCAATAGGTATGTACTTATTGCCATTGTAGGCTTTGGATTCCTGGTTACTAAACATTCAAGGGCAGCTTCTTTACTATCTAGCAGTCTACCTTATCTCACTTGTTATGCTATTACAAACACAGTCTGATGATTCCTTTTTTTCTCCCTTATTTTTCTTCCTCCTTCACTCTTTATATGTAAGGTGTCATGTTCTATACTTTTTGTGTATCCCTTGACTGACTTTGTGGGTAGCTGATTTAATTTTTCATTTGGTTACTATTTAGTTGGTTTACTTCCTTTGCTGTGGTTTTATTTTCTCTGGTCACAACTATTTAGTCTCAGGCACACTTCCAGCTAGAGCAGTCCCTTTAAAATACACTGTACAGATGATTTCTGGGAGGTAAATTCCCTCAACTTTTGCTTATCTGGGAATTGTTTAATCCTGCCTTCAAATTTTAATGATAATTTCTCTGGGTAGAGTATTCTTGGTTTGAGGCCCTTCTGTTTCATTGCATTGAATATATCATGCCACTCACTTCTAGTCTGTAATGTTTCTGCTGAGAAGTCTGAAGATAGCCTAATGGTGATCTTTCCTTTGTAGTGATCTTTTTCTCTCTGGCTGTTTTTATTACTCTGTCCTTGTCCTTGATTTTTGCCATTTTAATTATTATATGTCTTGGTGTTGTCTTCCTTGGGTTCCTTGTGTTGGGAGATCTGTAGGCTTCCATGGCCTGGGAGACTATCTCCTTCCCCAGATTGGGCAAGTTTTCAGCAATTATTTCTTCAAAGATCCTTTTTATCCCTTTTTCTCTCTTCTTCTTTTTTTTGGTACCCCTGTAATGCAAATATTGTTCTGTTTGGATTGGTCATACAGTTTTTTAATATTCTTTCATTCCTAGAGATCCATTTTTCTATCTCTGCCTCAGCTTCTCTGTATTCCTGTTCTCTGATTTCTATTCCATTAAGTCTCTTCCTCCCCATCTAATCTGCTTTTAAATCCCTTCACTGTTTGTTTCATTTCAGTTATCTCCCCCCTGAATTCATCCCTTAGCTCTTGAATATTTTTCTGTAGCTCCATTAGCATGCTTATGACTTATTTTGAATTCTTTTGCAGGAAGATTGATTATTTCTGTCTCACTGAGCCCTCTTTCTGGTGTTTGAGGGATTTTGGATTGAACAAGGTTCTTCTCTCTTTTCAGAGTCCTGCAGCAATGGGGATCATCACTGGAGAGTGGCACATGTGTCAGCTGAGAGGACAAAGTCCCTTCCTGCTTGCCAGTTGCTCTTCCTGTCTCCACTGTTTGTGCTGGTTAACTGCAGGCAGTGTCCTCTGAGTTAATCCCCTACACTGCCATGGGCGGGTGGCCTACGGGATGGCCTAGGGTGATGGCGGGGGTCGCAGGTGAGTGGTGTGGGTTCTGGTACGAGAACAAAGCCCTTTCATGTTTCCTGGTCTCACCCCATCTCTGCTGTCTGTCCAAGTTAACCACGCACCGGGAGCAGCCTTGCATCTGGGCCAGTTAACTGCATGCAGGGAGACACCTCTGCATTATTCTGTGTAGTTGCTGTAGGCAGGGCTACCCTCTGGCTCATCTGCTGCAATGGTGGGGACAGCTGTTTTGCTCACAGGTGCTGGCAGGGAGGAAGGAGTGGCAGGCTGTTTATTGTGGTGAGGGGCCTTGGGTCTGCAATGCCAACCAGGGGGACAGGGTGCCTGAAGCTTCTGAAAAGTTCCCAGCCTGCTGGGCTGAATGTGCCAGGACAATTTTGTCCACCTGTTCCTTCTCCTAAACCCTTGCCCGTTTAGCAGCCTTCTGACTGTTGTGAAATCTTTTAAAGCACCTGCTTTTTTCTTTTGTCCTAGGGCAGTCGATTGTGGGAACCCGTTAACAGTCTTTGTCTCATATTTTGCATTTCATCCCCTCTAATCTTCAGAGCACCATGCAATGTGGTTCTGTGCTCCTGGGGTAGATTTCTAGGTCTGGGTATTTAGCAGTCCTGTGCTGCCACTCCCTCCCAATTCTGATTCTTTTCCTACTGCCAGTGAGCTAAGGTATAGGGAATGCTCGGGTCCCTCTGGGTCGCAGCTTTTTACCTTACCCTTTTTCATGAGATGCTGACTTCTCCCAGATGTAGACTGACTGGTGTATTGTTACTTTTGGTCATTCTTTTAGGAATAGCTGTATTTGCTGTATTTTCAAAATATATGTGGTTTTGGGAGGAGATTTCCCCTACACTACTCATGCCACCATCTTTTCTCCCAAATCTGAAGCTTTCTAGTTTGATGCAGTCCCACTTGTGCATTTTAGGTTTTGTTTCCCTTGCCTGAGGAGATGCATTCAGGAAAATGTTGCTCATGTTTATATTCAAGAGATTTTTGCCTATGTTTTCTTCTAAAAGTGGTATGGTTTCATGTTTTACATTCAAGTCTTTGATCCATTTTGAGTTTAAATTATCCATACTGTGCATGGAGTTGGACAGAAATCCAGTTTCATTCTCTTGCATATAGCTGTCCAGTTTTTCCAACACAAGTTTTGAAGAGGATGTCTTTTCCCCACTGTATATTTATGGCTCCTTTTTCATATATTAATTGACCATATATACTTGGGATTATATCTGGGTTCTCTGTTCTGTTCCACTAATCTATGATCTGTTCTTGTGCCAGTACCATACTGTTTTGATTACTGTAGTTTTGTAGTACAGCTTGAAGTCAGAGAGTGTAATACCCCCAGTTTTGTTCTTCTTTCTCAGTATTGCTTTGGCTATTTAGGGTCTTTTATGGTTCCATATAGATTTTAGGATTATTTGCTCTAGTTCATTGAAAAATGCTGTTGATATTTTGATAGAGAATACACAGAATCAGTAAATTGTTTTGGGAAGGATGGCCATTTTGACAATATTAATTCTTCCTATCCATGAGCATGGGATAGACTGCCACTTATTTGTGTCTTCTTTAATTTCTCTCATTAGTGTCATATAGTTTTCAGAGGACAAGTCTTTCACCTCCTTGGTTAAGTTTATTCCTAGGCGCATATATATATATATATATATATATATATATATATATTCTTTTTTATGCAACTGGCAGTGGAATTGGTTTTCCTGATTTCTCTTTCTGCTAGTTCATTGTTCATATATAGGATGCAACATATTTCTGTGAATTAATTTGTATCCCACAACTTTGCTGAATCCAGTTGCTAGTTCTAATAGTTTTTGGTGGAATCTTTAGGATTTTATTAGAACATAATATTATGTCATCTTCAAATAGTGACAGTTCAACTTTTTCCTTCCCAATTTAGATTCCTTTTATGTGTACTGTCTGATTGCCATGTCTAGGACTTCCAGTACTGCTGAATACGAGTAGTGAGAATAGAATCCTTGTCTTGTTCCTGATCTTAGAAGAAAAGCTTTCAGCTTTCCTCCACTAAGTATTATGTTAGCTTTGGGTTTGTCACATATGGGCTTTATTATGTTGAGGTATATACCCTCTGTACCTATTTTGTTGAGAGCTTTTATGATGAATGGCTGTTGAATTTTGTCAATGTTTTTTCAGCATCTATTGGGATGATCATGTGGTTTTTATTCTTCTTTTTGTTAATATGGCATATGATATTATTGATTTAAAAACATTATACCATCTTTGCATCTGTGGAATAAATTCCACTTGGTCATGATGGATAATCTTTTTTACATATTTTTGAATTTGGTTTGCTAATATTTTCTTGAGGATTTTTTCATTTTTGTTCATCAGGGATACTGGTCTAAAATTTTCTTCTTTTGTAATATCTTTGCCTGGTTTTGTTGTTAGAGTGATGCTGGCCTCAAAGAATGAGTTTAGAAGTGTTCTCTCCTCTTCGACTTTCTGGAATACTTTAAGAAGGATGGGTATTAGCTTTTCTTTAAATGTTTGGTAAAATTCATCTGGAGCCATTTGGTCCTGTACTTTTCTTTGTTGGGTATTTGGATAACCAGTTCAATTTCATTCCTAGTAACTAGTCTGTTCAGATTTTCTGTTTCTTCCTTGGTCAGTCTTGGAAGGCTGTATTTTTCTAGAATTTGGTTCATTTCTTCCAGGTTGTCCAATTTATTGCATATAATTTTTCATAGTATTCTCTAATAATTCTTTGTATTTCTGTGGCATCTGTTGTGACTATTCCTTCTTCATTTCTGATTTTGTTTATAAGTGTACACTCTCTTTTCTCCTGATTAAGTCTGGTGAGGGGTTTATCTATTTGGTTTATTTGTCAAAGAACCAGAACTTGGTTTCACTGATTTTTCCTGTTGTTTTATATTATAAAACTTCTCTATATTATTTATTTCTGCTCTTATCTTTATTATGTCCCTCCTTCTACTAACTGGGTTTAATTTGTTCTTCTTTTCCTAGTTTCTTCAATTGTGAGTTTAGACTTTATTTTGGATTGTTCCAGTTTCTTAAGGTAGGCCTATAATGCTATGTACTTCCTCCAGTACTGTTTTTATAGTATCCTACAAATTTTGTACTGCTGAATTTTGTTTTCATGTGTCTCTATGCATAACTTGATTTTTGTTTTAAATAAGCCACTTTATTTCTGAGTTATTTGGCTGGAAAGAATATATCCACACAATTATTTTTTGTCTTAGTAGGCTGCCATTTTCCTGGTCCTTTACCTAAAGACAGCAGATTTTGTTGAGATTTTTCTTTTTCATCTGGCCCTATTAGTATTTTGGTTTGCTGGCTTATTTGGATACAACATTGAGATATAGGAGGCAGAAAAAAAAAAGAAAAAAGAAAAGAAGGAATAAATAAAAAAAGAGAACTTACTATCCTATCTTTTCTTGGGTCCAGAAGTTTCTCTACCTTTCAGAATCTCATGTTTGTGTTTATATATATATATATATATATATATCAAAGATTTTTAGTTGTACTTGGAAAAAATGTATCTACTCCATTTTCCTGGAATGGGAAGTAGGATGTATTGTTTTAATATATTAAAAATACATGTATAAACCAAAAACTGACTGAAAAGTGCTATAATATTTGATCCCTAGTTTAAATACCATCTTATAACCACATGACATATCTACAGTGCTCCTCCTAAGTACGACAAACATTGCAGTGCTTTTCTTTTTGAATCAAAGGGGCCTGTTTTTGTAACACCTATCAGTCTATCCCTGGCTGCTGGCTGCCTTCATGCACAATCCAGGGTGGTGTCATAAACACACAGGCATTTCCAGGTGAGTTAGTTCCCATTGGCTGAGAATATTCTCTGGAGAAACTGATGTGAGTATTAGAAGCCCCAACTCTCTTAGAAGCTAGAGGACAGATGTTCCTACTTTGCAAACAGGCAGACAAGCAGCATCCACTACATCTGTCACAAGTATAGCAACTAAGGAAATAGAAGGCAGCAAGTTTAAGTAGCTTATCTTATCCAACTCATATGGTAGTAAGTGGAGGATCTAATATTTGAAGCTAATCTAACAGACTATCAGCCTGGCTCAGAGTCCACAGCCCGACTACTAACCACTATGTGATACCTGACTAATCACCAACATACTGACATCTAGGTCTACAAATCCATCAACAACTGCAACAAAATGACCCAAATGATTTCCAAAGGAAGTAAAATATATTTTTATAAACTTAGTAAAATAGTTTTTTATTGCTGCTATAATAATTTATCAAAAACCTAGTGGCTTAAGACACCATAAATTTATTGTCTTACATTTCTGTAGGTCAAAAAGCTCACTGGGCTAAAGTCAAGGTGTCAATAGAGCTATATTCCTTGTTGGAGAAGGAAGTTACAGAAATATAGTAAAATTTTGCAAAAAGTATTATGGGGGGACAGAGCCAACATGGCAGCGTGAGTAGGACAGTGGGAATCTCCTCCCAAAAACATATATATTTTTGAAAATACAACAAATACAACTAATCCTAAAAGAGAGACCAGAAGACACAGGACAACAGCCAGACTACAACTACACCAGCGAGAACCCAGAGCCTGGTGAAAGGGGTAAGATACAACCCCCGGCCTGGCAGGACTCAAGCACACCTCCCCCCAGATCCCAGCGGGAGGGAGAGGGAGCCCAGGACTGCTAAACACCCAGCACCAGCCACCCGCACCAGAGTGTAAGCACAGTGCATGCATGGAGGGCTGGAAACCAGGGAAATGGGGCAGCAAGACCTCTGAGCGGGTGCCGAAGCTGATGCCCCTGTGACAAAGAAAAGCAGGGGCTTTTTGAAAGTCTTAAAGGGACAGGGATTTAACAGCTGGATGGAAACAGCACAGGTCACAGCCCAGTGGCTGGAAATTACAGGGAAAACCGGGCGCACTAACCCGCTGGGCAACAGCTCTGAGACCCCTCACAGAGGTAAACAGCCAAACAGCCCCCCGTCCATTACCCCTCCGGGTGCTGCAAAAGCAGAGAAGCAGCCTGAGACAAACTCCACCCACAGAAAGGGAAATTTCTCCCTTCCGGCCAGGCAAGACACAAAGACCCAGTCTACACGCAATTCCCCAACACAAGCCACTAGGGGTCGCAGTTGTCCCAGTAAAGAAAGGCCAGTAGCAAGTGAAAATTTTGGCCCTCCCAGCTGACGGTCAATAGCACCTGTCAACATGAAAAGGCAAAAAAATATGATCCAGACAAGACTAACCCAGACAGCTTCGGCATCTGCTACATCATCCCCTGAGAAGGAACCTGGGGAGATAGATTTAGCCAGTCTTCCTGAAAAAGAATTCAAAACAAAAGTCATAACCATGCTGATGGACTTGCAGAGAAATATGCAAGAACTAAGGAAGGAGAATACAGAAATAAAACAAGCTCTAGAAGGACTTCAAAACAGAATGGGCGAGATGCAAGAGACCATTAATGGACTAGAAAACAGAGAACAGGAACACAGAGAAGCTGATGCAGAGAGAGATAAAAGGATCTCCAGGAATGAAAGAATTTTAAGAGAGCTGAGTGACCAATCAAAAGGAATAATATACGCATTAAAGGGGTACCAGAAGAAGAAGAGAGAGAAAAAGGGATAGAAAGTGTTTTTGAAGAAATAATTGCTGAAAACTTCCCCAAACTAGGGGAAGAAATTGCCTCAGACCACAGAGGTACACAGAACTCCCATGACAAGGTATCCAAGGAGGGCAACACCAAGACACATAATAATTAAAATGGCAAAGATCAAAGACAAGGACAAAGTATTAAAGGCAGCCAGAGAGAAAAAGGTTACCTACAAAGGAAAACCCATCAGGCTATCATCAGACTTCTCAACAGAAACCATACAGGCCACAAGAGAATGGCATGATATACTTAATGCAATGAAACAGAAGGGACTTGAACCAAGACTACAGTATCCAGCACGAATATCATTTAAATATGAAAGAGGGAATAAACAATTCCCAGACAAGCAAAAGTTGAGGGAATTTGCCTCCCAAAAACCACCTCTTCAGGGCATCCTACAGGGACTGCTCTAGATGGGAGCACTCCTAACAAGAGCACAGAACAAAACACCCAACATAGGAAGAAGGGAGGAGGAGGAATAAGAAAGGAGAGAAATAAAGAATCATCAGACCACGTTCATAATAGCTCAACAAGTGAGTTAAGTTAGACAGCAAGAGAGTAAAGAAGCTAACCCTGAACCTTTTGTAACCACAAACTTAAAGCCTGCAATGGCAATAAGTTCAAACCTGTCAATAATCACCCTAAATGTAAATGGACTGAATGCACCAATCAAAAGACACAGTAATAGAATGGATAAAAAAGGAAGATCGATCCATATGCTGCTTACAAGAGACTCACCTCAAACCCAAAGACATGCACAGACTCAAAGTAAACGGATGGAAAAAGACATTTCATGCAAACAACAAAGAGAAAAAAGCAGGTGTTGCAATTCTGGTATCAGACAAAACAGACTTCAAAATAAAGAAAGTAACAAAAGACAAAGAAGGACATTACATAATGATAAAGGGCTCAGTCCATCAAGAGGATATAACCATTATAAATATATATGCACCCAATACAGGAGCACCAACATACCTGAAACAAATATTAACAGAACTAAAGGAGGAAATAGAATGCAATACATTCATTCTAGGAGACTTCAACACACCACTCACTCCAAAGGACAGATCCACCAGACAGAAAATAAGTAAGGACACAGAGGCACTGAACAACACACTAGAACAGAAGGACCTAATAGACATCTACAGAACTCTACATCCAAAAGCAACAGGATACACGTTCTACTCAAGTGCACATGGAACATTCTCCAGAATAGACCACATACTAGGCCACGAAAAGAGCCTCAGTAAATTCCAAAAGATTGAAATCCTACCAACTTTTCAGACAACAAAGGCATAAAACTACGAATAAACAATACAAAGAAAGCAAAAAGGCTCACAAACACACGGAGGCTTAACAACACGCTCCTAAATGATCAATGGATCAATGACCAAATCAAAATGGAGATCCAGCAATATATGGAAACAAATGACAACAACAACAACAACACTAAGCCCCAACTTCTGTGGGACACAGCAAAAGAAGTCTTAAGAGGAAAGTATATAGCAATCCAAGCATATTTAAAAAAGGAAGAACAATCCCAAATGAATGGCCTAATGTCACAATTATCGAAATTGTAAAAAGAAGAACAAATGAGGCCTAAGGTCAGCAGAAGGAGGGACATAATAAAGATCAGAGAAGAAATAAAAAAAAATGAGAAGAATAAAACAATAGCAAAAATCAATGAAACCAAGACCTGGTCCTTCAAGAAAATAAACAAAATAGATAAGCCTCTAGCCAGCCTTATTAAGAGGAAAAGAGAGTCAACACAAATCAACAGTATCAGAAACGAGAAAGGAAAAATCACGACGGACCCCACAGAAATACAAACAATTATTAGAGAATACTATGAAAACCTATATGCTAACAAGCTGGGAAACCTAGGAGAAATGGACAACTTCCTAGAAAAATACAACCTTCCACAATTGACCCAGAAAGAAACAGAAAATCTAAACAAACCAAGTACCAGCAACGAAATTGAAGAAGTAATCAAAAAACTACCAAAGAACAAAAACCCTGGGCCAGACGGATTTACCTCGGAATTTTATCAGACATACAGGGAAGACCTAATACCCATTCTCCTTAAAGTTTTACGAAAAAATAGAAGAGGAGGGGATACTCCCAAACTCATTCTATGAAGCTAACATCACCCTAATACCAAAACCAGGCAAAGAACCCACCAAAAAAGAAAACTACAGACCAATATCCCTGATGAACGTAGATGCAAAAATACTCAACAAAATATTAGCAAACCGAATTCAAAAATACAAAAGGATTGTACACCATGACAAAGTGGGATTCATCCCAGGGATGCAAGGATGTCACAATATTCGAAAGTCCATCAACATCATCCACCACATCAACAAAAAGAAAGACAAAAACTACATGATCATCTCCATAGATGCAGAAAAAGCATTTGACAAAGTTCAACATCCATTCATGATAAAAACTCTCAGCAAGATGGGAATAGAGGGCAAGTACCTCAACATAATGAGGGCCATATACGAAAAACCCACAGCCAACATTATATCAAACAGCGAGAAGCTGAAAGCTTTTCCTCTGAGATCGGGAACTAGACAGGATGCCCACTCTCCCCACTGTTATTTAACATGGTACTGGAGGTCCTAGCCACGGCAATTAGACAAAACAAAGAAATACAAGGAATCCAGACTGGTAAAGAAGTTAAACTGTCACTATTTGCAGATGACATGATACTGTACATAAAAAACCCTAAGGACACCACCCCAAAACTACTACAACTGATATCGGAATACAGCAAAGTTGCAGGATACAAAATCAACACACAGAAATCTGTGGCTTTCCTATACACTAAAAATGAACCAACAGAAAGAGAAATCAGGAAAACAACTCCATTCACAATTGCATTAAAAAAAATAAAATACCTAGGAATAAACCTAACGAAGGAAGTGAAAGACTTATACTGTGAAAACTACAAGTCACTCTTAAGAGAAATTAAAGGGGACACTAACAGATGGAAACTCATCCCATGCTCGTGGCTAGGAAAAATTAATATCGTCAAAATGGCCATCCTGCCCAAAGCAATATACAGATTTGATGCAATCCCTATGAAACTTCCAGCAACATTCTTCTATGAACTGGAACAAATAATTCAAAAATTCATATGGAACCACCAATGACCCCGAATAGCCAAAGCAATCCTGAGAAAGAAGAATAAAGTAGGGGGGATCTCACTCCCCAACTTCAAGCTCTATGATAAAGCCATAGTAATCAAGACAATTTGGTACTGGCATAAGAACAGAGCCACAGACCAATGGAACAGACTAGAGAATCCAGACATTAACCCAGACATATATGGTCAATTAATATTTGATAAAGGAGCCATGAACATACAACGGTGAAATGACAGTCTCTTCAACAGATGGTGCTGGCAAAACTGGACAGCTACATGTAGGAGAATGAAACTGGACCATTGTCTAACCCCATATACAAAAGTAAACTCAAAATAGATCAAAGATCTGAATGTAAGTCATGAAATCATTAAACTCTTGGAAAAAAACATAGGCAGAAACCTCTTAGACATAAACAAGAGTGACTTCTTCTTGAACATATCTCCCCAGGCAAGGAAAACAACAGCAAAAATGAATAAGTGGGACTATATTAAGCTGAAAAGCTTCTGTACAGCAAAAGACACCATCAATAAAACAAAAAGGAACCCTACAGTATGGGAGAATATATTTGAAAATGACACATCCGATAAAGGCTTGACGTCCAGACTATATAAAGAGCTCACACGCCTCAACAAACAAAAAACAAATAACCCAATTAAAAAATGGGCAGAGGAACTGAACAGACAGTTCTCCAAAAAAGAAATACACATGGCCAACAGACACATGAAAAGATGCTCTACATCACTAATTATCAGAGAAATGCAAATTAAAATTACAATGAGGTATCACCTCACACCAGTAAGCATGGCTGCCATCCAAAAGACAAAAAACAACAAATGTTGGCGAGGCTCT
Source organism: Manis pentadactyla (assembly GCF_030020395.1). Taxonomy (NCBI): domain Eukaryota; kingdom Metazoa; phylum Chordata; class Mammalia; order Pholidota; family Manidae; genus Manis; species Manis pentadactyla. The sequence goes on along the minus strand of NC_080019.1, from coordinate 77,128,614 downwards.
GGAGAAAGGGGAACCCTTCTACACCTCTGGTGGGAATGTAAATTAGTTCAACCATTGTGGAAAGCAGTATGGTGGTACATCAAAATGCTCAAAACAGACATACCATTTGACCCAGGAATTGCACTCCTAGGAATTTACCCTAAGAATGAAGCAATCAAGTATGAGAAAGACCAATGCACCCTATGTTTATCGCAGCACTATTTACAATAGCCAAGAATTGGAAGCAACCTAAATGTCCATCGATAGATGAATGGATAAAGAAGATGTGGTACATACACACAATGGAATACTACTCAGGCATAAGAAAAGGGCAAATCCTACCATTTGCAGCAACATGGATGGAGCTGGAGGGTATTATGCTCAGTGAAACAAGCCAAGCGGAGAAAGAGAAATACCAAATGATCTCACTGATCTGTGGAGTATAAGAACAAAGGAAAAACTGAAAGAACAAAACAGCAGCAGAATCACAGAACTCAAGAATGGACTAACAGGTACCAAAGGGAAAGGGACTGGAGAGGATGGGTGGGTAGGGAGGGATAAGGGGGGGGGGAGAGAAAAAGGGGGGTATTAAAATTAGCATCCATAGGGGGGTGGGAGAAAGGGGAGGGCTGTACAACACAGAGAAGACAAGTAGTGATTCTACAACATTTTGCTATGCTGATGGACAGTGACTGTAAAGGGGTATATAGGGGGGACCTAGTATAGGGGTGAACCTAGTAAACAAAGTATTCATCATGTAAGTGTAGATTAATGATAAAAAAAAATTTAAAAAAAAACAGTTCCTGTGTGGTGACCTCCAGTGAGTTCTACACAATGATATAAAGGGTATATAAAAGTGTAGGCAAAGGGTCTGTTTGTGTTTATACAGAGGATCAAAGCCTAATTTGGCTACCCCGAAAATGAACTAAGATATGGTATGAAAAAGAACTTGCAACTTCAGCACTCTCGGGAAGACTCATGCCAGAAGATGATCATTAAAAAAACCCTAACAAAGATCCACGCACTGCTACAGCTGTAGATGCACTCATCCCACCAGTTCCTGGACTTCCCATGGGAATGAAGAAGGAGATATCTAAGCTGGCCTGTGCATACAGTAAAACAACAAATTTGAGTGGATCTATACTGTTGGAACTCAACCATGAATTAGGAGAAGTGCAAATTGTAGTACTCCAAAACCTTACAACTATAGACTATTTACTGTTAAAAGAACATATGGGATGTGAACATTCCCCAGGAATGGCTTGTTTTAATTTTTCTGATTTCTCTCAGACTGTTCAAGTTCAGTTGGACAATATCCACCATATCATAGATAAGTTTTCACAAATGCCTTAGGTGCCTAACTGGTTTTCTTGGTTTCACTGGAGATGGCTGGTAATTACAGGTATGCTTTGGTTACGTAACTGTACTCCTATTATGTTAATGTGTGTGTGCAATTTAAGTAGTAGTTTAAAACCTATACATGCTGAAGTTACTCTACAAGAAGATATGTCAAAGAAATAATCAATCCTCCCAGGTTTTCTTCCGCCTGCTAGTTCTATAGCTTTTCTTCTTCCTTCCTAATTACAACCCTTAAATAGTATTCGTGCCACATATCGAATTTACCGAGTATCATAATTCTTCCAAGTGGTAAAGATACCTCAAGACAAAGGCTGGGCATAGAAGCCACAGGGCATAAATATGCAAAGAAGTAAAAAGCTAACCTTTTCAAAGAATATTGCTTCTCTCTCACTTACCAACTTAACATTTCCCTGTATGGCCCCAGAATATGACTGGTTAGCCAGAGACGGGTAAGATTCCTCAAGGGAGGAACAACCTAAGACAGGCACAGTCACAGGGGGGCCATCAGGTGAGAAAATGGGGATTAACAGAGGTGAGGCTTAGAACCTCCCCCCACCCTGTTCTGGGAGAAATCTTCTGCATACGTGGATGTTTTATTGCCCTTGTCTAGCTTGGATTCACACATAGTCTACAGGCACACACCTGATCATCTACATGTGCTCTCTTACAACACTAAACTATGTTTTCTAGCTTTATCTTGTATCTACCTACCACTTCAGCATTTTATTAAAAATAATAATAATAAAGAGAGAAATGTGGTATCCACATATAAATCAAGTATAAAAATCAAATGAATATTCATATTTGAACTGACTGTTTATAGTTCATAATGCATGAGCAAAACCGAAAGCTTCTGTGATGACTGCCCTAGTAATGTTCACCATGTAACTTACTCACTATGTAAGAATTTGTTCTCCATGTAAGAACTTGTTCGTTATGCTTCAGAAGATTGGAGACTGACGAAAATTAGGCTTGGGGTGGATTAATGATAGTGCATTGAGCATTGACCCCCCTATACAGAATTTTATTGTTGTTAACAGCCATTTGATCAATAAATATGAGAGATACCCTCACAAAAATATATATATATATATATATATATATATACACAATATATATATATATATATACACACACACTTCCAAGTGTAAAATAAATAAGTAACTGGGATGTAATGTATAGCATAAGGAATATAGTCAAAATATTGTAACAACTTGGTATGGTGATAGCTGGTACCTAGAATTATCATGTATATAAATGTTGAATCACTGTGTTGTACACCTGAAACTAATGTAATACTGTGTGTCAACTACCCTTCAATAAAAAATAATTATCTAAAAAAAAAAAAAAGAGTATTATGGGAGTTTAATGAATTTAGGCCTTACTTTAATGGCTGTGAGATTTGATATTTTTACTGCCATCCTCAAATAAAAACAAGCAATTTTTTCCACCAGGCTCTCACACACACACACACACAAATCCTCATTTTTTTCTTGTTGTTCTATAGAAAATTATGTCTTATAAATGGAAATATTTGACACAAAATTATGTCATGTAATTAATCAAGAATACCAAGAGACTTTATAAAGTAGAATCCAGGGGTTCTTCAAGCAGTATTTAACTGACAATTCTTTACATCTCTTTTGTCAGTGCAGTGTCAACAGACCTTCAGAGGAGATTATACTAGGTATGGTATTTCCCTTATTCTAGGAAATGGCAGTAAACTAAATATATATGTATCCATGAGAGACCCATTGGCACATAAAATCTAAAATTTAACATATATTTGCTTTAATTTTCATTACAAATAACATAAATTGGAAAACTGAACACATGAGGTATTCCCATTGAAATCATTTGCATTGAAATGAAAAGCCTGGCAGATAAAATATGAATAATGACCCTATTTCTATTTTCTCCTGTGAGCCATTATGATCAAAGTGGAAGTGATACTAAGAGACATTTCCAATGAATTCATGCCTACTGAGATAAGAGACTTAATGGTACCAAGATGTTTCTTACCTTCTAACACTTGAATATATTATTAAAAGTTAGGAAAGTACACCCCATTAGTATCGCCTTCACTATAGTTTTTCACTATTACCCTCTTCACAATAAACCATTCTTTCTTGATGTTCTTTCATACAAGAGACAGCAATTCATAAATTCATAAATTGTTATTAAAAAGCATAGTGCAAGACTGTCAAATGAAACAAGTTGGCAGGACAAAGTGCAAAACTGCCTGCTTCCTACAAAATACCAAGGACAAATAAAAATAACAACTGAATACAAATTATATCATTATGTCAAAATAGATTCAGAATATAAGTAAGAAATTATCACATATAAATTTTGCTATATGTTAATTACATGATGAAGCAGAGAGTGTAGAGAAACAGATGTGGAGAGACCATGAAAACAGAACGTCCATGTCACAAAACAATCCCATTCTAGGATATGATGTTGAAAAATCTTCACTTCTTAAAAGATTTAAATAACACTCAAATGATTTTTACAATGGAAAAGAACAAAGAAAATGACAACAGGCATGAGCAATTGTCAAAAAAAGAAAAATGAAAAAAAAAATTTTAAGCAACAATAACAAGAATACAGAGTATTTCCATGAATGCATGATATAGAATAAAATGAAATACTAATGCACGCTGGCTCTTTGCTAGAAAAAGTAATTACTGTAAAGCAGTTTAAACACATTATCTACACGGTAAGAGCTTAATAATTTTATTATTTAATAGAAACCACCTGAATGAAAATTCTTACAATTTCAACCACTAGACCTAAAACCTCATCTTCCTTTCATAATGGAACTGTACCTACTGGCTGTGCCTGCTTTTCCATCTTGTAAAGGTATAGCTGCTTCACTTCCCCTAGGCCTAATCATAATGCTAGCTCGAATCCTAGCTCTCAATGTCTTTTTCCTGCATAATCAATCACACACACTCTGGATTTTTCTAATGATATGACAAATGCTCTTCTATTCTCCCATCTTAAAATTTGTCCTTTAAAACTCACAATACCTCTAGATACTGACAAGTTGGAAAGACTTGTCCAACTACTTCATTAGTACCATTCAATCGTAAAACAAAATTTGCTTTTCTTTCCATGTTCCACTAAAAATAATTTTATGTTGTTTTAAATCAATTAGGTAGTTTTTCATGTACTAACCTTCCAACTGATTGTAGCTTCCTTGTGATAGGGTTGTCTGTTGTCAGAATAGGGACCTAGGAATCCCAATTTAGCTGAGATGGTAAAAAAGGCCTGAAGAGGAACTTGAGGACTCTGGAAGCCTTGTGTAGACTGGAAGACTGTCATTCTGTTGGTATAAATAGATAATAGCCAAGGTTTTAAGGTGTAAGGTAGCTGATAAATTTTGGAACTCACATATGTAGTTTCCATATGTAGTTTCCTGAGGAAAGGAAATACATCACAAGGAAAAAAGTAAAGTTTTGCATTTTTAATTGTTTTAATTCTGCTCTAATATGAGAAAGTTAATATTTGCTTTATAGACCTGTGTTTAGAATGAATTGTTACCTTGGATATTTATGATTTCTGTAAGATAATTGAGTGAAAAAAAATGATGCTTAGAAATTATTTTCTACTTGGAATAATCACCCTGTTAAGTATAAAAGGTAAACATAATGTGAAATTGCCATTGGTAAAAATACTAAAGGGGAATTTCATTTTGAAACCTTTTTTTAAAAGCAGATTAAGTGAAGTATAACTTACATAGTATAATATATAACTATTGTAAAGGCACACAGTACAATGAATTTCAGTAGATTCACAGTATTGTACAATGATCACCACTGTTCAGCTTTAGAATATTTTCAACACAACCAAATGTTTCCTAATGTCATAGGTTATTGGTCAGACAATGACCAGGCAAAGATTGTGTTCTATCACTATAGCTCATAAGGCTTCTGTGTGTATGAGACTGATCTATGTGCAGGTTGGGGAGCACAAAGTTTGGGAAATTATAATGTATTATTCAGATTTTACTTTCTGCCAGACTTCTCTGGTCCCGCGTCACACATTTACACAGTTCTGCCCATTAGCCAGGGACACACAGAAAGCTTATCTAGCTCTTACATGGATCCTTCATATCCAGGATCCCCATTAAATTTCTGTCTGGTCCTCCACTTGCCTCAAAGGGTGCAGCAACTTCAAACTAGCAGAGCTGTGGTTCTCCCCATTTGTTTCCAACCAAATTTGCTACTTTCACTGAAAATGTTACTAGACCTGGATGTTTGTCCTCCACTCCCCTTTGAAAGTAAACCCACCGGTAGGCACGGTCAGTCCCCCCTGATTAGTATCGTCTTACCCACAGAACTGTGGAGCTGATCAAGGCAAGAATGCTGCCACCCCACTGCTCTTACCTGGGGCTTATGTATAAGCACCTTTTAATTTATTGTCAGCCTCTGGTCAACTTCCTAAAGGCTGAATGGATGTTTGTAACTTTTTTGTCCCGCTTTATGCTTGTTTTGGTGGAAAAGTTTTGCCAACCTACAATTCCTCCAAAACTTCCCCAAATCTCTCCTTTTAAAAGTTGAGATTATGTAATCTTACCTAGAAAATAAATGTACAATCTAAAATATAAAAAAGGTAGAAATACATATAATTCCAGGATAACTAATGGTGTCCATGCATTCTACATCGAAATGGTCACTACAGTTTAAAAGCAATGTTAATAAATTTCTGTACTGCAGACGTGACTTTAGGAAAAAGATGTTCTTGCTAAAATGGAGACAACTGAGATAAAAAGAGAAAAGGCAAACACACTTTATTTTTTAAATTTACAAATAATTTGAAATAACATATTTTCCCTCTAATGCTACTTTAGGGAATGAATCAAGGGACCTTAATGAATAGTGAGAGACAGCCCATGTTCCACAACTCAGTGCTCAAATAACTGCAACCAGTCTTCTATCCCCAGGCCAAAGTTTGGATAATTACTCTCAGGAAGCTGAACGACCTCAAACAAACATTTCACATCCTCATGAAGTGGTCAGATCACCTGTAGAATATCCCAATTATGTTAAAAAAAAAAAGGCTCCCAATCAGCATCTTAGCACTTGTTTTAAATATTCAATTTTAAATACTGAATTAAATAAATAAATGAAAAAATAGATTATTTAAATCTCTAAGTATACAATTAAAAAACCAAAATAACTAAAAAACAAAACACAAAATAACCAACCAAAAGAATTAGCTGTAAACATGAGGGCACATAATGTTGGGAGAAAAAAACTTTAAATATCAGTAATTACCATTAATAATGTTAGAGAGAGAAAAAGAATATATTGTATCCATGTAAGTAGAACAGAAAGTTCTATACAAGGAGAAAAAAAACTTCTTGGAAACACAATGTCTGATAGAATAAATTAACAATTCAGTAGCCCAGCTGGAAGATAAATTTAAGAAATCTCTCTAGCAACAGGGTAAGAGGAGATGGAAAACATGAGAGCAGAGATAAGAAATCTAGAGAATTAATACAGAAGGTCCAATGTCCAACTATAAAATGTGTGTGTGTGTGTGTGTGTGTATACACACACACACACACACACATACACACACACATCATAGATTTGAGTGTGGGAGGGAGCAATAGGCAAGAAAGTATGGGATGGGGAAACATTCCAGACAAAAGAGGAAAGAAATATATGGGAAAGGCATGTGACACGGTACATAAAGTGGCAAACGGTTTGCAGAACTGAAACAAAGGCTGTGTTTCAGAGGGAACAGGAGATGACACTAAAGGCTTTCAGAGACTCAGTCAAAATGAATTTTGTTGGCTAAACTAAGGAGTTCGAAATTTACTAAAGTACCTGTGAGTCACAGATCTGGTGAAGTTAGAATAGCTGTTCCTTTGCATAAGTTTCCTCCATTTGAATAAAATTTCAAAGTTACTATTTCTACCAAGGAGGAAACTCTCAGTATATAAGCTGATAGTTGGTTTGTATCTGCATCAGGAAGGTGGACTGAGGCTTGAGGCAGAGGTTTCCCAGCAGGCAAGAGGCAGCTCAGGAAGCAGCAGCTCCAGGGAAGAGCAGGAAACTGAATTCTCTCAGGACATATAAAAAACATGCAAACTTTGATTGCAGGAACCTCAACAGTGAGGGTTTCCTCAAATTGGGTAACAGGACTAGGAAATGTGGGGAATTATTCCAATTTGCTGAAAACATATACAGCTGAGCTACTCTTCCTATTTATATTTCTAGTCATTGGAAATGCACTGGAAATAAATTCAGTTCATGTAATGAATTATTTATAACTCAATTAGGGAATGTAGAGGGAGAGGCACTGACAGTTCAAATTCTGGCGCCAGTGACTAGATGGAGAAGGAGGTGGCCTTGACTGCACCCACATGCTGGGGTTCCTTTAAGGTTTCTTGCTGATGCTCATCTAACACCTAGCTGTTCTCAGGAGCCTACAAAGGACATTTGAAGGGAGATCATTACCAAGGCCAATGTTTATTAGTGTTAATTTGGAGACGTTTGTTAAAATGAAGCATGCTTTTAGTATGTGGTAGTGGGTGATCATCACAGTGTTTCCTTCATCCTCCCCTAGGTTCCAGGTCTTAGGGAGACCTATGTGGGTTTTTTTCATAGTACGTTGCATCTCATTATTAGTCATCTGTTCTTCTATTTTTTTAAGTATTTTAGCCAGGAGAAAATTCAAGTTGATGTTAGTAGAATGAAAGGGATAGTCGTCTTAGTACTAACATATTTATCACTAAACTACATACAATCTGAGGTTTATCTACTGAACTCAGCATTCACGGGTAGCCATAACCCAGTAGCACCCTAAAACAAAAGGAAAATTTCTAATCTCTTATAGTTTTTTATGTACATATTTTTCTTGGGATAAAGCTTCAGACCTGTTTATTATTCAATTTTCAATTCTAATTATCATACTGTGGTTAAGGACTGATAATTGTTAGATACACCATTTTACCTTCTTTGGCTGACTCCACAGTGCAGATCAAGTAAAGGCTCAGAATATATTTCTTAAACTAATTCAAATAAACTGCAAATAGCTGCTTTGGCTATTAAATTTATCAATAACATCTTAGCAGAAAACTGATGAAAGGAAGAGTGTTTAGACATTGCTTTTGGGTACACTAACATCATTCAAACTCTTAAAAAATCTTTTTTTTCTTTGCAGTACTTTCTTGCCAAGAAACAACTATAAATCTCATTGCTTTTTGTGTCCAACTCATTCTGTTTTCTTTTTTTTTTATCTTTGATGGCACTACAATACCTCTTGTCTGTATGGTTTTGTTTTGTTTTGTTTTTTGAGACCTTTCCCAATTCTTCAGATTATAGTTTAAATTGTTTGCTAGCATTGTTTTTTAGAAATCACGATAAAGGAATCTGAAGGACCAAGACTCTAAACATGTGTTAAGCAACCTTTTTCCTTTTTTTAAATTGGAACGCCATTTGAGCATTCACACAAATGCATTAATTACATAGAAAATACACTAGGGAGCATAAGAAAATATGCAGTAATAAAATTTCCCATCATTTCAGAATCAAATTAATAAGGCAACATTTCTGGGACTCAAATAATGCTTTGATTTCTAGTTTCAAGATTGCTGTCAGTGAAACAAAATTTGTAGAGATTCAGGAAAAGAAATTATAGGACCTGAAAGATCTATATTGTATGGCATTATTATATTTAGCTAGAGAAGACAAATGCCTTCAGAGTCAAACTACTTTTAAGAGAGAGCAAAAGGGACTATAAATTCAGAATAAAAGCAAAGGCTGGTGACAATAAGTCAGATATTATAATGATATATTATTGAATGAAAACTTTTCAAGGCTTCTTCCTAAATTTCTGAAAGTTTTAGAAATCAAAGAGAAATTCTAGAAAAATAATAGTATCTAGTTAAATCATAAAAGTTCTGTGTTTTCTTCTACTTACATATTAAGTAAGATGTTTTTCAACATATCTTTCTAGTAATAGGCTTCTATTTTTCTTTAGTGGAAACATGAAATTTATAAAAATGGCTATAAATCCATCTTTTTTTCTTGAAGCAACAAAGCAGAGTACTGTTTTCAAAAGATTCCCTACTGATTTGGTATCTGTCTTTTGAAAGGAAGGGACAAGGAACCTTCTGTAATCAAAGAAAGAAATGTTGCCACATAGTCCCTTGATAAAAAATGTAGTAAAAAGTAGGTAAAGAGCACTGGAAAACTGGACTTTGGGTCAAATATCAGGCTTCAACTCTCAACATCCTTAGATATTGGTGTTGGGAATGTTATTCTTCTGAACTGATTTACTTATAATAATGGGAGAGAAGATTAACAGAATGTTGTGATAAATAAAATGACTATGTAAAATATTTTAACTTGTTTTTAATTCAATTGTAGCCCACAAAAACTAAGTCAGGTAGCAAATTCACTGCTTTGTATTTCTCCTGAGATGTTAGTTTTTTCACTATTTTAAATACGAAAGAATGGGTAGTCTGGGGAAGACACCAGCCAGCATGTGGCTTAAAGAAGAGTCACTAGAATCAAACATCTCAGCTTTACCACATAGTGTCTAAATTTGAACAGATTATGTATCATCTAAACTTCACTTTCCCCATTTGTAAAATAAATATAATAATAGCCTGTGCATGTGATTTATAAGTTAAAGATGATCATTTATATCCAACATGTACCTGGAATCTGTAAGTGCAGATCCCCTAGGTGCTAAAGTAAATGATGCCTGCCATCAAAGATCCTACATTCACACACAGAAACAGCAGATTCACATAAAAATTAAGGGTTTGTAAGAGGCAGTAGAGAGGGCTAAGTGTAAGACAGGAAATGCAGGGAATGTAGGATGCCAATTTATACTGTGCTCAAACAGGGTGTCTGACGAAAGGACAGGAGAACAGCTTCCAGGGTGCCAAGACTCAGAGGTAACAGACTGCTGGAACCCAGCCTCACTTCCTTGCATTGCTAATCCAAAGGCCGCACCCGAGAAGCCCTTGGGCCACTTCTAATTCGTAAGATTTATTTGCTATTTTTCCTCCCTCAAAGTTTTATAAACTAGTCATTTTACTTAAATTTACTTACAAACATTCTGATTTGTGGCTTCTATTGAGAAATGGGAAGATCTGACATCTCTGGACCTGTTTCCGCATGGCAACCACCATCTGAAGGTGCATGGTTATGATACCCTTAGACAGTGTTTCGTGCGTTTTTGACCATGGTCTTCACAACTTCCCTCTCTGACTCAGAAGAAGGAACCTATTGGGAGCTGTGGGCTGTTGGGAGCTGGTGTTTCTGAGAGATTGGAGGGGAGCAGAATGTGACAGGAGGAATAGTGCTCCCCTAATCTCAAGTACCACAAAGTGTGCTCCAGCCACACTAAGGATATTATGGGAAAACTCCAAACGTTCATTCAAACCTATTTGGGAATGAAGGAGTAAGTTTTGCAAGGTCTTTAATTTTCTAGAAGCTCAGAAAGTCATTTGTTTTTGTTTTATTTTGTTTTTAACCTAGGCTCATTTATAAGAACTTCATTAATTTTCATTTTGTAAAATTACCCAAGAAAAAGTATTTTCAGGCTCTTGCAGTGGCTCAAGTAATTATCATAAAACACTACCTGGCATCTCCTTTATATTGCTCTTGCCAACTGCTATGCTCCAGATCTTCATTCTCATTCATTCCCGAACAGCCTCTTGCTTCTTTCCATGCTCCCCTTGCCCTTCTGCCCTACACACCAGTGCCAAAGCTACATCTCCACGCAGATCAGAGTGAGGCAGGAAGCAAGTGGGCCATTTGATTCTTCTGAATTTTGCTTGTTTGGAGACACAGGAGAGAGTCAATATAGACCTGCATGGGTCTTTATTTCTGAGATTTTTAAGTCAAGATGTAAGTAATTTCAGAATAGGACTTCCAAAATATCCATTATAAAAAAAAGTTCAAATGTCACACTTTATATATTATGCTGTTTATACGTTTTATTGCCAATCTCCATTCAGTTGAGATCAATGGTACTCAAACCTGTTTGCATGATCATGTGACCTGGAGAAATTTTACAAAAATACGATATATGTGCCATACACTTGACTGATTAACTAAGGTTTTCAGGTGTTGTGGCCATAATCATTATTTTTCTAAAATGGTACCAAGGTGATTCTAATGTGATGAAGGGGCCAAAATCCACTGGTTTAGCAAATTATTCTATTCTATTTAGTAAAAATTATTTAATTTATCTAAAAAAGGAATGTGGTAACAAGACAGTGATCAGGGATGTGCCTTAAAAAGGAAAAGGCAGAGGGTTTGAGATGACCAATCAGAACAGAAAATTATAAACATTGTTTTCTGCCTTAAAAAAATGTGGAAAAACTGTGTTCTTCTTTTCCTATTCCTTGCCACTCTCCAATTCTAAATGGAGGGATGATTTATCTCATCGTAAATTTTGGAAATGGTTCACTATGTGCAGCCTAAACACTAAAGGGCTCTTTCAGAAATGCTTGCCCATGGATTGAGCACCTTCTCTCACTTCTGAGTCAATACAATAACACCAGACTTGGGGCCCAAGACAGGATTAGGGGTTACCAAACAAGTCCCAGGGCCTCTGCACTGGTTGTTCAGGGTAGGGTATAAGGTGTCCTGGAAATCTCCATGAAGCTGTGTGGAGACTGTGTGCAGTCAGCTCTCCCCTCGCCAGTCAGTGCATCCCAAGTGTGGCTGAGGGGTGGAGCAAACAATAAGAAAACCTTAGATTAGTCTCTATTACACTACTAATATTTATATCTCTATCTGGTTCCTGAATGGAATTTATGATTGATAAATAAAGGGTTCTGTTACCTTTTGAATTCCCAATAAAAATATTCTTTCAGGTAATAAAAAGAACTTAAATGGAATGAAAAAAGGAAAGAAAGGGAGGGAGGAAAGAGGGAGGGAGGGAGGGAAGGAAGGAAGGAAAGGAAAGGAAAGGGGGGAGGGAGGGAAGGAGGGAAGCAAGGAAGGAGTGTAAGTCCTTTGGCTGTGGGATCCATGCCCTCATACACCCTTCCTCCATAGGATTCAATAATCTTTCATGAACCAAATTTAAGTCTGAAACATAGAGCTTAATTTATCATCGAAGCCTTTACCCAGTTTAAAAATAAGGATGAAAGGAGCTATCACAGTGCCATTATTATTTTCCCCTAGAATTTAAATTTACTGGATTTCTAAAAATCAGATGAGTTCTCCATCTATAAATGGATTTTTTCAAAAAAAGTTCTTATGTAAAACCTTACTTAACTATTCTATAACAGTTAACCTTTCATCAAAGATCTCCAAAACTTTTAAACAGGACCTAAGTTAAAACTGAGAAAAATCAACCTCCCTTCTTAATCTGTAAGTGCAAGTGAAGTTGGGGCCATGGTAAACAGATTTCTTTCTGGTTTATTAAGCATATCACTCAAAAAATGTACAAAAAATAAAACAAGTCCTTGTGAGTCTGGAGAATCCTTGTCAGACATATGTGCATGACTACACCCAACACACACACACACACACACACACACATACACACATACACATACTACTGTGGAGCTGAAATAGACAGTACTTCAAATGTGTTTTGATTCATTTCCTGAATTTAATAATCTATCATTTGCTCTTCATTTTAATTCTACATGCACTGACTTCATAGATGACCCTGGAAAAGCATTTAACCTCCTTTCACCTTAGTTTTCCTTATGTTTAAAATAAGTTTTATAAACACTACTGACATGACAGAGGTATTTTCATTGCATTCAAGAAGTATTTTACTATTAATGAAAATGTTCTCTGTATTGAAATTTCACTGTGACTCCAAGGAAAATGTACAGAGGACTTACTATAATTCCCTATCAAAATTGATTTTAACATGATAATCAGTGAAAACTGAAAAACATTAAGTATTATCCAGTGCATTTAGAAGTACCTTCAAAATTTCTTGTGAAGCAGACATAATATAAATATGAACACAACCTGATTGACAGTAATGATAATGTAGTTCTGATGGTCTCATAGGCTGAGATTTATAAATTAAATTTATGTGAGGATTTTCTCCCAGTCAAGGTTTTTGAAACTATTATTTGGTAAACTAATTCTGGTTTTCTCAATTATACATGGCCATGTTATATATAGAGTTGAAGCCATAATAACAACCTAGTAAGCTCTAAAAATGATGATTTAAGCTCTAAAAAAGGACACCAACTCTCTGTGATTCTACTTAATATGTCTGAATTGGGACCTAGCAATATTCATTTTGATATCAACCTGAAATTTTTAAAGCAGATATATCATATCACAATCTGAGAAATATTGCTATAAACTATACTCCGAATTACCAGTGAAAATTATTGGCATAAGAAAAATATTTCCATTGTCTAAAATGACAGTGATTAATGAGTAAAGTTATATTATCAAGAAGTGATACACTTGTAAAATCCAACAGCCTCCTCACTAATCTTTGTGATCATTGAGTCATTCAGTTAATCATGGATACACACCTTAAATTGACCTTCATCTATCTCTTGGTTTGATTTACAATATTCCTCTATAAATGACCCTTCTTTGGGTAACCCATAACACTAGGACTTCAAATCTACTTGTCATCAAATCCTTTACCCTTATGAACACTGCCACTTTCATTTACCCAGGTAAAGGAATATGTCCTGTCATTTCTTTATTATGCATTTCTGGTGTAATTCATATGTGTGTTCTTTCTATTAAAGGAAATAGGGGTGTCAGTGTACCATAAGCAGATTGGGATTCCCAAAATATGCTGATTCCTCCAGGTGTAAGGCTGTCCTCATCCAGCTATACTGAGAAATTTTGTTAGCAGTGCTTCCTTTTTCATTTCAAAACTCTGGGAAAATGTTTAACTCCTTCTTCCCAGAAATGCAGCCATCTACTATTAAATATCCACCTGGTCAGTCTGGTAAAATCCCCTTCACTGCTTTGATATGTTTTCCCCAAATTAAGAGCTATATATTTTTCTACTCTGACCTCGAAGAGGTGAAATACATACCTAAATCGTCACTCATCAAAATAGTTTTTTCACCTCAAGGAAGTTAGAAAATATACAATAGTGTAGTAAATCTTGAACAACCTAAATGTGTTTTATAAATTTTCCATTTAACATGTTTAGGATGATTTGTAAACACTAGATTATTGCTGAACATAATCTTTTCAACAAAACATTCATTTTTAGACATTTTTAATGGTTCCATAGTATTAAGAATAGTGGAGGACTCAAAGGCCTATGAATGTAAAATAATTGTCTATACAATGTGACTCCAGCACTGGAAATACGAATAAAGAATCACGTCTTTTACAATAAGAACAAGAGAGATGTATAGCACTTTTATAAGAATTACAAATATGATCCAGTTCAACTGTAAAAATGAGATCACAATTTGCCATTTGCTTCAAAGGGAAAAGGAGTCTGATGATTTCAAATGTAGATTTACTTTGTTACAAGAAGTATAAGTTTGTCCAAGATTTTTAAGCCTAGATGCATGGTCAGATTATTTATTATTAATCAAGGTTATAATAATGTTCCTCCTCTTTCTATATATAACTCTTCTACCTCATGGCCGGGACAGCTGTTCTGAAATATAGGCTAAATAAAATTGTGGCTTTTCGTTAAATATTCTTTACATGAAACTCTCTGATTTATGTGAGGCCATTTATCATCTACTTTACATTAATTTTGGAGCAATGTGTTTGTTTATGGAAAATGACAGAAATATATAAAAATTGGTAACTTATAAAAAGATGTCATAAATAACCAAACTATAAATAAATTGGAAGACAACTAGGATAGTGAAACAATTCCACAATAAAAAATAGTGTTTTATAAAAAAAAAAAGAAAAAAGTTGACTATGACTTTGGAATATACCCCTTTAAAAGCAAGCTGGTAAAATCAGAAATATACATCTGAAAAGTTGCTTTCACTTAATGAACAGAAGAGTATAAAAGTGATTCAAATCATATACAAAAGATATTCTGAAAAGTTTAAAAATACACGTGCAACAGAAAACATTTAAGCAACTTACTGAATTTAGCCAAGTGATACCAAATTCTTAACTCCAGTTGGAAAAACAATCGAGTGTTTAAACCATTTTTTTAAAGTGCTTTTTTATAAACCTTGAAAATCTTACTCAAACTAGTAAAAAAATGTTGCTATGATCAGTTTCATATTTACTTTATACCCATCAACTGGCTCAGTCTTGCAAACAGTTTATAAGCCTTAAAAATCAGTTTTTACTCATTAGTGGATGATTTTAAGATATGAAAACAGAATCTGGTATTTTTGTCACCAATTTGTCACCATGTGTATCTATGATTAACTGAATAACTCAATGATCACAATTAAAGATTAGTGAGAAGGCTGTTGGATTTTACAAGTATATCACTTCTTGATAATATAACTGACTTTACAATAGATCCAAGATAGCTATTTATAATTTACATAATTAGCCAAAGCACAAAAGAAGTTTAAGTAGGAAAAGATGGAGCATATTAAAACTAATTCAGAAAAAAATAGATAAATAATATTCAAAGTGACTTAAACATTTGGATTCTCCCTCTACATAGCCTAATTCTCTTGTTAAAAGATTTCCCTTGAGATCTGCTCCCGAGAATCTGGACCTGAACTGTTCTCGGAACATGATGGTACCTCGCCAGCACAATAGTCATTAACTGTTCACCATCATGATAGAAGTCGCATTACTGAGGGCTCAGTCTTTGCCTGCCGGAGAGGTGGGCATTTTATGCCCATTGTTTTACTGTTAATGAGTGGGAAGATAACCACTATTACTGGTATTATCTCAGTTTTACAACTTCAGAAACTGCAGACATGATGAGAGGTTAAGTTGTAGAAGTCAAAAGCTGGCCAGGTAAAGAACGTTTACCAGACTGAAAGACTTTATGTCATTATATTATTCTGTTAGAGCTACACTGTAATAACACCACCTTTTACTATTACTACTGCTCTCTTCAGTTTACAGACCACTCTCATGTGTAAGTCTGTAAGTTTGCCCTAATTTCCAAAGTATAAATTTCATAAGAGTAGATGGCTTGCCATGGACTAACTGGCAAATGCTGCCATTTGACTACAGCTCAGTGTTCTTTGCTGCAGCTTCACTCCTCAGCCACAGATGACTTCCCATTCCACCATTCACATTAACTGTGTGGACTAGCAAAAAGTGCTCAGCCTGACCAGTCACCCAATTTAATCTCTCTAAGCCACTGGCATACAACATTTCCTTAATATTAGTAAGGTAAAGAACACTTAAAATAAAATTATTAAATTTACAGACACAAAATAATTTCATGATTACTACTTATTTCTGCTAAACAAGGAAAACACTACCTACTGGGAGGGGATAAAACTTTAAAACGAACCATTTTGTCTTCAGAATATCTTTTATTTATTGTTGTGTCTTTCTAACCTTAAATGAATTATTCTACTTCAGACAACATCCCTTCTACAATAAACACATTCCTCTTCCATTTTTATATAAAAACTCACTGAGTGATGCAAAATTTAAAATTGTACACAGACACTAATATGTCAGAAATCTTCACTACGTAATTAACAAACTTCCTTGTGCTGTTGAACAAGTTTATGTATCAATTGTGTTAACTTTTTTATTTATTCACTTACCTATTTACTTAGCAAATAATCTCTTTGCTCCCTCTTGAAGGAATCTCTCTCTTGTTGTTTGAATTTGCTCTCACATGATTTCATATATGGGCAATGTGATAGTCCAAACTACTTAGAGTGGCCTTAGCATTTTTGGTGGCTCATCCATTTCTAAGTTGTTTTTAATTATCTATTCACTTTTCTTACTGCTGTTTTCTCTTGCTAAGTGTCTACCTCTGAAGAAGACAAGGCCCTAGATTTATTCCCTTCCAATAGGTTATTACCTTCCCATTAAATACACACACATGCACACATATATACATTACCTGACACACATTGCTCCACTAAGTCCACCTAACTGGCCATCTTCCCAATTTTGTTGTGTCTTAAGAGGACATGACAAATGTATGACTCTATCAGCTGAGCATATTAATATCCTCAAAGGTTACTGAATTGCAGTGTATTTATGCATAATACAAATGAATCTTTTGTATTCCCTTCTCCTCTGTCTGGTTCTCTGTATGTGTAAATAATGTAGGTACACCATCCTTTATCTCCAAACCCAAAATTAAAATGCTGTCAATTCTTTTTTTCTTGTTGCCAAACTCCTTTGGCAGCAAAAGCTGATCTAAGGTGAAACTATTTTTTTTTTATTTTGGTATCATTAATGTACAATTACATGAGCAACATTATGGTTACTAGATTCCCCCCATTATCAAGTCCCCACCACCTAACCCATTACAGTCACTGTCCATCAGTGTACTAAGATGCTATAGAATCACTCCTTGTCTTCTCTGTGTTGTACTACTTTCCCTGTGCCACCCCCCCACTACATTATGTGCTAATCGCAATCCCCCTGTTTCCCCCTTATCCTTCCCTTCACATCCACCCTCCCCAGTCCCTTTCCCTTTGGTAACTGTTAGTCCATTCTTGGGTTCTGTAAGTCTGCTGCTGTTTTGTTCCTTCATTTTTTTTCTTTGTTCTTACACTCCACAGATGAGAGAAATCATTTGAAAATGGTCTTCCTCCACCTGGCTTATTTCACTGAGCATAATACCTCTAGCTCCAACCATGTTGTTGCAAAGGGTAGGATTTGTTTTCGTCTTATAGCTGAATAATATTCCATTGTGTATATGTACCACATCTTCTTTATCCATTCATCTACTGATGGACGCTTAGGTTGTTTCCATTTCTTGGCTATTGTAAATAGTGCTGCAATTAACACAGGGGTGCATATGTCTTTTTCAAACTGGGGTCCTGCATCCTTTCTAGGAGTGGAATTTCTGGTTCAAGTGGTATTTCTTTTTTTTAGTTTTTTGAGAAACCTCCTGTTTTCCACAATGGTTGAACTAATTTACATTCCAACCAGCAGTGTATGAGGGTTCCCCTTTCTCCACATCCTCCCCAACATATGTTGCTGTTTGTCTTTTTGATGGGGGCCCTCCTAACTGGTGTGAGGTGATATCTCATTGTGGTTTTAATAAGATTATGCAGCTAAATATATTTTGATGCAAAGAAGGGAAATGGTCAAAAATCCCATAGACTACAATATGGTATTAGTTTTGTAAATTTTTTTTGGTGAAAATCTACTCTTTTTTTTTTTTTTAATAATTATTTTTTTATTGAAGGGTAGTTGACACACGGTATTACATTACATTAGTTTCAGGTGTACAACATAGTGATACAACATTTATATACATGACAATTCTAGGTACCAGCTATCACCATACCAAGCTGTTACAATATCTTGACTTTATTCATTACATCCCGGTTACTTATTATTTTACATTGGAAGTGTATACTTTTTTTTTTTTTTTTTTGTGAGGGCATCCCTCATATTTATTGATCAAATGGTTGTTAACAACAATAACATTCTGTATAGGAGAGTCAATGCTCAATTCAAAATCATTAATCCACCCCAAGCGTAATTTACGTCAGTCTCCAATCTTCTGAGGCATAACAAACAAGTTGTTACATGGAGAACAAATTCTTACATAGTGAATAAGTTCTTACATGGTGAACAGTACAAGGGCATCCATCACAGAAACCTTTGGTTTTGCTCATGCATTATGAACTATAAACAGTCAGTTCAAATATGAATACTCATTTGATTTTTATACTTGATTTAGATGTGGATACCACATTTCTCTCCTTATTATTATTATTTTTAATAAAATGCTGAAGTGGAAGGTAGATACAAGATAAAGGTAGAAAACATAGTTTAGTGTTGTAAGAGAGCAAATGTAGATGATCAAGTGTGTGCCTGTAGACTATGTGATAATCCAAGCTAGAAAAGGGCAATAAAACATCCACGTATGCAGAAGATTTCTCTCAGAACGGGGGGGTGAGGTTCTAAGCCTAACCTCTGTTGATCCCCAATTTCTCACCTGATGGCCCCCCTGCGACTGTGCCTGTCTTAGGTTGTTCCTCCCTTGAGGAATCTTACCCGTCTCTGGCTAACCAGTCATCTTCCGGGGACATACAGGGAAATGTAAACTTGGTAACTGAGAGAGAAGCCTTATTGTTTGAAATGGTTAGCTTTTTATTTCTTTGCATATTTATGCCCTGTAGCTTCTATGCCCAGCATTAGTCTTGAGGTATCTTTACCACTTGGAAGAATTATGATACTCGGTAAATTTGATATGAGGCACGAATTCTATTTAAGGGTTGTAATTAGGAAGGAAGAAGAAAAGCTATAGAAGTAGCAGGCGGAAGAAAACCTGGGAGGATTGTTTATTTCTTTGACATATCTTCTTGTAGAGTAACTTCAGCATGTATAGGTTTGAAGCTACTACTTAAATTGCACACACACATTAACATAGTAGGAGTATAGTTACGTAACCAAAGTATACCTGTAATTACCAGCCATCTACAGTGAAACCAAGAAAACCAGTTAGGCACCTAAGGCATTTGCGAAAACTTATCTATGATATGGTGGATATTGTCCAACTGAACTTGAACAGTCTGAGAGAAATCAGACAAATTAAAACAACCCATTGCTGGGGAATGTTCACATCCCTTATGTTCTTTAAACAGTAAATAGTCTGTAGTTGTAAGATTTTGGAGCGCTACAAATTGCACATCTCCTAATTCTTGATTGAGTTCCAACAGTATAGATCCAGTCAAATTTGTTGTTTTACTGTATGCACAGGCCAGCTTAGATATCTCCTTCCTAATTCCCATGGCAAGTCCAGGAACTGGTGGGTTGAGTGCATCTACAGCTGTAGCAGTGCGTGGATCTTTGTTGGGGTTTTTTGATGACCATCTTCTGGCATGAGTCTTCCAGAGTGCAGATGTTGGAAGTTCTTTCTCATATCGTATCTTAGTTCATTTTCAGGGTAGCCCAATTAGGCTTTGATCCTCTGTATAAACACAAACAGACCCTTTGCCTACACTTTTATATGCCCTTTATACTCTTGTGTAGAACTCATTGGAGGTTACCACACAGGAACTGCCCTTCTTTTTTTTTTTTGTATCACTAATCTACACCTACATGAAGAATATTATGCTTACTAAGCTCTCCACTATACCAGGTCCCCCCTATAAACCCCTTTACAGTCACTGTCCATCAGCATAGAAAAATCTTGCAGAATCCCTACTTGCCTTCTCTGTGTTGTACAGCCCTCCCTTTTCTCCTACCCCCCCATTGCATGCTAATCTTAATACCCCCCTACTTCTCCCCCCACCTTCTCCCTCCCTACCCACCCATCCTCCCCAGTCCCTTTCCGTTTGGTACCTGTTAGTCCATTCTTGAGTTCTGTGATTCTGCTGCTGTTTTGTTCCTTCAGTTTCTCCTTTGTTCTTATATTCCACAGATAAGTGAAATCATTTGGTATTTCTCTTTCTCTGCTTGGCTTGTTTCACTGAGCATAATACCCTCCAGCTCCATCCATGTTGCTGCAAATGGTTGGATTTGCCCTTTTCTTATGGCTGAGTAGTATTCCATTGTGTATATGTACCACATCTTCTTTATACATTCACCTATCGATGGACATTTACGTTGCTTCCAATTCTTGGCTATTGTAAATAGTGCTGCGATAAACATAGGGGTGCACTGATCTTTCTCATACTTGATTGCTGCATTCTTAGGGTAAATTCCTAGGAGTGCAATTCCTGGGTCAAATGGTATGTCTGTTTTGAGCATTTTGATGTACCTCCATACTGCTTTCCACAATGGTTGAACTAACTTACATTCCCACCAGCAGTGTAGGAGGGTTCCCCTTTCTCCACAGCCTCGCCAACATTTGTTGTTGTTTGTCTTTTGGATGGCAGCCATGCTTACTGGTGTGAGGTGATACCTCATTGTAATTTTAATTTGCATTTCTCTGATAATTAGCGATGTGGAGCATCTTTTCATGTGTCTGTTGGCCATCTGTATTTCTTTTTTGGAGAACTGTCTGTTCAGTTCCTCTGCCCATTTTTTAATTGGGTTATTTGTTTTTTGTTTGTTGAGGCGTGTGAGCTCCTTATATATTCTGGGGGGGGACGTCAAGCCTTTATCGGATGTGTCATTTTCAAATATATTCTCCCATACTGTAGGCTTCCTTTTTCTTCTATTGATGGTGTCTTTTGTTGTACAGAAGCTTTTCAGCTTAATATAGTCCCACTTACTCATTTTTCCTGTTGTTTTCCTTGCCCGGGGAGATATGTTCAAGAAGAAGTCACTCATGTTTATGTCTAAGAGGTTTTTTCCTATGTTCTCTTCCAAGAGTTTAATGGTTTCATGACTTACATTCAGGTCTTTGATCCATTTTGAGTTTACTTTTGTATATGGGGTTAGACAATGGTCCAGTTTCATTCTCCTACATGTACTTGTCCAGTTTTGCCAGCACCATCTGTTGAAGAGACTGTCATTTCACCGTTGTATGTCCATGGCTCCTTTATCAAATATTAATTGACCATATATGTCTGGGTTAATGTCTGGATTCTCTAGTCTGTTCCATTGGTCTGTGGCTCTGCTCTTGTGCCAGTACCAAATTGTCTTAATTACTATGGCTTTATAGTAGAGCTTGAAGTTGGGGAGTGAGATCCCCCCTACTTTATTCTTCTTTCTCAGGGTTGCTTTGGCTATTCGGGGTCTTTGGTGTTTCCATATGAATTTTTGAATTATTTGTTCCAGTTCATAGAAGAATGTTGCTGGTAGTTTCATAGGGATTGCATCAAATCTGTATATTGCTTTGGGCAGGATGGCCATTTTGACGATATTAATTCTTCCTAGCCACGAGCATGGGATGAGTTTCCATCTGTTAGTGTCCCCTTGAATTTCTCTTAAGAGTGACTTGTAGTTTTCACAGTATAAGTCTTTCACTTCCTTCGTTAGGTTTATTCCTAGGTATTTTATTTTTTTTGATGCAATTGTGAATGGAGTTGTTTTCCTGATTTCTCTTTCTGTTGGTTCATTGTTAGTATATAGGAAAGCCACAGATTTCTGTGTGTTGATTTTGTATCCTGCAACTTTGCTGTATTCCGATATCAGTTGTAGTAGTTTTGGGGTGGAGTCCTTAGGGTTTTTTATGTACAGTATCATGTCATCTGCAAATAGTGACAGTTTAACTTCTTCTTTACCAATCTGGATGCCTTGTATTTATTTCTTTTGTCTGATTGCCATGGCTAGGACCTCCAGTATTATGTCAAATAACAGTGGGGAGAGTGGGCATCCCTGTCTACTTCCCGATCTCAGAGGAAATGCTTTCAGCTTCTCGCTGTTCAATATAATGTTGGCTGTGGGTTTATCATAGATGGCCTTTATTATGTTGAGGTACTTGCCCTCTATTCCCATTTTGCTGAGAGTTTTTATCATGAATGGATGTTGAACTTTGTCAAATGCTTTTTCAGCATCTATGGAGATGATCATGTGGTTTTTGTCTTTCTTTTTGTTGATGTGGTGGATGATGTTGATGGACTTTCGAATGTTGTACCATCCTTGCATCCCTGGGATGAATCCCACTTGGTCATGGTGTATGATCCTTTTGATGTATTTTTGAATTCGGTTTGCTAATATTTTGTTGAGTATTTTTGCATCAACGTTCATCAGGGATATTGGTCTGTAGTTTTCTTTTTTGGTGGGGTCTTTGCCTGGTTTTGGTATTAGGGTGATGTTAGCTTCATAGAATGAGTTTGGGAGTATCCCTTCCTCCTCTATTTTTTGGAAAACTCTAAGGAGAATGGGTATTATGTCTTCCCTGTATGTCTGATAAAATTCCGAGGTAAATTAATCTGGCCCGGGGGTTTTGTTCTTTGGTAATTTTTTGATTACCACTTCAATTTCGTTGCTGGTAATTGGTCTGTTTAGATTTTCTGTTTCTTTCTCGGTCAATCGTGGAAGGTTGTATTTTTCTAGGAAGTTGTCCATTTCTCCTAGGTTTCCCAGCTTTTTAGCATATAGGTTTTCATAGTATTCTCTAATAATTCTTTGTACTTCTGTGGGGTCCGTCGTGATTTTTCCTTTCTCGTTTCTGATACTGTTAATTTGTATTGACTCTCTTTTCTTCTTAATAAGTCTGGCTAGAGGCTTATCTATTTTGTTTATTTTCTCGAAGAACCAGCTCTTGGTTTCATTGATTTTTGCTATTGTTTTATTCTTCTCAATTTTATTTATTTCTTCTCTGATCTTTATTATGTCCCTCCTTCTGCTGACCTTAGGCCTCATTTGTTCTTCTTTTTCCAATTTCGATAATTGTGACATTAGATCATTCATTTGGGATTGTTCTCCCTTTTTTAAATATGCTTGGATTGCTATATACTTTCCTCTTAAGACTGCTTTTGCTGTGTCCCACAGAAGTTGGGGCTTAGTGCTGTTGTTGTCATTTGTTTCCATATATTGCTGAATCTCCATTTTGATTTGGTCATTGATCCATTGATTATTTAGGAGCGTGTTGTTAAGCCTCCATGTGTTTGTGAGCCTCTTTGTTTTATTTGTACAGTTTATTTCTAGTTTTATGCCTTTGTGGTCTGAAAAGTTGGTTGGTAAAATTTCAATCTTTTTGAATTTACTGAGGCTGTTTTTGTGGCCTAGTATGTGGTCTATTCTGGAGAATGTTCCATGTGCACTTGAGAAGAATGTATATCCTGTTGCTTATGGATGTAGAGTTCTATAGATGTCTATTAGGTCCATCTGCTCTACTGTGTTATTCAGTGCTTCCGTGTACTTACTTATTTTCTGCCCAGTGGATCTATGCTTTGGGGTGAGTGGTGTGTTGAAGTCTCCTAGAAGGAATGCATTGCAGTCTATTTCCACCTTTATTTCTGTTAGTATTTGTTTCACATATGCTGGTGGTCATCTGTTGGGTGCATATATATTTAGAATGGCTATATCCTCTTGTTGGACTGAGCCCTTTATCATTATGTAGTGTCCTTCTTTATCTCTTGTTACTTTCTTTGTTTTGAAGTCTATTTTGTCTGATATTAGTACTGCAACCCCTGCTTTCTTCTCGCTGCTGTTTGCTTGATATGTTTTTCCATCCCTTGACTTTTAGTCTGTACATGTCTTTGGGTTTAATTTGAGTTTCTTGTATGCAGCATATAGATGGGTGCTGCTTTTTTATCCATTCTATTACTCTATGTCTTTTGATTGGTGCATTCAGCCCATTAACATTTAGGGTGACTATTGAAAGATATGTACTTATTGCCATTGCAGGATTTAAATTTGTGGTTACCAAAGGTTCAAGGTTAGCCTCTTTAGTATCTTACTGCCTAACTTAGCTCACTTATTGAGCTGTTATGTACACTGTCTGGAGATTCTTTTCTTCTCTCCCTTCTTATTCCTCCTCCTCGATTCTTCATATGTTGGGTGATTTGTGCTGTGCTCTTTCTAGGAGTGCTCCAATCTAGAGCAGTCCCTGTAAGATGTTCTGTAGAGGTGGTTCGTGGGAAGCAAATTCCCTCAGCTTTTGTTTGTCTGGGAATTGTTTAATCCCACCATCATATTTGAATGATAGTCGTGCTGGATACAGTATCCTTGGTTCAAGGCCCTTCTGTTTCATTGTATTAAATATATCATGCCATTCTCTTCTGGCCTGTAGGGTTTCTGTTGAGAAATCTGATGTTTGTCTGATGGGTTTCCCTTTATAGGTGACCTTTTTCTCTCTAGCTGCCTTTAACACTCTTTCCTTGTCCTCGATCTTTGCCATTTTAATTATTATGTGTCTTGGTGTTGTCCTTCTTGGATCCTTTCTGTTGGGGGTTCTGTGTATTTCCATGGTCTGTTCAATTATTTCCTCCCCCAGTTTGGGGAAGTTTTCAGCAATTATTTCTTCTAAGATAATTTCCATCTCTTTTCCTCTCTTTTCTTCTTCTGGGACCCCTATAATACAGATATTGTTCCTTTTGGATTGGTCACACAGTTCTCTTAACATTGTTTCATTCCTGGAGATCCTTTTGTCTCTCTCTATGTCAGCTTCTATGCGTTCCTGTTCTCTGATTTCAATTCCATCAATGGCCTCTTGCATCCTATCCATTCTGCTTATAAACCCTTCCAGAGTTTGTTTCATTTCTGCGATCTCCTTTCTGGCATCTGTGATCTCCCTCCGGACTTCATCCCATTTCTCTTGCATATTTCTCTACATCTCTGTCAGCATGTTTATGATTCTTATTTTGAATTCTTTGTCAGGAAGACTGGTTAGGTCTGTCTCCTTTTCTGGTGTTGTCTCTGTGATCTTTGTCTGCCTGTAGCTTTGCCTTTTCATGGTGGTAGGAATAGTTTGCAGAGCTGGGACGAGTGACGGCTGGAAGAACTTCCCTTCTTGTTGGTTTGTGGCCCTCCTCTCCTGGGAGAACAGCGACCTCTAGTGGCTTGTGCTGGGCAGCTGCGCGCAGACAGGGTTTCTGCTTCCTGCCTGGCTGCTATGGAGTTTATCTCCGCTGTTGCTGTGGGCGTGGCCTGGTTCGGGCCTCTGCTCCAAAGTGGTGGAGTCGCGTTGGAGGGGGAGCAGCCTGGAGGCTATTTATCTCCGTAAGGGGCCTCCCTGCTCCCTGCAGCCCAGGGGTTAGGGTGCCCAGAGATCCCCGGATTCTCTACCTCTGGATTAAGTGTCCCACCCTGCCCCTTTAAGACTTCCAAAAAGCACCCGCCAAAACAAAACAATGACCACAAAAAAAAAAAAATTTTAATTAATAAAAATAAAAAAAAATTTTTTTTTTTAATTAAAAAAAAAAAAAAGTGGCCTCTCGTTGTTCTTTATTCTCCAGCGCCAGCCTCAGGCATCTGCTCACCAGTCTTGCTGCCCCGTTTCCCTAGTATTGGGGGCCCTATCCCTTTAAGACTTCCAAAAAGTGCTCGCCAGAACAAAACAGCAAAAAACAAACAAACAAAAAAAAAAAAAATGGTCGCGCGCTTTTCTTATGTCCTCTGGCACCCGGCCTCCGGTGCCCGCTCACTGTTCTTGCTGCCCTGTTTCCCTAGCATCCAGGGCCCCCTGGGCACATACTGTGCCTGCACTCTGGCCCAGATGGCTCGGGCTGGGTGTTCGGCAGTCCTGTGCTCCGTCTCCCTCCCGCTCTGCCAATTCTTCTCCTCCCGGGAGTTGCGGGGATGGGCGCTCGGCTCCCGCCAGGCCGGGGCTTGTATCTTACCCCCTTCGCGAGGCGCTGGGTTCTCTCAGGTGCGGATGTGGTCTGGATATTGTCCTGTGTCCTCTGGTCTTTATTCTAGGAAGGGTTGTCTTTGTTATATTTTCATAGATATATGTGGTTTGGGGAGGAGATTTCCCCTGCTCTACTCACACCGCCATCTTCCGCCCCTCCCCCCTTGAAAATCTATTCTTATTGGGTTCATTATTATCTTCAAAAATTGGGAGATTTTTTAACTGAACTCCCTGAAACAGAAGAAATTTATCTTCTGCAATACAGCCTAGCTTTAAATAACTGGTGCTAGAACTGTACTTGCATTCCATTTCCAGCCCCCTAGACACACGGTCACTGTCAATACAGAGCCTTTATTGGCCCTTTTAGTCTGGGACCATCTAAACCTTAACCCAGTTATGTAAACTATTCACCCTTAGAGTGTATTCTTGAAAATTGAGATATTTTTAATAAAGTAAGCTAAAAAGAAAGAAGGCAATGGAATATTAGTAACTCAAATTTTTGTAGCAGTTTATCTGTCTGTGTATATGTTCTTTTATGAAAAGTGTTGCTAATTGTAGTCATTACATTACATCTCAATTTGTATGTTTGTGTGTCTAAGTGTGTAAATGAAAAATATTTTTCTACCCCCAGATGGTATTAATAAAAATTGATTTAAAGACAAGCACTTGTGAAAATTGGGCATTCTAAAACTTCCAGAAAATTCCAATAAAAGATATTAAGCATTAATGCTAATTTAAGTTAAACTGAAATGGACATGTCCTTATGGTTATCAGCTGCTTAGGTTTACCTAAAGTCATTGAACTTGATGTTATCTGTTAAATCTTTCAAGAAAAAATGCTTAAAGAGAGGCCTGACTTTGTCTACTGTTAGGTAAAAGTTTTGTGAGCATAGTTGTTAGAAATAAATAAACTAAATAAGTGTAGCAAGTAAACATCTATATAATAGTGTGTTAATGTATTACAGTGTGTTACAGTGTGCATACCTACAAACAGCCTGAGAATCTTTGTAGTAGCCTAAAACCTTAAAGTTTTGCTAAGTAGACATACTTTGTGCTTAGTGAGAGATTGTGCTGTAAAGCTCATAGTTACAGAAATTATAGAATATGTTCATAAATTTGTTAATCTAAAAAATGCTAGGGTAACAGTTTAAAATAGCCCACTTCCTAGTATTCACTGAAAATTAAAGTTCCTAATGGTTTCAAGTTCTAAATCAAACTACTTGAAGTAATAAAGAAAACATCTCTGCTTGCTAGAAAAGACGTGTGTTTTAATAAGAGAAAGTATAAGGAATGGAAATTAATTTTCTTGGGGGTAAGAGAAAGTAACTGTTCTTAAGTACAGCTGTTTATTTAAAGAGGAAGAATTCTAAATGTAAACAAAAAAAATTGTAGAAACTCTGTGGAAGAATTAATATGGTCATGCTATGTAAAATTAAAGCAAATGAGTCTCGATATCAAGTACACAGCAAATTAGAATTTTGTTTTCAGAAAAAAGGACAAAGTTTTCTAAACTGTTAGTCTGCTCTTAATGTTGAAAAATTGCAAAAAGTTTTCTAATTGTTTTATCAAAGCAGTTTATCATGCTTAAAGTCTCAATGAATTGTCTTGACTATTTAAGAAAATGAGATCTTAATATTAAAGAAGTAAAAGTTAAACTTTGCTAACAACTGTGTAAACTTCTTTATCTGCCTCAGAAGTATTTTGTTGTCATTCTAGTTAAATGGATAAGTATTGCTTCAGGGCAACCTCTAATCTTATTTAAGCAAGTGCCAAAGAAACTTTCTTCTGACAACTTTCCAAAATCAAATTCAAAAAGGTGCTTTTACCTCTAGTTAACTCTGATATTTTCCAGAGGGCCCCTGGAACATGTCAGAGAAATTTTTTCTCCTCATCAGGGAAAATGTTTGGCTCATTTGGCTTATTTATCTGATATATATTTACCTGGAAAGTATTCTCAAAGGGAATGATGCTAAACTTTGTTATTGAATGTTTTATGTTACAGAAATATCCAAATTTTCTTATGTCAACTGTCTTATAGTAAGCTCTCATCAGATCTTTAACCATTGTCATTTGTAAGTGTTTTGTCATTTATAGTCACTGTTTTATTACTCCTAAACTAGTAAAGAACTAAATTTCAGCAGAACAAGTATTGGTTACAAAGGATTAAGTAAACTAAGGAAAATGATTTTGTGGGTTTTTGTTTCAAATGTTGCTGATAAAGTGTTTTAAGCTTGTTCTCTTAAGCTGACAACAGTTTAGTAAGTGACAATATCTTTATAAGCAGAATTGAAACATTTATCTTTCTACCTAATCCCTCCAGAATTTAAAAATTCTCAGTGACTATTTTCATATTTCACGGCAGTATGTTTATTTGCGTAAGTTCAATAAGAATCTGCTTTCCTTGTAAGAGAACCAATTAAAAACACAGGTTATATTACCAAGGCTTTGACTGGAATGTCATACCTGAGAGACACGTGTGTAAAGTCAGATATGAACAGACAGTTTTAAGGAACTAAGGTTGACTTTACAGAGCCAACAAAGCCCCTTGGAAGAATGGGCCTGGTACCTTGCTTACAGGGTTCCCATCAGCCTTACCAGATGAGTAAGGAAGGTCACTTCCTGGCAGGTGCAGGAACCTCAGGATGTTTTGGGGACCTCGAGAAGACAGGAATTCACCCAAATCTACAAGTACTGCAGGCAAAACCTGATGACTAGTCTGACTTGGTTTTCTGGCCTCAAGAGGCCTTTAAAAGTTCAATCTGAAATTCCTTATAAAAAGTTCCAGCAAAGCACATTTAAAAGAGCCTATGTAATCAATTGTTCTTCTTGATGCACTTATGCAAATTATCAAGCCAAGTGTTAATTATTTTCTTAATATGGTTACTTCTAATAAAAATGAGGGTGATGTTAGAGAAAAGCATTGTTTCAATAATGCAGCCTTATCTATACTAAATCCTAATACTAGTCATTGGGATGTAGACTAGATCCAGAATTCTAGTTTCCACAAAATTTCTAGCTATGATTCTCTAGATATTTTAGTTTTCTCCCATCATTTCAATTAATTCTAGTCCTCATATTCAGTCATGAATTCTTAATCTTGTTGAGTTGCTCCAAAAAGGAAAATCCAACTCCAGATGTTGCTACTTAACCTAATAACACAATTTGTTCTATATTGCCTAGAAGCCATAAAACTGCAAATAGTAATAGAACTGGAACCCAGAATAGAAGTGCCAATCTTCCTAGGCCCTCTCACTGACCACTGATGGAGACCTAACTGCACCCTTTATGTGCCCCCTCTCAGCATGAAGCAGCCAGAGTGGGCGTGGCCCCCTTTCCCTAGCAGCAGCTAGGGTCTCTATCTGTAGAGGGGGGATATGAGACAAGGACCATGAGGTTAGACAGAATATGGTGAGGGCCTCGGGAAAAAGCAAGGCAGGATATTTGCAGTCAGAGCAATGTAACTACATGCAAGGAAAACCCCTACCAAAACTCAGTGTTAAACATTAAGCTCTAGAGTCATTCTTCAGTGAGATCAGTTAAAGGTCAAAAGGCCAGGAGCAACTTGGCCTGGAATGTTTTAAGTGTTCTGCAAATAAAGAAGGGTATCTCAGCATAACCCGTGACTTCACTGCAAACAGCCCTAGCAAACAGACAACAACCCAGTCCACCTTAGGGGCAGGTCAGGTGGTACAAGTCCGCACCCTAAGCCCTCTCTTCACATTATCAAGGTATATGTGGTGCGGAATGCATCCTTCCTGCTGTAATAGATTATCCCAGAAATAGTCATGAAAGATTTCTCCGAGCTCTGCCTCTGATTGTGACAACTTGAAGCTTTTAGATCCCACCTCTGTTGCAGTTGCATCTGCATTCATCCTTCTGGTTCCTGGACTTGTTGGTGGAATGCAAAAGGAAATATCTAAGCTGGCCTGTGAATATAGTAAGACAACGAATTTGACTGCTTCTGTATTACCTTAACTCAATCAAGAGCTAGGAGATGTGCGAGTTGCTGTGCTTCAGAATCATGCTACTATAGACTGTCTGCTGTTAAAAGAACATATGGGATGTGAACAGTTTCCAGGAATCTGTTGTCTTAATTTGTCTGATTTTTCTCAAACTATTCAAAATCAATTAAGACAATATTCATCATATTATTAATGTTTTCACAAATGCCTGCATTACCTAACTGATTTTCTTGGTTTCATTGGATATGGCTGGTAATTGTAGGTCTGCTTTTGTTACGTATCTGTATTCCTGTTCTGTTAATGTGTGTACGTAATTTAATTAGTAGTTTGTTAAAACCTATACATGCTTACGTTACTCTACAAGAAGTTATGTCAAAGAAATAAATCTTCTCATATTTTCTTCCTTCGCTACTTCTATAGCATTTCTTTTTCCTTCCTTTGGGTAGAATTCATGCCTCATACTTAAAATTACCATGTATCATAATCCTTCCAGCTGGTAAAGATACCTCAAGACAAGTGCTGGGCATAGGAGCCATGGGGCAAGAATCTGCACAGATGTAAAAGCTAACCTTTTCAAAGAACATTGCTTCTCTCTCACTTACCAACTTTACATCTCCCTGTATGGCCCTGGAAGATGACTGGTTAGCCAGAGACGGGTAAGACTCCTCAAGGAAGGAAAAACCTAAGACAGGCACAGTCACAGAGGGGACATCAGGTGAGAAATTGGGGGTCAACAGAGGTGAGGCTTAGAACCTCACCCCCCAGTTTTAAGAGAAATCTTCTGCACCCATGGCTGTTTTGTTGCCCTTGTCTAGGTTGGATCAATACCTAGTCAATAGGCACGGACCTGACCGCCTATGCTTGCCTTCCTACTGCAGTCAACTCTACTTTCCATCTTTATTTTACATCATAAGATTTAAAAGATAGATTATCTTCTATGAAAAGTAAACTGTTAAAAAGCTTTCTATTAGAAGCTGTAATCTTTATTATGTCTACCTACTACTTGAACATTTTATTAAAGAAATAAGGGGAAAATGTGGGATTAATATAAAAATCAAGTATAGAAATCAAATGTATAATCATATATGACTTGATTATTTTTCCTGTAATTCCTGATGCATGATCAAGAACAGAACAAACAAGACCAAAACAGTTTCTGTGACCTAACTGCCCTTGCTATTGTTTCAATACCATGTAAAACGTCATGCCCCAGGAGACTGGAGACTGCTGAGGATTAAGTTTAGAGTTAGTTAATGGTTGTCTATTAAGCCCCCACATAGAATTCTATTGTTGTTAACACGTATGTGCTCAATAAATATGAAGGGTGCCCTCTCAGCACCACTCTTGTGCTGTTAAGCCTCGAGTCCCCTGGCTGGTCCTTTCAGATCTTCGATATCTCGTGTCTACTCCCTTATCTGCGGGTCAGAAGCAGAGAGGGACCAACATACTTCTTTGTATTATTTTATTTTATGTTTTTACAAACACCATGCATTACTTTTATAATGAATAAAACAGTGAAGTGTTTAAATTTAGGTAAAAAGAGGTATGTCTATGTAATCTTATTTTTAAGTGGAACAGACAAAATAATTATGGAAAAGGCCCTTATAGTGAGAAATTAGGAGGTCACCAGAGTCTAGAATAGTTCCAAAAGAATGGAGAGAAGAAGCCAGATGTCAGGATTTTTAAGAAATGAGTAGGTAGAGAGGATGTAGAAGAGAGAAATTTGGAAATTGTCAGAATATTATTACTCTCCTCCTATTCTATTACCTCTACTGCATTGATCCAGTTTCCTCATCACTTTTCTGCACTTCTGCATTTCAATATTAATCTCATCTACTTCCTTACCTTAGAGATGACACCTTGTGGTATGATACCTAGCTATCTATTTTTCCTTGCTTACCTGGCACTAAATGATCAATACCACTCCCTCTCAAAGAGGAGTGCAACCATAGGAAATGTTTCCCATGTAGGTAAAAAGTGCACAGACAGGGTCTTGAATAGAAATACCATGCATTCAAAAGTGAAATATCCTCATTTAAATGTTACTTTGCTGTCCCTTTTCGTCACTGAGACCTTGCTTTTTTTTAGCATATTAATAACAGATGTTTATTATTACATGTCCATCACTGCAGTTTTCATTACCACTTGAAACATGCATATCATCCTAGAGATGAATCAGTTTTCCAGTGCTTCTTATCTGTTAGACATAATTTATAATGCAAACCCATTATAAATTACTGGGGAGGTATTTGGTTAAAAAAAACACAATAAATTATACTGCCCATATGAAGCAATTCTCATTAGTGGATGAGAATTAAACAGTATTTATCTGGTAATTCCTGTGTTAACTGGAAAACATCAGAGATGTATTGCCATAATTTTATACTAATGTAACCTTCTACACAGTTTGCAGAGTTTTATAAAGTCATTCATTATTTTAGCAGGTAGTTTGATGCAAAGATTATACTCAGTTTATTAAAGTCCAACAAACCTCTAAATATTTAAAATTATATACATTATCAATGAAAAATCCACAGACATATACTTTTCTGAAAATGTTCTTTGAAATTTATTTAGTCATGGAAGTAAAATAATACTCTCAAATTAAGGTACAAAAAAGTCAAGTCAATGCAATTCCAATCAAAGTGTTCTAAGAATAATTTACATTTCAAACAGTACATACATTTCTTATATGTTTGTTAACTTAATGTCTTTATCAGTTAAAACCCTAAAGAAATACATTATACAATTATAGAAATGATGTACAAAAACAAAATGCTCTTAAAATTGCTTCTTTTTGAGGAGCCAAGATGGTGGCATGAGTAGGGCAGCAAACATCTCCTCCCAAAACCATATATATTTTTGAAAATACAACAAATACAACTATCTCTACAAGAGAGACCAGAAGATACACTACAACAGCCAGGCTACATCTGTACCTGCGAGAACCCAGCATCTCATGAAGGGAGTAAGATACAAGCTGTGGCCTGGTGGGAGCCGAGCGCACCCCCAACCCCAGCTCCCTGGCAGGAGGAGAAGAGTTGGAGCGGGGAAGGAGTGGGAGCCTATGACTGCTAAACACCAAGCCCTAGTCATCCGCACTGGGAGCACAGACATACAGTGCATGGTGTGCTGGATACTAGGGAAACAGAACAGTAAAACCTGTGAGCGGGTCCCCACAGGCAGCGCCCCTGAAACAAAAGAAAAGCGAGTGCCTTTGAAAGTCTTAAAGAGACAGGACCCTCACAGCTCAATGGAAGCGTCCCAGCACACTCAGTCTAGCAACAGAGACTCCCAGGGAACTCAGGGCACCCTAACCCCCTAGGCGGCAGTGCAGCTCTGAGGAACCTCAAGGCGATAAAGAGCCTCCCACAGGTTTCCCGCTCCGGCACGGCCCTGCCATACCACAGCAGCAGCCTGAGAACAGCCATGCCCACAGCAGCGATGTGGAGCCTACTCCACAACCGCTCAGGCCAGACTCAGAGACTCTGCTAGGTTGCAGCTGCCCAGCAAAAGTTGCTAGGGGTCGCCATTCTCAGAGGAGAGGAAGGCGATGAGCAAGCGGGAAGACTATGTTCTCCCAGCTGAAATACGCTCCAACTGCAGGCGACTACCTCTATCGCCATGAAAAGGTAGAAGAATTTGCTACAGACAAGAATAACGCAGACATCCCCTGAGAGGGAACCTGAGGAGATAGATTTAACCAATATTCCTGAATAAGAATTCAAAATAAAGGTCATAACCATGCTCATGGAGATGCAGAGAAGAATGCAAGAGCTAACGGATAAAGATGGGAGGGAAAATACAGAAATAAAACAATCTCTGGGAGAACTTAAAAGCAGAAAGGATGAGATGCAAGAGGCCATTAATGGAATAGAAATCACAGAAAAGGAATGCAGAGAAGGTTATGGAGAGAGAGATAAAAGGATCTCCAGGAATGAAAGAATATTAAGAGAACTGTGTGACCAATCCAAGTGGAACAATATACACATTATAGGGGTACCAGAAGAAGAAGAGAGAGAAAAAGGGATAGAAAGTGTCTTTGAAGAAATAATTGCTGAAAACTTCCCCAAACTGGGGTAGGAAACAATCACTCAGACTACAGAAGCACACAAAACTCCCAATAGAAAGGACCCAAGGAGGACAACACCAAGACACATAATAATTAAAATGGCAAGGACAAGGACAGAGTGTTAAAGGGAGCCAGAAAGAGAAAAAAGGTCACCTACAAAGGAAAACCCATCAGGCTATCATCAGACTTCTCAACAGAAACCATATGGGCCAGAAGAGAATGGCATAATATATTTAATGCAATGAAACAGAAGGGCCTTGAACCAAGAATACTATATCCAGCACAGTTATCACTGAAATATGAAGGAGGGAAAAACGATTCCCAGACAAGCAAAAGTTGAGGGAATTTGACTCCCACAAACCACATCTACACGATATTCTAGAGGGACTGCTCTGGATGGAAGCACTTCAACAGCTAAAGAGATGTCACCAGAGAAAATAAAATCACAGCAAAAAAAGCAGACTAAACAAATACTAACTAAAAGAAGAAAATAAAATCAACTACCCACAAAAGGAGTGAAAGGAAACACAAAAGAGCACAAAATAAAACACCTAAAATATAGAGAATAGAGGAGAAGGAATAAGAATGGAGAGGACTAAAGAATCATCAGACTGTGTTTATAATAGCTCAATAAGTGAGCTAAGTTAGATGGTAAGATAGAAAAGAAGCTAACCTTGAAGATTTGGTGACCAAAATGTAAAGCCTGCAATGGCAATAAGTACATACCTTTCAATAATCACCCTAAATATAAATGGACTGAATGCACCAATCAAAAGACACAGACTAACAGAATGGATAAAAGAGCAAGACCAATCTATATGCTCCTTACAAGAGACGCACCTCAAACCCAAAGGCATGTACAGACTAAAAGTAAAGGGATGGAAAAAGATATTTCATGCAAACAATAGGGAGAAAAAAACAGGTGTTGCAGTACTAGTACCAGACAAAATAGACTTCAAAACAAAGAAAGTAACAAGAGATAAAAAAAGACACTACATAATGATAAATGGCTCAGTCCAAAAAGAGGATATAACCATTATAAATATATATGCACCCAGAGGGGTGGGCGGAAGATGGCGGCATGAGTAGAGCAGCGGAAATCTCCTCATAAAACAACATATATCTATGAAAATATAACAAAGACAACCCTTCCTAGAATAAAGACCAGAGGACACAGGACAATATTCAGACCACATCCACACCTGAGAGAACCCAGTGCCTCGTGAAGGAGGTAAGATACAAGCCCCGGCCCGGCGGGAGCCGAGCACCCTTCCCCCCAGCTCCCGGCAGGAGAAGAATAGGCAGAGCGGGAGGGAGACGGAGCACAGGGCTGCCGAACACCCAGCCCCCGCCATCCGGGCCAGAGTGCAGGGCCCTCGATACTAGGAAAACAGGGCAGCAAGAACAGTGAGCGGGCACTGGAGGCCAGGTGCCGGAGGCCATAAGAAAAGCGCGCGACCATTTTTTTTTTCTTTTTTTGCTTTTTTGCTGTTTTGTTTTGGCGAGCGCTTTTTGGAAGTCTTAAAGGGATAGGGACCCCAATACTAGGGAAACAGGGCAGCAAGACCGGTGAGCAGGGGCCTGAGGCTGGCACCGGAGAATAAAGAAAAACGAGTGACCACCTTTTTTTTTAATTAAAAAAAAATTTTTTTTTTTTTAATTTAAAAATTTTTTTCTTTTTTTTTTTGGTGGTCGTTGTTTTGTTTTGGCGGGTGGGTTTTGGAAGTCTTAAAGGGGCAGGGCGGGTCACTTAATCCAGAGGTAGGGAATCCGGGGATCTCTGGGCACCCTAACCCCTGGGCTGCAGGGAGCAGGGAGGCCCCTTACGGAGATAAATAGCCTCCCAGCCGCACCTGCTCCAACGCGACTCCACCACTTTGGAATAGCTGCCCGAGCCAGGCCACGCCCACAGCAACAGCGGAGATTAACTCCATAGCAGCCGGGCAGGAAGGAGAAGCCCTGTCTCCCCGCAGCTGCGGAGCAAAAGCCACTAGAGGTCGCTGTTCTCCCAGGAGAGGAGGGCCACAAACCAACAAGAAAGGAAGTACTTCCAGCCGTCACTCGTCCCAGCTCTGCAAACTATTCCTATCACCAAGAAAAGGCAAAGCTACAGGCAGACAAAGATCACAGAAACAACACCAGAGAAGGAGACAGACCTAACCAGTCTTCCTGACAAAGAATTCAAAATAAGAATTATAAACATGCTGACAGAGATGCAGAGAAATACGCAAGAGAAATGGGATGAAGTCCAGAGGGAGATCACAGATGCCAGAAAGGAGATCGCAGAAATGAAACAAACTCTGGAAGGGTTTATAAGCAGAATGGATAGGATGCAAGAGGCCATTGATGGAACTGAAATCAGAGAACAGGAACGCATAGAAGCTGACATAGAGAGAGACAAAAGGATCTCCGGGAATGAAACAATATGAACAGAACTGTGTGACCAATCCAAAAGGAACAATATCCGTATTATAGGGGTCCCAGAAGAAGAAGAGAGAGGAAGAGAGATGGAAAGTATCTTAGAGGAAATAATTGCTGAAAACTTCCCCAAACTGGGGGAGGAAATAATCAAACAGACCATGGAAATACACAGAACCCCCAACAGAAAGGATCCAAGGAGGACAACACCAAGACACATAATAATTAAAATGGCAAAGATCGAGGACAAGGAAAGAGCGTTAAAGGCAGCTAGAGAGAAAAAGGTCACCTATAAAGGGAAACCCATCAGACAAACATCAGATTTCTCAACAGAAACCCTATAGGCCAGAAGAGAATGGCATGATATATTTGACGCCATAAAACAGAAGGGCCTTGAATGAAGGATACAGTATCCAGCACAACTATCATTCAAATATGATGGTGGGATTAAACAATTCCCAGACAAACAAAAGCTGAGGGAATTCGCTTCCCACAAACTACCTCTACAGAACATCTTACAGGGACTGCTCTAGATGGGAGCACTCCTAGAAAGAGCACAGCACAAAACACCCAACATATGAAGAATCGAGGAGGAGGAACAAGAAGGGAGAGAAGAAAAGAATCTCCAGACAGTGTATATAACAGCTCAATAAGCGAGCTAAGTTAGGCAGTAAGATACTAAAGAGGCTAACCTTGAACCTTTGGTAACCACAAATTTAAAGCCTGCAATGGCAATAAGTACATATCTTTCAATAGTCACCCTAAATGTTAATGGGCTGAATGAACGAATCAAAAGACACAGAGTAATAGAATGGATAAAAAAGCAGCACCCATCTATATGCTGCATACAAGAAACTCAAATTAAACCCAAAGACATGTACAGACTAAAAGTCAAGGGATGGAAAAACATATTTCACGCAAACAACAGCGAGGAGAAAGCAGGGGTTGCAGTACTAATATCAGACAAAATAGACTTCAAAACAAAGAAAGTAACAAGAGATAAAGAAGGACACTACATAATGATAAAGGGCTCAGTCCAACAAGAGGATATAACCATTCTAAATATATATGCACCCAACACAGGAGCCCGAGCATAAGTCAAACAAATACTAATAGAACTAAAGGGGGAAATAGACTGCAAAGCATTCATTCTAGGAGATTTCAACACACCACTCACCCCAAAGGATAGATCCAACGGGCAGAAAATAAGTAAGGACATGGAAGGACTGAACAACACAGTAGAGCAGATGGACCTAATAGACATCTATAGAACTCTACATCCAAAAGCAACAGGATACACATTCTTCTCAACTGCGCATGGAACATTCTCCAGAATAGACCACATACTAGGCCACAAAAGGAGCCTCAGAAAATTCCAAAAGATTGAAATCCTACCAACCAACTTTTCAGACCACAAAGGCATAAAACTAGAAATAAACTGTACAAAGAAAGCAAAGAGGCTCACAAACACATGGAGGCTTAACAACATGCTCCTAAATAATCAATGGATCAATGACCAAATCAAAATGGAGATCCAGCAATATATGGAAACAAATGACAATAACAACACTAAGCCCCAACTTCTGTGGGACACAGCAAAAACAGTCTTAAGAGGAAAGTATATAGCAATCCAAGCATATTTAAAAAAGGAATAGCAATCCCAAATGAATGGTCTAATGTCACAATTGTCGAAATTGGAAAAACAAGAACAGATGAGGCCTAAGGTCAGCAGAAGGAGGGACATAATAAAGATCAGAGAAGAAATAAAAAAAATTGAGAAGAATAAAACAATAGCAAAAATCAATGAAACTAAGAGCTGGTTCTTTGAGAAAATAAATAAAATAGATAAGCCTCTAGCCAGACTTATTAAGAAGAAAAGAGCGTCAACACAAATCAACAGTATCAGAAACGAGAAAGGAAAAATCACGACGGACCCCACAGAAATACAAACAATTATTAGAGAATACTATGAAAACCTATATGCTAACAAGCTGGTAAACCTAGGAGAACTGGACAAATACCTAGAAAAATACAACCTTCCAAGACTGACCCAGAAAGAAACAGAACATCTAAACAGACCAATTACCAGCAACGAAATTGAAGCGGTAATCAAAAAACTACCAAAGAACAAAACCCCGGGGCCAGATGGATTTACCTCGGAATTTTATCAGACATACAGGGAAGACATAATACCCATTCTCCTTAGAGTTTTCCAAAAAATAGAGGAGGAGGGGATACTCCCAAACTCATTCTATGAAGCTAACATCACCCTAATACCAAAACCAGGCAAAGACCCAACCAAAGAAGAAAACTACAGACCAATATCCCTGATGAACGTAGACGCAAAAATACTCAACAAAATTTTAGCAAACCGAATTCAAAAATACATCAAAAGGATCATACACCATGACCAAGTGGGATTCATCCCAGGGATGCAAGGATGGTACAACATTCGAAAGTCCATCAACATCATCCACCACATCAACAAAAAGAAAGACAAAAACCACATGATCATCTCCATAGATGCTGAAAAAGCATTTGACAAAGTTCAACATCCATTCATGATAAAAACTCTCAGCAAAATGGGAAAAGAGGGCAAGTACCTCAACATAATAAAGGCCATCTATGATAAACCCACAGCCAACATTATATTGAACAGCGAGAAGCTGAAAGCATTTCCTCTGAGATCGGGAACTAGACAGCGATGCCCACTCTCCCCACTGTTATTTAACATAATACTGGAGGTCCTAGCCACGGCAATCAGACAAAACAAAGAAATACAAGGCATCCAGATTGGTAAAGAAGAAGTTAAACTGTCAGTATTTGCAGATGACATGATACTGTACATAAAAAACCCTAAGGACTCCACCCCAAAACTACTAGAACTGATATCGGAATACAGCAAAGTTGCAGGATACAAAATCAATACACAGAAATCTCTGGCTTTCCTATCCACTAACAATGAACCAACAGAAAGAGAAATCAGGAAAACAACTCCATTCACAATTGCATCAAAAAAAATAAAATACCTAGGAGTAAACCTAACCATAGTAGTGAAAGACTTATACTCTGAAAACTACAAGTCACTCTTAAGAGAAATTAAAGGGGACACTAACAGATGGAAACTCATCCCATGCTCGTGTCTAGGAAGAATATCGTCAAAATGGCCATCCTGCCCAAAGCAATATACAGATTTGATGCAATCCCTATGAAACTACCAGCAACATTCTTCTATGAACTGGAACAAATAATTCAAAAATTCATATGGAAACACCAAAGACCCCAAATAGCCAAAGCAACCCTGAGAAAGAAGAATAAAGTAGGGGGGATCTCACTCCCCAACTTCAAGCTCTACTATAAAGCCATAGTAATCAAGACAATTTAGTACTGGCACAAGAACAGAGCCACAGACCAATGGAACAGACTAGAGAATCCAGACATTAACCCAGACATATATGGTCAATTAATATTTGATAAAGGAGCCATGGACATACAACGGTGAAATGACAGTCTCTTCAACAGATGGTGCTGGCAAAACTGGACAGTTACATGTAGGAGAATGAAACTGGACCATTGTCTAACCCCATATACAAAAGTAAACTCAAAATGGATCAATGACCTGAATGTAAGTCATGAAACCATTAAACTTTTGGAATAAAACATAGGCAAAAACCTCTTAGACATAAACATGAGTGACCTCTTCTTGAACATATATCCCCGGGCAAGGAAAACAACAGCAAAAATGAACAAGTGGGACTATATTAAGCTGAAAACTTCTGTACAGCAAAAGACACCATCAATAGAACAAAAAGGAACCCTACGGTATGGGAGAATATATTTGAAAATGACAAATCTGATAAAGGCTTGACGTCCAGAATATATAAAGAGCTCACACGCCTCAACAAACAAAAAACAAATAGCCCAATTAAAAAATGGGCAGAGGAACTGAACAGACAGTTCTCCAAAAAAGAAATACAGATGGCCAACAGACACATGAAAAGATGCTCCACATCGCTAATTATCAGAGAAATGCAAATTAAAACTACAATGAGGTATCACGTCACACCAGTAAGGATCGCTGCCATCCAAAAGACAAACAACAACAAATGTTGGCGAGGCTGTGGAGAAAGGGGAACCCTCCTACAGTGCTGGTGGGAATGTAAGTTAGTTCAACCATTGTGGAAAGCAGTATGGAGGTACATCAAAATGCTCAAAACAGACTTACCATTTGACCCAGGAATTGCACTCCTAGGAATTTACCCTAAGAATGCAGCAATCAAGTATGAGAAAGATCAGTGCACCCCTATGTTTATCGCAGCACTATTTACAATAGCCAAGAATTGGAAGCAACCTAAATGTCCATCGACAGACGAATGGATAAAGAAGATGTGGTATTTATACACAATGGAATACTACTCAGCCATAAGAAAAGGGCAAATCCAATCATTTGCAGCAACATGGATGGAGCTGGAGGGTATTATGCTCAGTGAAACAAACCAAGCGGAGAAAGAGAAATATCAAATTATTTCACTTATCTGTGGAATATAAGAACAAAGGAAAAACTGAAGGAACAAAACAGCAGCAGAATCACAGAACTCAAGAATCGACTAACAGGTACCAAACGGAAAGGGACTGGGGAGGATGGGTGGGTGGGGAGGGATAAGTGGGGGAAGAAGTAGTGGGGTATTAAGATTAACATGCATGGGGGGGTAGGAGAAAAGGGAGGGCTGTACAACACAGAGAAGGCAAGTAGTGATTCTACAACATTTTTCTATGCTGATGGACAGTGACTGTAAAGGGGTTTATAGGGGAGACCTGGTATAGGGGAGAGCCTAGTAAACATAATATTCGTCATGTAAGTGTAGATTAGTGATGCCAAAAAAAAAAAAAAAAGAGGGCAGTTCCTGTGTGGTAACCTCCAATGAGTTCTACACAAGGGTATAAAGGCATATAAAAGTGTAGGCAAAGGGTCTGATTGCGTTTATACAGAAGATCAAAGCTTAATTTGGCTACCCCGAACATGAACTAAGATACGATATGAAAGAGAACTTCCAACATCAACACTCTCTGGAAGACTCATGCCAGAAGATGATCATCAAAAAACCCCAACAAAGATCCACGCACTGCTACAGCTGTAGATGCACTCATCCCACCAGCTCCTGTACTTGCCATGGGAATGAAGGAGATATCTAAGCTGGCCTGTGCATATAGTAAAACAACAAATTTGACTGGATCTATACTGTTGGAACTCAACCAAGAATTTGGTGAAGTGCAAATTGTAGTGCTCCAAAATCTTACAACTACAGACTATTTACTGTTAAAAGAACATAAGGGATGTGACCATTCCCCAGGAATGGGTTGTTTTAATTTGTCTGATTTCTCTCAGACTGTTCAAGTTCAGTTGGACAATATCCACCATATCATAGATAAGTTTTCGCAAATGCCTAAGGTGCCTAACTGGTTTTCTTGGTTTCACTGTAGATGGCTGGTAATTACAGATATGCTTTGGTTATGTAACTATACTCCTATTATGTTAATGTGTGTGTGCAATTTAAGTAGTAGCTTAAAACCTATACATGCTGAAGTTACTCTACAAGAATATATGACAAAGGAATAATCAATCTTTCCATGTTTTCAGCCACCTGCTACTTCTATAGCTTTTCTTCTTCCTTCCTAATTACAACCCTTAAATAGAATTCGTGCCTCATATCAAATTTACCGAGTATCATAATTCTTCCAAGTGGTAAAGATACCTCAAGACAAATGCTGGGCATAGAAGCTACAGGGCATAAATATGCAAAGAAATAAAAAGCTAACCATTTCAAACAATAAGGCTTCTCTCTCAGTTACCAAGTTTACATTTCCCTGTATGTCCCCGGAAGATGACTGGTTAGCCAAAGACGGGTAAGATTCCTCAAGGGAGGAACAACCTAAGACAGGCACAGTCGCAGGGGGTTCATCAGGTGAGAAATTGGGGATCAACAGAGGTGAGGCTTAGAACCTCACCCTCCCGTTCTGAGAGAAATCTTCTGCATACATGGACGTTTTATTGCCCTTGTCTAGCTTGGATTAAAACATAGTCTACAGGCACACACCTGATCATCTACATTTGCTCTCTTACAACACTAAACTATGTTTTCTACCTTTATCTTGTATCTACCTACCACTTCAGCATTTTATTAAAAATAATAATAATAAAGAGAGAAATGTGGTATCCACATATAAATCAAGTATAAAAACCAAATGAGTATTCATATTTGAACTGACTGTTTATAGTTCATAATGCATGAGCAAAACCGAAAGTTTCGGTGATGACTGCCCTTGTACTGTTCACTATGTAACTTATTCACAATGTAAGAATTTGTTATCCATGTAACAACTTGTTTGTTATGCCTCAGAAGATTGGAGACTGACGAAAATTAGGCTTGGGGTGGATTAATGATTGTGCATTGAGCATTGACTCCCCTATACAGAATTTTATTGTCGTTAACAACCATTTGATCAATAAATATGAGAGATGCCCTCATAAAAAAAAAAAAAAAGGACAGACTTCCAATGGTAAAATAAATAAGTAACCGGGATGTAATGTATAGCATAAGGAATATAGTCAAGATATTGTAACAGCTTGGTAGGGTGATAGCTGGAACCTAGAATTATGTATATAAATGTTTTATCACTGTGTTGTACAGTTGAAACTAATGTAATGTAATACTGTGCATCAACTACCATTCAATAAAAAATAATTATCTAATTAAAAAAAAAAAATATATATATATATATATATATATGCACCCCATACATGAGCACCAACATATGTGAAACAAATACTAACAGAATTAAAGGAGGAAATAGAATGCAATGCATTCATTTTAGGAGACTTCAACATACCACTCACTCCAAAGGTCAGATCCACCAGACAGAAAATAAAGAGACAGAAGCACTGAACAACACACTAGAACAGATGGACAAAATAGACATCTACAGAACTCTACACACAAAAGCAGCAGGATACACATTATTCTCAAATGCACAAAGAACATTCTCCAGAATAGACCACATACTAGGCCACAAAAAGAGACTCAGAAAATTCAAAAAGACTGAAATTCTACCAACCAACTTTTCAGACCACAAAGGTATAAAATTAGAATAAATTGTACAAAGAAAGCAAAAAGGCTCCCAAGCACATTAAGGCTTAAAAAAATGCTACTAAATAATCAATGGATCAATGAACAACTTAATAGAGATCAAGAAACATATGGAAACAAATGACAACAACAACACAAACCCACAATTTCTGTGGGACACAGCAAAAGTAATTCTAAGAGGAAAGTATATAGCAATCCAGGAATATTTACAGAAGGAGGAACAATCCCAAATGACTAAAGTCACAAATAACAAAATTGGAAAAAGAAGAAGAAATGAGACTGAAAGTCAGCAGAAGGAGGGACATAATAAAGACTGAGAAGAAATAAATAAAATTGAGAAGAATAAAAAGGGAAAAAAATCAATGAAACCAAGAGCTGGTTCTTTGAGAAAATAAATGAAATAGATAAGACTCTAGCTAGTCTTATTAAGAGAAAAAGAGAATCAACACACAACAACAGAAACAGAAACGAGAAAGGAAAAATCACATCAGACCCAAAAAAATACAACGAATTATTAGAGAATACTATGAAAACTTACATGCTAACAAGCTGGAAAACATAGAAGAAATGGACGACTTCTACAAAAATAAAACCTTCCAAGACTGAATAAGGAATAAACAGAAAATTTAAACAGACCAATTACCAGCAATAAAACTGAAGCAGTAATC
Source organism: Manis pentadactyla (assembly GCF_030020395.1). Classification (NCBI taxonomy): domain Eukaryota; kingdom Metazoa; phylum Chordata; class Mammalia; order Pholidota; family Manidae; genus Manis; species Manis pentadactyla. The sequence goes on along the minus strand of NC_080019.1, from coordinate 77,083,785 downwards.
AAAAACTACCCAAGACAAAACCCCCAGTTCAGATGGCTTTAACACGGAATTTTATCAGACATACAGAGAAGACATAATAAACACTCTCCTTAAAGTTTTCCAAAAAATAAAAGAGGAGGGAATACTCTCAAACTTATTCTATGAAGCCAGCATCACCCTAACACCAAAACAAGGCAAAGAACCACAAAAAAAGAAAATTACAGAACCATAAAACTGATGAACATAGACACAAAAATACTCAACAAAATATAAGCACAACAAATTCAAAAAATACATCAAAAGGATCATAAACCATGACCAACTGGAACTCATCTCAGGGATGCAAGGATGGTACAACATTCAAAAATCCATTAACAACATCCACCACATAAAAAAAAAGGACAAAGAGAGATCGGAAGATGGCGGCGTGAGTAGAGAAGTGGAAATCTCCTCCCAAAACCACATATATCTATGAAAATAAAACAAAGACAACTCTTCCTGGAATAAAGACCAGTGAACACAGGACAATATCCAGACCACATTCGTACCTAAGAGAACCCAGTGCCTCGTGAAGGGGGTAAGATATAAGCCCCGGCCCAGCGGGAGCCAAGCGCCCATCCCCGCAACTCCCGGCAGGAGAAGAATAGGCAGAGTGGTAGGGAGACGGAGCCCAGGACTGCCGAAAACCCAGCCCCAGCCATCCGGGCCAGAGTGCAGACACACTGCGTGTGCAGGGGGCCCTGGACACTACAGAAACAGGGAACCAAGAACAGTGAGCGGGCACCGGAGGCTGGGCGCCAGACGACATAAGAAAAGTGAGCGACCAATTTATTTATTTTATTTTATTTTTTTAATTTTTTTTTATTTTTGCTGTTTTGTTTTGGCAAGCACTTTTTGGAAGTCTTAAAGGGACAGGGACATCAATACTAGGGAAACAGGGAAGCAAGAACAGTGAGCGGGCAAAAGAGGACACCAGAAAAGCGAGTGAATTTTTTTTTTTTTTTTGCTGTTTTGTTTTGGCGAGCGCTTTTTGGAAGTCTTAAAGGGATAGGGACCCCAATAGTAGGGAAACAGGGCAGCAAGACCGGTGAGCAGATGCCTGAGGCTGGCGCCGGAGAATAAAGAAAAACGAGCGGGCACCTTTTTTTTTTTTTTTTAATTTAAAAATTGTATTATTATTACTTTTTTTGTGTGGTCGTTGTTTTGTTTTGACAGGTGTTTTTTGGAAGTCTTAAAGGGGCAGGGCGGGAAACTTAATCCAGAGGTAGGGAATCCAGGGATCTCTGGGCACCCTAACCCCTGGGCTGCAGGGAGCAGGGAGGCCCCTTACGGAGATAAATAGCCTCCAGGCCGCTCCCCCTCCAAAGAGACTCCACCACTTTGGACCAGAGGGCCGAACCAGGCCACGCCCACAGCAACAGCGGAGATTAACTCCATAGCAGCCGGGCAGGAAGCAGAAACCCAGTCTCCCCACAGCTGCCCAGCACAAGCCACTAGAGGTCGCTGTTCTCCCAGGAGAGGAGGGCCACAAACCAACAAGAAGGGAAGTTCTTCCAGCCGTCACCCGTCCCAGCTCTGCAAACTATTCCTATCACCATGAAAAGGCAAAGCTACAGGCAGACAAAGATCACAGAGACAACATCAGAAAAGGAGACAGACCTAACCAGTCTTCCTGACAAAGAATTCAAAATAAGAATTATAAACATGCTGACAGAGATGCAGAGAAATACGCAAGAGAAATGGGATGAAGTCCGGAGGGAGATCATAGATGCCAGAAAGGAGATCGCAGAAATGAAACAAACTCTGGAAGGGTTTATAAGCAGAATGGATAGGATGCAAGAGGCCATTGATGTAATTGAAACCAGAGAACAGGAACGCATAGAAGCTGACATAGACAGAGATAAAAGGATCTCCAGGAATGAAACAATGTTAAGAGAACTGTGTGACCAATCAAAAAGGAACAATATCCGTATTATAGGGGTCCCAGAAGAAGAAGAGAGAGGAAAACAGATGGAAAGTATCTTAGAAGAAATTATTGCTGAAAACTTCCCCAAACTGGGGGAGGAAATAATCGAACAGACCATGGAAATACATAGAACCCCCAACAGAAAGGATCCAAGGAGGACAACACCAAGACACATAATAATTAAAATGGCAAAGATCAAGGACAAGGAAAGAGTTTTAAAGGCAGCTAGAGAGAAAAAGGTCACCTATAAAGGAAAACCCATCAGGCTAACATCAGATTTCTCGACAGAAACCCTATAGGCCAGAAGAGAATGGCATGATATATTTGACGCCATAAAACAGAAGGGCCTTGAATGAAGGATACAGTATCCAGCACAACTATCATTCAAATATGATGGTGGGATTAAACAATTCCCAGACAAACAAAAGCTGAGGGAATTTGCTTCACACGAACCACCTCTACAGAACATCTTACAGGGACTGCTCTAGATGGGAGCACTCCTAGAAAGAGCACAGCACAAAACACCCAACATATGAAGAATCGAGGAGGAGGAACAAGAAGGGAGAGAAGAAAAGAATCTCCAGACAGTGTATATAACAGCTCAATAAGCGAGCTAAGTTAGGCAGTAAGATACTAAAGAGGCTAACCTTGAACCTTTGGTAACCACAAATTTAAAGCCTGCAATGGCAATAAGAACATATCTTTCAATAGTCACCCTAAATGTTAATGGGCTGAATGAACGAATCAAAAGACACAGAGTAATAGAATGGATAAAAAAGCAGCACCCATCTATATGCTGCATACAAGAAACTCAAATTAAACCCAAAGACATGTACAGACTAAAAGTCAAGGGATGGAAAAACATATTTCACGCAAACAACAGCGAGGAGAAAGCAGGGGTTGCAGTACTAATATCAGACAAAATAGACTTCAAAACAAAGAAAGTAACAAGAGATAAAGAAGGACACTACATAATGATAAAGGGCTCAGTCCAACAAGAGAATATAACCATTCTAAATATATATGCACCCAACACAGGAGCCCCAGCATAAGTCAAACAAATACTAACAGAACTAAAGGGGGAAATGGACTGCAAAGCATTCATTCTAGGAGACTTCAACACACCACTCACCCCAAAGGATAGATCCACCAGGCAGAAAATAAGTAAGGACATGGAAGCACTGAACAACACACTAGAGCAGATGGACCTAATAGACATCTATAGAATTCTACATCCAAAAGCAACAAGATATACATTCTTCTCAAGTGCACATGGAACATTCTCCAGAATAGACCACATAATAGGCCACAAAAGGAGCCTCAGAAAATTCCAAACCATTGAAATCCTACCAACCAACTTTTCAGACCACAAAGGCATAAAACTAGAAATAAACTGTACAAAGAAAGCAAAGAGGCTCACAAACACATGGAGGTTTAACAACACGCTCCTAAATAATCAATGGATTAATGACCAAATCAAAATGGAGATCCAGCAATATATGGAAACAAATGACAAGAACAACAACAACACTAAGCCCCAACTTCTGTGGGAAAAAGCAAAAGCAGTCTTAAGAGGAAAGTATATAGCAATCCAAGCATATTTTAAAAAGGAAGAACAATCCCAAATGAATGGTCTAATGTCACAATTATCGAAAATGGAAAAAGAAGACCAATGATGCCTAAGGTCAGCAGAAGGAGGGACATAATAAAGATCAGAGAAGAAATAAATAAAATTGAAAAGAATAAAACAATACCAAAAATCAATGAAACCAAGAGATGGTTCTTTAAGAAAATAAACAAAATAGATAAGCCTCTAGCCAGACTTATTACGAAGAAAAGAGAGTCAAACACACAAATCAACAGTATCAGAAACGAGAAAAGAAAAATCACGACAGACCCCACAGAAATACAAAGAATTATTAGAGAATACTATGAAAACCTATATGCTAACAAGCTGGGAAACCTAGGAGAAATGGACAACTTCCTAGAAAAATACAACCTTCCAAGACTGACCCAGAAAGAAACAGAAAATGTAAACAGACCAATTATCAGCAACGTAATTGAAGCGGTAATCAAAAAACTACCAAAGAACAAAACCCCCGGGCCAGATGGATTTACCTCGGAATTTTATCAGACATACAGGGAAGACATAATACCCATCCTCCTTTAGGTTTTCCAAAAAACAGAGGAGGAAGGGATACTCCCAAACTCATTCTATGAAGCTAACATCACCCTAATACCAAAAACAGGCAAAGACCCAACCAAAGAAGAAAACTACAGACCAATATCCCTGATGAACGTAGGTGCAAAAATACTTAACAAAATATTAGCAAACTGAATTCAAAAATACATCAAAAGGATCATACACCATGACCAAGTGGGATTCATCCCAGGGATGCAAGGATGGTACAACATTCGAAAGTCCATCAACATTATCTGCCACATCAACAAAAACAAAGACAAAAACCACATATCATCTCCATAGATGCTGAAAAAGCATTTGACAAAGTTCAACATCCATTCATGATAAAAACTCTCAGCAAAATGGGAATAGAGGGCAAGTACCTCAACATAATAAAGGCCATCTATGATAAAAACACAGCAAATATTATATTGAACAGCGAGAAGCTGAAAGCATTTCCTGAGATCAGTAAGTAGACAGGGATGCCCATTCTCACCACTGTTATTTAACATAGTACTGGACGTCCTAGCCACGACAATCAGACAAAACAAATAAATACAAGGCATCCAGATTGGTAAAGAAGAAGTTAAACTGTCACTATTTGCAGATGACATGATACTGTACATAAAAAACCCTAAAGACTCGACCCCAAAACTACTAGAACTGATATCAGAATACAGCAAAGTTGCAGGATACAAAATCAATACACAGAAATCTCTGGCTTTCCTATCCACTAACAATGAACCAACAGAAAGAGAAATCAGGAAAACATCTCCATTCACAACTGCATCAAAAAAAATAAAATACCTAGGAATAAACCTAACCGAAGTAGTGAAAGACTTATACTCTGAAAACTACAAGTCACTCTTAAGAGAAATTAAAGGGGACACTAACAGATGGAAACTCATCCCATGCTCGTGGCTAGGAAGAATTAATATCGTCAAAATGGCCATCCTGCCCAAAGCAATATACAGATTTGATGCAATCCCTATGAAACTACCAGCAACATTCTTCTATGAACTGGAACAAATAATTCAAAAATTCATATGGAAACACCAAAGGCCCCGAATAGCCAAAGCAATCCTGAGAAAGAAGAATAAAGTAGGGGGGATCTCATTCCCCAACTTCAAGCTCTACTATAAAGCCATAGTAATCAAGACAATTTGGTACTGGCACAAGAGCAGAGCCACAGACCAAAGGAACAGACTAGACAATCCAGACATTAACCCAGACATATATGGTCAATTAATATTTGATAAAGGAGCCATGGACATACAACGGTGAAATGACAGTCTCTTCAACAGATGGTGCTGGCAAAACTGGACAGCTACATGTAGGAGAATGAAACTGGACCATTGTCTAACCCCATATACAAAAGTAAACTCAAAATGCATCAAAGACTTGAATGTAAGTCATTATACAATTAAACTCTTGGAAGAAAACATAGGCAAAAACCTCTTAGACATAAACATGAGTGACCTCTTCTTGAACGTTTCTCCCCGGGCAAGGAAAACAACAGCAAAAATGAGTAAGTGGGACTATATTAAGCTGAAAAGCTTCTGTACAGCAAAGGACACCATCAATAGAACAAAAAGGAAGCCTACAGTATGGGAGAATATATTGGAAAATGACACATCCGATAAAGGCTTGACGTCCAGAATATATAAACAGCTCACACGCCTCAACAAACAAAACACAAATAACCCAATTAAAAAATGGGCAGAGGAACTGAACAGACAGTTCTCCAAAAAAGAAATACAGATGGCCAACAGACACATGAAAAGATGCTCCACATCGCTAATTATCAGAGAAATGCAAATTAAAACTACAATGAGGTAACACCTCACACCAGTAAGGATGGCTGCCATCCAAAAGACAAACAACAACAAATGTTGGCGAGGCTGTGGAGAAAGGGGAACCCTCCTACAGTGCTGGTGGGAATGTAAGTTAGTTCAACCATTGTGGAAAGCAGTCTGGAGGTACATCAAAATGCTCAAAAGAGACCTACCATTTGACCCAGGAATTGCACTCCTAGGAACTTACCCTAAGAATGCAGCAATCAAGTATGAGAAAGATCAGTGCACCCCTATGTTTATCGCAGCACTATTTACAATAGCCAAGAATTGGAAGCAATCTAAATGTCCATCGATAGATGAATGGATAAAGATGTGGTACATATACACAATGGAATACTACTCCGCCATAAAAAAGGGCAAATACTACCATTTGCAGAAACATGGAAGGAGCTGGAGGGTATTATGCTCAGAGAAACAAGCCAAGCAGAGAAAGAGAAATACCAAATGATTTCACTTATCTGTGGAATATAAGAACAAAGGAAAAACTGAAGGAACAAAACAGCAGCAGAATCACAGAACTCAAGAATGGACTAACAGGTACCAAAGGGAAAGAGACTGGGGATGATGGGTGGGTAGGGAGGGAGAAGGGGGTGGGAGAAGTAGGGGGCTATTAAGATTCGCATGCATGGGGGGGTGGGAGAAAAGGGAGGGCTGTACAACACAGAGAAGGCAAGTAGGGATTCTACAGCACTTTGCTATGCTGATGGACAGTGACTTTAAAGGGGTTTATAGGGGTTCCTGGTAAAGGGGAGAGCCTAGTAAACATAATATTCGTCATGTAATTGTAGATTAGTGATACCAAAAAAAAAAAAAAAGGTAGCTCCTGTGTGGTAACCTCCAATGAGTTCTACACAATGATATAAAGGGCATATAAAACTGTAGACAAAGGGTCTGTTTGTGTTTATACAGAGGATCAAAGCCTAATTGGGCTACCCCGAAAATGTACTAAGATACAATATGAAAAAGAACTTCCAACATTAGCACTCTCTGGAAGACTCATGCCAGAAGATAGCCATCAAAAAACCCCAACAAAGATCCACGCACCGCTACAGCTGTAGATGCACTCATCCCACCAGTTCCTGGACTTCCCATGGGAATGAAGAAAGAGATATCTAAATTGGCCTGTGCATAGTGTAAAACAACAAATTTGACTGGATCTATACTGTTGGAACTCAATCAAGAATTAGGAGATGTGCAAATTGTAGCGCTCCAAAATCTTACATCTACAGACTATATACTGTTAAAAGAACATAAGGGATGTGAACATTCCTCAGGAATGGGTTGTTTTAATTTGTCTGATTTCTCTCAGACTGTTCAAGTTCAGTTGGACAATATCCACCATATCATAGAAAAGTTTTCACAAATGCCTAAGGTGCCTAACTGGTTTTCTTGGTTTCACTGGAGATGGCTGGTAATTACAGGTATGCTTTGGTTATGTAACTATACTCCTATTATGTTAATGTGTGTGTGCAATTTAAATAGTAGCTTAAATCCTATACATGCTGAAGTTACTCTACAAGAAGATATGTCAAAGAAATAATCAATCTTCCCATGTTTTCTTCCGCCTGCTACTTCTATAGCTTTTCTTCTTCCTTCCTAATTACAACCCTTAAATAGAATTCGTGCCTCATATCGAATTTACCGAGTATCATAATTCTTCCAAGTGGTAAAGATACCTCAAGACAAATGCTGGGCATAGAAGGTACAGGGCATAAATATGCAAAGAAATAAAAGGCTAACCATTTCAAACAATAAGGCTTCTCTCTCAGTTACCAACTTTACATTTCCCTGTATGGCCCCAGAAGTTGACTGGTTAGCCAGAGACGGGTAAGATTCCTCAAGGGAGGAACAACCTAAGACAGGCACAGTCGCAGGGGGGTCATCAGGTGAGAAATTGGGGATCAACAGAGGTGAGGCTTAGAACCTCCCCCCTCATGTTCTGAGAGAAATCTTCTGCATACGTGGATGTTTTATTGCCCTTGTCTAGCTTGGATTAACACATAGTCTACAGGCACACACCTGATCATCTACATTTGCTCTCTTACAACACTATACTATGTTTTCTACCTTTATCTTGAATCTACCTACCACTTCAGCATTTTATTAAAAATAATAATGAGAGAAAAGTGGTATTCACATATAAATCAAGTATAAAAATCAAATGAGTATTCATATTTGAACTGACTGTTTATAGTTTTTAATGCATGAGCAAAACCGAAAGTTTCTGTGATGACTACCCTTGTACTGTTCACCATGTAACTTATTCCCTAAGTAAGAATTTGTTCTCCATGTAAGAACTTGTCTGTTATGCCTCAGAAGATTGGAGACTGATGAAAATTAGGCTTGGGGTGGATTAATGATTGTGCATTGAGTATTGACCCCCCTATACAGAATTTTATTGTTGTTAACAACCATTTGATCAATAAATATGAGAGATGCCCCCACAAAAAAATATATATAAACACACTTCCAATTGTAAAATAAATAAGTAACCGGGATGTAATGTATAGCATAAGGAATATAGTCAAAATATTGTAACAACTTGGTATGGTGATAGCTGGTACCTAGAATTATCATGTATACAAAATGTTGAATCACTGTGTTGTACACCTGAAACTAATGTAATACTGTGTGTCAACTACCCTTCAATAAAAAATAATTATCTACAAGAAAAAAAAAAATGGACAGAAACCACATGAACAACACCAAAGATGCTGAAAAAGCATTCAACAATATTCAACATCCATTCAAGAAAAAACCTCTATAGGAATATTCCCTATGAATACAGCAGCCCACCTTGAAAAAGATAGATGCACCCCTATGTTAGTCACAGCACTATTTACAATAGACAAGAAATGGAAATGTCCATCAGTAGATGACTGGATAAAGAAGAGGTGGTACATAAACAAAAAGAAGGACAAAAGCCACATGATTATCTCCATAGACACTGAAAAAGCATTTGACAAAATTCGACATCCATTCACGATAAAAACTATCAACAAAATGGGAAAAGAGGGAAAGTACCTCAACATAATAAAGGCCATATATGACAAACCCACAACCAACATCATACTGAACAGTGAGAAGCTGAAAGCTTTTCCTCTGAGATCGGGAACAAGACAGGGATGCCCACTCTCACCACTGTTATTCAACATAGTACTGGAGGTCCTGGCCATGGCAAGTTGACAAAACAAAGAAATACAAGGAATCCAGATTGGTAAAGAAGAAGTCAAACTGTCACTATTTTGCAGATGACATGATACTGTTCATAAAAAACCCTAAAGACCCCACTCCAAAACTACTACAACTGATATCAGAACACAGCAAAGTCACAGGACACAAAATTAACATACAGAAATCTGTGGCTTTCCTATACACTAACAATGAACTAATAGAAAGAGAAATCAGGAAAACAATTCCATTCACAATTGCATCAAAAAGAATAAAACACCTAGGAATAAACCTAACCAAGGAAGTGAAAGAACAATATGCTGAAAACTATTAAGACACTCTTCACAGAAATTAAAGAGGACACTAACAAATGGAAACTCATCCCATGCTCTTGGCTAGGAAGAATTAATATCATCAAAATGGCCATCCTGACCAAAGCGATATACAGATTTGATGCAATCCCTATCAAATTACCAACTGCATTCTTCAAGGAACTGGAACAAGTAGTTCAAAAATTCATATGGAAACACCAAAGACCCCAAACAGCCAAAGCAATCCTGAGAAGGAAGAATGAAGTGTGGGGGGGATCTCGCTCCCCAACTTTACAAAGCCACAGTAATCAAGACAGTTTGGTACTGGCACAAGAACAGAGCCACAGACCAGTGGAAAAGAACAGAGACTCCAGACATTAACTCAAACATATATGGTCAATTAATACATGATAAAGGAGCCATGGACATACAATGGGGAAATGGCAGTCTCTTCAACAGATGGTGCTGCCAAAACTGGACAGCTACATGTAAAGAGAAAGAAACTGGATCATTGTCTAACCCCATACACAAAAGTAAATTCGAAATGGATCAAAGACCTGAATGTCAGTCATGAAACCATAAAACTCTTAGAAAAAAACAGGCAAAAAATCTCTTGGACATAAACATGACCGACTTCTTCATGAACATATCTCCCCGGGCAAGGGAAACAAAAGAAAATGAACAAGTGGGACTATATCAAGCTGAGAAGCTTCTGTACAGCAAAGGACACCATCAATAGAACAAAAAGTTATCCTACAGTATGGGAGAATATATTCATAAATGACAGATCTGATGAAGGGTTGACATCCAAAATATATAAAGAGCTCACACACCTCAACAAACAGAAAGCAAGAAATCCAATCAAAAAATGGGCAGAGGAGCTGAACCGACACGTCTCCAAAGAATAAATTCAGGTGGCCAACAGGCACATGAAAAGATGCTCCACATCGCTAATCATCAGAGAAATGCAAATTAAAACCACCATGAGTTATCACCTCACACCACTCAGGATGCCACCATCCAGAAGACACACAAAGCAGACGTTGGCAAGGTTGTGGAGAGAGGGGAACCCTCCTACACTGCTGGTGGGAGTGTAAATTAGTTCATCCATTGTGGAAAGCGGTGTGGAGGTTCCTCAAAAAGCTCAAAATAGAAATACTCTTTGACCCAGAAGTTCCACTTCTAGTTATTTACCCTAAGAATGCAGCAGCCCGGTTTGAAAAAGACAGATGCACCCCTATGTTTATTGCAGCACTATTTACAATATCCAAGAAATGGAAGCAACCTAAGTGTCCATAAGTAGATGAATGGATAAAGAAGACGTGGTATATATAAACATTGGAATCTTATTCAGCCATAAGAAGAAAACAAATCCTACCGCTTGCAACGACACAGATGGAGCTAGAGGGTATAATGCTCAGTGGAATAAGCCAGGTGGAGAAAGACAAGTACCAAGTGATTTCACTCATATGTGGAGTATAAGAACAAAGAAAAACTGAAGGAACAAAACAGCAGCAGAATCAGAACCCAAGAATGGACTAACAGTTACCAAAGGGAAAGGGAATGGGGAGGATGAGTGGGAAGGGAGGGATAAGGGTGGGGAAAAAGAAAGGGGGCCCTAAAATTAGCATTTATAATTTGGGGGGGTCACAGGGAGGGATGTGCAACACAGAGAATACAAGTAGTGATTCTACAGCATCTTACTATGCTGATGGACAGTGACTGTCATGGGTTTGTGGTGGGGACTTGGTGAAGGGGGAAGTCTAGAAAACATAATGTTCTTCATGTAATTGTAGATTAATGATAACAAAATGAATAAAAATTTTTTTTAAATCGTGAAAAAATTAAAAAGTGTTTCCCAGTTTACTGTGTTTTGTTCTTCATATATCAGACACAGGCCCCAAAACGAGACCAAAGAGAAAATCTGGGCTGCGAGGCCCAGTCAGAACGTGGGATGTTGCTATGCTGAAACCTGGTGGTCCCGGGCCTACGCTTTCTGGCAAGCAAAGAAAGAACTTGCCTGCTAGCTAGAAAGGGAAGTCATGCAGTCGGAAGCCTCCTCAGAATCTGTCACCAGCCTGACCGGCCAAGGCGGAGAAAGCATGCCTGGCTCCAGGCCTCCCAGAGGAGACGGGAAGGTCCGGGGCGAGGGCGGGCTGTGCACCCCGGCAGCCCTGGCCTCCAGGACCACGGAGGCACAGCATTGGCTGCCGCACACAGGTGCTGAGTGCATGCAGAGCTGGCACCCGGGCGGGCTGAGCTCTGAAAGACGTGAGCACTGCGGACCTGAACGGCCTGCATAGTGGTCTCGCAGGCCCAACCACCTGCACGGCCCTCAGTGGTCAGTACCGGGGGCTAGGGATTTTAGTGGGGTTGGTGTTGGGGCCACACCCTTCGACCTTTGGCCAGGGTCTCCTCTGGGTGGGGCTGGTGGCCCCACGGTGGGGGCTCCGTGATGCGTTCTCCCTGGGTGACATCACAGTTGCCTGGGCTGCTCTGTGATGCGTCCCCTGGCAGACCTATCAGAGCTTGCCCTAGCTGGGCAGCTCAGTGCGTGCTTGGCCTGAGAAGGAGTTAGACGCTCTCCCTAGCTTCATATGCTAATCTCATGCCTGCCTCAAACAAAGGACCTAAGGAGACGACACCGCCCTCATGGGATGTTGTCATCCAGGCCCCTTGGGCTCCACGACAGGCCATGGGCATCATCACAACGGCGGGCCTGGGGTCAGACTCTGACATGGAAGACGAAACTATGGACACACCACCACCATCGCAGGCCATCGCCTACCGGTCCCCATGGGCCCAACGCCAGGCCATGGGCATCATGACAACCGCCGGCCTGGGGCCAGACTCTGACGAGGAGGACGAACCTATGGACACAACACCACCCTCCCGGGCCTTCGTCTTCCGGTCCCCACTGGCCCCATGCCAGGCCGTGGGCATCATCACAACCAGCGGCCTCCTGCCTATCTCCAATGCCACCCTCACAGGCCCTACCGACGCCGCGCGTGGCACCACTGTCGGAGTCATCCCTACCCCCGAGGATGGTGACACGATGGACCCGCCGTAACCTTCCCGACTATCTACATTCCCCCCCCAACCCAGACAAGGCCTATGTTCATATTGTCCTATCCATTAAACAAAAAATCTTTCCAAGATTGTGTGTGTGTATTATATATTCCCAGTAAACCCTGTTCTTGCTAATGTGCCTGTGCTCTGTTTACTTTCACTCAGCTACAGAGGAAGAACTCACATACATGAGTGTTCTGAGCCACACCTAAAGATGCAACATGTCCCATGCCCCAGTGAGTGGGATGTGGAAGTAGCCACACTCCATGACTGTGCGAGCTCAACACAAGGTCTGCATGCTGAGCATTTAAGGGATGACAACCCAGGGGGAGGCAAGTCCCAAGGATGGAAACGGGGTTGGCTTACGAGGCCCCTTCCCTCTTCTCTGCCACTGCTCTGAACTCGCTGCAGGCTAGGGAATCCCTGCTGTGACACAGGCAACCACTCTGTTCATTTTGGTTTTGAAACATGTTTAGTTGTGTGTGTGTGTGTGTGTGTCTTACATAACTTGGACGTTGGCAAATCATCCTCACACATTCCCACTTCCCCACGAGAGAACGGATTGGGCATCCAGGGCCTCGAGGCTGGAGGAATGACAGAAGGAAGCGCTCCTGCCTGCTCTATGATTTCTGAAAATGTAAGCCTGCTTACAATTTATCACGTAGCTTAGAAATATCAGAAAAGGTCCTCTTTAATGACTGACCTGACTCTAACCTAAACTGCTAAAATGTCAAACCATGTTGAGTTACAACTGTGCCCACTTCTCACTGACCCTAGAGTCTGCAGGGTCACCACCAGACTTAATACAGGTGGAATTCCTAACTTGCGGAGACTACATTCTAGTTGAAGGGGAGGAAAAAGACAACGAACATCTGTAAGTTTTCCGGTAGGTTACCCAGCAACAAATAAACACTATGAAGAATAAAGCAGTATATGGAGGACTGAGATTACAGGCAGAGAATAGCAGGGCTTTCAATATAAACAGTGGACAGGGTAAGCCTCACCAGGGAGGTGGGACTTGAACCGTCTAGAAGGAGGTGACTGAACCAGGTATCTGAGGGAAAAGCATTCCGTAGAATGGGATAAATTACTGAAAAAGCCCAGAGGAAGGATACTTGTGGTCTTCAGGGAAGAGTTAATCAACAAAAGTGGCTAGAATACAGTCAGCAAGTGGTAAGGAGGGGAAAGAGGACCGAGGAGAGAGAGATGGGTTCAAGTCCCTGCACCACCACCATTTATTGGCTTTGTAATCACACGCAGTTGACTGGAGCGAGCAAGTGTCTCAGTGAACCCAGTGCTGTCTCTACGGCCCAGTTATCATGCAAGTTTCACTAGGAGCTGCTGTCACAGCAGCAACAGGGACCATTGTGAAAAGTATAGCTGAACAAGGGAGAAGTCAAGGGAAACAATACAACTTTCTGTCCTTCCACCTGCTAGTCTACTTACTGCCCACGGTTGCCAAACCCAGTAAGAAACCAATTAGCCAGAGCCTGGGTGAGCAGCACAGAGAAGAAGTCAGAAAAGGTCTGGATGGGAGGAATGGAAGTTAACCAGTAAAGGGGGTGCAATTAGCTTTATCTCGGGAGAGGAGTCATCAAATAAGGGGTCAAAAAGGTAGAAGTACTGATTATTTCTTAGTAAGTGAGTAAATATTTTAAGGTGGCAAGAGGGTAAAGTCACATGGAAGTCAAGAAAATGGCCACGGTTAGCCTCCCCATCTGATCTGAAGAGAACAGATACTCTTTCCTACCAACATATGACAATATTCTATTTCATTAAAGCCTGGTCTACTCAGGTGGCCAACTTACCACATTTTCTTCTTTTTGAAATTTTATTGATGCTTAAAAAGATTCTTAATTGAAAAGATTCAAACATTATAGAAAATGCTAAAGCCCTTATTGTTGTAGAGGGCTGTATATCATTATTCATTATAGAAAAAGTTAAAGCCCAATTCAAATCCTCCAGACGCAACTATTTTTAAAAGCACGAGAATGTACACTTTCAGCCTTTGTGCTAACATATCAAATAAATATACACACAGTCAAAAGAAAATATATCTATGTATTTAACTAGCAACTCAGCTACTTCTCTTCTAACTCCAGACTTCTGTATCTCACTAACTAGTAAACTCTTTTCCTGGCTATCTAATAGGCCTCCAACTTTCTCACCACGTTGATTCCTTTGATTCCTTCCTTTCTTTTTGTAAGTCACTGAGCAAATGAGCAGAAAAAGGCAAGTCTTTAAAAGATTAGCACTCATCAAAGTGCTAATTTTTTATTAAAGTTCTTTTATTTTCTACTCAAGGTAACATTAAGTATCAGGTATTATCCACGTTGATTTCCAGTCTCCTGCTGGAGAAAGTCATATCAATCCTTGCAGGAGCCCAAGCAGAAACTTGAGAGATTCTTCCACTCTCCTCCAATCTAAAATAAGGTGATGAAGAGGTCTGTCCAAAGAGAGCTTGAATACTAGTATGCATGGAGAAATGAATACTAAAAAATACTCCACCCTACTCATTCCATACTTTTGTTCTATCTCCTCATCAAAACTTAAGTAATCCTATGAGGATGAAGTAGCTTAGGTCATGCAGAAATAGAACCTGTCCTTGCACATCTGTGCTAGAACGTTTCTGGCACACTCAGAGGTGGTGTTTATATATTCAAGGATATTAAAAAAGGAGTATCCCAAGGAAATGCTCTCCTTCTGCCTCCACAAGTTTGTTCAAGGGTCACAGGCACAAGACTACTAAAGCAGAAAAGATATAGCCAGAAACAAAACAGACTCACAGCAAACCTTATGAAGTATGTAAGGATTTAATGACACAAGGCAAACTGTTTGCATCATTGGAAATCTAAAACAATGCATTGTATTTTGTATTGCTTTAAAACAATTATAAGATTGCTGATACATTTCATTGAGATAATACAAATAAACCACTTATTATTCTGAATGGCATATGAATAGAGCCTAGTTATTTCCATCTTTACTAATCTGAAAATTAATTTAGATAATAACCTTACATCTCATACTCCCTGCCTACAAACAAAATTCTAACCATATAATTAATAATTATCTTTGTCCTTTTAAAAAATTACATGTCCTCCTCAGCATAATAATGAACAAGCTCTGCCTTTTCTCAAAACTAATTAAGAGTCACATTACAAGGATTCAGATTATACTTGAGTTTTATTTGAGGTGACATTGCATGTCCTCAAAGTGCATTTTTAAAGATGCAATATTAAAATGCCAACAAATTAACAGTAACGTCCAATTGCTAGTGACTAACCTAGGAAAAAATGCCATTAAGAACATTTCCAAATTTCATGCTAAGGATGTAAAATACAAAGAACCAAAAACTAGTCTAGTTATCTCAGCATACAAACAGTTCTTGCAGATACAAAGCACACAAATTATATTTTTTAACTGAAGTCAAGGGATAAGTGTTAAGATTTTTAAAAGAAACTGTGCAACAAGCCAAGCCATAAAAATGTGGGGAGGCAGCCTGTTGTAAATTTTTCTGGCAGTTATGTCTGTAATCCTAAATCCAAGTTACTGAAACCCTGTAATACAATAATAGTAAAAGCAATGCAGCGTGAGCACAGGCCTGTCAGATTTATGATGAGCTGGTGTCTTCCATGAAAGGAACATACCAAATCAAATTAGTGGGGGAGACATTAATAGACTTTTATCAATTCCTAGCATGGTGTCTATAAGCAGGCTCATAAATTTCCTGTGTCCTGAAAGGCAATGGCTGGAGCCCTTTTGAAGCTGAACATAAGACCACCACAAGTGGGCTTAGCTTTGGTGAAGTAAAGTCATTCTGTGTAGCCTTAACTGAGCACGGGTAGGGGAGCAAGTTTCAAAGTCAGCAGCAGTGCCCTGTTTCCGAGGGGCAGTGGAACATAGTGATTATCCACTTGGACCTCAGGTCCAAACTGCTGAGGTCTGAATTCTGGTTCTATCACCTACTGACACAATGACCTTGAGCAAGTGTATTAGAATCTCTGTCCCATTTGTAGAGTGGGTATAATAATAGTATCAAGCTGCTAGACTGTTGTTAAGATTGATGTCATAAATAAATTGGAATAGGGTGGCAGAAGTTGCCAGCTAGAATTCTCCCACACCCTCTAACCCCTATCTGAATGACTGTGCTGATAAAGACATAAAGGCAAAAGGACAAATAAAAAGCAGAACGGAGCCTTGCAGTCCAGACTCACCAATGGAAGGTCAAATGAAGGAAAGGAGATCTCAGCGTCGCCTGAAAGAAAGGATTTTTCTATCACTGATACGGAAAGCATGGCTTCCGGATGTTATAAATTCCCTATAGTTACCATTCAAGCAAAGTTAGTTGGCTCTTTATAAGAATTGACTGAGCATAAGGGGTGAACCTGTTTTGTCTTCCTCAAAGCCAAGGGTTACAATAATATGGACTTACAGGAAAGAAGGATTATGGGTCATTTAAGAGTTAATACCTTCAACAGAAATATCCCAACTCTTCTGGGCTTTTAATTGCCTATTTACTTTATTTAGTAAACGCAACCCTATACTTTCTGTTTATATCTGCTTGTTTGGGCTTTATTTGTTTCATTTAGAAATATTCAAATTCATTTTCTATGAAAATTTTATAACTAACTTGGAGTAATTCAAGAGCCCCAAAGAATTCTCAGATACCCATCATATATTTGTGTATCTTTCTAAAACTACCTATCACTAAAATTGGCGTGATATTTTATGATGTTTCTGCAGGTAGAAGAGAAGGAAAAGATACTGAATATACCTTTTCCCATGCAAAGGGGCAGAGGGCAGAGATGTAGAAATGGATAAAGACATAAGCTAAAAAAGCCAAAAACAAATTAGCAGCATTATAAAGATCTACCACAGATGTCACCCCTTGAAAACCATACTGTCTTGGCCTATTCTGATTTTTTTAAATAACATTAAGATTGCTCAAGGGCATACATTGTATGTCTATTTCCTTTGTGCCTCATCAGTTCCTAGCACAGTGCTGCAGTTCTCTTCTCTACTTAAATCCACTCTCTAGGTGATCATAGCCAATCCAGTCTTTAAAATGTTATCTATTTGATTCAAAAACGTCTATCTTTAAACCGCCCTCTCTCCAAACTCAAGTCATATATCCAGCTATCTACTTGATATGATGACCTAATATGTCTCAGCACGTGCTCAAGTGAACTCTTGACTTTAAGCTCTGTGGGGGACACTGCAGTCCACTATAGTTGGTGCTCCACTCAATGTCCCTGAGGTTATGCTTACCTGTTTTCTGTATCCATCCCACAGCCTCCACATGTTTTTAGTCTAATGGCTTGCCCCTGTAACCTTCTGTCTTAGTCTACCTGGACTACTATAACATTAACCATAGACTGGGTGGCTTAAATACCATAAATATATTTTCTCTCAGTTCCAGAGACTATGAAGTCCAAGATCAAGATGCCATTTGATTCGGTTCCTGGTGAAGGCCCTCTTCTTTTCTTGTCTTACAGATGGCTTACAGATGGCCTTCTTGCTGTGTCTTCACATAGAGGAGAGAGTGATATCTTTTGGTTCCTCTTCTTACAAAGCCACTAATCCATCCTGAGTGCCACACTCTAAGGAATTCATCTAATCTTAATTACCTCCCAAAGGCCCCACCTCCAAACACCATCACATTAGGAGCTCGGGCTTCAACATGTGAACCTGGGTGGACAGTGGGGGGACACAACTCAAGCTCCTATCATCTTCTCAGAAGGATAGCCCTTGGGCTGCCGGAGCTGCTTAGAAGTTATAAAGAAGCTGAAGTGACTAGGAGTTTATATATTCTTCTCCCCTGACTTCAGCAGCCCATACCGAAATATCCTTCCTTAAATCAGGAAAAGCTCTGAGATGCTATCTATGCTCCAGAGCTCCGTTTAGATTAGGCAGACCAGGACTTAGCTTGCCATGCATCTCCCCTTCCTTTTCCTATTTCCCCAGTCCCTAATTATCCTCTCTTAGAAGTACTCCCCTAGTAAATTACTTACACACAATCTCAGTCACAGGAATTGTTTCTAAGCTAAGATACTCCCTCAAACTCTTTTTCTGAGTGGAATAAGTAAGCAAGACATGGGACTATACGGGGCAAAATATTTCAGGCAGAGGGAACTACAAGTAAAGACATCTTGAGCCAATAATGCACCTGGAGTATTAAAACAACATCAAAGAGTTCAGTGTGCTTAGATCTCAGTAAAGCTGTTAAGAGTCCAAACCATACAGGAGATTGTAGGCATTGGTAAAGTTTGAATTTTATTCCACAGTGATTTGAAAATATTGGAGGTATTTTAAGCCAGGCAGTGACATGACCCAATTTGCATTTTTAAAATATCATTTTTGCTACTCTTTAACAAATAGATATAGATCAAAATTGAAGACAAATACTTCTTGGAGTTGCCCAAATGGGAGGGACAGTAAATGGGACTATGGTTCCGGGAGCCATACACCATAGTTTGCTTGGAGAGTCCTGATTTGTACCTGTTGTCACCACACAGTAATAAGGAGCTCTCCTTTTTACTCTCAAAGAGAATAAATTGTATGGTCACCTAACTAAGAGTATAACAGTGAAGGTCCTGTGAAGTGGCCAGTGTCTGGGTGTATTTTGAAGGTAGAGCTACTGAGATTTTCTGATAGATTATATAAAAGGTGGAGAAAAAGAAATTAAGAATGATGACAAGATTTGAGGGCTGAGAAACAGGATTTAATGATGGTACTGTTGAAGGAGAAGTTCTAGCAGAGGAACCCTTAGGATAGAAAAATGGTTTGGGGGAGTATCTTAGCTTAGAAACAATTCCTGTGACTGAGATTTGTGTGTAAGTAATTTACTAGGGGAATACTTCCAAGAGAGAATAATTAGGGACTGGTGAAGTAGAAAAAGGAAGGGGAGATGCCATGGTAGGCTAAGTCCCAAACTGCCTAATCTAACATGTCATTATAATTGCTACAAAGGAATATAGAGCAGAGAAGAGGATCAGAAGGCGAGTTGAGAAGGAAGGTGGATCTTCTAACACAGGCTAAACTGTTATCTTTCCTTGTTTATTCTTATTGTCATTCCTCCTCACTAGGATTAGAATCTAGCTCAAAGACTTGCCCCTCATCCCAGGAGACTGGCACAGAGCTGGCACTCAAAAATACTTGCTGAGTCTATTAAGTCCCCATTGAGGTCTAAATTCCCCTTTAAGACTCATTTTTCATGGACTGCTTTAGCTAAGGTTCTTTTTACTTTTCTAAAGAATGTATCAATTCAAAAGTGTACCTCTACCTTCTTTTCATTTTAGACAATTATGTATGATTAAAATTGATGATTAATTTTAGAAACAAAATGAATTATTCACTTGTGAATAAGAATATCTGAAAATGAGGGCTTCAACATGTACACTATTAAAGTGACAATCCATTATCTGTAATTTCTCAAAAACAAAACTGAAACACATTTTCTGTCTTTAAAAATCTCTAGATTTTCACCACCACATAATCTGAATGTGTGATTCTTTTATTTGTAATAAACATGTTTACAACAGTTAATATCTTTTAAATACTAGGTTCTGGAGTGGAATTTGGTCATGTATAATTCTGAGAAATGAGTTCTGGAAAAGTAGCCTAAGGCATTCCCTGCAAAATTATGAGAATTTATAGAAAACATTGAGAACAGCATTTACACTGTCATTCCCACATTTATTCAGCCCTTCTTCTTCAGAACCTCTCTACCACAGCTGAACAATCTATTTTCCTTCACTTCAGCTTTAAGCATATGGAGATGACATAATCTATTAAACTTTTTTTCCTCCGGTCCAAGAGATTGCTTTAAGCCACTAACCTATCTTCTTTTTCTTTTAAATATTTCAAAGGATGGAAGTGGAATCCCTAATATGTATTAGATACTGAGGTGGATAAACCCATTTCATAGTTTCAATGCTACAATCTCTAAAGAGGTGCTAAGATATGATCTACTTGTTAAACACACACCTCCACCTTCATTTATTTGTATTCTATTTTAAGCAATATATAAATGTAAATATATTCTCACTTCAGTGAAAACAATTTGGGTACATATGGAATAAAATATGAAAAGGCTCATTTATGTCCAAAACCTCCAAACACCCTCCCTAAGAAAGAAGTCTCTGTGAATAGTTTGGCATATGTCCTTGTTGCATCTCTTTTATATATTTGCATGTGTGTGTGTGTACATATACACATTTTTGTTTACTTAAATGACATTATACTATATGTGTTTATCTATAACTGTCTATACCAGTATAGATTTTCTCCTTTATTATAATGACTGAATATAGTCCATAACACGTATTTATTACAATTTTTCTTTTTGATTGTCTTTACATATTTCCAATTTGTAACTTCTGTAAAAAAATTTTTGCAACAAATATCCATGTAGATAAATTTTGCACACATGTGATCGCATGTTTGTAGGCAAGATTCATGAAAAAGTAAGTTCTGAATGAAATGCTAAATGTAATTCTTACTGTTATATATGCTACCAAGTTGCTCTCTATAAAGACTGCTCAATTTACACCCTCATTAAGAGCATATAAAAAGAAACCTCTAACTTCAATTGTGGATGGCCATCAATTTTTTATATTTTTGTCTATGCAGTGGTTAAAAACCAACGTTTTATGGTTGTTTTAATTTGCATTACTTAAACAGAGACTTTAGTCTCCATCCTTAAATAAGAAAATATGACTCTGATATAATATTAATATATTTAAACTTAGTTCCCTCCTTCTTTAACACTACTTACTTACTTTGCCCATGTTTTCTTTCCACCTGATCCTTTCTTGCCTATAGCAGTTTTCAAAGTATTTATTTTAACTTCCAAGTTTTAGTTGTAAATTAGATATATAATATCTATGCTATCTAACCTTATAAAAGTTTGAGATTTTTATTATGCTTATGTAAACTTCATTTTTACTCATGATGTCTAGAATTAACCAGTGACTAGTCATAAAAAATGAAGTAGTTAATTATTCCTTCCTCTACCCCTCTCCTCTATGGTGAACTCATCTTGCCTTGAAATGCTTTATATAAAGGAAGGTGGGGAAGTATTCTTTTAAATTGAGATAAATTTAACAAACAGTTAAATGAATACAACTTAAATGTACAATCAAATAACTTTCGATAATTGCAAACTTATGTGTAACTACCACCTCAAAGTGCAGAACATTTTTATCATGTCAGAAAGTTCCTTTAGACTCCATTCCAGTCAACCATACAATACTTAGTTAACCACTTTTCTCATTTCTGTCACCAAAGATTACTTTTGCCTGTTCTTCAACATTTAAATGAAATCATAAAAAGAATGTACTATTTTCTCTGTTTAACTCAAAGTAAGCTTTTGGGATTCTTCCATTTTTACTTACATCAATAGTTTATTCTCTTCTGAATATTCCATTGTATGGATATACTACAATATTTTCCTCAACTTCCTTGTTGATGAACATCTGGGCTGCTTTCAGTTATTGGATATTATGTATCAAGCTCCTATAAGAAAAAATGTGCAATGCTTTCTGAGGGCATATGTTTTCATTTCTCCTAAGTAAATATCCAGGAAAAATGCATCATATTATGGGATGAGTGTATGTTTAACTGCTTGACTTCTTTTTTATAAACCTGCCAGCTAAATTTTTCAAAGGAGCTGTCATTTTACTGTCAGAAATATTTGAGAATACTAGCTCATACATATCTTCACTAACATTTTCACTTCTCAGACTTTTTAATTTTAGACATTCAAGAGAGTGTGAAATGTTATCACATTTTGGTTTTAATTTGCATTTCCCCTTTCAGAATTATACTTGAAGTGCTTGAAGAGAAACCTTGAAGTGCTACTGACCATTCACATTTTTTGTGTGTGAACTCTCTAGGCAAATGTCTTACCCACCTTTGGGGCTGTTTGCCTTTTTCTTACTGATTTTATAAGAGTTATTTGTACATTTTAAAAACAAAACTTTTTGCCAAATACATGTATGCAAATAATTTCTCCAAGTTTCATTGTCTTAATGGTGGTGATTTTTGAAAAGCACAAATTTAAACTTTAATGAAATAATCCAATTTGACGTTTTTTTCTCTAACAATTTTTTCTTTTGAGCATAGTACTTATTGTGCTCTCTTGAGGAACTTTGACTACTCAGTCACAAATATTAGTCTGTTTTCCTCTAGATGTTTTATTGCTTTAATCTGTAATCAAGCTCAAATTAACTTTTGTGCATGGTGTGAAACCAGAATCAAAGTTCATTTTTACCATGTGCCTATCCAGTTGTTCCAATATAACTGGGATTCATTTTTAACTTTTTAAGAATTTGATATAGTGATTAAGATGTTCTGGGCCTAGGAAACTTATATTTAACTGTTGTTTCCACCACTATCTACCTACATGACTCTGATCACTATATCTAGTGTCTGTGTGTCTCCATGAGCTCAACCTTAAAGTCTGGTTGAGAATGCTACACATTTTTGAGTTTTCCTTTCTTTTAAAATTCAGTTTTGGAGATCAAGTGCTATAATATGTATCAAATTCTTCACATAAAACTTGGTCTACGGTAACTTTATAGGAATGTTAATTTATTTAAAAAGGTAATTATTTCAAAAATATGAGAGTGTTATAATGATATCTGATATAATAATCTGATTTCTCAAACATAAAAAAATCTATTTTTCTTAAACATTTTGAATACTAATATGGGCTAGACTAAAAGTCAAATTTTAAAATAACTTTGTCACAAAATTTTGAACAGTTTCTTCAAGTGTTGCTTATTTAACAACTGAGGCTAATCCAACTGTAGTTCTTCCACAAGTTAACTTTTTTTTCTACAGAAATTTTTAGGATTTTTGCTGTATATTTGGTGCTCTGAGTTTTCAACATGGAAATGATACTCTTTCATTGATCTTCTTCAGATCTATGGGCACTTTCAATCTGATAATACATTTTTTTCTGGTTAAGTTTCTCGTACGAATTTTTATTGTTTTCTCCCTCCTTCTCTGTATTTTTCCTATCAATAACTCCTGTTGATTCATGTTAGAACTTTTTATAACTTCCAAGTCTCTTACATTTTCTGTTCATAATCTGTATCATTTTATGCTTCTGTTTAATCTTACTGTTGACAATTCAAAAAACTCTCTAATTCCAGTTTCTCTTCTGAAACTTTAGACTCACATGGTTCAGTTTTCCTTTTGAACAGCTTGATGTCAGCTCAGGCAGCTCTTGCACACTTCAGATTCAACATGGCCCAAATTTAATCTTTCATCATCTCCTAACACTCTTTCCTTCCCTACAGTTTCCTCTGTCGCTATACAGTAGCACCATCTACCCACCTTCCCAAGCTGGAATCCCAACTTCATCCCTGACTCCTACAGCACCTTCTCCCTCCCTCCTTCCAGCCTATCAATCACCACGTCCAGCTGAAACTGTAACCACAATAAGAGATCTGCTCTTCTCCATTTGCAGTACAGCTGTCATTTTGAAGCCAGTACAATCCTCCTACGCAATAACAGGGCAGTCCCATACCTGGTTTTCCTAATTCTAGCCTTATTCTTATTCTAGCCAATCCATTTTCCACAACACTGCAGGTAAACTCAAAAATGCAACTACAATCACACTTCAAACACTTAAATGGAATGCCCATTCTCTCCTTAACAAAGATTTTAATGGCTTTATTTATTTAAACTTATATCTTCACCACAATACCGCCTGTCTGGGCTTCTCTAAATTCCAACCCCAGCAAACCACTCTAATTCCAAGAGACATGAGCATCCTCATCTCAGTCTTTTCCTCAAACTCTCCCCCTTTCCAAGTATTCCCCCTCCCTTCTCTACTTTGGATAACTCATATGGATGATTTTCCATGTTAATCTTTTAACTTAAAAATAGGCTATAAGTATTCCCTTTCCTCAAATACACTCTAGTTCCACATTAAAGTTTTTATCACAGTAAACTCTAATTTTTGCTTAGCTGTCTGCCTCCCTCTACCAAAATGAAATGTACTTGAAGGCCTATAAAATATCACTGTTACATTATCTGCTCAATAAATATTTAATTAATGAATGAGTGCTTTTAGAATCATCAGAAATCCTGACTTCCCCCTTTTCCATTACTTCTCCATATGGATCATTTTTGTATCAAAATCCCAGATTATCATGTTTTCCCAGTGTAGCACTGACCTTTTCCTGTATTACAGTATGTGGTAACACAGAAATGAAGTTTAAAATTCTCACTATGCCTTATAAAGTCTTCTACAGTTTGAACCTGACCTAGGTCTCTAGATCTATGTTACCACATTCCTCTTTGAAAATTATCATCAAGCTTCAATGCCCAGTTCAGGTGCTACCTCCTAAGATTTCCTCAGATTTTCCACTTAGAAGTCCTCCCCCCTTCCCATTTTTGATGCATCCTCTCTGGCTTTCTTCTCTGAGGTTCAGTTCTTCTCTCTCCACAACCATATGTACATGATTATATCCAATCCCTTCCTGGAGAGTGGAACCATGGATTATTTACCATCACCTCCATCACAAGCCCTTCTACAGTGAATCATACCTTAGAGGTATTTAGGAAATGCTTGGAGGTAAGGAAATGGAAATTTCATCTTCTTTCTCCTTAAGGTCAGGGATCATCATATCATCCTAATTTCTATACCACAGATCCTTCCAAGATAGATAGGCATACTGACTGTTTATTTAAAGAGTCTACACAGTAATGCAAATTTTTAAGAAAAGTAAAATTAATAAGAAACCAACTTAGAAAGGTTTTACCTGATCTTTTACGGTTTATACAGTTTTATAAACCCTGAAACAGAGAAAGTACTGTTTAACTATGAATCTTGAGAAATACCTGTGATATCTTATATAATACATTAACATAAGAAGCCCTAAATAGGGAAGCAAATTGTGTTAACTTTGTAAATGGTAAGACTAATTATATATTCTACATCATTTTGTAATTTATCAGCTTTCTTTATATTTTTATTTCATTCAGTCTGCACAGCAATCCTGTAAAGTGATGTCTTATCAAGGATTCTCCCTAGAAAGTTGATTCCCAGGGTTGCTGGAGCAAATGCCACTTTGCAACAAAACCATCTCTCTCAGGTCACCAGCTGTTCCTTGAAATTAACTGAAGCTCATACACTTTAACAAAAAAACAATAGTGGCAGCTTGATTACAGTACAACAGATTCAGTTAGGAGCCAATGTTATAGTTGGTTGAAATACAAGAGTGTAATTAGCTTTTATCACTATATTTTTAGGAGATCAGATTAGTTATTTTGTTTGGGGAAGTCCAGACCAAGCACTCCTGGTTAGTCTTAGAGAGGTTAGGACTAAATACAACTGACAACCTAAAAACAGAGCCTGGTATTCAACTCTGGGGGACAGCCTGGTGTACTAAAATATAACCCTCTCTATCTGATTTTCTCTTTTCTACTTTTCCTCCTTTGTCTGCACAAGATATTATACAGTTCACTTAGAAGCCAAATGGCTCCAGCCAATTTCTGCCATCAGAGGGTAAGGGATCCTGCTTTGGCTCAGGACCTCTTTCTTCCAAATCTTGTCTGTGAAGGATAGGAAGTAGCAATTACACTTACTGATATTTCACTTTTACCTGGTGCGTTTCTCTGCTCTGTGCAAAAGCTCATTCATATGGGAGGGAAAAAGCTTCCTCTAGCTCCACTCCATAAAACTAGAATACTTAATCAGTCCTTTCTTAGAATAATTCAGGAGAATATATAGACAGTTTTTCAAAAGAAAGTTTAACATAAACCAGATTTTTCTTCTCTTATACACACACATGAGCACACATACACATGTTCACACATCCTTTGCTATATACATTTATGCTAGGATCTCAGGAGATAATTTTTAAATGGATTTCATAATATAGGTCAAGTAACATCACATAGTGGTCTAGAAGCATCCTTTGTTTTAGGTTACATGTTTCTCTCCTATCATCACCAAACTGTCATTAAGGAGCCCATTTGTTCCAAATTAACTTCCTTTCCTGTAAAGTCAATGCAATAGATGTGGAATCAGGACTAGTCACTGTATATCTTCCTTATGAAAACAGCCAGTTAACAGAGTTCACATGAAGTTCACATTTTTTGTCATCTTCATGATCTTGCTGATTTCTCAAAACTCTAAGAATATATTACAAATGCATAAATAGACATCTTGCCCACACAGCTATAACTTAGTGTTCAGTAACAATGGTGTTCTCTGCTTGACTATTCCACTAGATGAGTTTCCACACCAGTGCCTTTCCAAGGACACCTTTTCTTCATATCTTAAAAATGAAATACTATTTTTAACTTTTAAATATGTATATTTAATTGCAATTCTAAGTTTAACAGTACATATACTTTGCTTTCTAAAATATTAATTTCCCAAAAGATTAAAACTAAGATGCATATACGTGGAAATACAATAATAGTAACTGGCACTGACTGTATGCTAACCATATGCAGAAAGTGTTCTACTCATGTAATTCAATTTACATCTTTGCAGTATGGTCTACAGCATCCAATTTTTTAATAGAGAGAAGTTAAGTAATATAAGTAAGTAACTTAAGTATCTTATCCAACATGACACACGTTGAGAATATGCACATATATTTGCATAATTAGGCTTTAATGTAGGAAATAATACATCTTAGTAAACTCATATCTCAAACCATAGCCTTAAAAATAATCTAACTATGCCCTTAAAAATAACCTATAAAATACAGTCTTGATTTTCCCCATTTCCAGAGATTACATAAGATGTAGTGACAACAGCAGCATATTATTCAGGGGACTTCTCAGATTTTTGGCTTTCTTCACAGATATAAGCCCTTAATTGTTATGTATTTCTCTCAAAAAGAGTAGTATAGGCTATAAATTCACATGGGATTTTAATTTAAATTCTATATAAATCAACTAAAAAAGGAACATACTGATCAATGGTGCTTTAAACAAAGCTCATAGGTATAATCAGAGACCCCAAAAGTTGTAATTGCCAGAAAAGATGGAATTCATAGGATTTGCTTCAACTACATCCGCCTGAAATTTTATTGGGGATACAAAATAAAATTTGCTCTGGTTGCCAATTATACAGAACTTTAGAAGTAAGGCTTTATGTCCACTGAGTACTTTAAGTAGCTGACTTGGGGGCTTCTTGGATTGAAGTATTATCTAAAAGATCCAAGGTGGTTTTGCAGGGATTGGGTTGTTGTCTCAACTCTCAAGTGGACACTCAGCACCAGAAGAAACTGCCATTCTCTCTAGGGCACAGCTGACAGCCTATAGAACCAGTAGCATCTGTTGGGACTCAAGATACTACAAACTGGCATTGTGGGGTGGGGAAAGTTACACTACAGCTGTCTGTACTATTCTTGGCACAAGCTGAGTTCTCACTGATGTGAAATTACACTGAATTTCCTGGGGAATACATATGATAACCACTCCATAATATTAAATGGGTATAATTTGATCAATGTGATGACAGTTACAAAAACAAACCATGGCAGACCTCATTTCCATTCTTCCTCAAAACATAGAACAAGACATTCTATCCTTATTTCTTTTCCCCTACTTTGATTCACCACTTCTTTGGATTCTTTTTTTAAAGGGCTAAAAGGGGAGGTATCCTATATTACAAGAGCTGAGACTGCATTCATACAATGATCCTGTAATCATAATTTTGGAAACTTACAAAAATAAGTTGGACTTAACATTTCATGGCTTTAG
This sequence comes from Manis pentadactyla, assembly GCF_030020395.1. NCBI lineage: Eukaryota > Metazoa > Chordata > Mammalia > Pholidota > Manidae > Manis > Manis pentadactyla. The sequence goes on along the minus strand of NC_080019.1, from coordinate 77,055,510 downwards.
CAAGGAGTTTGGGATGCAGCAATTTGGAACACATTAAGTATCTGAAAGGTAGTGTACGCACCTGGATGTGTATGCTGGAGATAAGGGTAAGGAAGACTTTTGGGATGAGGCTTATGTGCATCTTAATTCTCTGTCTACAAGGCAAGAACTAGGCTAGACACTGTCTTTGACTATAGAAAATACTTACTTTTGAACCAGTTATTTAACATTCATCTCAAATTTTATATCATATCCAGAAATAAAATGGTCTAGATACAAGTCGAGTCCTATCACTTGTTCTCTTTGTGCATGAAAACTGGAGAGGTCTGTGATCAGAGGCACTGTTGGGGAGGAAAGGAACTCATTCAGCCGTGTTCCTCCAGGAGCCTGGGGTTGATACACTCTGCTGTGACTGAAAAGGACCCAATTTGCAGTCCTTTAGTTGGCATTACATTTGCAAGAGACATGGCCTTGGTCCTCTTTTCACAACCACACTAACACAGAGACTGGATCATGTGGACATTTCTACCTTAATTTAGAATACATCCATTTCACAATTGTGTGTCTGTATATGTGTACTTCCTAACATCATTAATTTCTAAGCAGATTACAAATTCAGATGTGATTTTTCCTCTTTCATTAGATATATTTAGACTTTTTGAAATCATAAAATTTACATAAAATTGCCATTGCTAGTTAAGTCATATTCCCCCCACTCCTTCAACATTTTAAAGTAGAAATTAAAAATTAAGATATTGGTTTGGTTCTTCTTTCACTTCTGTATCTTGTCACCTTTAATAATTGTGACATGGTAAAAGGAGTCAAGATTAGAAATCACAAATAAACCCTGAATTTTTGTCTTATCTCTGCTTCTAATACTTATTTTTAGTAAATCAAGTACCCTCTTTAGGTGTCAGCATCCTCATGTGTAAAATGAGAAGCTAGACTAGACCTCTAAGGTCCTTTCCAGTAAATTCTATGAATCTTGTAATTACTTTCATTTTATGGTGGTTTGTTAGGTGCCCTTGTTTAGTGAACAGTTTAAGCCTACATACTTTTGATTCATTTTTAATAGCCCTGGAGCTCCCATAGGAGGGAAAAACAATAACAAATGAACGGATTATTTGCTCCTCATAATACATCTTTTGAAAATGTCAAATGCTCTGACAATATGCTTAAATACTGAGCTTCCATTTTAACCAGCGGCTTTATATTGAGATTTTCTTCCTTTTCTTTATTCTTTCAACTGTTTTCTGATGATAAAATCACTACATTGTCATTGTGAGTAACAGCTTACAAAATATACAATGAAGAGCATTAGAAAGAAAAATGTAATTCCCTTTAATCTCACTATCCCAGAGATCAATTATCAAGATTATTCCTTTGGTCCTGTGTGTGTGTGTGTGTGTGTGTGTGTGTGTGTGTGTGTGTGTGTGCGTGTAAGACAAAGTGACAAAGAGAGAGAGAGAGAGAGAGAGAGAATTAAATGAACTTTGCTCTCAGTAATGTTCTGTAACCTATCTTTATCACATATAAACTTGTGAACATACTTCCATGCTAATGAAGATAGAATCTATGTCATTATTTTAATTCTACAAGCTATTACAGTGTTTGGATATGCATGATTTATTTACCAAACAGTACATCCTTGGACAATTCAGTTGTTGCTAATTCAGTTGCTTCAGTTGTTGCTATTATATGAAACTTTGAAATAAACATCTCTTTAACGGCCCACAGACCAGTGGAACAAAATACACAGACCAGATATAAACCTACACATATATGGTCAATTAATATACAATAAAGGAACCATGAACATACAGTGGGGAAAACACAGCCCCTTCAGTAACTGGTGTTCGGAAAACTGGCCAACTATATGCAAGTGAATGAAAATGGAATACTGTCTAACTCCATACACAAAAGTAAACTCAAAATGGATCAAAGATCTGAATGTAAAACATGAAACCATAAAACCCCTAGAAGAAAAAAGTCAAAATTCCTTCAACGTAAGTATGACCCAATTTTTTCCTGGACACATCTCCTTGGGAAAATGAAACAAAATAAGATATGAACAAGTGGGACTACATCAAACTAAGAAGCTTCTGTACAGAAAAGGACACTATCAGCAGAACAAAAAGCAATCTACAGTATGGGAGAATGTATTCATAAACAATGTATCTTATAAGGGTTTCATATCCAAAATATAAGAACATTAAGCTTCAACACCAGAAAAACAAATAACCTGATTTAAAAATGGGTGGAGGACCTTAACAGACATTTGTGCAAAGAAGAAATACAGATGACCAACAGGCACATGAAAAGATGCTCCATATTGCTAATCATCATGGAAATGCAAATAAAAACCACAATGAGATATCACCTCAAACCAGTTAGAATGGCCACTATCTAAAAGACAAGAAATAACAAGTATTGCGGAAGATGTGGAAAAACAGGAACCCTACTACACTGTTGGTGGGAATGTAAATCGGTGCGGCCACTGTGGAAAGCACTATAGAGGTTCCTCCAAAAACTAAAACTGGAAATACCACCTGACCCAATCATTCCAATTCTAGGAATTTATCCAAAGAAAACAAAATCCCTGATTTGAAAAGATATATGCACCCCTATGTTTATCACTGAATTATATATAAGAGCCAAGATATGGAACCTAAGTGTCCCTGCCCACGGCAGCTCAAGAGATTAACCCAGAGGCTGCTCCTGTGTGGCTGACTGACACAGGCAGCAGAGAAGGGCAAGGCAACTGGCAAGCAAGAAGGGATTTTGTTCTCCCAGCTGACACAAGCACCACTCGCTGGCAATCAATTCTATCGCCATGAAAAGGCAGAAGAACCTGGTTTAGTCCAAAATCACTCAAACACCAGAGAGAGGGCCTGATGAGACTGAAATAACCAGTCTTCCTGAAAAATAATTCAAAATAAAAGTCATAACCGTGCTGATAGAGCTGCAGAGAAATATGCAAGAGCTAAGGGATGAAGTCCAGAGGGAGATAACAGAAATAAAACAAACAATGGAAGGACTGAAGAGCAGACTTAATTAAGTGGAAGACACTGTTAATGGAATAGAAATCAGAGAACAGTAATACATAGGAACTGAGGAAGAGAGAGATAAAAGAATCTCTAGGAATGAAAGAATATTAAGAGAATTGTGTGACTAATTACAACGGAACAATATTCGCATTATAGGGGTACCAGAAGAAGAAGAGGGAGAAAAAGGGATAGAAAGTGTCTTTGAAGAAATAATTGCTGAAAACTTCCCCAATCTGGGGAAGGAGATACTCTCTCAGACCATGGAAGTCCACAGATCTCCCAACACAAGGGACTAAGGAGGACAACAGCAAGACATACAATAATTAAAATGGCAAAGATCAAAGACAAGGACAGGGTATTAAAGGGAGCCAGAGAGAGAAAAAAGATCACCTACAAAGGACAATCCATCAGGCTATCATCACACTTCCCAAGAGAAACCTTACAGACCAGAAGAGAATGGCATAATATATTTAATGCAATGAAACAGAACGGCCTTGAACCAAGAACACTGAATCCAGAAAGATTATCATTTAAATTTGAAGGAGGGATTAAACAATTCCAAGATAAGCATTAGTTGAGGGAATTTACCTCTCACAAACCAACTGTACAGTGGTTTTTAAAGGGACTGCTCTAGATGGAAGTACTCCTCAGGCCAAATAGATGTCACCAGAGAAAATAAAATCACAGCAAAGAAAGAAACCAATCAAATTCTAACAAAAGACAAAATAAAATCAGTTTTCCACAAAGCAGTCAAGGGAAACACAAAAGAGTACAGAATAAAACACCTTACATATAAAGAGTGGCAGAGGAAGAAAAAGAAGAGAGAGAAATAATCATCAGACTGTGTTTATAACAGCATAATAAGTGAGTTAAAGTTAGACGGTTAGATACTAAAGAAGCTACCCTTGAACGTTTAGTAACCACGAATCTAAAGCATGCAAAGGTAGTAAGTACCTATCTATCAATAATCACCCTAAATGTAAATGGATAGAATGTACCAATCAAAAGACACAGAGTAATAGAATGGATAAAAAAGCAAGACCCATCTATATGCTGCTTACAAGGACTCACCTTAAACCCAGACACACACAGACTAAAACTGAAGGGATGGAAAAAGATACTTCATGCAAACAATAGGGAGAAAAAAGCAGGTGTTGCAGTACTTGTATCAGACAAAATAGGCTTCAAAACAGAAAAAGTAACAAGAGATAAAGAAGGGCATTACATAATGATAAAGGGGTGAGTCCAACAGGAGGATATAACCACTATAAATATCTATGCACCCAACACAGGAGCAACTACATATGTGAAACAAATACTAACAGAATTAAAGGAGGAAATAGAAAGCAATGCATTCATTTTAGGAGACTTCAACACACGACTCGTTCCAAAGGACAGATGCACAAGACAAAATAAGTAAGAACACAGAGGCACTGAACAACACACTAGAACTGATGAACCTAAGAGACATCTACAGAACTCTACACCCAAAAGCAGCAGGATACACATTCTTCTCAAGTGTACATGGAACATTTTCCAGAACAGATCACATATTAGGCCTCAAAAAGAGCCTAGGTAAATTTTAAAAGATTGAAATTCTACCAAACAACTTCTCAGATCACAAAGGCTTAAAACTAGAAATAAATTATACAAAGAAAACAAAAAGCCTCATAAACACATAAAGGCTTAACAAAATGCTCTTAAATAATCAATGGATCAATGACCAAATTAAAACAGCAATATATTGAGACAAATAACAAAAACAGCACAAAGCCCCAACTTCTGTGGGACACAGTGAAGGCAATTCCAACAGGAAAGTATATAGCAATCCAGGCCGATTTAAAGAAAGAAGAACAATCCCAAATGAATAGTCAATAGTCACAATTATAGAAACTGGAAAAAAAAAAGAAAAATGAGGTCCAGAGTCAGCAGAAGTAGGGACATAAAAAAGATTAAAGAAGAAATAAACAAAATTGAGAAGAAAAAACAATAGAAAGAACCAATAAAACCAAGAACTGGTTCTTTGAGAAAATAAACAAAATAGGTAAAACCCTAGCCAGCCTTATTAAGAGAAGAAGAGAATCTACACACATAAACAGAATCAGAAATGAGAAACGAAAAATCATGATGGACACCACAGAAATACAAAGAATTATTAGAGAATACTATGAAAATCGATATGCTAACAAACTGGATAACCTAGAAGAAATGGAAAACGTTCTAGGAAAATACAACCTTCCAAAACTCACCAAGGAAGAAACAGAAAATCTAGACAAACCAATTACCAGCAACAAAATTGAATCAGTAATCAAAAAACTACCAAAAACAAAACCACCGGTCAAGATGGATTCACTGCTGAATTTTATCAGACATTTAGAGAACACATAATACCCATTCTCCTTATAGTTTTCCAAAAAACAGAAGAGGAAAGAATACTGCCAAAATCATTCTATGAAGCCAGCATCACTCTAATACCAAAACCAGGCAAAGACCCAACTAAAAGAAAATTACAAACCAATATCCCTGATGAACATAGATGCAAAAATCCTCAACAAAATATTAGGAAACCAAGTTCAAAAATACGTCAAGAGGATCATAAACCATGATCAAGTGTGATTCATCTCAGGCATGCAAAGATGGTACAACATTCAAAAATCTATCCGCATTATCCACCACATCAACAAAAAGAAGGACAAAAATCACATGATCATCTCCATAGATGCTGAAAAAGCATTCGACAAAATACAACATCCATTCATGATAAAAACACTCAACAAAATGGGTATAGAGGGCAAGTACCTCAACATAATAGAAGCCATATATGACAAACCCACAGCCAACATCTTTTCACCTAAGATCAGGAACGAGACAGAGATGTCCACTCTCCCCACTTTTATTCAACATAGTACTGGAGGTCTTAGCCACGGCAATCAAAAAAAACAAAGAAATAAAATGCATCCAGATTGGTAAGGAAGAAGTCAAACTGTCCTTGTTTGCAGATGATATGATATTGTACATAGAAAACCCTAAAGAGTCCACTCCAAAACTACTAGAACTAATAACTGAATTTAGCAAAGTTGCAGGATACAAAATTAATACACAGAAATCTGTTGCTTTCCTATACACTAACGATGAACTAGCAGAAAGAGAACTCAGGAAAACAATTGCATTCACAATTGCATCAAAAAAATAAAATACCTAGGAATAAACCTAACCAAGGAAGTGCAAGACCTATACCCTGAAAACTATAAGACACTCTTAAGAGAAATTAAAGAGAACACTAACAAATAGAAATTCATCCCATGTTCTTGGGTAGGAAGAATTAATATTGTCAAAATGGAAATCCTGCCTAAAGCTATCTACAGATTCAATGCAATCACTATCAAAATACCGAAAGTATTCTTCAAAAACTGGAACAAATAGTTCTAAAATTCATATGGAACCACCAAAGACCCCAAATAGCCAAAGCAATCCTGAGAAGGAAAAATAAAGTGGGGGTATCTTGCTTCCCAACTTCAAGCTCTACTACAAAGCCACAGTAATCAAGACAATTTGGCACTGGCACAAGAACAGACCCACAGAACAGTGGAACACAATAGAGACTCCAGACATTAACCCAAACATACATGGTCAATTAATATATGATAAAGGAGCCATGGACATACAATGGGGAAATGACAGCCTCTTCAACAGCTGGTGTTAGCAAAACTGGAAAGCTACATGTAAGAGAACGAAACTGGATCATTGTCTAACCCCATACACAAAAGTAAATTCAAAGTGGATCAAAGACCTGAATGTAAGTCATGAAACCATAAAACTCTTAGGAAAAAACATAGGCAAAAATCTCTTGGACATAAACATGAGCAGCTTCTTCAGGAACATATCTTTCCACGCAAGGGAAACAAAAGCAAAAATGAACAAATGGGACTATATCAAGCTGAAAAGCTTCTGTACAGCAAAGGACACCATCAATAGAATAAAAAGGCATCCTACAGTATGGGAGAATATATTCATAAATGATAGATCCTATAAAGGGTTGACATCCAAAAAATATAAAGAGCTCATGCACCTCAATTAAAAAAATGCAAATAATCCAATTAAAAAGTGGGCAGAGGATCTAAACAGACACGTCTCCAAAGAAGAAATTCAGATGGCCAATAGGCACATGAAAAGATGCTCCATATTGATAACAATCAGAGAAATGCAAATTCAAACCACAATGAGTCATCACCTCACACCAGTTAGGATGGCCAGTATCGAAAAGTCTAAGAACAATGAATGCTGGTGAGGATGTGGAGAAAGGGGTACCCTCCTACACTGCTGGTGGGAATTTAAATGAGTTCAACCATTGCAGAAAGCAGTATGGAGGTTCCTCAGAAAACTCAAAATAGAAATACCACTTGACCCAGGAATTCCACTCCTAGAAATTTACCCTAAGAATGCAGGAGCCCAGTCTCAAAAAGACATATGCACCCGTATGTTTATTGCAGCACTATTTACAATAGCCAAGAAATGGAAGCAGTCTAAGTGTCCATCAGTAGATGAATGGATAAAGAAGATGTGGCACATATACACAATAGAATATTATTCAGCCATAAGAAGAAAACAAATCCTACAATTTGCAACAACATGGATGGAGCTAGAGGGTATTATGCTCAGTGAAATAAGCCAGGCAGAGAAAGACAAGTCCCAAATGATTTCACTCATCCATGGAGTGTAAGAACAAAGAAAAAACTGAAGGAACAAAACAGCAGCATACTCACAAAACCCAAGAATGGACTAACAGTTACCAACAAAAATGGGACCTGGGAGGGTGGGTGGAAAGGGAGGGAGAAGGGAGAAAAAGGGGCATTACAATTAGCACACATAATTTGGGGGGGTGCACGGGGAAGGCAGTACAACACAGAAGACAGGTAGTGATTCTATAGCATCTTACTACACGAATGGACAGTGACTGTAATGGGTTAGATGATGGGGACTTGATAATGGGGGGAGTCTAGTAACCATATGTTGCTCATGTAATTGTACATTAATGATACCAAAATTAAAAGTAAATAAAAAATTTCTAAAAATCAGCAGATTATTGGAGAGTGCTAGAGTATGAGTAAACTGTTTCCATGAGGGTCCTTATGAAGCAATGTAACCCCTGTGATGAAATAGGAAATTCTCTTTCCATTGTACTAATCCTTGCCTCCATCTTCTACTAGCAGAATCAGAGGATAGCAGGAGATAGCAGCCCATGGCATTCTAAGTGAGTGAGTTCACTTACAAGGAGTAACTGTTTGAAGAAGCAAAGATTTGTCAGATTTTTCTGTGTGATAATTACATCCAAATCAATGGCATGTGAGATACATCTTTTGGGGGATTTCCTGATATAACGGGTTTACTCTGAAAAGTAAAATGTCTTGCCTGAAGAATGGTGTAACATGAGAGTACCTAACATGTGAGCATACATGGATTTACATAAGTCCTATTTGTAGCCACAGACAGGCAAGCTGGGTGATCTCAGGATTATATATAAATACACCAAAGGGAAGAAGTGCTTCAATATTGTGTGAATTGATTTATAACTGTGGAGAGTTTCCCATTTTGGAAGTTTCTTGGTAGTATAGATTAAATAGATGTCCTCCAAATAACTTTATATGGAAAATACCAGGGAGTCCATGTCAGCCAGAACACCTTGGTTTCAGACACCACACTGCAATTGTAAAATGAACCCATACTTATTTCATCATAAATTCTTAGAATATTCTAAGAGAGCAAAGTCAACAATCATCAATTAAAATTTTCCCTGAAAATTTTATAAAGTCATAAAAATCCAGACCCTGGAGTCATGAAAATCCAGACCCTGGAGTCGTGAAAGAGGTCTGCTTTCTCTCTGGTGGGATGGGATATCACTGGCCTGCATCAACTAGAATAAATGATTCTTGCTTCCAATAAGCATTCAAAACGTATCTGGGAAGTCTTCACATTACATTTGGGATAAAGGAAGGAAAGATTGCTATTTTGTTTGTTAAGATATCAATTTGTGCTTTATGGAGAAAAATCCCCACAGGCAAAGTATGCAATCTCAGAAGGAGACAGAAGAGGACAACAACAACTTTGCATAATAATGTAAAGGGCCATCTTCCTAAAGGCAATATAATTTCCAAAAGTTTTCACTCCCCAAAATGAAGACAATGATTTATCTTAAACTGATTTGTACTGTTATTTCTTTGATATATATATATATATAGGTTTTCCTTGGGATTGTATGTATCTGAATGTTCAAATGTGTTTTGTCTAAGAGCTATCCACCAGCAGGGGAGAATATCAGAAATACCAAATTTAGAGCAGGGCAGGAGGAAGGACAGGACCCCAGAAACTCACTGTAAACTCAGGATTTCTAGGAAGCATTTTGTCCAATTCCCTCTATTTTGCTCAAGCTCCTATCAAACCCCACAGGTTGTTATTCCAGACTTCATAACTCAGACACTGCAAACAGACTGCCATGGAGTATTATCCCGCTGGCGAAAGGAGTGATGTATGTCATTCTGAGAGGATAAGCAAGGGTAGGATTTTCCTGAGGTACACGCTTGCATTCTAAGGAAAAGAAAGCAGACTTTCTCTTAGGGTGACTACAAAAAAAGGAAAAAATAAAATTGTATGTTCCCAACAGGAAACTGTATGATAGGTAGAGTTTTTCTTATCTTTAGTCCTTAAGACTCTAGAAAAGTCATCTTAACATCTAATTTCCAAGTCTACCTCCCCCCCAACTTAATGTTGTAATTCCCTATAGATACTTATCCCCCACATTTCCACTACTTATGTTATACATTAAAATCCACTGTTAGCGCAAAAATACCATGCTAATTCTGTAGTTGCAGGCAGAAATCATAGCAAAGAGTGGAAGCAAAGGCTGGTTGGAAGAGTGACCACAAGGAACCTACGGTCGGGAGAGGGAGAGACGATACTACATCCCACTTCAGATCAGGAGGAAGACAGACTCACTCTCCTTTGTCCAAATGCTCTGGAAGAAGTTTTTTGAAAGGAAGAGGTAGGTTTGGGGTGGGTAGCTAGAACCCAGCATTTGGTGGCATATGGGCTATCTCATTAATACATATTTGGGTTACAAAAACAGAGTTACATAAATGAAATATTTAATTAAAAAATGATTTATAGGAAGTGTACATATATTTCAACAGATATTCAGTAAAACTAGGTATTAATTTGAAAAGCAATGCATTTCAAATATTCCCCCTAAAATCTTTTGTTTTGTAGAATATTTTGACAGAATTACATTAGAGGTAAAATCTTGTTGCACAGCTTCATAGCACCCTGTAATAGTTTCATGTGGTTTCTCCTTCTGCTCCTTCCCTCTCTGTAAGTCCCTTAGCTCAGCCCTATTGCAAAATTATGGGACTCGATTTTGCTGCTGTCCCATATTTAAATGACGTCCCCACCAACAAGGTCCCAGTCTTCAGTCAACTGTTAGAAATGAGTCACCCTAACTTTCTTATGTGGAGGGACAGCAATGCTTTATTTTTCACATCATTGGTAGTTCTGTGGTAGAATCAACCATGAGTAGCTCATAACATGTTGACTCAGTCAGTCTCAAAATACCCTCACTTCCTATAGCCTAGTTAAAACAGCTTTTTTAAATGTCCTTCTATGTGATTCAGGGCTCTGAAACAGCAGGCCAGCTCTAGAGAAAGATGCTTATCACACAGTCTAAATCCTCCCTATTTCTCATTAGTAGTCTTAAAATGATTATTATTTATTATCTCTCTTGCTGTATCAGTGGGGAAGTTGTAGATTTGTAAGAAAAAGAAAAGAAATGAGCATTTGGAGATGTGAAATTGAGAATCTCAGATTCTGAGGTCTGGGGCTTTAGACACATTACAGACAGTCCCCAACTTACAATGGTTCAACTCATGATTTTTCAACTTTATGATGGTGTAAAATCAATACACACTGAATTTTGAATTTTGATCTTTTCCTGGGCTGGTGATATGCAATACAATACCTTCTAGTGATGCTAGGCAGGGGCAGCAAGCCACAGCACCCTGTCAGCCTGCCATGCGATCACAAGGGCAAACGACCAGTATACTTGCGACCAATCTGTATCCATACAACCATTCTGTTTCTACCTTTCAATATAATATTCAATAAATTGTATGAGATATTCAACACTTTATGACAAAATAGGCTTTGTGTTAGTTGTATCTGCCCAACTGTAAGCTAGTGTATTCTAAACATATTTAAGGTAGGCTAGACTAAGTTGTGATGTACAGGAAGGTATATTAAATGCATTTTGACTTAAGATATTTTCATTCTATGATGGGTTTATCTGGATGTAACTCCATCATTAAGTGGATGATCTGTACTCTTAAAAATGAGTTTCTGACCTTTGCATCTCTTCTTTCTAGGCCAGCAAGGGTAAATGTATGTCTTTGTATCTCCCATGGCACCCATAGCAGTGCTAGTCCTACACCAGTTCTCAGTAGATATAAACTGTATAGACAGATCCTTGCAATAGAATTTAATCTGTATCTATCAGATTGGGATTCCTCTGCAAACTTCTCCACAAAATAGGAAGTTCAATTTCTCCCAGTTGCCAAAAAAATAACATAAGACCATGAGACCACTGTCTGTGGGGCGAGGGTCATCAAGGTTGTCCACCCTCTGCAAATGGATAGTGTCAGATACCTATGTTCATATACAGAAGAAACTGCTTCTTCTATTCCAAACTATATTGGTCTTTTCAGTAAAGTTAATGTAACTAGAATAAAGGCCAAAATTATCATCATTAGCCCTTCAGATTTTAATGGTATTAAGATTTTTACTGAAATAAGAAAATTTTACCTTGGTCAGCCAATTGCATACTAATAAAATACAACACCATTGCTATAGGCTCACAATAGGAAATCTACAGTGAACTCGAAATCAATTAATTTATTAGCAAACTAAGTGAAGTCTTCTGAAGTAAACTCTTCTACTTCTCTTTTGAATTGTGCTGGGGATGGCCAAAACTCAGGTGCATATTTTGGTACCAGTTTTTTATTATGCCTTCCCTTTCCAAATCTCTAAATAAAATGTAACAGATCTCATATTGTGTGTGAGAAGAGCAGAATTGTGTCTTGCTCCCCCATACCCCCATCCATCTGCCATAGCAACTGAGCACCACAGTCATGAGTTGGCTGACTCTCTTCATTAAAAACAGTTCTTGAAAGGAAAGGCAGCTTGTCTCCCTAGTAACATTACCAGTGCAAAGTTCATTACCTTTTTAAAAGACAGTTAAGAGGCAGACTCTAGATTTGAAGGTAGTCATCTGATTGAGGAGGCAATTTGCTAAGTCTCATATGACACCAAAACTAAATCTGAAAGCTTATCTAGACAAATTCCAAATGATGTTTGGGTTAATAAGGGGTACAAGGGGACATAAGATGTGAATATTCTGCATCTCATTTAGCCATGGCAAGTATTAACCTCACTGACTTAAATATTTATGTTTCTAGCTGTTTGAATTTAAAATTAAAATGTTCTTTTCCCTTTTTTCTCTTGGCTTATCCCCTTTTCAGACCAAATGCTACCTTCTTTAAGGCCTTCCCTGATGTACTTCTTCACTCTCACCAACCAACACACTTTTCTGTAATTATAATCTTTTCACTTCCCATAGAACATATATCACAAACTATGATTAAATATTTCTTTGTTAACTATTTACTGTCTTTATCACTAGACCACTATTTTAGGCTCTCAAAAAATGTATGTTGCATGAATAAATACATTTAAACATAAAAAGTCAAAGACATACTCATTTTTTAACCTTTCACCCTTCTGTAGAAGATTAACCCTTAACATTCATATAACCCAACTTATATTTTAACATAACCAGGAAAATTTAGAAAATGATATAATTAGGAAATAAAGACACAAAAGTACACTCCATACATTTATAGTAAAATGAGTACACACTTCCTACATATTTTCTGATGAAGTATAATATGAATTTTCTTTATTGTTTGAGAATATTCAAATATTCTCTTACAGAGCACCAAGCAAATGGAATGAATGAAACCCAGATATGTGTTAAGCAAAGAAAAATCAGTTCATAAAACATGGTAGATATAAAGTAAATCAGATCACAAGTGCTAACTATTGATAAGATAGAGGGCCCAAGCTGTAGTATAAATATGTAAGAGGCTCTCAATCTTCATGAGGTCTTAAATCACTGGTGAAAATCATTCTCATACTACATCTCCAAGGCAAACTCACAAAACTGCAGGCTTATTGCAAGTTTCATTTCTGGGTCAGATGTAAGTGCTCCTCCTTCTCTCTGAGTAAGCAGTGTGTTGTGGTCATCCAGCTTTATATGACCACATCTATCCATCTGTTTTTTTGGATATGGCAATTTTCTCTCAAGTTCTGAAGACCCATTTGCCCACCTGTTGTCATACCCTAAGCAGGAGATAATAGAAAAGAAAAGAACAAGGTTAAAAAAATGTGAACCCCTGTAATGGCCAGCTCATAATTACTCAAGCCCACAGGAAATGAATAAGAAGCAGAGAAACAAATGGTAGAAAATTACATTTTCCAACTCTTCCTGCTACAGGCCAGAGAGATGGGCCAGTTAGGGTAGACTAAGGAGCCCCTTCTTAAACACTAAACTCAAAAGTGCTTTCCCTTATTCTCCTATTAGTATTAAATGGGGGAAAACACAAATTATATACAGGCTTTCTCAGTTCAGACTCCCTGCCACTGTCCACAGGGACAGGTCAAGGACTGCTGAATATACAAACAGTGTAGGCAACTTTAAGGAGGCCAGATGCAGCATGTGGCGACCTCCTTGTTGGATTTATTTCCATATACATTCAGATTAGGCAATAATGGAATATCCTAAAAGACAACCCACTTCTGGGGCTGTCTGGGATCCTGCTTTGGGCTACAAGAGGTGACCACAAGAGTTACAGCATGTACAGCAGGCAGGAGTTAAACAAATAACAGCAAAAGCTATTCTTCCTAACAACCACACGAACCCATAAAGTTTGATTTCATTTTCCTAACTCCCTTCCCTAAAGAATGTGCATTCCCAAATGATACAATAGGATCAATGGTATTTAAATAGTCTCCTTTTCTCAACTCCAACCCAAATCCTATATATCCTAACTTTACACTGTGAAGATATTAATGATCAATTATTTTATATAAACCTCATATTTATCCTATACTGTTAAAGAATTCAGTTTCACCATCTTCTTTGCTATATCCTGTTTCCTAGAATATTGAATTGAGTCAACAGTTCATATTTCCACTTGTGGAACAGAAAAAAAAAGTATGAAACAACCATGTTGCCACAGATGCACATACTAACATGTCATAATTACTTACAGAACTCTGCAACATCTTGGGAAAGCCATGCCTTGGACCATGAGAGAAACCCAAGCCTAATTATATGCTTGCTCACTCTATTTAAAGGCTTTAGATGCCTCAAACTTCAAATATTTGCTTAGATCTGGGAAGACTCCAGAAAAAAACCAAAGTACTTTCTGTATAAATAACCAAAAACCAGTGGGAACCTTCAACAGTTACATTGTGCGTGGCTGGACAGGAATCTGTTAACAGAAAACAGAGCCCTCACATTGAACTTTCCTGTAACCTATTTCAAAGCTGCTTAGTAATAATTTCACCACAAATGGACAAAAGTATCACACCATTTTAGAACTGGAAGGAAACCTTGTGATAACTGCCCCAAACATTTTATCCTACCATTGAGCATATTCAAGTACAGAAAGGTTAGATGATATGGTTACAGCCCCATAGATATTGAAACCACAGAGCCATAACTTTTTAATTCCTTGCCTAACACTGACCACTACAGATAAACTGCCTCTAATTCCTGGGGATGGTGGGAGTTACTGAGTGGATGGGCAGGATGGTTAAACAGGTTTGATATACACAATTGTTCAGCACTGTCTCAGTTTTAGCACTGAAAGTCTCAGTTCTGGGAAACCGCTCAGTCCCAGGCAAACCAGGATGGTTAGTCACTCAAGTTTTGAGTTAATAACTGACTGATAAGGAGGGTTTAGGGTTTGTAGTAAGTTGATACCTCTTAGTATCAGTGAAATGAGCAGGATAAGGTTACAAGCTTTCTGGTTCTATGTAGAGGCTAGGGAGGGAAGACTTTGGGAAGAGGATTTCTTAGCCCAGGAATGTGCATGGTATTAAATCAGTATTAAATGAATGAAATACTGTTAAATGAGTAAGTGCAGTAGTGAGGTGAAAAATTACACTGATGCAATGATAGGTTCAAGGTACAAGCCAGTGAGGCTATCTTTGGTAAGCAGAAAAATGACCTCCCAAAATTTCCATGTCCTAATCCAAGTCCATAAACTATTTATACTACATGGTAAGGGAGCATTAAGGGTGCATATGGAATTAACATTGCTAATTACCTCCCTTTAAGATAAAGTGATTGTACTTGATTGGCCTAATATAATCACAAGTGTCCTTAAATAGCAAAGGAGGACGCAGAAGGGTCTGGCAGAATTAGAGGGAAGGCATTGTGAGAGACTCAATCTGCCACTGAAGAGTTTGAAAATGAAAAGGGGCCAAAAGCTAAGGAATTAGGGTTGAGCTGCAAAATCTGGAAAAAGAAACAAATTGATTTTCCCCTACAGCCTCCAGAAAGGAACATAGAACTGTTAACACACTGATTATAGCCCAGTGAGACCCAAAATGGATCACTGACCTTTAAAACTGTTAAGATAATAAATCTGAGTTGTTTTAAGCCACTAAGTTTGTGTTAATTTATTACAGCATTAATAAAAAGACTAATACACTATTCCCCAGGTAAAAAAGCAGAATAGCTCACGGGTCAAATTAAAATGCCAAATCAAATGGTTTATTAAAGGAACTTAAAACACATAGTAAGAAGAAAGGGAAAGAGATTGTCTTGCCAATTGGTTTCAGCCCCAGGCAAGTTCGCTATGGATTCAATGTGACCAAAGAAATTGACAGCAAAACGTTCTTTGGGACGAAAGGGTTTATTACCTGGCTTGTTCTCCCAGCGGTAGGTTGAGCACTAGCATTTCTGCCTCCACCCAGAGCACTGGGCCTAGCTCTCTACAAAGCACAATAATAGCTTATTGCCTGAAGGTGTGGAAGCGGAAGCCTAACAAGAGGCCAGTTATATCATCAGGTGGTTTAAGTTCAGTGAAGATCCTGGCCATAGGAACCCCAACTTCCCCACACTCCACCCCTCCAGGATTCTCGCCTTACAACCTACACACTTTCAATCTTACGCAATGGTCCCTGTGTGAAAAATCTGGAGCACTGTAACCAGATTCCACAATAGCAACAGAGGATAACAACAACTTAGAGATAATAAAAATTAAGATACAGCAAGATTTTGATACAGTTAACAAAAATTATAATAACCCTCAAGCCAAAGGAGGTTTCTAATAACAAAAAATCATAATAATCCTCAAGACAGAGGAAATTCCCAATCCACAAAAACTTTAGGGGCAATAAGACACATTTCAATGCCACCAACAAAGGCAAATCTTGTCCATCAGGTAGGATGCATGCAAGAGAGCGGTCCTGTGATAGGACGGTAGCAGGAAGGGGGTCCCTTCCAGGTCTAGTATACCATACTTTTACTCCTTTCCCTGTGGGGGTTACTGAAGGGTCTAGATATAGTGCTACTGGAGGTGCATGCACTGGCCATAATGATATAACAAAACTCCCAGGTAAGATGCTCCTACCTTCTGGCTGTTCAGGATATACTACTGTGACCTTTGGCGGCCACTCTGTTGTTATTCCAGGAATACACAGGAGGCTAGCTGGCTAGCTTCCAGGCCTTGTCCCCAAGGTGCCAGGAGAGCCAGTCATCATTTGTCCATATGTTGAAAGATCCAAGGCCACGTCCACTCAGTGGAGTCTCTGGGGTTCATTGCAGTTGGTGCTGGCAGCAAGATGTTATTCTGGTGGTCAAACCTCGGCTTCAGTGATTCTTCCTTGGCCTGTTAGTTGCAGTTGTATATGGGAGGCAGCCATATGTGTTAACATGTCTATGGGGCTCAGGGCTCCCTTTCGGGGTCTCTCATTCAAACGCCATAGCACAGTTCATAAGTGGACTGACCATCCCCACAGACTATTGGTATCTGACTTTAGTCCAGATTTTAACAAGCCATTGTACCTCTCTATCATGCCTGCTGCAGTAGGATTGTATGGCACATGAAACTTCCATTTGATTCCCAGCTGTCGCACCCATTCTTGCAGTGTATGTGTAGTAAAATGGGTGCCCTGATTACTCTCAATTACCTGTGGTCGGCTATAAGCAGCAAAGACACTCCAGGCCTCTTTTGGTCATCTCCTGGTCTGCACAATGGGTAGGAAAAGCAACCAGAAGTCCAGTAGCTGTGTCCACACAGTCATTACATACCGATATCTTTCTGATATAGGTAGAGGCCCAATATAGTCTATCTGCCACCTGACAAGGGGTACAGGACCCTTAGCTATTATCCAATGTTGCTGTGGAACTCAGTGTAAGTCGCTTTTGGAGCACATGACACACTCAGGCTGGGCTCTACTAAATTTTTCAAAGGTCAGAGGCAAGCCTCACCAATGGACTGCAGCCCGCATTGTCTTTTGCCACACATGCAACAAACGCTGATGTAACCATTGAACATCAGAAGCAGGCTTTCCTTCTAACCAACGTATTTGGGCCAATATACCTGCTTCATCATTTCCTGGGGATGCCAGTGGCAAATGACCGGTCACATGGTATACTGTAATTCTTTTAGTCTGACCACAGGCCCATAGTCTTGCCACAATTCTTGCCCCCCAAAGGGGTTGGTGACCAACCAGCCAGTTGGCATGGTACTAGGTTGGTAGCCACAGAGTCAAGCTCCAATAGACAGCCTAGCTGTCAGTGCAGACAACTATTGGGGAGGGTTCCTGGCTGATCACAAGCCACACACCTGCAACTCTGTCCATTGGCAGCTCTTCCCCTCACCATCTTCCATCCATATTGTCTCAGTCTTAGGATGGAAAGTATGGCCTTCCATTTTGGGGACCTCCCACAGCTGGAGCCATCTGTGTACCAAGCATCTTTGAGTATAGGGGCTCTTCCCTCCCGATAGGGACTCTCTGCTACTAATGGTTCAAAAGCAAGTTCTTCCTGCTTTTCACTAATATATGTCACCAGCCCCAATAAGCGTTGGAGTTCTTCACTCAAGGGGCTACTAGAGAGGGCACTATGCTGCTGTAGGTAAGCACCCCACTTGGCTAGTGTGGGTGTTTGTGCCACACCACTCCTTGGCTTTTGTGTCCAGTCTGGTACCCAATCCAAGATGGGATAGGTGGTTATTACCTTTATCAGGGCCATTCCAGTGATGGGTTCTGTAGCTAGCAAGGTATGATACATGGCAGCCAGTTGTTTATCTATCAACGTGTATCATACCTCTGCCCCTTTCCAGAGTTGTGACCAGAACCCAATAGGTTGGCAAGGTCGCTCAAGCCGCTGCCAGAGACCCCAGCCATAACCGTCTTCAGTCACATGAACATGCAGCTCACAGGCCTTGATGGGTCTACCACACTCAAGACCTGCACGGCCTTGACTGCCCGTTTTGCTATAGTGAAGGCAGATGTACATGTCTCATCCCAGTCCCACCTGATGCCCTTTCATACCAACCGGTATAAAAAGGCTTCAGGATTTGTGCCAAGTGCAGGATAAACACTCTCCAGTAGCCTAGAAGGCCCAGAAACTCCTGTAGCAATGATACAGTTGTAGGGGTAAGAAAGGCCTGGACTTTATCTATAACTGCTTCTGGTATAACTTTGGTCTTACCCAACCAGACAACCCCCAAGAATTTGACAGACAAACCAGGTTCCTGAAACTTGGTACTGTTCACAGCCCATCCTTTCTCCTTTAAATGCTGCAGCAGTCTAGGTGCTGCACCTTCTAGATCTGAAAGAGAATTGGACGTGAGCATGACATCATCAATATAATGGTACAGCTGCACCATTGGCAGGGTCTCCCATGAAGCCAAGTCCTGGGCATACAATCCATGGCAGATGGTGGGGCTGTGGAGGTATCCCTGTGGAAGGATGGTGAAAGTCCATTGCCGTCCTTCCCACATGAAGGCAAACTGTTCCTGACTTTCCTGCTCAATGTCAATGGAAAAGAAGTCATTAGCAAGATCTGCCATGTAATGGTATGTTCCTAGTTCATGGCTGAGGGTATCTATCAAGCCTTCAATAGAGGGGACAGCAGCATTCATAGGGGGTATCATTTTATTCAGTTCTCTGTAATCCACAGTCATACACCAGGAGCCATATGGCATTTTTACTGGCCACACTGGGGAATTGAAAGGACTATGGGTGGGCTTTGTAATACCCACATTTTCCAGCTCCTGGAGTTTCTCCAATCTCTTTATGCCCTCCAGGCAGTTTGTACTGTTTGGTATTAGTCACCCACTGAGGCACAGGCAAAGCTATGGGTGGGTGCTTAGCATGTCCCCTCAGAACTGCCTTCACTAAACATACTCTCAGTATGAACTTACCTGCAGTGGTCTGCAACCATAGACCCTGCAGGATATCAATCCCCAAAATATATTCAGGGATAGGAGATATATACACAGTATACTCTTTTGGGGGTAGATGCCCTATTCCCAAAGAGATTTGGGCTTTTTTCACTCAGCCTTACCTCCATATCCATCTATGATAGTGGGGGTCCTGGGGAACTGCTCAGGGTTACCATGAATCAGTGAACATTCAGCCCTTGTGTCCACCAGAGCCAGGACACGTTGCATGTTCACTGGGGACCAATGGATAGCTATTTCAACATGTGACATCCAGTAACCCCTGGTCTCTCAGGGCAGATACCTTGACCTTCCACTCAGTCAAACCATGTTCCCCAATCATCTTCTTGTGTGGGCTCAAGTGAGGTTGGCTCGCTCTCCAGCAGGAAGTCTTGCAAACACACAGGCCGGACTCATGGCTCTGTCTCTGACCTCTCCTCTTTGGTCTTAATAGCTGGAACTGCTGCTCTGGTTTCAGCTGTTGCCATAGCTCCAGTAAGATCCTATTTGACTTCCCATCTAATTTCCTTCCATCTGCTCCTGCCTGTATTAAATCAACCCACATCTGGGTCCTCGTAACTTTCATGGGGCCCTGTAAATTCTTCTGGTGAGTAACAGGTCTTATTTCTTTCTGGGTTCTCATTGCTTCAGCCTCTCCTAAGTCTGCTACTGTACATGTCACCTTGCTTATGGGCTGCCCTAAGTGAGGGGAAAGAATGGCCACTAGAGACCCAAAGAGGGATGTAAGAGCCATTTGAAGTACAATATTTCTCATCCCAGTAGTGAAAATCTCTTCATCTGGGCCATAATTCTCTGGACTGTAGATGGCATTTCTTACGCCTAGCTCTCATAACACTGGTTGGAGCTCAGCATACGTCTGCCATCTAACAGGAAAGGATGATAGATCACCCAGATTGGGCCACACAGCACAAAGTGCAGCCATAAGCCAATCAAGGAGGGAGTGACTGGGGTCTGATACGCATTTTGTAATCTCTGCCTCAAGGCGGGCTGCACTGTCAGGGAAGTCATCTTTCCCATCTCTGATCCCAACAGAACAAGTGAGAATCCTGGACACAGGAACCCCAACTTCCCCACAGAGATGAAGTCAGTTAATACAGGGTACAAGTGTACTACTGAAGTCTCAGGTACACAGTATTTACATATTGTGCCCCTCTTTCTGCCATATCAGCCTCCCAGTCACTCCAATGGTGTAGTTATGAGAGTTAGTTAAGATACCAGCAAAAGTGTTCATGGAATGAAGGTGCCCTGGGCCAGTGATACACAGTGGCAAGGCACAGGGACAACCTGGCCACAGCTGGTGACCAATTAACCTGATGAACAGCCACGGGTTTCATTTGTGTTTCTTAGGCAGAAGGTAGATGGGACCAAAATGGTGTCACCAAAAAGTGGCCACATTAAGACCTCACAATACTGAGTGTCCATGCATATTTACTGTACCCCAAATATTTAGTGTCTCTTGTATATTTTGGGTTTCAAGAACATTTAGTGCTCAGGTACATTATGTGTAATTAACAGTAGTTTATGAATATTAATTATCTCTTGGTTCACCTAACCTTTCCATTTAATAAGTGCTATCTTTACTACTTATTATACTTCACACATCTTATGAGTTTCATACAGCTCACCTGTATTTTTGTTTTCTGTAGCAGAATCGGATATTCTCAAACAAAAGAATAAATGCACATTACACCTGTGAAGAGGACCAACTATGAGGTGTTTCAAGGCTGACCCAATGGAATGACATTCTCAAGACTTGCCTCAGTTCTTGTAAACATGCCTACCACTGTCACTCCTTTGAATTTCTCAAAGGGCAATTTCACAAGAGGACCTTTTTTTTAAGAAAGAGAAGTTTTTTCTTCTTCAAATCTAGAAATTCACCTGCTCAGCTCCCCCACTCCATGCTAGAAAACCAATATTTAAGGGTAGGCTTAGTTCCTTTAATCATTGGAAGCACCTGTTATTTAGCATAAAGGAACATGTATCTCCGATCATTGTGCCTTGCCCTTTGAGGGGAACCATGGGACAGTTCAAAGGACAAGGCTCTGAATTTCAGGAAACAGGACACTGGTCCACCTTTTTGCCCCTAAACAGCTCTGTGACAATAGTCCACTCATTTTCACATTCAAGCTCCTGTTTTCCTCATATGATTCCCCTGTGGGAGTCACACAGAGAATTTCTATGACCATATTCAATCATATCAACTAACTGCCAACACCTACTCCTGCCCCTGCATTTGCTTAAATATTAGTAGTTTGAGGCTCTGATGCTGCCTTTACTGAGAGCCTTAAAAATACTAAAATAAAATTCATAACCAAATGCAAGTCTCACAGTCACATATAATAATTTTACATACAAACCAGACAAACAAAACAAAGTTACGTTAGCATTTTAACTTTCTAGAAACCACTGAAATATGGTTAATTTAGCCTTTTTTAGTTTTTAAAATCATGATTTGGATCATAGTTCAAGTGGCTAACAGATCTTAATTTTGAAAAAGAAAATTAAAAATATCCAAAAATTAGCCACAAGCTGTAACCTACACACAGGTGCAAAAGGCATTAAAAATCAGCAGCCAACTTTTTCAAATAAACGAACACACATTATAGACACAGTTATCCCAAAGATCTGTTCATGGCTGTGTTATCTTTGCAGTTAGAGCATTCTCATGCATTAGCTCCAGTGCTGCAGCTTATTTCTTAACAAATTTCTGGTGCTGTGTACCTGAAAATATCTGCTCACAGTGCTTTGCAGAAATTACTCAACCAGGTCTTTAGTCAAATTACTCTTCTTGAAACTAAAACATCCTCTTGCTTTTCTTCTTCCTTAAGAGATAGTATTTTATAATCCTTCAATCTATTCCTTTCCTTTTTTTCTCTTTTCTGAATAAGATCTCTAAAGAGGTGAAGGTCAGATTTGGACTAATGCCCCTATGAGGATTTCTTGAGAAGGAGGCGAGTGAGAAAATGAGGTGATCAGAATCCTACAGAAATGAGCCCCTCTGTCCCACAGCAGCAGATGGCAGCCTGCTCTCAGGCTGGACAAGTCACATACTATAAGAGGGATATCTGAAAACCTACCTAACAGGATCCTAGTTGTTCTGTTTGCTGAACTCAGAGCTCAGACTTTGAGTTTAGCTGAAAACACTAAATTCACTGGAAACTTAATTTACAAAATTTTCTTATTAAGAAATATACTACCTGATTCCTTAACCTTCTCTGAAAGGCAAAAGGCAAAAAGAAACTCCAAATGCACAAAAAAAATAAAATGCTACCTCTAAACTTGCATCAGTTCTGGCTAATTAAACTGGGTGTCATATATCCAACAAGTACTCTCCTTTGTTACTCCTGTCACCCTCAGTGATGATTTTAAAACACTGCCCAAAAAAAGCTGCACAAGAGATTTCTTCATATAAAAGAGCTTCTTTAAAAATATATTTTGCCTGTTTCTATAGGAACTTTGCACCCTGGACAAAAATGGCATCGTCACATTTGCCTCTCTCAAACAGTAGCATGAACTAAAATTCCCTACTTGTGTTTTAAATGTACTTTCTCCTTTGTATATTTCTCACTGCACCTCTACATTATCTTCCAGTTTCAAAGTTTCCTCCAGTAGAAATGTAGGTGATATCAGAAATACACACACATATGCAGTCATATTGATATATATATATATGTGTGTGTGTGTGTGTGTGTGTGTATATATCCAATATATATATACAACATATCCAATGTATGTATATATCCAATATAAAATGTGTGTGTGTGTGTGTGTATATATCCCTGAAAATAAGTCCATGTCTTCTGTGTTTATGCACTCACTGACTGACACTTGTATCAGGGTAAAGGTTTCTGATGCTTCTGATATGTCGTCTTAGAACTGCAAAGTTAAAAATGAGCCAACACCACAAATTCGATTTGCCTTTTAAGACTTTTCTGGCATAGGATCAAAGAGGAGGAAAAAGAAAAGCCCAAGATAAAGCTTAAAACTATGAAGCTTGCACAAAAGCATGAGAACTGAAAAGTCTGTTTGTAGTCGAAGCAACTTTGACAACTGCTGGCAGCCACAGAAACAAGGCCTCCAGTCTAGTTCAAATTTCAGGAATGAAAGGGAAAGGCAGATGTTTCAGGTACTGAAAATGTATTTACAATCTAAACTCTCCACATCTTACTGAGGACTGACCTTTAAAAAAATTCACATTGCTACACACTTCATTTGAAATAAGTAAACAGAGCCACAAAAAGGAGAGTTAGTCTATGGAGTTTGTCTACTGGAATTACTTTCGCAATAAAGAGAGAAGAGGAAAATTCCTTAGGTTAATGTATAAACCACATACCACTTACAGAGAAGTGCGATTTTAGGTTCTGCTAAGACATGTATAAAAAGAAATTTTTTTCAGAGAGGCTTGTTCATAAACAAAACATGAGCTTGCCCAGCATTACCCAGATGCCAGACATCTGTCACTTCACAGATGTCCCCTCAATAACTCTCCCAAACAACGCTGCTCCTCTGCAGGCTACAAGGACAATGAGTCCACACTGATGAATTTGCCACAGTGTCCCGGGAAGAATTTACTACCCAAAAATCAAAATCGTAATTACAATTTACCTAAGAGTGATTTTTTTTTTTTTTTTTACTAAATGGTTTTCTCTACATTTTCAACTGACCTTTATGGATCTGCAAGATAAGCCTACAAATAATTATTAAATACCGAGGTTTTAAAAGTAAATCATGGCAGCAGAGCATGACTTCTCTGTGTCTAGTAAGTACATTTGAGATTTTGTGCAACTTTTCTTTCCTTACCTTTTGATTTCAAGGGTTCATACTTGTAACATCCAAAACAATTAGCTCACTTTTACAACAAAAGAAGCTGAGCTAGTTAATCATTTACAAATGAAACAATGCCCCACATTATTGCAAGGCTTCGAAGGAATGAGCTTGGTTCACTAAAGCATACTTAGGGTAACATACATAGACACAGTAATTCAGATTGTCAACTGCTTTTCTCAGCTCATTTGCAGTTATGTCAGATAATTCTATCTTTTATTAAAGAAGAAAACGTGTTTCCATAGGTTGATCACACAGTGATACCATTTCTGTGAAATCTTCTACCTATTCTCTTTAATACTGCTATCAGAAACAAGATGCAGTTAAGAGTATAAAAGTGTATACCTGATTTTCTGTGTACTATAAATATTAGTCAGAAATCAGATTACAAAAAAATTATATAAGAGTGTATGGACTGAAGCATTTAAAGAAAATGTGCTTGTATAAAGATATCCATAAGTAAAAATACATTTCTCTTATCTATATATTTATATACATGTTCTTATATATGCATGCTATTGTCAGTTTGAGAATATAAACAAGGGCTGTGAATCCTCTTCCTTTAGGATAAACATTTTGAGCTTCCACCTCGAGATCTCAGTACCAAGCTAGAATGGGAGATTTTGAAATGCATTAACTGAGCTTCACCCTTTTTTCCCCTCCTGCTGGCTGTGAGTTCTCAGTAAAGTAGAAGGAAAGAATGAGGGCTTTTTAGATCTAAACAGCTGAGTCAGGGCAGAGGTGGCAAGATCTTCTAGCTCTAGCCAGTTTCTTGGATTAGACTTTTGAAACCCAAATTTAGGTTCCTTCACTTCTAACTTTCAGGTTGTTTTATCCAAATCAGTGAAGAATCAGTTGGGTGAACTAAGAGAGAGGACCCAACACCCTTTACAAGGTGTTTATCACCTTCTTTTTTACAAAAGGTATTTGACACTGTGCCCTTGACTTGTTTAGTGTTAATTGTAAGGAGATTTCCACAGTGCAGACAAGTCTGTAAGTTTGATGAATGGGCTATAGGTGTGTGTCTCAGACTTCTAATTCACAGAGCTGCTTTGCTTTGGAGTAACCTGGTCAAAATTTTAACCAGAGCTCTTGAAACCAGCCATCAAACTGTCCACCCCAGGCACAATTATATTTTCATTTGCCCATGCAGATGACTTTCAACTTTTCAATATTCTGGGCCACCTGCCTAGAAAATGACTTTGCACAGTAGAACGGTAATTTACCTTTGGACATTGTCTCAGCCCCATCTTACATACAACATTTTTAGTTATCGTTCTCCTCTGACATTATCTTAGGAAATAAGAGAGATGATTATAGACTTAGATTCAAATACAGACATAGACCATGTATATACTTAAGAACATACTAACCAAAGTAAGTTTGTGAATAATCATCACATTACACAATTCATACTCCAAATGAGTAATTATAGAATTGTTAAAGAAAATGGATGAGAAAGGAAGTTCTAACAATCAGTACCTAACAGAATTTTACATGTATTTTTCACACAGTATTCTTTTTAAATTGAGTTACACTACTGCATTATTCTAATCAATAGTCATTCAAGGGGAAAGGCACTCAAATCATGTTTTCTAATAATGGTCCACTGAGTTATGGCTCATTTTTTCATGTAGATGGAAGCTGTAGAACATCTGGGTATTGCCAGATGCATCTGTTATAAATAGTGTTAAAGGTTTTCTGCATCTAAGAATTATGTGATTATCTCTTTGGGGAGTCTAATTTTATTGTAATCACTCTGCAGTTCATTTTAGTGAATTCATATTCACTATCAAGACTTGTCTTAATCACTGTTTAGTTGTCTGAATGTCCAGGCAATAGAGAAACCCAGAAATATGGACAAGCTCCAAACCCCACATCTCTTCCCTCTACTATATAGATATTTCAGTCAGGTCAGGCTGCCATAACAAGAATGCCAGAGACTGAGTGCTTTAAACAACAAACCTTTACTTCTCACAGTTTTAGGGGCTAAGTCCAACATTAAAGTTCTGGCAAATTTGGTGTCAGGTGAGAGATGGCTTCCTGATTTGCTGACTGTTACCTTGTTATCTTTGATTGGTGGAGAGCAGAGAGAGCTCGCTCTCCTGCTCTTTTTTTAAGGACACTACTCTTTTAATTGGAGCTCCACCTTCATGACCTAATTATTTCACAAAGACCTCATCTCCAAATACCATCGCATTAAGGCTTCAACATATGAATTTGGGGGGAACACATTCAGTCCATAGCAATAGATTAGAAGGATTATTTAAGCATTTTGTCCATTTTAAAATCTCCAACTCAGCAAAATATATTACATCTTCCTTCTAATGTTACAATCTTTAACATAAGCAGAAAGACTCTTTTGGTAAATGATTGTTTAAGAAAGGCATTTTGCACCAAGTGCCTGTAAGTCTCTACCAGCCTGATATGCCTTATTAATCTACTTATCCATTAAGTTTCTGGGGTTTTTTTCAGTCTTCCATGACTGTCTGGCAATATCTAATTTCATTAAAATGACAATTTACTACCAATGTCATTTAAGATGATTTTAATGGAAATATGAAAAATACAGAGTCAACAAAAAGAATACTCAACTAACACCTTTGTAAACTGATGTTGTTTTATGTCTTATCATTAAAATTTTTCATGACATACTGGGAGAATTTTTAAGAAATTCACAAAATTTTTAAAGCTGGCAGGTGGGTAGGTAAGTCATAACTCCACTAATGTAGATAAATCTGCCCTATTTTTTGCTAAATACCTTTGTAGTTTATGCATAATTTAATGAATACTGGCCCTGGTATCTTCTTTGTGGTTTCTTTTGGGGATGGGGGGCAGGCAGGAACACAAATGTTCTAATTCTTGTCCTTGGAGTGAATTACCTTGGATTTTTGGTATTTTTATTATGTTCCTTAGTTCCATTTGAAGGAACCCAATACCCTGATATAACAAAATTAGTTAACACCTCTCTGGATTAAGAAAAATGATCAGTTTTAAAGGCTTTTTCTCCTAAGAAGAGTGAAATACCAAACTGTAGATAAATTCTTCTTGAAATGGTATGAGCATATTTTATAACTGGAAATTTTTGTGTGCTTAACACATTTAACATTATCCATAGTTTGCAATATATCAATGTACAAATAAATGTAACTGACAAATGTCCCTATAGAATCAAGGTTCTTTTATATCTCCACATTTTGTAATATTACCTATGACCACCAGAAGGGACACTAGACATTCCAAATGGCAGGAGTAACTCTCAACTGGGATGAGTATTAAATTTTCATATATAACTGATTTGTTATGTTATTATTTCGTCTTTCTTGGGGTAAAGCTGGGGTGAAGGAGGTTCTGGGACTCTAATTTTTCTTAAAATCATTTATGTCCTGAAAGAACCTTCTGGCTGTATTACATATCTCCCCGAGCTTCAGATGCTCACCTACAAAGTGGCAGTAGTGCTACCCTGCCTCATGTTCATGACATGTAAAGACCCAATAATAGCTGAGCTCTCATTATGCATCAGGTATAATTTTAAGAGCTTTACAAACTCAGGGCTTCCCAAATGTGTGCCTCCCATGGGTTTCGGGTGCTCCAAAAATAATCTCAGAGCATCTCTCAGGTTAGCCAAGTGAGTGTGAGATAATCAGAAACTCAAACTGGAGCCCCTAAACTAGACCTGCCATGAACCACTTCATCATTTAGCCTTATATGCCGCAGAACTAGTGAAGGCTTTTCTTCATACAATAAAAGGAACTAAGAAAGGATGAGAAGCACTGATTAATTCACTTAATTCTCACAATAAACTTAGAAAGTACATACTATCGTTGTCCCCATTTTATAGACTTATAGTTTGGAACTCTAGAATATATAGGGTTAAGTAAATGAATTTTAGAAAAGATAATTTTATGAAATATTTTGAAAAAAGGAAAATGAAATTATTGCTATACATTCCTTTTAACAATAGGTAGATTATTCAAACATCAAAACTTTTTTAAAGTACAAAGCAAACAGAGAATAGTGAGGTTTATACCCATGTCTGCTAAAGCTGTATGATATGGATGTTAAATGCCGACCTTTCCCAAGAGGCTAGGTTTAATGACTTCTTTACTGTCTCCTATATCCTCTGCATTATTGAAATGTGATCAGCCATAACCTAGCCAATACAGTGATTCCTCTAAGGAGATGTAATTATGTGTATCTAGATATATAACTGACTATCAACAACAGGGGACTCTACAGATGAAATACAAATAAGCAATTTTGGGAAATGGAAGGGGAGTGGTACTGACTTATTATTTTTCCAAAACAAGTTTTGTTTTAATTATTGTTTTTTCAAGCTGATATGTTATAGTTCTAATGTTACTTGAAGACTACCCTCTTGCTTCAAAGCCAGCTTCACTGACTTGGCTTCAAGACCCTAGATAATCTTTACTTCAAAGTCCCTTCCTGCCTTAATTTACCTCCTCATTCTTGAGTTTCATTGAATTTAAATGTTAAACAGCACAGTGGCGCTTTTTGAATTCTTTTTTGAAAGAGTAGGGAAAATAGTTTTCCCATTTCAATTATAAACTGCTGGAGAGCTGGGTACATGCACCTAGTTTTACAGATTTCCATCTCATAACCTAAAATATAACAGACATCAATAAATTTTTACATACTCAATTATGTGGTTATGCAATGAAAATTTATTACATTGGTCCTATGGCTAGTGACTAGAAAATAATGGTTATTAAATCAGATGAAGTCACTGCTCTAGAAAGTTTTTTAAGCCATGGTCAGGAATTTGAACACTATCATAGTAGAATAGAAGACACTGAAGATATTAAGCAAGGTATTAACATAGTCAAATATTCAGATTTTGGAAAGGTTTCTAGCTATAGTATGAAAAAGTGGCTGAAGACAGGAGGAGCAGTGGTTAAGTTCACCTTTAATTCCACACTGAAATATGGCTACTGGACAAGCTTGAAAGATACTTAAGAAATAGAATCAACAGATGTTAGCAACTGATTTGCTCAGAGAAGGTGGTTTAAAGAGTGTTAAGAGTCTTGAATGATTCCTTTATTTCTGGCATGAGCAACTGGCTGGGTGGTAATTCTATCCTCTTAAATATATACTCCAAGAAAAGCAAGGTATCCACAATAGGTTGATACATTTAGTTTTGGATGAATTGTTCTGAAAGCACCAATATAAAATGCAATTAGAAATGTCCAGTAAGTGGTTGGTGCACAGTTTGATAACTCAGGAAACAGATCTCAATCAGACATACAGATCTGGGAGATGTCAACACCCATTTTGTCTTTGAAGCAATAGGAGTCTTTTAAGTTCATTATGGAAAAGTGAGATGAGAAGAAGGGCCCTGCATTTAAGAGACAAATAACTTGATAGGCAACTGCAGAAGAAGACTGCTTGGAACAGCTAAAACATCAGGGAGAACCCAGGCAGGTAGACTGCCCTAGGTCCTGAAGAAGAGTTTTTTAAGGAGGAGCAAATGATGAACTGTATTCAATGTGACCAATGGGTCCAAGGTATAAAAACAGCACATTATATTGATTAAAAAGATGTTAACGGTGACTGAGTTAAGAAAAATTTCAGAGAAGTGGGGGAAATTGAGAAGATAGTCATATCTGTCTGTTATATCTGACTGTCATATCTCTTTCATGAAATTTTGCTGTGAGGTAGGAAAATAAAGATCAAGTATAAATGAAAGAAAATAAGGGACAGAAAGACTATCATTTTTAAGACAGAATAGACTTTAGACCATTTACATATGATAGAGAATAGGCAGAGACAGAGGGGAAATGCAAAGCTACAGAGAGAAGGACATAACAAATTAGTGTTAACGAGAAAGTGCAATGAAATGGGGTCCATAGATTTGATGGAAGATCTGGCCTGGAACAGAAGTTGGAGTAACTCTTCGACTACAATTAAGATAGAAGTTGGAGGGGGCGGAAGATGGCGGCGTGAGTAGAGCAGCGGAAATCTCCTCCCAAAACAACATATATCTATGAAAATATAACAAAGACAACCCTTCCTAGAATAAAGACCAGAGGACACAGGACAATATCCAGACCACATCCACACCTGAGAGAACCCAGCGCCTCGCGAAGGGGGTAAGATACAAGCCCCGGCCCCGCGGGAGCCGAGCGCCCCTCCCCCCAGCTCCCGGCGGGAGAAGAGCAGGCAGAGCGGGAGGGAGACGGAGCCCAGGGCTGCCGAACACCCAGCCCCAGCCATCCGGGCCAGAGTGCAGGGCCCTCGATATTGGGAAAACAGGGCAGCAAGAACAGTGAGCAGGCACTGGAGGCTGGGCGACAGAGGACATAAGAAAAGCGCGCGACCATTTTTTTTTTTTTTTTTTGCTTTTTTGCTGCTTTGTTTTGGCGAGCGCTTTTTGGAAGTCTTAAAGGGACAGGGACCCCAATATTAGGGAAACAGGGCAGAAAGACCGGTGAGCAGAGGCCTGAGGCTGGCACCGGAGAATAAAGAAAAACGAACGACCACCTTTTTTTTTTTAATTAAAAATTTTTTTTTTTTTTTAATTAAAAAAATTTTTTTTCTTGTTTTTTTTTGTGGTCGTTGTTTTGTTTTGGCGGGTGCTTTTTGGAAGTCTTAAAGGGGCAGGGCGGGCCACTTAATCCAGAGGTAGGGAATCCGGGATCTCTGGGCACCCTAACCCCTGGGCTGCAGGGAGCAGGGAGGCCCCTTACGGAGATAAATAGCCTCCCAGCAGCTCCTGCTCCAACGCGACTCCACCATTTTGGAGTAGCTGCCCGAGCCAGGCCACGCCCACAGCAACAGCGGAGATTAACTCCATAGCAGCCGGGCAGGAAGCAGAAACCCTGCCTGCGCGCAGCTGCGCAGCACAAGCCACTAGAGGCCGCTGTTCTCCCAGGAGAGGAGGGCCACAAACCAACAAGAAAGGAAGTCCTTCCAGCCGTCACTCGTCCCAGTTCTGCAGACTATTCCTATCACCATGAAAAGGCAAAGCTACAGGCAGACAAAGATCACAGAGACAACACCAGAGAAGGAGACAGACCTAACCAGTCTTCCTGACAAAGAATTCAAAATAAGAATCATAAACATGCTGACAGAGATGCAGAGAAATACGCAAGAAAAATGGGATGAAATCCGGAAAGAGATCACAGATGCCAGAAAGGAGATCGCAGAAATGAAACAAACTCTGGAAGGGTTTATAAGCAGAATGGATAGAATGCAAGAGGCCATTGATGGAATTGAAATCAGAGAACAGGAACGCATAGAAGCTGACATAGAGAGAGACAAAAGGATCTCCAGGAATGAAACAATATTAAGAGAACAGTGTGACCAATCTAAAAGGAGCAATATCCGTATTATAGGGATCCCAGAAGAAGAAGAGAGAGGCAAAGAGATGGAAAGTATCTTAGAAGAAATAATTGCTGAAAACTTCCCCACACTGGGGGAGGAAGTAATCAAACAGACCACGGAAATACACAGAACCCCCAACAGAAAGGATCCAAGAAGGGCAACACCAAGACACATAATAATTAAAATGGCAAAGATCAAGGACAAGGAAAGAGTGTTAAAGGCAGCTAGAGAGAAAAAGGTCACCTATAAAGGGAAACCCATCAGGCTAACGTCAGATTTCTCAACAGAAACCCTACAGGCCAGAAGAGAATGGCATGATATATTTAATACAATGAAACAGAAGGGCCTTGAACCAAGGATACTGTATCCAGCACGACTATCATTCAAATATGACGGTGGGATTAAACAATTCCCAGACAAACAAAAGCTGAGGGAATTTGCTTTCCACAAACCACCTCTACAGAACATCTTACAGGGACTGCTCTAGATGGGAGCACTCCTAGAAAGAGCACAGCACAAAACACCCAACATATGAAGAATCGAGGAGGAGGAACAAGAAGGGAGAGAAGAAAAGAATCTCCAGACAGTGTATATAACAGCTCAATAAGCGAGCTAAGTTAGGCAGTAAGATACTAAAGAGGCTAACCTTGAACCTTTGGTAACCACGAATTTAAAGCCTGCAATGGCAATAAGTACATATCTTTCAATAGTCACCCTAAATGTTAATGGGTTGAATGCACCAATCAAAAGACACAGAGTAACAGAATGGATAAAAAAGCAAGACCCATCTATATGCTGCTTACAAGAAACTCACCTCAAACCCAAAGACATGTACAGACTAAAAGTCAAGGGATGGAAAAACATATTTCAAGCAAACAACAGTGAGAAGAAAGCAGGGGTTGCAGTACTAATATCAGACAAAATAGACTTCAAAACAAAGAAAGTAACAAGAGATAAAGAAGGACACTACATAATGATAAAGGGCTCAGTCCAACAAGAGGATATAACCATTCTAAATATATATGCACCCAACACAGGAGCACCAGCATATGTGAAACAAATACTAACAGAACTAAAGGGGGATATAGACTGCAATGCATTCATTCTAGGAGACTTCAACACACCACTCACCCCAAAGGATAGATCCACTGGGCAGAAAATAAGTAAGGACACGGAAGCACTGAACAACACAGTAGAGCAGATGGACCTAATAGACATCTATAGAACTCTACATCCAAAAGCAGCGGGATATACATTCTTCTCAAGTGCACATGGAACATTCTCCAGAATAGACCACATACTAGGCCACAAAAAGAGCCTCAGAAAATTCCAAAAGATTGAAATCCTACCAACCAACTTTTCAGACCACAAAGGCATAAAACTAGAAATAAACTGTACAAAGAAAGCAAAGAGGCTCACAAACACATGGAGGCTTAAGAACACGCTCCTAAATAATCAATGGATCAATGACCAAATCAAAATGGAGATCCAGCAATATATGGAAACAAATGACAACAACAACACTAAGCCCCAACTTCTGTGGGACACAGCAAAAGCAGTCTTAAGAGGAAAGTATATAGCAATCCAAGCATATTTAAAAAAGGAAGAGCAATCCCAAATGAATGGTCTAATGTCACAATTATCGAAATTGGAAAAAGAAGAACAGATGAGGCCTAAGGTCAGCAGAAGGAGGGACATAATAAAGATCAGAGAAGAAATAAATAAAATTGAGAAGAATAAAACAATAGCAAAAATCAATGAAACCAAGAGCTGGTTCTTCGAGAAAATAAACAAAATAGATAAGCCTCTAGCCAGACTTATTAAGAAGAAAAGAGAGTCAACACAAATCAACAGTATCAGAAACGAGAAAGGAAAAATCACGACGGACCCCACGGAAATGCAAAGAATTATTGGAGAATACTATGAAAACCTATATGCTAACAAGCTGGGAAACCTAGGAGAAATGGACAACTTCCTAGAAAAATATAACCTTCCAAGATTGACCCAGGAAGAAACAGAAAATCTAAACAGACCAATTACCAGCAACGAAATTGAAGAGGTAATCAAAAAACTACCAAAGAACAAAACCCCCGGGCCAGATGGATTTACCTCGGAATTTTATCAGACATACAGGGAAGACATAATACCCATTCTCCTTAAAGTTTTCCAAAAAATAGAGGAGGAGGGGATACACCCAAACTCATTCTATGAAGCTAACATCACCCTAATACCAAAACCAGGCAAAGACCCCACCAAAAAAGAAAACTACAGACCAATATCCCTGATGAACGTAGATGCAAAAATACTCAACAAAATATTAGCAAACCGAATTCAAAAATACATCAAAAGGATCATACACCATGACCAAGTGGGATTCATTCCAGGGATGCAAGGATGGTACAACATTCGAAAGTCCATCAACATCATCCACCACATCAACAAAAAGAAAGACAAAAACCACATGATCATCTCCATAGATGCTGAAAAAGCATTTGACAAAGTTCAACATCCATTCATGTTAAAAACTCTCAGCAAAATGGGAATAGAGGGCAAGTACCTCAACATAATAAAGGCCATCTATGATAAACCCACAGCCAACATTATATTGAACAGCGAGAAGCTGAAAGCATTTCCTCTGAGATCGGGAACTAGACAGGGATGCCCACTCTCTCCACTGTTATTTAACATAGTACTGGAGGTCCTAGCCACGGCAATCAGACAAAATAAAGAAATACAAGGAATCCAGATTGGTAAAGAAGTAGTTAAACTGTCACTATTTGCAGATGACATGATACTGTACATAAAAAACCCTAAAGACTCCACCCCAAAACTACTAGAACTGATATCGGAATACAGCAAAGTTGCAGGATACAAAATCAACACACAGAAATCTGTGGCTTTCCTATATACTAACAATGAACCAACAGAGAGAGAAATCAGGAAAACAACTCCATTCACAATTGCATCCAAAAAAATAAAATACCTAGGAATAAACCTACCCAAAGAAGTGAAAGACTTATACTCTGAAAACTACAAGTCACTCTTAAGAGAAATTAAAGGGGACACTAACAGATGGAAACTCATCCCACGCTCGTGGCTAGGAAGAATTAATATCGTTAAAATGGCCATCCTGCCCAAAGCAATATACAGATTTGATGCAATCCCTATGAAACTACCAGCAACATTCTTCAATGAACTGGAACAAATAGTTCAAAAATTCATATGGAAACACCAAAGACCCCGAATAGCCAAAGCAATCCTGAGAAAGAAGAATAAAGTAGGGGGGATCTCACTCCCCAACTTCAAGCTCTACTATAAAGCCATAGTAATCAAGACAATTTGGTACTGGCACAAGAGCAGAGCCACAGACCAATGGAACAGACTAGAGAATCCAGACATTAACCCAGACATATATGGTCAATTAATATTTGATAAAGGAGCCATGGACATACAATGGCGAAATGACAGTCTCTTCAACAGGTGGTGCTGGCAAAACTGGACAGCTACATGTAGGAGAATGAAACTGGACCATTGTCTAACCCCATATACAAAAGTAAACTCAAAATGGATCAAAGACCTGAATGTAAGCCATGAAACCATTAAACTCTTGGAAGAAAACATAGGCGAAAACCTCTTAGACATAAACATGAGTGACCTCTTCTTGAACATATCTCCCCGGGCAAGGAAAACAACAGCAAAAATGAGTAAGTGGGACTATGTTAAGCTGAAAAGCTTCTGTACAGCAAAAGACACCATCAATAGAACAAGAAGGATACCTACAGTATGGGAGAATATATTTGAAAATGACACATCCGATAAAGGCTTGACGTCCAGAATATATAAGGAGCTCTCACGCCTCAACAAACAAAAAACAAATAACCCAATTAAAAAATGGGCAGAGGAACTGAACAGACAGTTCTCCAAAAAAGAAATACAGATGGCCAACAGACACATGAAAAGATGCTCCACATCGCTAATTATCAGAGAAATGCAAATTAAAACTACAATGAGGTATCACCTCACACCAGTAAGGATGGCTGCCATCCAAAAGACAAACAACAACAAATGTTGGCGAGGCTGTGGAGAAAGGGGAACCCTCCTACAGTGCTGGTGGGAATGTAAGTTAGTTCAACCATTGTGGAAAGCAGTATGGAGGTACATCAAAATGCTCAAAACAGACTTACCATTTGACCCAGGAATTGCACTCCTAGGAATTTACCCTAAGAACGCAGCAATCAAGTTTGAGAAAGACAGATGCACCCCTATGTTTATTGCAGCACTATTTACAATAGCCAAGAATTGGAAGCAACCTAAATGTCCATCGATAGATGAATGGATAAAGAAGATGTGGTACATATACACAATGGAATACTACTCAGCTATAAGAAAAGGGCAAATCCAATCATTTGCAGCAACATGGATGGAGCTGGAGGGTATTATGCTCAGTGAAACAAGCCAAGCGGAGAAAGAGAAATACCAAATGATTTCACTTATCTGTGGAATATAAGAACAAAGGAAAAACTGAAGGAACAAAACAGCAGCAGAATCACAGAACTCAAGAATGGACTAACAGGTACCAAAGGGAAAGGGACTGGGGAGGATGGGTGGGTAGGGAGGGATAAGGGGGGGAGAAGTAGGGGGGTATTAAGATTAACATGCATGGGGGGGTAGGAGAAAAGGGAGGGCTGTACAACACAGAGAAGGCAAGTAGTGATTCTACAACATTTTGCTATGCTGATGGACAGTGACTGTAAAGGGGTTTATAGGGGAGACCTGGTATAGGGGAGAGCCTAGTAAACATAATATTCGTCATGTAAGTGCAGATTAGTGATAGCAAAAAAAAAAAAAAAAAAAAAAGGGCAGTTCCTGTGTGGTAACCTCCAACGAGTTCTACACAAGGGTATAAAGGGCATATAAAAGTGTAGGCAAAGGGTCTGTTTGTGTTTATACAGAGGATCAAAGCCTAATTGGGCTACCCCAAAAATGAACTAAGATACGATATGAAAAAGAACTTCCAACATCTGCACCCTCTGGAAGACTCATGCCAGAAGATGATCATCAAAAAACCCCAACAAAGATCCACGCACTGCTACAGCTGTAGATGCACTCATCCCACCAGTTCCTGGACTTGCCATGGGAATGAGGAAGGAGATATCTAAGCTGGCCTGTGCATACAGT
The DNA here is from genome assembly GCF_030020395.1 of Manis pentadactyla. NCBI lineage: Eukaryota > Metazoa > Chordata > Mammalia > Pholidota > Manidae > Manis > Manis pentadactyla. The sequence goes on along the minus strand of NC_080019.1, from coordinate 77,018,552 downwards.
AAAACAACAAAATTGGACTGGATCTATACTGTTGGAACTCAACCAAGAATTTGGAGAAGTGCAAATTGTAGCGCTCCAAAGTCTTACAACTACAAACTATTTATTGTTAAAAGAACATATGGCATGTGAACAGTCCCCAGGAATGGGTTGTTTTAATTTGTCTGATTTCTCTCAGACTGTTCAAGTTCAGTTGGACAATATCCACCATATCATAGATAAGTTTTCACAAATGCCTAAGGTGCCTAACTGGTTTTCTTGGTTTCACTGCAGATGGCTGGTAATTACAGATATGCTTTGGTTATGTAACTATACTCCTATTATGTTAATGTGTGTGTGCAATTTAAGTAGTAGCTTAAAACCTATACATGCTGAAGTTACTCTACAAGAAGATATATCAAAGAAATAATCAATCTTCCCATGTTTTCTTCCGCCTGCTACTTCTATAGCTTTTCTTCTTCCTTCCTAATTACAACCCTTAAATAGAATTCGTGCCTCATATCAAATTTACCGAGTATCATAATTCTTCCAAGTGGTAAAGATACCTCAAGACAAATGCTGGGCATAGAAGCCACAGGGCATAAATATGCAAAGAAGTAAAAAGCTAACTTTTTCAAACAATATTGCTTCTCTCTCTCACTTACCAACTTTACATTTCCCTGTATGGCCCCGGAAGATGACTGGTTAGCCAGAGACGGGTAAGATTCCTCAAGGGAGGAACAACCTAAGACAGGCACAGTCGCAGGGGGGCCATCAGGTGAGAAATTGGGGATCAACAGAGGTGAGGCTTAGAACCTCATCCCCCCGTTCTGAGAGAAATCTTCTGCATACGTGGATGTTTTATTGCCCTGGTCTAGCTTGGATTAACACATAGTCTACAGGCACACACCTGATCATCTACATGTGCTCTCTTACAACACTAAACTATGTTTTCTACCTTTATCTTGTATCTACCTACCACTTCAGCATTTTATTAAAAATAATAATAATAAAGAGAGAAATGTGGTATCCACATATAAATCAAGTATAAAAACCAAATGAGTATTCATATTTGAACTGACTGTTTAGAGTTCATAATGCATGAGCAAAACCGAAAGTTTCTGTGATGACTGCCCTTGTACTGTTCACTATGTAACTTATTCATTATGTAAGAATTTGTTCTACATGTAAAAACTTGTTTGTTATGCCTCAGAAGATTGGAGAGTGACAAAAATTAGGCTTGGGGTGGAATAATGATTGTGCATTGAGCATTGACTCCCCTATACAGAATTTTATTGTCGTTAACAACCATTTGATCAATAAATATGAGAGATGCCCTCACAAAAAAAAAAAAAAAAAGGACAGACTTCCAATGGTAAAATAAATTAGTAACCGGGATGTAAGGTATAGCATAAGGAATATAGTCAAGATATTGTAACAGCCTGGTAGGGTGATAGCTGGAACCTAGAATTATGTATATAAATGTTCTACCACTGTGTTGTACACTTGAAACTCATGTAATGTAATACTGTGTGTCAACTACCCTTCAATAAAAAATAATTATTAAAAAAAAAAAAAAAAAAGATAGAAGTTGGACAGAAAAGGTACAGGTGTGGGTAAACCTGTGGATTTAATGGCAATGGCTGAGGGAATCCCATCAGAAACTGGTTGATGCTGGTACACAATGGAGCCCAAGGAGAGCAGAGCATGTTGGCCAAGAGTTTAGTGGAGAGAAGAAAAATTGTAAGGGATAGGAACCAGGAGTTCCCAATATATTTAAGAACAAGATAGTTTGAAAAACTGAGAAAGGTCAGAGGCAAGAAGTTATGGTCACAGAGTTGAATGATTTAATTTAGTATTTCAGAGGTGAGTTGTACAAATGATGGCAAGGAGTAGGATCTAACTATGACAGTGGATTTGTGAAATGACATGGAAGTGCAGATCAATGAGGCTGAGGAAAAAGAACTGAGAATACAGGGTTTTAGATGGTTCATTCCATAGATAGCAATGCCATCCAGTACTACTGTGAGGATTGAAATGCAGGAGGACACATCCAGACATTTAAGAGTGAGTGCAGAAGTGAAAGTAGATGCTCTCTTACAACTGGCCAAGGATCAAGGAACTTAAGTTATGAGCCTAGTTTGCTTCAGCTGGCCCTCAAGTGCCAAAGTGCCTAATGGATGAAGGGATAAAGAAGTGTTAGAAGCAATGACCTAGGCCACTCTGATTATGTTTGTCAAGTCCTTGCCTAATTGAGCAATGGACTTTTGTGTTTCCACATGAAATAGCAGCAGCTTCTGGTGGCTGGGGGAATGCTCTGGGAAGAACCAGTCATGGTCTGCTTTGATTATGAGGTCTGGGTTAAACGCACTGGCTCTCTAAGAAGGTGACCCAGCCTGCAGATTCTGGATGGAAAAGGCTGAAGCCCAGAAGGTCACTGCCTAGTGTTTTGATGAGAAGAGTTTCTAGAAAGGGAAATAAAATGGAATTTCAGCCACAGTTTTAAGAATTTTCAGCTTTTACAAATTTAAATCATTCTAAACTAGTCTATGTCTACTTGCCCCATAGATTTAAACCACTCATGTCTGGATTAACAATAAATCAAGAGAGTTAACATTATTCTAAACAATGAGGAGAGAAATCATCAACATGAAAGATGTCTATTGTGAATTATTCAGTTTTCATGTATAAATAACAGTGTGATGACACCTTTTTAGACACTTGGAATGAGTCCATTATTTTCTCCTCTGTCAGAAAAAAAAAAAATTAGGGGAACTTTTTTTTTTATTTCCTTTCTTTTTCCAAAGCACACTAAATGCCGTGAATATAATTGGTTCTTGTTAGCCTTCTCAAATACTTTCATTTTTTTCTTTCTGTTGGATGTGCTAAAATGTAGGGCAGAATACCTTCTTTGGTGCCTCAGCACGGGAATATGGTGCTAATCTGGAGAGGACACTTAAATTTGCTAAGTGTGAAATGAAGACATTTTATGTTCTCTTCACACTTTTTTTTCTTTTTTGCCCCAACTGCATTCATCACATAAGAATTTGTTAAGTAGAGTGTCTTGTGAACATGAGTTTGCACTTACAGCTGCTTTGTAAATTCCTAAGGTATAAACATTCTGCTTCTGATTCCAACTGAACTTACCAAACAGTGAGAAAGTTATCACCATAAATTATTTTGAAGATTTATATCTACAGGCAGGAACACTGATTTTATAAATTTGTGACCCCTTTTCAGCCTGAAAAATGGTCTTGTGAACGCTTTGCTCAATCAAAGGAATCAATGTTATAGTTACATATTTAAATGGTATGTCTTATAAAACAATGAAACGAAGATTTCTTGATGTTCCAAATTAAAATACTCCCAATTTTTATAACCCTCAAATAAGTAATCAACATGTGTTTTCAATATTATTTGGAGAGAACTTTGGAATGAAGATTTGTCTGAAACTATAAGAATTAATAAAAATAGAGTTGTTAAATTCTGTCAGTCTCCAGAAGGTTTTACCAATCACAAATATGTAAATGTGTGATAACTTCATGCTTATCTTTGGGTTATATACTTCTCACTTCAAACTAATTTTAAGAAAAGTCTCTTATTTAAAAAGTCTTCATAAAGGGTACCTTCTCAAAAATCTCTTCGCCCTTTGGAAAGCCAGTAACCTTGCACTTGGCCATAATGTATATCTCAATCTGTGCACACAAGTCACAAATCAGAAGCCTACATAAGTTACAAGCTATCTTGTAACTTACCAGAGAAAGAGGGGGAGGTGGTTCAAAGTACCACATTTTTGGTGTTTTCAACACCCTCAAGGCCAATCTGCAGAGTGTGAAATCACTACTGTTATTTCAAACTGAAGCTGGTCTCTAAAATCCACTTTTTATAGATCCACAATTTGCATAAGCCAGGGGAAAATGTTTTTATTTAGCATTAAAAAGAACCACTTTCATGTCAAATAACAAAGTAACCCCGTTAAAAATATTCCCTTCCTTTTTTCCTCCCTTCCTCCCTCCTCCATCTCACCCTCTTCCTTCCCTCCTTTTGGCACATTCACTCATTAGCCAGTGTTCTCTCCATCTCCTGCCAAAGCCATTTCACTCTTTCTTACTTCTAGTAAACCTGTTACTTGTGTCTGACATCAGTTGTATATATTTCAACATGAATCTGAGTTCACAGATAAACTTTCCCAAGACTTTGATATTTTAGGCACAACCTCCAGATTCCCAGTTTGGTCAGGAGTCTACACAGTTAATACATTTCCACTTCTCTTTGTGAGTATTGAAATTAAACAAAGAACAAAAGTATAGAAAGTAAACATTAATACTAACTTTCCTTATATTGGTTTTCTAATATTGACAAATTATTTCTTAGAAGTTCAAGTAACAGGTAAACAGTAGGATATTAGATGGTTTTGTCCACAATTTCATCTTTGAGGCAAAGCAGGGAGGGACTCAAAGACAGCATTTCACACGGTTTTGTCATGGGAGATTTACAAATAAATAAATGGTATCATTAGAATCATCATTAAATTAACATTTTTCCAAGGAAAACAGATGCTCCAGAAAGATCAGAAAGATGTACCATAGTGAATAAGCATCTAATTCCTCATATGGTTACTTAATATTTTTTATTTATATAAACATATTTACATGTATTATAAGAAATAAATGTTTATTTGTTCCATCAGGCAAGAGAGTAATGTTTTCTTTTATAAACAGAATAACTTACATTCACATGTGATTTACATAAATTCACTATTACTAAACTCATTACTATTTTCTATTATCTAGCATATTTCTATTTTAATCTGCAATTGTGAACTACATAAGTAATCTAAATATTAAAATTACCCTTCTAATTTCTAATGAGGGTTTTTTAAGTTGACTTAAGTTTTTAACCCTATAATACATTATAAATTATTTAAACAGCATTTGATAGTATCTCAAGAATTTAAAAGTAATGATATCCAAAATAAAGAGTGAAATATGAATCAACATAACCCAACTCTTAAAAAATAGGGAATGTGTTTCCACCAAGTTGAGAGAATATGAAACAGAGAAAATCCATTATCTCATCTCAATCATCCCAACAATTTTACATCATTCAAGCAATGGGCTTCCCAGGATTACTGCTCTATACTAAGTTTTTGTGCCAAAAAGTCTTTTTTCCTAGCTCAGGTTTTTGTTTCTTTTTAGTGATATTTCTGCCTGATCTGAAAATTTCTGCAAGAGAAATGCTTAGTTCATATCTTAGACCTCTAATAAAGCTACTCATACCTGCAGACATGTAATACAAGTAGTACTGATTTTTCCTCTGACCCTTTTAAGTATACAAGTCACCTATGCTAAGTCACCTATGTGACCCTGGGCAAGTCATGCAACCTCTCTGTGCCTGTTTCCTCATTCATTACATGAAGGTAACAAATATCTACATACACATGATCATTATAAAGGTTACAGTGTTACATATCAAAATCTTAGAAAAATGCCTGGTAAATAGTTACTGCTCAATAAATATCAGTTATAATAATCATAAAAACATTATCCCCTTTTCTTCTTCTTTCCTTCTCAGAGCTGGGAAGACTATGAAGGTGCTACATTAGTCCCACACAGCTGATGGGCGGAGAAGACAGGACAACTTCTTACACACCTGCCCAAGCAGTGAGGGCCAAGCCACTTCCTCATTTCCCCACCTCAGCAGCACCATGAGCATCTGGTGCTGTCTGCCCTCCTCTCACTTCCTAGACTTGAGTTAAGAGCTTTATAAACTCTGAGTTGGCAGCTGCAACTGGCAGAAGTAAATGAGAAAAAGGGAAGGAAAACTTGTTCAGCTTTTATTTCCTGCATGATCTCTGCTCTCACCCTCCTATATTCCTAATGTCCAGGTTTTGGTCTCTTAGCAAGAGAAGAAAGGAGAAAGAGCAAGAGAAACCTGTGCTGCTGTCCAGAGGCTGTTAGGACACCCTCGCTGCTCACTCCTTGAAGTGCTCCCAGCCAACCAACAGATGGGGAGCAGTGGTGAAAATGGAGGAAATGAAGGGTCCAGAAAGGTGAACTCCACCCGGCCACTGCTCCACGCTGAGTTCCCCAGGCCCCATCCCTCTGGTTCTCATCCCTCTTAAATTTCCAGGACTGAGTTCTGCCTCACTTTCTTCTCATACCCTTATACCATCCCAGATCCCCTGCCCTCACTCCAGAGTGGGGAGCATTTTTGTCCAGGGACAAAATTTTTTTTTTTTTGTCCAGGGAGCATCATCTCAGGAAAGCTGGAGCTCTGGGAAGCCTTCCTACCCCAACAGCCAGAGTAAAGAGATGACCTACCATCCAGCTCACAAGAATGAAGACAGGCAAGTATAATCTCAGCATTCCATACTCTGATATGCCTTCCCTTCATTGAAATGTGGCTAATATGTGCTTAGAGCTTAAGCTCTATCATCATTTATCATCTTAGATATGTGAATATTTGTTTGTTCTTTATAATTATAATTGAATTAGACCACCCGTGCAAAATTAATTCTGAGGGGAAAAAATGCACCTCATGTTCCTAACAACTGAAGTGTAAATAAACTTTGGGGAAAACCCATTTCGAGATGAGAACTGACTCTATGTATATAGTATAGGATATATCATGACACACACTCCCCTTAAGGCCCAGGACATGAGATGACATAGTACAAAAGCTTCTGGTTTCATGTTGTTTTGTTTTTGATAATTTTAGGAGTTATTTTTTGTATGGAATTCAAGATGCACATACCAGCTACTCAGTGTTCACCATAAAATATGTTGACAACTTTTTTAAGTAACTTGATTACCCCACAAAAATCCAAATAGCATAAATATGCATGAAATGAAAATTCTTCCTCTTACTCCAGAACTCCCTATTTCCAGAAGTAACCACTACTAATAGTTTCTTTACCAGTGGATTCTTTCAATAATTTTCCAGACAAACCCCTCTAAGTGTTTTAGTGGGTTCTTTTAGAGAAGTCCAAGTACAGTTGCCACCAGTAGCTCCCAAAAGCTCCTCCAGAAAACACGAGCTTCTCAATTTAGTTTTCTTCTTATCTTTTATTAATCAGTACATTCTGGGAAAAATACTGCCTGCTGTATTAGTTCATATAAGAATATGAGGCTTGCTTATGTCAGTTAAGGTCTTTGATAGTTCTCTCTAAATCCCTGGTGCAGTTCTGTCCATGACCCAAATTACTGTCAAGCTTATCAGCAGTCAATAGTATTGTGCTGATACAGCAAAGCTTCTGATAACCTCTCCACAATTGTCTTATGGGTTGTACAATTTTAAAAAAAAGTCAGCAGCACACAGCAGTAACTGAAGGACATTTGAGTACTTTTAAGACAAGGAATTAAGAGTTCCCATTAGAAGACAAGCATATTTAACGCTGGCTGAATCCAAAACATGCCTTTGTGTGGCAGCTTGCATGAGACTAAGCCATTTTCTTTCTGGGTGATGGGGGAGTTGGTAAATGATCAGATGATCATACACAAGCTCAGAATCTACATTTCTAGCTACACTGGCCCAAGAGTCTGCTAACAGGCTGGGCGCAATACATTTCCTTTACCCTCTATAGTTGCTTTCCCAGTCATTGCCCATCTTTATAAGGCATCCAAGGCTTCTACACTTTGCTATTATTTTCTTGGCCTTCACAAGTGAAATCTTAGGTATCCATTCATTCTAGAACAATGATTTGAGTATCTACTATATTCCAGGCACTATTCTAGGTACTTGGATACACCCATACCCCAATTAACAAAGATCTCTGCCATCATAGAATCCTGTGCTGGCAGGAAGGGAGACACAGTAAATGGTAAACATATAAATACTAAAATTCTGTATTAATTTAGAAGTTGCCAAGTGCTATGAAAGGATTTAAACAGTAGAACAGGGTAAGGGGCTTTCAGAGTGGTGATGGGGGTTACAATTCAGAAAGGACAGTGTAAGTAGGTCTCAGTGAGAAAGACAACATGTAAATAAAACCTTGAAAGAGGCACGAAGTTAACCATCAAGCTACCTGGATAAAGAGCAGAGGGGAAATAGATGACACTGATGTCCTAAGGTGTGTCTGAAACACAGTAAGGAGGCCATGGTGAGCAGGAAGAAGTGTAGGAGATGAAGTCACAAGTCACAAAAGGGATGAGCACAGGAGATCCATAATCTGTTGTAATTTTCAAAGGATTATTCTGGTATTGTACTAAAAAGAGACTTCAGAGGGAATCCAGTTAGAATGCTACTCCAGTAACCAGGGAGGAGATACCTCTCTGGCTTGGATCAAGGTGCTAACAGCAGAAATTATAAGTAATGATCTTGATCTCATCAAGATGTTATACAAGGAATGTGTGACCCTTCTCAAAAGTATTTGAATTTTATAATAACCCATCTCACTTCAAAAAAAAAAAAAAAAGATTGCTTAAAAACAAAGAGAAGGAGAGAAGAAGGGGGAAGAAGAGGAGGAGCAGGAAACTTAATTTCAGGCATTGTGGAAGAAGATATTATAGGGGGCACTTTTCCTGGGCCTCTAATATTATTTCAAAAGCACAATCTGATTGAAGCATAACATTTGTGTTGGATGATTCTAGAAACTATGAGAACAAGAAATACTGAACAGGGATTTACATAATGCCCTCTATTCATTCACTCATTCATGCGTGGAGCTATTCTTAACACTATGAGTCAAGCATTGTTCTAGGTAGTTGGGACAGAACAACGAACACAACAACAACAAACAAAACCAAGCTTTGCAGTGTTTGTATTCTAGACTAATAATAATAATAAAGGAAGCTTACAACATACTGTATTATGGCAGCCATCAGAATAGTAGTGGAGCTGAGTAAGAGGGTTAAGGGTGGCCAACTGGTGGGTGCTGTTTCTGTTTTATTTGGAATGTCTTCGTAGTTCTCACTGATAGAATCAAAGGAGCTGAGGACCACACTCAGATTATTAAAATTGATAATGTAACTCTTACAACTTCCTAAGGAATCTGAGAGTTGATCATTTAATATATCTTGACTCAAAGGGACTTTGGCTAAGTAATTGTTATTGATTGAAATATAAGATATTGTATTGCTTACAGTCTTTTTACAATCATTTTTCTTGCAAATCTCATACACCATCTTTTAAATCTCATATAATTCACTATCAAATAAAGGAGCTAATGTGGCACAATTCCTAATACAGTTGATTATATTTTCTTTCCTTTTTCAGCAATGTATATATTTAGGAAATAACCAAATGAGAACAAATGCTCTAATTCCAAAATGGCCTTCTGTCTGCTTTATATCTGGTACATTGTGAAATAAACTCAAAATATAATTAATTGTTCTAAATATCCAAATTTTTCCAATGATAATAAAAGGGATCATACTATTTTTTCAAATGTGGCTTGGCACTCTGGTCTTAGAAAAGCCAAAGTCTGACTGCAATCTTTCAGACAATTTTATGATGAACTTCATCATTCCACTTTATGTAGCACCACATTCATTAACGAGAATAGTCATCTTTAATTATGTCACAAATGTGAACAGCTATGCCATTCATTCCCAAAATACAGCAAAATATATTAACAAGGCATAGGCTTTGCCGAAGAAAAAGTTGTCTAGGTGACTATGAGATATTTCTTTTCCATTTTTTTAAATCTACAAATCAAACCCCAAGACCACAAAATGCTTAGATATTGTCTAAATATTATCCCTGACCTGTGACCTAGAATCTTCCTCCAGGTGAAATTGTAGAGCAGAATTTTAAAAATGGTACCTCTTAAAATAGAAGTTTATGAGAAAAAGTAGTGTCTATAGAGAATTAGGGCACAATGGTTTTAAACACTGTCACCAGCCTCCTCCACACAATTTCTCAGGGATTTTACCAAAATGTAGCCCCAAGAGATTGATATAATTACTAAAGCTCTTCAACAAGCTGGGTTTTATTAGAACTACCAGTTTTGTAAAAAAAAAAAAAAAAAAAACAATTTATAAGGAATACTGCCTTGGAAAACCTTACATAAAGGGTCAAAATTGGAATACAGATTCTTAAACACTACACCAGGTGCCAGCCCCTTCTCTCACTACATTCTGATCTCCTTGTATTTGTCAGAACTCTTTTCTATGCAAATGCAGAAACCCCGTTTATACTGGTTTATGCCTCCTAAAAGAGCTTCCTGTCAAACAGAAGTGAAAATAAAAAGCCAGACTGGCTTTGGTTACAGCTAGACCCAGGGACTCACCCTGCCTCTAGACCCAGTCTCTGACTCTCCTCACTCCTTTCATGCATCACTTCCTTATTAGGCCCCTTCTCTTCAGCAGGTGACTGCTCAACATCAGGCTTACCTCCCCTGAGATTCTCAGTTTGACTGAAAAATACTTCTACATTGTTCAATTAAATTCCCTTAATTGAGTTCTTTGGCTCTGCTTGGATGAGACACCCATTCCCACACCAGTCTCAGTGGTCAGGACAGTGGGCTTCACTGATCTGAGTTCAAGTCATGAGCCCAACCCAGAATTGGCATGGGAGGAAACCAAGCTCGCTCCACAGTCTGAAAGGTCCTCAAAATGCACTGAGGCACTAATACCTGTGGAAATGGAGATAAAGGACTGGCAAGAAAAAAGAGGAAAAAAAGATGCCCACAATTTTAAATTATAATACTAGCTGAAAAAGATGTAAAAACTAACTCCTAAGAAGAAAGTTCATGTTTTTAAATACTGGGTAGACACTCACTTAGCATCTAACTTTATTAAAGCAGTCAATAGACTGTACTTACCTCCTGTATCCACAGATTGTTTCCTACATTTGACTTTCAGCTCCCTGTGGATATATATATCCCTCTACACCAAAGATTAGTAGGTGCAATTCTATGGATTCATTTGCTACTATCCGCCCCATCATTGGAGGTCTCCTTGAAGATGGGGGTCTTGTCCTACTCATCTCTGAACACAGGGCCTTGCACAGTGCCTGGGACTTTATGGGCATTCCATGCCTGCTGGACTTAACAAAATTCTTGAGGCAAGGAGTATGTCTTACTTTCTTTCCTATGTTGGCAAACAAATGCCTAAGAAAATAGAAGACTGATTTAGAAACCATCTCAGAACTATGTGTTCATCTGAAAACATAACTTGAATGTTATCACAATAGAGACTGTGCTGAGAGAATGGCAAATCCTTGACTTTTACATCCCCAGAAGAAAATGAATATAAATAATTTCTATAAGAAACTGAAATGTAATTCTGCACTATTCTATTAAAAGAATAAAATGAAAAATACTTTTAATATTAGCCTGATTTTTAAAATTACAATGCTAATAATACATTGTTCAAATTTATAAAATGACTTCAAAAACCAAATGCCAGTGGCTCAGATGATTGTGACAGAAGTTGTCCCCTAAAGTCTGTGTTTCCTTCTTTATCAGTAATAGGAATCCAAAATTTCAACTGGACACATGGAAAACATCAAATAAAAATCATACTTTTTGGTTGACAATTCAACCAGATGTATCCAGATGACTAAGCCTGGAAAAACGGTGTATACACACAGGTAGTGTACATCTTCTTGGGAGTATCTTTAGAGAGTAGAGACATGGCCCACCCTTTTTCTGCTCTCTTTCCCATTGCCGGTAATGATTCTTATGACTGGAGTCAGAGCAGCCATGTTGGACCATGCAGTCCTTGGGCACACATGGCAAAGTGGTAAGACAGAAGGAACTCAACTCCCTGATATTACAGACCATATATCCGTATCACCCCAGGACCTCTGCCTCTAGATTTTTGTGTGAGAGAAAAATAAACAGTGCAGCTTAAGCCAGAGTTTAATTTTATTTGGGGTTTGTCATTTTGGGCCAACATCATAATTCTATTCCATTAACAAGACTAAACAGAAACTCACTACATGCTGGCCTGCAAATTCCTTAGTTAGCCTTTCCCCTTTTTCTAGTCAGTTTCCTTTCTAAGCCTTTGAATATTATAAGCAGTATGGTGAACAATAGCACATCACCCAGAGCCAATATATCTCTCAAGGGAGCCTGCAGCAGCTCTGATAGGATATCAACCTCAGCTTCCAAGCCACATAAGCCAGATTAATTGATTTCCTCTTCCCCATACTGATACGATTTTAAATAGTTCTGTCATACCATTATCAACCTGCCACCTTATCTGACATGTGTCCTTCCTTCATGGCCCCATTCAAGCTCCAGTCCATTTCCCCTCAGCCCAGCCCTACATGAACCATCCATCCTTCATTTTCTCTCCCACTCATTTGTCACATGCCATTTTTTTATAGAGACAAGTAGGACTGCCACCTTCTCCTTTCTACCTTCAACCATTTTAGTATCAGATGGGTTAGCTATTTGTTTACAGTCTTCGGGAATAGGTTAGGAAGTGAACAAAGATGAAGAAGAAGACTTTTCAAACTCATTTAGAATTAGAATCTAGCATCTTACCTATTTAATGGATATTTTCCAAAATATTTACTAATAATAGACTATAAGATAATATATAATGCAAAGGAATTAAATATAGAAGGTGCTTTAACCTCTTGAATCACAAGTAACAAGAATGATATTGAACACTATTTCAAACTATTTCAATCCAAAAAAAAAATCTTCCCTTTAAATAGATGAAGAAATGGAGACTCAAACTATTTCTCCATGATCTCCCAAGTTGATAACAGAAAAATAAGAGTGAAGGCCCATGAATCTGTGCCCTGGTTCCTAGCCAGACTAGACGCAGCAACAAGTTACAAAGTCCTCACAATTGCAAATCCTGGTTACCACTATATATCTTGCCTTCTCCCAACACTGACTGGCAGGGCCTCCACCATGCCCACTGAGGCAGGGTCCCCAGCAGCTCCACTGCCCACACTGACTTAACCCAACAGGCTCCTGCTTCCCCAGCACCCACCTGGAGGGGCGGGAAGAGACGATCCAAAGGAGAAGATACCCCAACATGAGAAGTTTGGCTAACAACAGTATGAATAGCAAGAAGCTGGGAGTTACTGCTCCCATCCTAGTCATTAGGAATGTCCATGATTGTAGAACTGTGGTTGATGCAGAAACACATTACTTTGTATTGGCTTCTCCTCCTTCCTAGCCTTACTTCCCTTTTACTCTCACACCCCCAATAATGAATTAGCACCTAAGTTTGCCTTGGGTTTGATTTTTTCAGAAACCTGAACTTATCAATTCATGGTCCAATGAGTCTACTCAACAACCAGGCCTCACATCTGCAATCCAAGCAACACAAAGTAGAGAGAAATTCAACCCCTCCTTCTTCAGAGAGTTTCCCAGAAATTACAAGCAACATGCCCACTTAATCTCATTAGCTAAATTTTGACCAAGAGCCCTGCCTAGCTGCAAAGAACGCTATGATTTTTGTAAGAAACTGTGTCCAGCTAAAAACTGAAGAACTGTAATAAAGGAGGAAAATGAATGGTTTTGCAGGGGGTGGGGGCAATCAGATGTTTTATATGCTTCCCATATCTTAGGGCTGGTGCAGTCCTACTCCTACATGACTTCCATTCATTTTCCTCTATCTGCAAATCTCCAATACACCTTCCTCCATATTTATTTTCAGTTAATGATCTTGGTTCCTTTTTCAATAGAAGATCAGAACAATCAGAAGAAAAATTCCATAAGCTCCTACCCACCTTCCTGCAACTGTGACCATATCCTCCACTTAGGTCCTTTCTTGCAGCCAAGGCCAATCCTTCACTTGTAAATTAAATGTCTGCTCACTCACTCAAAGACATCACTCCACCTATTCTCTTTGTTTCCTACAATATCAGTTCTTTCTTCTCTTGTGATTCATTCTCCAAAACATACAAACTTGTAATGTTTCCATTTCAAAAAAGCTTCCTGTTTACCTCATCCTCTTCCAGTTAGGTCCCATATGCCTCCTTTTATTGGAAGCAAAACTCCCTAAAAGAATCACCTATATTTTCTGTCCCAATTTTTCTCATCAAATTCCTGAATTCTTTTCAGTGAATCTGCTCTTGTACACCACTTCACCAAACTGCTTTTATCAGTAAGCGGCAAACTCCGTGTTGCTGAAGACAATGGTCAATCTCATCTCTCATTTTAACCGACTTTCCAGCAGCATTTGCCACAATAAATCACTCTCTCCCCTTTGATACAGCTGCCTCACTTTGCTTACAGCACAACATATTGGGCTGGTTTTTCTTTTACCTTTTTGGCCCCTCCTTCTCAGTCTCTTTGCTAAATTAGCCTCTTCTCCTGACCCCTAAATGTGAGAATACTCCAACTCTCAGTCTCTCTTCTTTCTATACTCACTTGCTAGGTGATCTCCAGTTTCGCAGCTTAGAACACCACCTATGTTCTGATGATTCTACATCCACATTACTGTTCCTGGCCCCTAATATCAACACTTAACTACTAATTCAGTATCTGCTTGACTTCTAGTAAGTATCACTTAAATAAAATACCCAAAACTGAGCCCCTGATCCTTGTCCCTGCCAAAATCTACTTCTTCCATGGTATTTACCTTCTAACTTAATGGTAACTCTGTCTTTCCAGATGTTCAAGCAAAAAGCACTGGTTTCATTCCTGACTCCTGTCTCTCTTACACCTCATGCTCATTCAGTCAGCAAACCTATTCTACCTTCGAAATAGCTCCAAAATTAATCACTTCCCACCACCTCACTGCCATCTTCTACCTGGGTCAGAGCTACCACTCTTTAGTCTATTCTCAACCCAGAGCCAAAATACAGTTCAACTAAGTCATATCATTTCACTACTCTGCTAAAAACTCTCCTGCAACTTTCTCTCTTACTTGGAGTAAAGGTGAACATTGTTACAAGTACCTACAATGTACTATATGACCTGGCTCTCCATCCATGACCTATCTCCCATCTCATCTTAATTCTCTTCTCTTTAGATGGTGCACCCCACCTACAACTTCAGCCCAGCCCAGTGCTTATCTTCCTTCCCTGCTTTCTTTAACTTAGTTTTTAACACTATACAACACAGTATATAATTTACTTACCTTATCTATCATCTGTCTCTGTTGCTAAAATATAAACTAAAAAAAGCCAAGGGTTTTTTGTAATAGTTGTCTGTTTTGCTTCCTATAGTATCATAGAGTACTGCCTAGTACTTAATAACAAGCACTCAGAAATCTGCGTGGAAGAAATAAATGACAGTTTGCCCTGTGGTCTCACAATAGTTCAACACTTGTTACATTTCTCAAAAGAAGCTAACACCTGGTCTTGGCTGTACCTCAAGCATATTTGGGCCTAAGTCTCCCTAGAGATTTTCTAAAGATTGCTTCCTGGAGTCTGTATTACCAAATTGCTGTATGTGGAAAATCTTACTGCAAGAACAAAATAGCTATACAGTCTGGGAATGAATTCAATAACAACAAAAGTGAGGAAGCCATGAGAAAAAAAATCTATGAAGTACATACAAGACAAGAGAATGGAAAGATGGCCTGGGTCCCTAAATGGGAGAACTAAATATATATATATATATATATATATATATATATATATATAAATTACTTATTAATGTATACATATAAATTTACTAAAAGATTTATATATACATATATATAAATTTATTATATATACAATATAATAAATTTATTAAAAGAAATACATAAACAAATTTATTTTAAAAGTTTATATATAAAAAATATATAAATTTATTAAAAGATTTACATAGATATTATAAATCTCCAATCATAGTCTCAAAGAAATCTTTTTGCAACTTTATAATATTTTGAATTTCATGCAGAATAAAGAATCTTCCAGAATTCCCAAAGAAATATGGAAAAATATTAGTAGAAATAGCTGAACAAATATAAAAATGGTATGGTACAAAAGCAGTAACAGAAGAAAGAAGAGAGAATCTAGAAACAGAACAAGCATACGTGGAAATACATGATAAATGTGGCAGTACACATCTTTGGGCAAATAATGGATTCTGAAATAAATGAGATTGAGACCACTGATAATATATTTAAAATAAAAATACATAATTAAACCTACTACGTATTATATGCAGAAAAATTTCCCAGAGAGATCAGTAATCTAAAGGTTAGAAACTAAAGTATAAAAACATTAGAAAAAAATCTAAGAGAATATTAGTACAACATTGTAGAAGGAAAGCTGTCTTTAAAAAGGATGAGGAACTCTGAAGCTATAAATGTAAAGAATCAGCAATACAGGGTTATGCTAAAATTTTATATAACAAGTTACAAGAATTAGTTAGAAACTTCTAGTGCTAATAGCAGTGTTCAGAAGGAGGCTAGAGATATGTACTTGGGTATGCATGCTAAAAATTAAGGATAACTACTAAATAACAGAAATAGAATACTTTAACTGGTATAACAATCAAAGAGAATTCATGAGATATAATTATATACTGTAGGATAATTCGTTCCATGGCTTTTTTTTTATTAAGGTATCATTGATATACAATCTTATGAAGGTTTCACATGAGCAACATTGTGGTTACAACATTCACCCATATTATCAAGTCCCCCCACACACACCCCACTGCAGTCAGTGTCCATCAGCACAGTAAGATGCTATAGAGTTACTACTTGCATGACTTTTCTGATTGCACATAAGTAATAGAAAGATCCATGTCTACACAGACTCCCATTCTATACACAGAATGTCGAATCTGGTATAACAAAATCTCCCAACTCTTTTCAAAAGTAGTATTTCTCCCTTCATCCTTCAGCTGGAACCTGCTGCACTGGGGCTGCTGGTCTTCAGGGAGGGAGTCCAATTGGACTTTTGTTTATTCTTGCAGATTGTCTTTCTAACATGATGGACAACAGTGTCAGATTCCTCCATCACTTGCCAGGAGGGTTTTGAGATCAGATGAGAGATTCTTATTCAAACGACACTGTATTTGGTGTGAATATCACACAAGCTCTTCTGTGACTTCTTTAGAGCTCCCAGTCCTTGGTACTTCCTGCCCTCCAGTTCCCTTGATGTGACAGCCCCTAGGAACCCAGTGATTTGACTTTGACCACTTTTTGAGAGATATAAAGCTCTCCAGTCAGACCTATCTAATAACATCTAAGATAACACTCACACCAGCTCCCTTTCACACTTGGCAAACATGTCGTTCAAAGGAAACCCACTTCCCTTTCCGCAACACATTCCCTCTGCTACTAGATAACTTGCTGCCCTACCTCTGTCTTCCTCTATTTTTCCCAGAGGACAAATGCCTTTCTCCTGTCTCCCCTTAAAGCAGGGAAAGAGATGAAGTTGTAAAAGTCCTGGTGAAGCTCCCTCTCCCTAACTCTGAGGTAAGAGTTAAAGTATCCACTCCCTTCTCTCTTGGGGATGGGCATGGGAGTCAACACACTAAACAGCTTTTTCCAAAGAAATGTTCTTCATAAACCCTCTTCTCATTTGTCTTTAACATCCTCAGTGTAGGCATGTTTAACTTTTTTAACTTTTAATTTTTTTAATTTAAGACATTTCCTTTAAAGATTTGCATATTGGACTAGCACCTCCCCTTGCAATTACATTATGTATTTCAT
The DNA here is from genome assembly GCF_030020395.1 of Manis pentadactyla. Taxonomy (NCBI): domain Eukaryota; kingdom Metazoa; phylum Chordata; class Mammalia; order Pholidota; family Manidae; genus Manis; species Manis pentadactyla. The sequence continues at coordinate 77,001,063 of NC_080019.1, read as the reverse complement.
TTTTGTGTTTTAATCAAAACTTTCAATTAAATATACTGATAAAAATATCTAACTTCCAACCTAGTAGACAAAAGATTTAAAAGACAGTAAAGGACATCCAGTTTATCCAATAGAAATAAAGAAAGAGGAAAAAATAAAGCCAAGGGGAATCATGATTTTAAAAAACTCTACAAACTATAGAAGAAATAAATCCTAATACACAATACCAACTCTAATTATCATTTATATTTAAGCTCTTCACTTAAAAGACACAGATTTTCAAAATGGAAAAAAAATCCAGCTATGTGTTCTCAATAAATATCCCTTTAATACAACTTTTCAAACATACAAAAAATAAAAATTCTACCAATTCAGTCTATGTGGCTAGTATGGCACTGATTTAAAACTGTATGAAAACAGTTCATGAAAGAAAAGTTGTCACTCCCACTTATGGATAAAATGTAAAAACTGTCAATAAGTTATTATCTAAAGTGTGCAATTTGTATTTAATTCTGACTTACAGAGATTATCACGGAAATTTGAAATAATTAAACATGAGTAAAATCTATCAATGAATTTATGTCAACACATTATCTCAGAAAAAACAGTATTTCATTCAATGCAGAAAAATTAGATGCAAAAAAATTCATCACCCATTTAGAGTAACAATTAATATAAGGAAACTTGCTTGACTTCATAAAGGACATATTTAAAAAGTTCAGCAAACATACATAATAATTAAATGTTAAAAGAATTCCCTTTCAATTTAGGAGTAAGATATAATTGTCATCATTTCTGTCATTATTAGAAAGTTCTAGATTCATACAATAAAGGCAAGAAAATTAAAAATTACATATAAATTGGTATCAATTTCAGAGGTGGGAAATGCATTACTATTGAAATTGACACAATTTTCAGTTGGAAATTTTGGAATATTGACTGAAAAACTGGTAAATGCAACAGTAATAATTTTTAACCTTTGACTCCCCATTTTACAACGACCAAAATTATATGTGTGGTAAGGAGAAAAGGAAGAGGAAGCATGAGAGGAAAAGATGATTAAAATAGAGACATTAATTTCAGGTCACTTGGACTCCAAATTACTAGCCAATGAAAATAACCAGGACTTCAAGACTCTCAAATGTCCTCCTTTTTCCTGAAAAGTCCTGTCTCACCCATGTGCTCTCCTCCATGTCGGTTATTCTCTCAGTCCCATTCATTAGGTCATGTGTGTTTCTCTCTGCTGCTTCTACCCACATTTTTGCTGATCCCAGAATGTTAGAGCCCACTAACTATAAATACATCATTATTATTTATTTTTGCAGAAGATTTATTGGCTTCGACTCTGGTATCATGGGATTACTAAAGTTAATTAATAGATTTTTCACACTTCTCTCAAAACCTACAACCTTGACTATTTCTTAAATACACCCAAACCAACAAACACAAACACACACATACACACACACACACACACACACACACACACTACCTAAGATGTATATAGTCATGTGCTTTTTGGATCATCTAACATTAATTTGAGACAGCCTATCAGACTGTGTTACAGCTATTCAAAGGAATGTGGCCACACTAGCAATAAAGTTATTTAAGTGAGAGGTGCAATGGCAGTTAACTGACATCATGAGGTACTTAAAACATAATAATCATGCAACAAACTACAGTGTTTAAAAGCGTTAGAATTATGAACGAATGTCTTCTACTCATTTCCACGCTAACTAACCTGAATGTAAAACTATAGTGACTTGGTTACCAAAACAGACAGTAAAAAGCACAAAAACATAACATAGTAATAGTTCCTAGAAATGTTTAAAAGTGAATTTAAGAAGCAAAACCTGGGAGAAAGCACACACAGAAACCTTAACTTCAAATGTACCCTATAAACTCTTGTAGGAAAATCAAACATTCCTTTGTGTTAAACTCTTCACCTGAGTGTCTTCAATTTATTTCTTCCCATTAACGCAGTTGCAAATCATTTTCAGTTTGTGGAAATCCTTCAAAAATATAATTCTTTAAACTCATGGCCATGAAAATACATGAAGCCAATTTAATAAATGGTTCTGAATCCATTAAACTGCTGTGGCAGCCCAAGTCTAAATTTATAGATAATGATAAATATGTACATAAATGGGGTTATCATTTACTCTTCCGATTGCAGTCTGCCATTAATAGACATGCTGAGTAGTGCCCTGCACTGTAGAAGCTTCAAATAATTATCTGACTCTTCATCTCTCTTGCAGTGATGCTGAAAAATTAAGGAATTCATTCTTAAGGCCTATGCATGGACAGCCCTGATTCAAGCAAGAGGGCATTGCAACTGAATGCTAGAGCTAATATCAAAAGAGTCAGAGACCAAATCACTATTCAGTTGCCCAGTTCTCATCTCTTTCTCCCCAATATATTTCAAATATGTCTCATTCAGGGTCAACAGGGGATTCATGTAAAGAAAAATAAATGAGAAAGCCAAATGGTAATAGTCTAGGCCCTCACTTCCCCTGGGCTTTAAAACATGGCTCATCCTCCTCTCAGAACTCACCTCTGTCACACACTGACACTATTAAAAGGCCATAAACATATGCAGGAGTTAACTTCTAAAATCTCATTATCAAAGGATTTTCCACTTTAGGAATGTCAATCAATTTGTCTAGTAACTAGACAGAAATGGGGTGGGGCGTTGTGGTACATAAACCAAACTAGGTATCTTCTTTAAGTTACTTCTCATTTATTTTTGACACTTCAAAACTCCCACATCACTCTCTTTCAAAGCAATATGGTCCCTCTGAGGCTGAGTTATTTGGTAATTTAAGTATCTTAGCCAATTTTTATGACTGGAACTTAACCCCTTGACATTGTCAGTACGATAGAGTGGTCCTGCCGAGTAACGTAAAAGTACTTGTCATAACTCTGGCTCAAATTAGTAGAGCTGTCTAATTAAATCCACCAACAGTTATGAGATCCAAAAGCCTGAGAGCAAAGTACATGTGCCTCTAATGCTAGTTTTCTATGACTATGCAAAAGCCTCACATGAGGCCTATTATTTCAATGAAAATTTAAATTTCTTTATTTTTTAGGTGACTGTAAGAGCAAGAAAATCATACTTTCAAATATTTGCCTTTATCGCCTAAAACTGCAAGCAAACATTCTCGTTGCTATCTTTTTCTATGCAAATTTATAGTTTAAAAGAAGTCTTTCTGTTTCTAGGTGATTGCAAACATTTCACTATAAAAATGTTCTGGTTTAAGCAAAATGAATAAAAAAGAGGGTTAGCCAAGAACTTTCAATCCTTCATCAAAAGTAGCACTGTCAAGGTTGAAAGAAGGCACTAATAATCTACTTTTCTGTTCTTAGTTCTTGGGCTTTTCTCTCTGAAGTCTGAATGTTTGTGTCAGTTTGAGCACTCCTGCAATTAAATGCCTGGGAGGGAGGGTACGATGCATCCATTACAAGTGATGGAATGCCAGCCATGACTTTGATTCAAGAGGAGAGCTTGGAGGGAGGAAAGCCTATATATTTTTTTGTAAGTAAGAAAAGACGACAAAAAAAAAAAAGTGTAGAGCAATTTTTTGTAAATACACTGTTATGTCTATCACATGGAAAAATGAGAAATGTCTGTTCACATTAGAGCACAGATATGTTTGATGTTGGTAGTTATTTTGTACTATTTTTAGTTTCATAAAGTTTCAGATAGCAAAGTGTGTTATTTAAAACCAAATTATATATGTGATTTCTGGTGGTGATGATTTGTTCAAAGGTAGCAACCAGAAGATAGTGTTAGTCTTTTCTAATTAATAAAAACTTAACAAATCTGGTTGGCAAAACTCCAATTATCCTACCTGCACTAGGCTTTCCAGCCTGGCTATTTGCTCTAGGTTATAAGATATCTAAATTAGATTTCTGTCTATAATTTCCCTATGCTCAACAAAGGTAGTCAAGCTCACTATCAGAAATAAACCATGTGGTAGAAATAATTTAAAAAGGAGACCTAGGGTAAACATGACAGAAGGAACTAGAAAATTTTTCAAGCATTTCTGGGGCATGTACCTATCGACATCAAAAGACCCCATCCAAAGGTTTAAAAATACCCCTCACTTGATGGTCCTGAAAAATTCTATGGGGAGTCTTGACTAAATCTTTTTATTATTTCCCTCAAAAACATAGTTCATTTTATAACTTAGGCTGAATAGCCTGGTATGTGCTAAGTTCCTTTTATAAATTTGTCATATTCAATTCATGTACAGGCAAGTAGATGTGATTTCTAGATTTTATCCCCATGCAACTGCAGAATGTACCATACTTGTGTCCAACACAAAATGAAAACATTGTTGAGAAAATTGTATGTAATTTTTCTTTAGTGGAAGAAAACTCAAGCCGATTTTTAATGAGTAGATTGAATTTTTTCCCTCTATACTCAATTTAGGATGAAATCTTATATAGAGTTCTTACTTTTTATTCCCTCCATTCCTCCCTTGCTTGCTTTTTCCCTTCTTCCTCCTATAAATGTGTATTGAGCACTGCTATTCCCAAGTATTCTCGTAAATGCTAGAGATTCAAAAGTTAATAAAAATAGAATAAGTAAATTCAAAAATGAATTCAAAAGTCAGTAAAAAGGAGTAAGAAAATCCCTACCTTGATGGAACTTAAATCCTTGTTGGGGAAACAAACAAAAAACAAGATAAATGGGTAAAATAAGTCAAAAAAATGAGGAGAAATCAAAAATATAAACAGGAAGCATTACATGAGAAATGAAATTTTAAATTGAATGGCCAAGGAAATCCTCACTGAGTAGGTAACTGTGTAAGAACCACAGCATGGGAGTAAAGAGATACATCTGAGAAAAGAGCATATAGGCTGGGGCAACAGCAAGCGTGAAGAGTCCCAAAACATGAGCACACCAGGCTTTCTTCACACAGAGAGAGGGGGTCAGATGGCTGAAACAGAATGAAAAAGATGGAGGTATAAGAGATAAAGTCAGAGAAATGTCGGCCTTCTAGATCACTGGAGAGACTGCATCTTTCCTTCTGAGGGAAAGAGGAACTACTGGGGGATTTTGATGAGAGAAGTGACATGATGTGATTTACAAATTAAGGTCAGTCTGGTTGCTTGTTGAAGAAAGAATGAGGGGACAAGGGCAGAAGAAGTAAGGAGTCCAGCAGGGAGGCAGTTACAAAAATCCAGGCAGGAGACAAGGTTTGGATGAGGAAGGAGGCAATGAGGGTGGGTAGAGTGTTTGGACTCTGTGTGAAATCTGAAGATAGAAGTAACAGTATTTGATGCTGGATTGCCCCTTGCAGAGCTTCTTGCAGAAATTCTGCTTTCTGCTAGGTTCCTTTCACCTCACCAAGCTGCTCTATTAAGAAGGACTCAAAAAAAAAAACCTTACATCAGTTCTCTTCCCTCATTTTTCCATTTTGTCCACATCTAGTTTATAGGAAACTCTGTATCCCTTGTTCCAACTAAGTTTTCAAATGCATGAGCAATGGATCTGAAAGCAATTCAAATTTAAGAGAGTTCTCCTCTCAGTTCTGCTAAAAATAGCAACTTCGCCCTGCTTATTATATTACCATCCCCAACTCCCTGCCCCAGTGCTTACAACATGTCTAGACAAGAAGAGAGAGACAACAGACTTCCCTCATTCAGAAAATTGACTATACAATACATAATCAGTCTGACAAAATCAAATGTTGCCTTTCTACAAAAATATTTGGCCACTGGCCTATCTTTAGTGTACTTTGAACTATTTTCTAATAGTCATTTCTTATCCTAATGAACATATTGTTAGTTTTCTGAATTGGCTATCTGTAGTTGACAGTTTGTGACATAGTTCAGTCATCTAAAGTATTACTTGAGGCCATGAACCAAAGCAGAGCTCATTTTGTCTATCTGAAATAAAATTCATACACCTGACCTAATTTGAAGTAAACTCCCACCAACCAAAAAAGGAAAGTGGATAAGGGATTTATTCATTGATCTATTATTTTTCTCCTATAATTAACTCTTTATCATAGTTATCTACTACTGACCTACAACTTAAATGATTATAGAATCATGCTTCTAAAAAGTACTTAGAAAATATTAATACCAAAAGAAATACTGGCATATAAAAGGTCAGAGAGTAGTCAGGACACCTGGAAAAATTTAGCTATCTCAACTTTAGCCCACTTCTCTTATTACAGTGTTTCCTGATTAATATGTAAAACATACAGACACCAATGTTTAGTTGGGAAATTGCTCAGAAGATAAAATAGAATTTTGCAACAATAATTAGATGTAGGAGAAAAGACTTTAACAATAATTAAATATGCTCAATTATAGAAACCAAAAAATGACTGATAATCCAAAGATAAAAAGCAAATGAATGATAAATCATGTTTGAACTAGAGATGAATAGTTATGGGTCATGAAAAAGAAATAGCTTATACTGCAAATCAACAGAGAAAGACAAACACATTGAAGGATAGGGAAATTTTAAAAGCTCCATCTCCAAAAATTTAAATAAGTGAAGGAAGAAAAAATCGGAAAGAAGAGTTGAGAAAAAGAGATATTAGACTGTTCTGGCTCCCTTTTTATATAATTAAAGTACATGAATAACTACTATACAATTCATTTGAGTTTTTCTAAACCTTTGTTGTTTCTCCAATATTGCATTGCTTTTCTTATTCTCTATTGCCCTGTGGTACAACTTAGTTATAAGTGGGTCTTATGTGCATGCTCCAGTACTGGCAAAAGGAGCCTATGCAGAGATACTATTCTACAGTTAACCATGGGAAGAAGAAAATTTAACAAGTGGGGGATGGACTGTGAAAATCATAGGAAACAGGATTGAACTGCAGAAAATTTAGGCTGGAAGTTAAAAGATCTGCATCTGCATCCTGATCTGCATCCATGTCCCAATCTGCTGATTACTGCCTGTGTGACTTAGCCTAATTACAGCATCTCTGCTTCCCAGTTTAGCTATTAATAGATTAGGGGACTGGCATAGATAGAATTTACGGACCCCTGTGGCTTTATCTTTCCATGATTTTACTCATTTTAACTTGAGTAAGGCATGCCATATTAGCTTAGCCCATGAAAAACATTCATTTCAACCTTTCTCAATGTGAGTTTTAAGTACATACACATATATGAATACTTAATACTTTTCCCCATTTCTTAAATTTGCAAAACAATGTATTAGACACTTGATTAAAAATAGCCTATTGTAACTTGATAATCCAAGAAAACTTTACCTTTCCATTTCTAATTCTCCTTTGTCCTCACCATTATCTGCTTATCTTCCTCTACCTTGACAGTTTAACTTCTGTGTCAGGTACTTGACCATTTTGCTCCCTCCTCCATTTCCTTTACACACATTATTTTCAAAGTTCTGTCATTATTTTAAAGGTTTGCCTTGCCTGAAGATTTCAGCCCTGGGCAAGTTCACTGTAGATTCAGTGAGACCGAGAAATGACAATGGAATGTTCTTGGGGTACAAAGGTTTATACCCAGCTTTATTTTCCTGGCAATAGGTCCAGCACTCAAATCATGTCTGCATCCAACAGCCTGCAGGTCTGTAGTCCTTCTCTGTCTCTGCCTCAGTGCCTCTCTGCCCCTGCAGCCATCAAAGTCTCTGTCCCAGGAGTTGCCACTCTCCAGCCTTTGCTCTCCTATAGCTGAGCAGCAGCCCAGAGCACTGGGGGGAGCTCTTTATATAGAATCAGTAACATTGTATTGTCCACACTTGTGCAGTGAGCAAGCCAACCAAGGTCAGGTGAGAATCCTGGCCACAGGAACTTTCCTTTTCTCTACACAGTTCTTTAATATCTACTTAAGTTTAAAATAATGTTGAAAAAACCCATTAAGTATCAGAAATTCATTACCTATTTCCCAACTTATAAAATGGCAGGGAATTAGATCTACTTCATCAGGCAGTTTGAAGGCTAAATGTGTAGGCATGAAAAGGAACATAGAACACTCAATAGACACTAGTTTTTCTTATCCTTTAAACAGACAGAAATCCAACTCTAAAATATGGGCTTAGTACTATACCACTGAATTCCTAGAAATTTGGGAAAGAGAGCTCACAGTATTAATGTTCTCAAAGATGATCCCCCAGCCTATTAAGGTACAATTCTCTTAACTTCTCATACTATTATAGTTTCCATGATAACTTTTCACTCGACTTTATTCATATAAAGAAAGACCTAAAGTAAAGAGAAACATCTTGCCTGTTTCTGTGCTAATTACTAAAGGTTTCTTCATTACCAACCTAGTCTTTAATAACAAATGAAGACAAGTTTTCAGCTTGTTTGGTTTGAGCTAATTACCAAGTATGTCTTCATGTGGTTCTTGCTCAGAGAAAGGCAATAATCAGGACACAGAACATTAGTTTTTCCTTGGCAGCCACTGCCAGCCATGCCAGCTACTAATTGACAAGCCTGAGTCTGGTGGGGAAAGAGTTTTTACCTCACTAGTTGAGCTCAACCTCAGGACTTCTTAAAAGCAAGTTCCCACTGTGATTTCTTACACCAAGTCTGAGATTTAACCAAAATACTAAAGACTGTCACTTACAGAAGCTATAAAAAGGTCAGCATGCTGGGAATATTCCATTTTGTTGCCTGTGCAAGTGACAAAGTGTTCTGAGTTGCCTACAGTTTACTAATGTTGATAATTAACATTTCAGCTACGGTTAATTTTTAAAAATTGACCAGAAAATGAAAAACTGATTAGCATGATACCAGTTGTTTGCCAACCTGCTCATAGGGAAAGAAAATTTGGTTGAATCTTTTTGAAATAATGAAAACATTCCAAACCTCCAAAATTGCTCTAGAAGCAACACATGCAAATGAAGGCATAAGAGTCCACTATGATAATTTGCATTTTATACACTTACACACAGATGTTCGAAAGGACTCAAAAACATAAATTAAATTTCATGCATCTCCTCTAAGGACATTCATTGTTGTTTATGAAACCAGAGTGGGAAATCAAGACTTAAATTGAGAGAAAAAAATTAGGCTGATGGGGAGCATAAGAGCTAGAACTCAGTTTCAAGCTCTGATTACTAACCCACCTAAATATATCATCCAATGTTAAAGAGAAAAGAGAAAAAAGCAAATTAAATTCATTTGTATGTTCTTTATCAAGTGTAAGCCTACATTTCAAAGCTTGTCATGCTAAAAACTCATAATTTGTAAAACAAAATCAAGCAGAAAAAGAAAATTTTTTCTAACAAGTGTGATAACCTTTCTTTAACCTATTTCTCCTGAGTTTTCTTCCAACAGGTATCACTTGAGCCATCATAATACATAAAGCACTAAGCTATGATGATACAATACATACTCTTGAGACTTTGCAATCCATTCATACAGTATGGCGCTCAAATCTGGAAAGTAAAAAACACTTCCATATCAGACTGAGACTAAATGTGAAGTTTGTGCAATTAGTGTTATCATTGTTCAAAAGAGGGAGAGATCCTGTGGCTGACAGCATTTCAGAGAGGGTTTTGTGAAGACAGAGATAATTGAACTGGCCCCTGAAGAACATGACAAAGTTCCTGTTGAGTAAAACCTAGGGGTAGGTGGAAATGAACACTGCATGCTCATAAGACAATAAAAAGAGCAACCCCATAGGTTTGTAAAATCTGTTAAGTAGTTTGGAGCCTGATTATGCCAGGAACTTGAATTTTATATTATAAAATATATTTTCCTAATTACCTAATTCTCAAAGAAGTGCAAAACAAATTCCTGCTTTTACCATCCTTTTTTTTCAAATTAAATAGTCTTAAATGTCAAATTCTTCCCTTGAATTTTGTATGCAGAACACAGTACTTCAAATAAACTGTTTCACCACCTGTTTGTGGGTTTTATAATAGGTCATGTCATTTCTCAAGTCATACCTCATTCAAGAAAGCCAGGCGAACTCACTGAATCCTAGGTATCCTAAGACATTAAATCCAAACATATACAAGGACATGTCCATAATGTATATTTTCCTCAGGTTCTAGCCCCAACTAGGCCACAGAACCAGAGACAGCCCTTCAAAGTGAGGTGATTTCACACGTCAATCACTACCTGTATGACCTCATGTAAAGCACTTAACATTTTTAAGCCTCAGTGTCATCCCCTGTAAAATGGGGAGATGACAGTCTCTCATTCTTAAGGTTGTTCATTCACTCATTTTTTAAAAATATTTATTGAGCACCTACTCTTTGTTCAAGACTCTCCTAGATGCTGGGGATACCACAGTGAATGAATAAGACAGATAAGGATGTTTGGGACACTTAAAAACAACAATACTTGCAATACATTTGGCAAAATATATAGAAAATAATGAAAAATCAATAAATGTTAGCTATTAAAATTGTTTTGAACAGTCTGCCACACACCTTACAAATCTGAGCAAGTCTGTTTACTGTCCTGAACCTGAGTTCTTATTTTTAAAACAATAAAATTAGAACATAGGAATCCTAAAACCCTTTCTAGCTTCCATATGCTGACTCCACAGCTAATAAGCTCTCCTGAGTCTTTTGAGAGATACCAGAAAACAAAAAAGGGGTTTAAAAAAAAAGAGGGAAAAAAATCCCTGATTCACAGAAACACAAAAGTTATAAAAGTCAATACTATAGTTTTCTGTACCTATTTCCTTTTATTTTTTCCCTCCTTTTATTATTTCTCTCCATTATGGCAATCACCAGTTTGTTCTCCTTGTCTGAATCTTTTTTTTCCAGATTCCACATATAAGTGAAATCATATGGTATTTGTTTTTCTCTGTCTTATTTCACTTAGCATAATACCTGAGATCCATCCATGTTGTTACAAATGGCAAGATTTCACTCTTTTTATGGCTGAGAAATACTTCATTGCATATAATATGTACATCTTTTTTATCCATTCGCCTATGATGTACACTTAGGTTCCTTCCAAATCTTGGTTGTTGTAAATAATGCTGCAATAAACACAGGAGTCCAACTATATTTTTGAATGTGATTTTTTTTTCAGTAAATTGCCATAAGTGGAATTATTGGATCTCATTGTATTTCTATTTTTAATTTTCTGAGGACCCTCCATTCTGTTTTCCATAGCTGCACCAACTTACATTCCTACCAACAGTTTAGGAGGGTTCCCTTTCCTCCACATCCTCACTAAGACTTGTTCTTCCTTGTTTTTTGATACTAGCCATTCTGACAAGTATGAAGAGTTATCTCCCTACAGTTTTGATTTGCATTTCCCTGATGATTAGTGATGCTGAACGTCTTTTCATGTGTCTGTTGGCCAAATGTATGTCTTCTTTGGAAAAATGTTCTCTCTGGAAAAATATCAGGTTCTCTGCCCATTATTGGATTATTTGTGGTTTTCCAGTATTGAGTTGTATGAGTTTTTTTAAATATTCTGGGTATTAATCCTTTATTGGGTGTATCTTTTGCAAATGTATTCTCCCATTCACTGAGTTGCCTATTTGCTGATGGTTTCTTTTGCTGTGTAGAGCTGTTGAATTTTATGTAGTCTCACTTGTTTATTTTTGCTTTTGTTTTCCTTGCCTGGAAGACATATTCAGAAAAAAATTAGTAATACTAATTAATGCTCAAGAGCTTACTGCCTATATTTTCTTTGAAGATTTTTGTGGCTTCAGGTCTTACATCTCTTCAGAGTTTATCTTTGTGTGCAGTGAAAGAAAGTGGTTCAATGTCATTCTTCTACATGTAATTGTCCAGTATTTACAATACCATTTATTAAAGAAACTGTCATATCCCCATTGTATACTCTCATTCTCCTCTGTCATATATTAATTAACCATGTAAGTGTGGGTTTATTTCTGGACTCTGAAGTCTGTTCCACTGATCTACGAGTCTATTTTTGTTCCAGTACCATACAGTTTTGATTATTATAGCTTTGTCGTATAGTTTGAAATCCAGGATTATGATACCTTCAGCTTTGTCCTTTCTCAAGATTGCTTTGGCTATTTAAGGTCTTTTGTGGTTCTATACAAATTTTAGTGAAAAACACTCCAGTTCTGTGAAAAACACCATTGTTATTCTAAGAGAGATCATACTGACTCTGTAGATTGCTTTGCCATTTTAACAATATTAATTCTTCCTATCCATAACATGGAATATCTTTTCACTTATGTCACCTTTAAGATCTTTCATCAATGTATTATAGTTTCTAGTGTACAGGTCTTTTACCTCCTTTGCTAAATTTATCCCTTGGCATTTTGTTCTTTTTGATGCAATTGTAAATCAAATTGCTATTTCTTTTCATATTTAAAACAAACAGCATTCTATTAGAATACCCACAAATATTGAGAGTGATAGTATAGGCAATACTATGACATTTGGTAGGGACTTTTTTGGTTGAGATTTTTTGTTTTTGTTTAAAAAATTGGGTGGACAAAGTAAAATTTCTTCAAAGTATCCGTATGACAGATAACCAGGCTGTGGGACAGATAGTTAGTCCAATTATAGGACCAATCAAAATAGCTGCCAATTTATATATATATATATATATATATATATATATATATATAAGAAACATTGCCAAATGAATAGTAATACTGAATTGCCACTTTTGTGGTTTTGTATGGAGACTATCTTCATTTGAAGTCTCAAACACAACTGGACTTTTACCAGAGTGTTCTTTACCTCTGCAGTGGAAGTTTAGCGAGACTTGCAGAAAATCTGTTTCAAGCCAACTAATTCATTGATTTGTCAGTTGGTGAAAATTTGTCATTCAGCATTAGACCCTGAGTCTGTAACATGGACATTCATTTATGATGTAGAAAAATGAAGAATCAAGAGGACTTCATGCATGGCTCACCTTACTTTTACAATGTGAAGTACATGTGATAATAAAATAGTAATAATAATAGTAGGAGCTACCTTTTCCTGAGGGGATGTTAAGCTGGGAAATTTACTTATGATTTCATTTAACCTCAGAATAACCCAGTGAGCTAGGTATTATGCTTTCTGTATTTTAGATGAGGAAATGACTCAGTTCCAAGGTCACACAGTTAGAAAGCAGTGAACGTAGCCTGAATATTGTCACTACTTTTTGTTAGTGTTGGGTGACAGATAACTAGGTTTGAAACTCTGTAGGTACAAAAGTGATTCAAGAAAATATAAATGAGTCATCCCTGGACTTCTTAGCACAGAGACCTTCATTTTCTGCATTTACATCTCAAAAGACTACATGATCAAGAAATCATTTGCTGTTGCTAGATAAGTGCTTCTTCAAGAAAGAAATTCAGAGCCCACTAAAGAAAAGGAAAAAAAGAAAAAGAAAGAAAATGTACCAGCTCTAATTTTCTCTCTACATTAGACAGCCACAAAGCACACTTCAAGTTCTGGCATTAAAAGCAGACTGCCCAGCATTACTGCAGTCTTCAAGAGCTTGCATCTTAAATGGAACAGTTGCCTCTGACAAGTCAAGATACTTCATAAATTTATAAAAAGGAAAGGCCTTGCTTTATTTTTGTCCCTATTGTTAATAACTGTTGGTAATGTTCTGATACATGCTGGAATGTACATACTTCTTTTTTTCTGTTTCCCTCACTAGAATTTACCTCTCTTGGAGCAGAGTTTTTAGCTTCTTTATTCAGTAACCTCAGTGACTAGAAGAAGGTGGGCATAACAGGTATTCACTATATATTTGTTAATAAATGAATAAATTTATTAATATGACTGAAAGTGAGTTGAAGAAAAATGCTATTGAGTTTTTTTTTTAGGGTGTCTTGAAACTATCATACAACTCAGAAGCTGAATTCCTCTGAACCAGTCATTCCTGTTTATCTGAAAAGTTTATATTTTCAAAATAATATCTAGGACAAGCATAATACTGTTTCACATATTTCATTCATTATAAAATCAGAGGAAAAAGGAGTCTAAAAGGATGACTAGTATCTAGACTACATCAAGGAAAAAACTCCTCCAATTCTAAGGATTCCCACTTCAAAGCCTTCCCTTTATAGATTCTTATATAATATATGCTCTACCTGTTATCAAAAACAAGTGGTAACAGCTTAGCACCCAAATAGCTTAAACAATCTCTTGGAAGATTTCTTATTTTTCAGCTCATCCTGTTGCTTTATCCTGAGAAGCCTTCTCAGAGCTGCTATAACTCCCTTAAACTACTCCCTAAAGACAGCTACCAAGATGATTTATGTGGCAACCTGCTTATTTGTCTTCAAGGCACTAAGCTTTAACAGCTAAAGTAACTTAGTCCCTTTGGCATTTGGGGCCTTACTCTAAGGGAAGCTATTTTCCTCCCCACCCCACTCCCATTTCTGCTTCACCCTCTTTAATACCTTACAGCTGTTAGAAGTATTAGGAAAGAACTCTCAGCCCTTTTTGTACCTCTTTCTCTCCCCCTGCCCATTCTAGAGGTGGGTAGTGACTATGTAAATAAAAGTAATGCTAGCTACTGTAGCAAGGAAACCTTTGACTTTCAGTGATTAGCACAACAGAAATTACTATTTCACTCACATAACAGTTCAGTGCCATTGGTTCTGGCAGAAATGCAGTTGTCTCTCATGATTTAAGGAACTAGACTTCTTCTATGTATGGTTCTACTATTTGTTAGAGTCTTGGAAACCTCTGCATCCAAGCAGCCAATTAGAAAAGGAAGGAGCTGGTGAAGAAAGCACAACATAATCCTGAACTGACATACATCCTTTCCTCTAATATCCCATTAGCAAAAAGATAGTCATACGACCACACCTGGACGCAAGGGGCGGCAGGAACACATACTTGGCTGGATACCTTTCTGGTGAAAATTCCACAATAAGGAAGAGGTAAGATTTTTTTTTAATTTTTCGCAGATGACATGCCCTCTGCCACAGTGACCTATAGACACTGCCTTCCACTGGGGAGGGTAGATTGTTGGGTTACAATCTCTTTGCAGGTGCCACGTCTGTCTTCCTCTTTGAGCTTTGTTCTGAACTACCGACCTCTGGTTTTCTTCTTGTGGTAAGCCCTCCAGGTCAGACTCTTACCTGCAGAGGAGGTCTACAGTCCAGCTGCCCTATCTATGGCTGGGTGAATTAACTCAATTCACAGGGAAGGTGGAATAGGAGGCCCATTTTGGCCTCAAATCAATCCACGCTCATTCTACCATCCAGCTTTACCAATGATACACCTGATATTTTTCTAAGTTTCTATTTGACAGATAGATAGACAGGCAGACTGTAAACTGGATCAAATTAGTAAGAAAAAAGAGGAAATAGGCCCACAAGGGCCCCATAATTATGATGGGGGATACTCAAATTTACCTTAAGTAATTTTCCTAAAATAATGGCTTGTGTTTGAGCTGGCTGAACTGTATTAAAGAAATTAACTACACACTAAAACTTGTGAATATTTGAGAAAACAAGAATATTAAATCTTAAAGCTTCCAAGTGATCTAAATTCTTGAAATTTAAGTACTTCCCAAGATAAACCTAAAGACTCAAACAGAACAGAAATGTTTAATGGGCAAATACCTTGGTGCCAGCCATTGTTAATCTCCTTGCTGGGTTTTTTGATGGGCTGCTTTCCAAACTTCAAGGACCTGCCTCTCCAGAGTGCATCAGCCCCATATCTATGTGTGGAACCTGCACTCAACTTCTTCTTATGTCATGCTCCAGTATCAAAGTCAGTACTGGGTGGTCTTTCAAAGTGTACTGGGTGAGGGTTCAGGGAAAAAAAGGCAAAGCTCTCTAAAGAAGCATTTGGGTGGCCTGCCATTGAAAACAGAAACAGACTGCAGAGAAAACAGGAAACCAGTATTTCCTGGTAATCCATTTATGCCCAGCCACAGTGTCCGTACACTAAGGCTAACCCCTAGCGGCCCTGGGAGTCGGCCTCAGCTCCCAGGCGGGCTGGCACACAAGCTGCTTTGAAGTGCTATGGAAGAGCTGGCTTGCTCCAACTCAAATATGAATGAAACATTATGTGTGAGTTAGAGAAAAATATTTTAAGGCATGTGAGGCCTCTTTTCTCTCCTATCTATTGTGGAGTTAATGTTTCATTCATGGAAACAGAATCACAAGTAAAACTTTAATGCTGATTTTTAACTTCTCTTTCAATATGGAGCTGTTTTGACATGAACAGTTAGCAGCTATTTTCTCATCTTTTTTCTGCAATAACAATGTTTAAAACCAATTAAAGATGTGAATACAATCCCACTCTATTTTCCTTATGGCAGGAGAATCTTCAATTATAACAGAGATGTCTATACAAATAAGGTTAAATAGAATGTAGTAACATCAAAGTATGGGTTTATCAAGAACATTAATTAGAAAGATGTACTGATAAGGTGGTTATCTGAACAGTAGCACACTAATGAAGATTAAAATAAAAAGGAGGAATATAGTATATTGTTTATACCCCAAACTAACTTTTGTTAAAATTTGTAGATTTTTAATAAAGAATCTAAACAATTCAACAACTGACTGGTTAATTGATTTCATTAAGTTTTCACATCAAAGAAGTAGTAGGTTACTGTATGAAAACTTAATACATTATGGAGACCCCTAAATCCCTAAATTTTTCAACAGTGATAAGATTTTATACCATCACTTAATGAAGACTCCTTTTTTTGGTTTGTAAATGCCTGTGTAATACAATCAAGTGAAAGAAAGGTCAGGTAAGGCTTGTCTTGATTTTCTAGAACTATTACAGCCTAGTGCTGAGAAAAAAAATAAACATACTCTGGACCACATATTCTAAGTTTAAAAAACATCTCTCTGTTGCAGTCATACACCTCTGGTCAGGGCTTATACAAGAATATTGTTACAACCACCAGGTCCCATGCCTCTGGTCCCTTGAAAAACAAGAAAGTGGTGAACTTTGAGGAGCAACAACTCTTCCTTCCTAAGCCTTCTCAATGACTGACATGGGGGAGGTAAGATGACTTTAGACTTGAGGTCCCATATCCCATTCCTACAAAACTGGAAGCTAAACCATCTGCCTTACCACCAAACCTCTGAAAAGAGCAACTGTCTTTGGTTTAAAAGTTACACAGCACCTCAACTGGTACAGTCACTGGAACTGCTGGTGTTTGGAGGCAGGTGCAGGAGGGAGATGCTATTACTGAGAGAAGTGCTCAGCATCTGGGAATGCCTATCTCCCAGCCTTGCTGTCTGGTAAGATTAAATGAATGTCCTGTGAATCATGTGAAAAGTGGCTGAACCTCAACAGCCTGCCAGTAACTAGGCCAAGAGGACTGACCACTGGACATGAAGATCCCATCAGCAAGAGTCTTAGAGATAAACAGCCAACTCATGTACAAGGAAGGGAGCTCAAAAGGCTCAAGTCAGCCCCTTCTGTCCTACTCCAGAGGTGATCCAAGGAGAACACTCCAAAGGGTCTTTGAAAGAATCCACAATGTGCCCCAATAAGAGCAGCCATTTGTGTTGGTCACACAGAACCAGAGAACTGTCAGCCGCTGTTTGATTGAGAATATGTAACAACCAAAGTAAGAGAGGGCAACCACCTCAGCCAGAGTACCTACGAGGGAGCAGCATCTGCCATCACTGCTACCCACCCTGCCTTCAGAGGAGTAAGTGAGGAAGGCTCAGTGTGAGGGAGCAGAAAATACCTTTCCTCTCAGAATAAGCCACTGGAGCCTCTGGTCTAACCCTCCTGGAGTGGGTGAGGGAATGGAGAAGCCCTGAGATTAAGTTAAGATGAAAACATTAAACTGAATAGTACAAATACCACTGTAAAGGCTAATTCCAATATATAAAAAGCTCTTAAGGTGGGAAAAAAGAAAAATATAAAAATTGAGAAACATAGGCCCTTAAGCACTTAAAAAGACACTCATAAAATTATAACTGAATTTGATTTCTCATCCATCAGATTGACAAAAATATACGAGCAAAACAATACATTCATGAGTAAGGGTGTATAGGAAAAGGGGCACTCTAACACATTCCTGGCTCGATTGCAGAACAGTATCATTTTCTATAGATCAAAATTTGGCAATATCTAAAATGTCTACCTATGCATTTGCCCCCGACTCAGTCCACACTTCTAGGAAATTACCCTGCACCTCCACAAATATTAAACAACTTATACACTGCCATAATTTGTAATAGCAAAATATTTAAAGCAACCCAAATATACATCCATAGGAGACCAGTTAAATAGACTATATTTCATCTGCACAATCAAATACTGCTCAGCCATAAAAAGTAATGGGGAGACAGAGACGGGACAAAATGAAGGAAGAATGACTCTGAGGGCAGGATCTGGGATGCAGAGGCCAGAGAAAGTGGAGTTAAAGCCACAGACTAAGCAGGCAGGCGGACCCTGTGGGCCCAGAGGACAGGGCATCAAGCCACACAGGATTATTCTCAAGCTCTGAAACCTAACAGAATTTGCCCTGCTGGGTTGTAAACTTGCTGTAGACTATGAAAGTTAAAGTCCTTTATTCCTTCCAATTTCTCCCTTTCAGAGTAAGACTATCTATCCTAAGCTTGTCCCATCCTTGCACTCTGAAAACAGATAACTAGTTTTCTAGTTTCACAGGACCATAGTCGGAGAGGAATTTGCCCCACAGAATGATTGGCTTAAACAATAAATATTTATTTCCCACAGTCTGGAAGCTGAGAAGTCCGGGGTCAAGGCACCAGCAGATCTGGTGTCTGGTGAGGGCCCTCTTCTGGGCTGCACACTGCCAGCTTCTCATTTTATCCTAATGTGGCAGAAGGGATGATGGAGCTCTAAGGGGTTCCTGTTGTAAGGGCACTAATCCCATTCATGAGCATTCACTCTTATGATCTCATTATTTCCCCAATTCCCCCAACTCCCAATACCATCACACTGGGGGTTAGGATTTCAACACATGAACTTTGGGTGGACACAAATATTCAGTTCACTACAATGGACCATACCCAGAGTCTCACCCACACCTGATTTGGAGTATTTAAACGATGAGATTTAGAACTTTTTGAGTTGATTACATATAGATGAGATTTTAGAGTTGATGCTAGAATGGATGAGACATTTGGGGATAGAATATGAAGTGAATGTATTTTTCAAATTATAAGGACATGAATTTTGGTGGGCCAGAGTACACTACTGTGGGTTGAATGGTGTCACCCGAAAAGTTATGTCCACCTGGAGCCTCAGAATGAAAACTTCTTTGGGAATAGGGTTGTGGAAAATATGATTGGTTAATTTACGATGAGGCCGTAATAGATCAGGGCAGGCTCCAAATCCAACACAACTGGTTTCCTTATAAGAAGGCAGACACACCAGAAAGCCATGTGAGGACACCGAAAGTGATTGGCATGATGCCAAGGCAAGGAAGGCTAACCAAAAGCTAGGAAGCTGCAAAAAATGTTTTTCCTCTAGATCCCTCAAAGTGAGCAAGGTCTTTCTGATTTCCTGATTTCTGGCTTCTAGCCTGCAGAACTAGGGAAAAATACATTTTTACTGTTAGAACAAAGGATGAGGAATAGCTGTATGAAAAAGTACGGTCCTATCTTCAAGTCAAAAATAGCAAGATGCAAAAGAATATATATAGTAATTCTACCACTGATATTAAAAAAAGGAAATTACACACACATGGAATATAAATCATAAATTTTTAAAAATGATTACATGTAGAAAATCAGTAAAAATGAGATGGAAGGTACAGGGTTGGAGTGAGTGTGTCTGGATATATTTTTTGGTATTACTTTGATATTTGAACCATGTAAATGTTTTAAATAGTCAATAAATAGAATTACATCAAAAGAATAAAAACATCCCAAAATTGACAATAGAAATAAGCAAATCTAATTTTTATCAAATTTATAACTGAACCCTGCAAAACATAATTAATTCATATAACTTTGGGAACAGTATCTGACTATATATCCCCAAAAAACTGGCCAATTTAGAAAAGTTAAAAATGGACTGGATATTAAACAATATTATAGAATTATTTTTAACCTTCTGTATTTCCATTAAAATTTTCCCAATTTCCATAACACTTCCAAAAACTGTAATTACAAATCATTTTCTTAGCATGATAATGGAATGTGGTACACTTACTCTTAACAGATGTGTTTTATATATTTTTTGGAAAACAATGCCATGTTGCCTACAAGTTATTTTTAAATAGTCAAAAAATATATATATATGTATATATATATTTTATGTACATTTATATGATTAATATGTGTACATGATGAATAAAGATAAAAGATGCATAGTAATAACTCTATTCTTGATACTGTCTATGATTTTGATAGAGACTTGGTAAAAACAGGCTAATCTTTATAACCTGGAATAAGACTATTTAACAAAACAAAGTTACTGAAAAATTCTGGAATCAGGCAGAGATACATATGGGGGAAAAAAGATTCTATCAACTGGGCAGTTAGTGGAAAAATAAAACTAATCATATTTATACCCTCAAAGAGGGAAACTGTTCACCATATTCATTACCTGTGGAATAACAACCCTTTAAGGGCCTCTTGGCATCAATGAATACTGAATCATTCCTGTGTCCCTGGGGCTAAAGGGTATCTAAGAGCAAAGGCAAAGTCTGGGAATTCTCAAATTAGGCCATATGAAAAAAATACCATTTCTCTGTCATATTTACTTCAAATGCACCCAAATTGTTAAGTAAGTTTCCTAAACTTTTAAGACGTAGGGTATCTGTAGTTCCTTGTAAAAGATGACATTCTTGATGTGGAATCCCTCATTTCGCTATTATACCTTGCCAGACACCATTAAATAAATGGGAAAAGGTAAAAAATACTACCTAGAAACAATTATTTCATAAAACTGATGTCATCAGTTAGAAAAGCAGGTAGGATTTAGTGAGTTCAAACTAAATAATGAGGATATACAAACCAATGAGTGGAACTCTGAGGCATTCCACAATACTGGTGAAAAAGGAGAACTACTAAAGAGAATATAATACTGTATGCCTGCATAAATAGAAAGAAATTATTCTTGAGACCTCAAGTAATCATTGGAAGATTTTAGAATGTTGAAGAAAAACAAACTTCTTAGATTTAAAAACAGTATTTATAATTTGTACTTTTAGAGCATACATAGAGCATATATACATCATAGGAATTCTATGAATTATTAATAAGTATCCTGATACAAGGAGGTGATAATTCTAGTTGATCTCAAGTAGGATAACAATCCTGAGTCACAGTAACACAGAAATGAACAACAGAAATTAATAATTCAATAAGTCAAAAAGTCCCCCTAGACCAGAACAGATGAAATTCTCAAATTCTGCAAGCTAAAGATTTTCATAAATCCTGAGAAGTGACAGTGAGATATATTTTCTGACCGACTTTGTTAATATCTAAATCTCTCTGTATCTACATAACTAGCTAGTTAGCTATGTTTTGTTTTAAATAGGCTTCATGTAACAGTATATTAACATAAATAGGTATCTCATTTCATCACATTTGTTTAATCATTTCAGAACGCATATTAGCAATTTCCACTTCAAGATCAATTTATTGTGCTAAGCATCCTGGAAGAGACAACTACCCACCCACATCATTATGTTCCTATTCTGCCTCCACCCTGTCCAATGCCCCTGCCCCAACCTAGTGACTGCTCCATACCCCAGGTGGACAGTTTGTCCACACTGAGAGAATACAAATGAGTTTTCTGTATCTAAATACTGAACTAAATCTACATCCAGTTAAAATACAGTTAACAGGGGCCAGATTTCCCAAACCACCTAAAACACTAGAAGTATGGAAAAAATATTCTTAAAAAAGTTTTCAAGACATTGGATATCAGGCAGTGAAAGAATGATCCCTGACCGATGGGAAACAAATGAGGTGAGCCCTACACTCACTCCTTCATACTGCCTGTTGAGTTTCTAGGCTGCAGCACAGCGGGGAGGAACCCAGGCAGAGCACCCTCAAGCCCGCCAAGCTGAGCCCACTTAGAACTGGTTCTCTAGGAAAGGCAAGGCAGCTGGAGTTTGCAATGCAAAGTACTGAAGAGGAGAAAGCTGCACAAAGATGGATCTGCAAAAGTCTGTAGCTTAGTACCTCTCAACACAGGTGAGCTACTTGGATTTATGAGTTTGGGATTTGATAGTACCTATCAACAGTTAATTAAAGCCAGAGGAACTACCAAAGCTAGAGAAACACCTGAAAGAATTAACAGGAGTAATACCATGATTCACAAACCCATCAGCCAGAGTTGAAAACCTCATCATTCATGGGGCATCAAAGTTCACCGAGAACTCAGAATGGCTTTGCCTTAGTAGTGGGGAATATGAACCCCAGCCAACAGATTATCTGGTCTTGCCCAGCCAAGTTTAAAACCAAGGCCTAGAAAGATCAAACTGTTTTTAGGTAACTAAAATATCTTCTAGTAAAAAGCTCAGCAATATTCACAGGACTGAAAAATTATCCAGCCAACAAACAAGGTAAAATTCACAATCAATAGCTGACATGTAATTAAAATTTTCTATTCAAAGGAGCAGAAAACTATGATGCATAATGAGGAGAAAAGTCAATCAACTGAAACTGATCCAGAAATAATACAAGTAACAGTATTAATCCCCAAGACTAAAAAGTTAATATACGTGTATTTCATGTGTTTAAGTAACTCGAGAAAAGACTGAGAATGTTAAGTATAGATATGGAAGATTTTATATATCCCCAATTTAAATTCTAGAAATAAAAACTAAAATATTAGAGATGAAGCTACTGAGGATAGGATTAAGGGCATATTATACATAGTGGAATACAAGATTAATGAATTTAAACACCTAACAATGCAAACTGTTAAATAAGAACACAAAGAAAAAAACTGGGGTATAACCTTCATGAGAAGGGAGTCAGATTAGTGGCCTAATATTTGTGTAATTAGTTCCCAAAAGGAGGAGAGGATATCTATTTGAAGAAAAAGTAGGTAAATTTTCCATATTTATTTAAAACTACAAACTCACAAATCCAAGAAGCTCTACAAACCTCAAGCAAAAGAAACATGAAGAAAACTACACCACAATACATTATAATCAAATTAAAGCCAGTGATTAAAAAACAAAATGACTTAAGAACAATCAGAGGGAAAAAAAAACAGCATGTATAGAGAAACAAAGATTTGAATGAGAGGAGACTTACTATCAGAAATAATCCAAACCAGAAGACAGGAAAGTGACATTTTAAAAGTACTAGAGAAAAAGGTAAACTGTCAACCTAGATTAAATGCACAGGAAAATATCTTTCAACAAAGATACAATAAAGACTTTTTCAGACACATTAAAGCTATTAGAATTTATTACCAGCAGATCCATGCTATAAAAAATGTTAACAGAAATCCTTCCGTAAGAAGGAAATACCAAAATACCAAAACGAAATGTATATCCACACGAAAGAATGAAGAGCACAAGAAATGGCTTAACTACATGGATAATATATTTTTTCAATTTTAGTCTCTTGAAATATAACTGTAGTTACAAAATAACACTATGCTGTTTTATTATACATGCAAAAATAAAATGTGTAACAGTAACAGTGCAAAGACTGGGATGGGAAAAATGCAATTATACTAAGTACCTTACACTGTGCATAAAGTGGTATGCTAGGACCTTATTCTATGCATGAAGTGGGACACTATCAACTGGAGGCTTACTGGTAAATTCAAGATGAGTAGTATAAAACCTAAAGCAATGTCTAACATGTGAGCTAATAAAGGTCAGAGAGGAGATAAATGAAATCGTAAGGAATAGTAAACTGATCCAAAAGAAAACCAGAAAAAAAAGGAAAAGTTAAAAAACAGAAGATGAGAGAAGTGGAAAACAAATAGCAAGGGGGTAAATTTAAGCCAAACCGTATCAATAAATGCATTAAATATTAACAGCTTATTCTATAACGTAGGTGGGCTTCATTCCATCAGTTGAAGGTCTGAATAGAACAAAAAGACCGTCCTTTTCCAAGAAAACGAGAATTCTTTCTTCCTAACCACCTTTGAACTGTGACATGGGATTTCTCCTGCCTCCAGAGTGGCATGAAACACAGGCTCTTTCTGGGTACACACTCCACTCTGAAGATCTTGGACCTTGCCAGCCTCCATAATCACGTGAGTCAATTTCTTATAATAAATATATGTATCAGAAATATTTGTTACCAATACTATATATTTTTTAAAATACACAGCATACATATGTTATTTATTGGCCCTGTTTCTCTGGAGAACCCCTGAAGAACCCTGACTTAATTATGTGTTAGCAGTACTCAGAATACAGTAGTTTAGTACATTGACAACAAAGTAGATTACTGCAGTGTAAAATGTAAAATATTCCATTTTGTAACAATAAAGTGGGTCAGTCTAAGAGGCATAATAATCTTAAATATTGATGCTTCTCATAGTTTCCATATATACAAAAAATAACTGATCGAAATGCAAAGAGAAATAAATTCACACTTTAAGTCTAGATTCAACACCATTCTATCAATAATAACAGAATAAGCAGCGCTCACCCATACCCTCGGGGCTGGCTGCTCCTCCCCGCGGCACTGAGGTAGCTGGAATTAATCCCAGGAGACCATCGCGCCAGCAACTCAGTCTTTTCCCTTAAGAACCACCTCAGGGCCCTGTTACCGCTTTCCGACCCGGGCCGCCTGCCGGCCCCCCGCGGTGGGGGAGCCCCTCTGCCCGGACAGGCTCTCGCGACCACCGCGGCCGACGCCCGCCGGGTCCAGCCCAGGTCTGGTTGGGGCGAGGGGGAAACAAGGCGAGCTCTGTGGCCTCGGGTGTGTCGGGGAGAGGGAGCGGTGGTTGGGGCCCATGGACAGAGCCTCTGGCTGGGATGCGCTGGGCGCCCAGCGGCCCACAAGGCAGAGGGGTCAAGCCGGAGGTGGTGACCCCACGACCACTTCCGGGAGGAAGCTGGTTCTCGCGGGATCTCTGGAAGTCCTCTAGGGCCCTGAGGAGTAAGGAAAGTAACACGCAAGCCTTGAAATTAAACCGTCGACCGTAAAGTTTGCAGAACAACTCCAAATAACAGTAGTATTTTTTTTCCTATACACCATACACTGGTCCATAAAATGAGTCTCAATAAATCTTTAAGGGTGGTTTTCTGACCAAAATGAAAAATTAGAAAGAAGTAACAGATGTATTTGGAAACTCCTAAATATTTGGAAACTGAATATGCACTTCAAAATATCGCATGGGCCAAAGAATAAATCTAACAGGGAATAAGAAAGCATTTAAACTGAATGAAGACATCAAAATTTGTAGAATGCAATTTATGCAGTGATTAGAGGAAAACTTACAGCATGAGATACCTACATTAGAAGAGAAAAAGGGTTCCAGATCAATTACCTCATACACCTGTGAATAAAGTGAAGGGTCCTGTGGCTAGGATTCTCACCTGGCCCTGGTCAGCTAGCTCACTACACACGTGTGGGTAATAACATCATTCTTGACTCTATATAAAGAACCCTGCCCTGTGCTCTCGGTGATCCTGTGGCACGGCTGCAAGGCTGCAGGGGAGCAGAGAAGAGACCAGAGAGGTGGCAGGGCCGAGGACAGAGACTGAGATGGCTGCCCAAGTGGAGGGGCCAAGAGGCAGAGAACAGCTTAGCTGCATGCAGACTCGCTCTGAGTGGACAGGATTCTAGTAACTGACTGGCCACTGTGGGGATAAAGTTGGGTATAACGCTCTCACCCCATGAGCGTTCTACTTGTCATTTCTTTGGTCTCATTGAATCCACAGTGAACTTGCCCGGGGCTGAAACCCATTGGCAAGACAACACCTTAAACTAAAAAAAGAAGAGAGCGTAAGCCTGAAGTAAGCAGAAAAGAGGAAATAACAAATGTCAGAGTGGAAATCAATGAAAAAGCAAAAACAATAAAGTTATAAAGCCAAATCTGATTCTTTGAGAAAATAAAATTGATGAACAATAACCAAACTTAAAAGGAAAAATAAAGTTACCAGTATAAGGAATTAGAGTAGTTACATCATTATAGATGCTACAAATATTAAAAAGATAATAAGGAACATTATAAGCTACTTTATGCCAATATGTTTGACAACATATGAAATGGACAGATTTCCTGAAAGACAAAATAATGTTGCTTACTTACAAAGAAATAGTTGAATAGACAAAATCTATTAAAGAAACTGAATTTGATTTGTAATTTGAAATCCCATTAATAGCAAACTTAATTCACAGGTGACATGATTGTCTATGTAGAAAATCTGATACAATCTTCAAAAACATGACTAGAACAATAAATGAGTTCAGACAGTTCCAGAACACAAGATCAGTATACAAAAAGAAATTTTATTCTATATACCATTTAGAATGGTAATGACCATTTAGAACTTTTAATTAGTATTTACAGTAACGTCAAGAAATATGAATTATTTATGGGCATATCTAGCTAAATGTGCAGGAATATTACCTGAACACAATTATGACAAATAAAAGAAGACCAAAGTAAGTGAAGGATATACATGTTCATGGATTATAAGACAGTATGGTTAAAATATCAGTCCTTCAAAAATATCTTGATAGACAGATTCAATGTGATTTTAATTATACTTTCAATAGACTTTTCTCTAGAAATTGATGACCTAAACCTAAAATTTATATGGAAATGAAAAGGATATAGTATAGTCAAATCACCTTTGGGAAAGAAAAAAGCAGAGGACTTACTTTACCTTATTTCTAAACTTATGATAAAGATACAGTAACTATCAATACTGCAATCAAGTATTGTCAAGTTAGACAAGTAGATCGATGGAATATATTAAGATAGAGTCCAGCAATAGATTCACACATATATAGTCAATTGATTTTTAAGAAAGGAGCAAAGGTATAACAATGGGGAAAAAAATAGTCTTTTCAAAATATTGGGCTGGAAAATTGGATATTCATATGCAAAAACAAAACAAAACATTCAATCCATTCTCATACTACATGAAAATATTAATGTAAAATGATTCACATACCTAACAGTAAAACAAATTTATAAAAGTTCTAGAAGAAATCATAGAAGAAAATATTTGTGATCCTGTGTTAGAAAAAAAGAGTTCTAAGATAATCCAACATAAGTATGATCCACAAAAAAAAATGATAAATTAGAGTTCATTAAAATTAAGAACTTTGATTTTTGAAAGACACTGTTAAGAGAAGGAAAAAATAAGCCATATAATAGGATAAAAAATTTGCAAATCATGAATCTTATAAGGAATATATGTCTAAATTATATAAAGAAATTGCCAGACTCAAGTATTATTTGGCTATTAAAAAGGAATGAAGACTATTACTTGTAGCAACTTGGATGAACATTGAAAACATTACGCTAATTGAAAGAAACCAGATGAAAAAAATGTCAAATCTTGTATGATTCCATTATATGAAGGGTCTAGAATATGTAAGCTCATAGAAACAGAAAGTAAGTTAGTGGGTGCCAAAAACTGGGGGGACAGGGAAATTGAAAATGACTTTTAAGAGATACAGAATTTCCATATGGTGTGATGGAAATATTCTGGAATAGATTGTGGGAATAGTTGTTCAACCTTGTGAATATACTAAAATGCAATGAATAATATACTTTAAAATGGTGAATTTTATGTTATGTGAATTATATCTTAATATTAAAAGTTGTTTAAAATCTCAATAATAAGAAAATAAACCACTCAACTTAAAAATACAGACAAAAGCTTTGAACAGATCCTTTCCAAAGAAGATATATGCATGGCAAATAAGCATAGGGACAGTTGCTCAACATAACTAGTAACTGGGTATGTAAATTAAAACCTTAAAACCACAATGAGATATTACTAAATATGCCTGTTTGAGTGGCTTAAATAAAAAACACAAGACCTTAACAAATGTTGTCAATTATAACAACTAGAATGCTCATACCCAGCACGTGGGAATGTTAAATGCTGCAACTACTATGGAAAAAAGTTTGGCAGTTTCTTAAAAAGTTAAATACACATCTACCATATGACCTAGTCATTCCATTATTAGTTATTTACCCATGTCAAATAAATCATATGTATAGCAATAAAAAGGCTCCTGTATGAATGGTCATAATAGCATTATTTTTAATTATCCAACACCAGAAAAAAATCGAAAATCTCAAGCGTCCAACTGCCCAAATGTGAACAAATAAGAAATTGTAGTATACTTATAAAATAGAATATTACTCAGCAATTAAAAAGGCATAAACTACTGATACACATAGTAATATGGGTATATCTTAAAATAATTATACACAATGAAAGAAACTAAGCAAGAGAAAATATATATTATTATATGATTCCACTCATATAAAATTATAGTAAATGCAAAATCATCTGTGATGAGAGCAGATCAAGGGTTGTCTGGGGACAGGGACCAGGAGAGGTGAGGTTTGGAAGTAAAGAGTACAGAGGGTTAAGAGAAAACTTTTAAGGTTAATGCATGTATTCATCATCTTGATTGTGGTGGTAGTTTTATTGGTGTACAAATATATCAAGTTTTATAAAATCAAATTCCTTAAATATGTGCAGTTCATTGTATGTCAACAGACCTCAGTAAACTGTAAAAATAAGTTAATATTTTAGTAGATTGATTTAGTCTCTGAAGATAAAATATCATGGATGCTTTGGGGCCAGAGTTGGTGTCATTTCAATCAAGTACCATAAGCAAACGTTCCAAATCTAAGATTCTAATTTTGAAAGTCAAGCTGCAGCAAAGAAAAGGAAAGCAGTGTGCATAAAAATGAAAGACAACTCAGCCACAAAATTAAATAGAATGTAAAAAAAATGTTGATTTAAGTGTGACCCAGCTAACCTTGATTTCCTGAGATTCTCTTCTTCAAAGTGAGCTTCTTTGGATGGATTCTTTCCCTTGAAACCAAACTATCCATGACTGGGAGTCATTTTCTGTTTTTTATTAAACCATTTGTCTTCTCGAGCTTAGAGCAAAATAACAAACAAAATTTTCTTGATATTGCTGTAAATACATAAATAGGTTACTGGAGCAGTAAATAATGTAGATTATTTTGACAGAGTTTATTGACCAATACTTTCATCTGAGTTTCCTGAGAACAGGATTCAAATATAAGTGATTTATTTAGGACATGACCCTAGGAAAGGGACCCTTGGTAGGGAGCAGGGAACTGAGACAGGAAAGGGAAGGTAGCCAATAAAGGATGTAGTATCAAGCCAATCACCTCTGTGACAATGGGCCTTAATACCACTAGGGAACTCTCAGTTTTAGTACAGAACATGCACCTCAGAATTAGCCCAATTCAAGGACAAGGGTACGAGGGAATTTATACACCAACTCCCATTGGTAATTGGTTGAGAAATACTTGGGAGTATGGAACATAATTTTTTCTGGCACCCCTTCAACTATGACCATGGACAGAATGGTCTCTGGCTTCAAAAGCGAACCCACTTGCAATTGGAAAGAGAGCTGGAGGGCTCTGCAGTGATAAGGCCCAAGGTGACAGAGTAAAAGTACAAATGTCCTCTGCTAGCCCAAGGAGGGCAAACCAATCAAAACACTACTGCTTGCAGAAGTTTGCTTGAAGAAGATGTATTCCTGTCTTGCACAGATGCATATTAGCCCTTCCCTAGTTTTCCCCACTGAACTAATCTGGATCTTTTCTGCCCATAGGATAAGATCCAAAGTTTGTGATATAACACAGCAGGTCCCTCAGTAGATACCCCTTACCTACTTCACCAGTTATTTCCTACATGGTTCTGCCATACGTAACACATTGAACTATTTGCAGTTCCTCAAATAAACCACAATTTTGCATCACAATATGACTTTAAATATGCTGCTCCCAGCAACTGGAAGTACCTTTCTTCTATGGTGACCTCTTATGTTTCAATATACAACATAAGTATTGCCTTCTCTATGCAAATTTTGCCTGGTTACTCCAAGTGTCTGCCTCCTCTGTGTGTCTGTGCATGTTTCTGAGATAGCACTTATACTGTATTATGATTATGGGTTCATTGCACTGTTACACTAAATTGTGAATGCCCTAGAGGGCAGAGAGATTATTGTATTAATCTTTTTAGCTCCAGTGGTTGGCATAAAACTGTGCATATTGCAAATATCCAATAACTTTTATTGAATTGTTTATGACTCCATTAATTGGAAATAGCATCAATAAATTAGTTGAATAAATGGCAATACATTTAAGGAGTAGAATATTTTGCAACTTTTCAATAGAATCAACTAGTGTAATGAATACTGGTATGCAAAGATAACCAATGTTTATCTATAAACTATATAACAAATGTTTAAATATAATGTTAATTGAAAATAGCAATTCAGAGAATGTTTTAAATGTTCTGTGACCCAAATTTTATAATATTTGGAAAAAATATATAATATGCATATTATATGAATACTAAAAATATTCTGAAAACCATATATACTAAACTGCTAAAAATGGTACTGTCTGTAAGGTAGACTTATGAAACACACATCATGTTTACAACTCTACTGTTTTAATTTTCTTTACAGTGAAAAGGTAATTAGATTTATAAGAAGAAAATAGCAAGAAGAATAAATATATGGAAAATTAGGCTTCATCAATATGCTTACAAACTATAATATAAGAGTTCAATTCAATTCCTTTTAAATCAGATGATCTTAGAAACTTAAGTTCTATTTACTCAAGTATCCTGGCAGATGGGGAAGAGGAAAGGTGGTGGTAAAAAGCATAGTGAGAGACCTACAAATGTCACTGGAAAGCATTTTATATATTTTAAGTTGAGATAGAGAAGATTTGGGTGGGGAACATAAGCAATCTTCAAATTCTTAAAGGACTATCTTATGGAATGTGTATTAAATATGTCCTGTTTTGTCCTTGGGATTCTACTAAGGTCAGTGTATGAAACTTGTAGAGAGAGAAATTTAGATTTGGCATAAAAGGATATCTTTTCTATAGTCATAATCCTACAAAGATAGAAAGAATCAGCCCCAGGGTTTCCTATTTTCACAACCCCTGAAGTTTTTCAAATACAATCTGGAAAAACACATGTTAGAGGACTTGTACACAGTCTGCTTATGAGGGGGTTTAAAAAAACCTCTCAGCTCTCTTCCAGCAGGAGGTTATGATATTGAGAGATCAGAAGTTTCCAAAGGAGTTTAAAATTATTAGGACATAAAAGCATTTCTACAAAAAGTGATTCTTTTTATTAAATTTGTTTCAGATTACACAGCAAAAAACAAAATGAAAAGGAAGTCTGGAGACACAGTTCTGTTCCAAATGTTATAATAAATTCATTCATTCATAAATTAAAAATTTACTGAGTGTCTGCTATGTGTCAAGAACTTGCAAAGAAAAAAAGGCATAGTCCAAGGACTTTTTCTGAAGAGGAAAAAAACTTAACTATTACAGTAAAATGCAGCACGTGAATCAATAAAGATACAAACTCTGTTCAGTGGTGACACAGAGAGGAAAAGCCTTGTCAAGGTGTCCCAAGAGGTGTATGTGGAGGTATGCAGAGGCATACAAGCATGTGAAAAAGCATGTAGATTTGAGAATTGTAGTAGTTTAATATTGCTACAGCTTAGAATCCAGGTGGTAGAAAATGAAAGTGAACAAGTCAAAGTCAGAGTGAAGAGCATTTTGAGTACCATTCTAAGAAATAGGGCTTTTCTTTGAAGACAACTGGGAGCCATAGAAAGGATTTAATCAAGGAAATAATATCAGATTTGCACTTTAGAAATAATTACCTGTCAACTAACTGAATGAAGAGATGATGGAAATTTAGGTAAGAAAAGTCAATTAAGAGTACATAACTGGCTTTCCCAGGAGCAGTCAAGGAAATGAAGACAAAAGAAAAAGAAAGGAGAACCAGTAAGAAGACAGAATAGAAAGGAATTGGATGTGGTGTTGATGAAAGTATGATTTACAATGATTTGACTTATGATTTTGACTTTATGATAGTACAAAAGCAATATGCATTCAGTAAAAAATGCACATCAATTTTATTTAAATTTTTTTCCCAGGCTAGTAATACATAGTATGATACTGTCTTGTGATGTTGGGCATCAATAGTTAGCCACAGCTCCCAGTCAGTCATGTGACAGTGGGGGTAAACAACCAATACACTTAACAATCATTCTGTTTTTCTTTCAGTACAGTATTCAATAAATTACATGATATTGAGCATCTTTATTATAAAATAGGCTCTGTTTAGATGATTTTGCCCAACTGTAGATTAATAAGTCTTGAGTTCATTTAAGGTAGGCTAGTGTAAGCTATAATGTCTAGTAAGCTATGTGTATTAAATACATTTTTGACTTACAATATTTTCAATTTGTGATACATTTCTTGGGACATAACCCATTGTAAGTCAAAGAAGATCTGTAGTAAAATTAAGTTAGACCACAATAAGTATAAGTTTTACAACTTCTTAGATTATCCAAAATAAGGAAGGCAGAAAGAAAAGTTCATTCTCAGAAAAATAATAAATGTAAAACTACAAATAGTAACACAAAAGCTTCCATTGGAGTTATTAGGAGAACTGAAAGAGAGATCCTCAACACACTGGGAGAGAAGGTTCTAATTAAAGACCTGAGCTGGAGACACATATCTGCGAGTCTTCGGAATACAGGTGTAGAAAAATCCATTGCTATGGATGATATTGCCAGGAAAAAAAAGGATATAAAAAGAAGAAGAGGAAGGACTGAAATCTATAGGCCTCATATCTTTAGGAAAAAGCAGCAAAACCAAGGTAATGGCTAATGGATCAAACATGGTGACAGACCCTGCAACTGAATGCAACCTGCAATGCTAGATAAATCATAAAAATCATCTTTTTAGGAACTTCAATGAGAAAGAAAGTAAAGACTCATCAAGAGCTAAAACAAAATGAAAGTGGAAATGTAAATTGTACATTGAAGACAGAAGCTATCTTCACTCCAAGGATATTTGATTGATGCAGATGATTTGGGTTTTATATCCACTCAAGGCTCAAGAGAAAAAGACAAAACCTAGGACCAACCCCATTTGGGCATTCTAATAGACACACCCATATAAAGATGAGTTCTCCAAAGTATTCAATCCTCTGAATAAGCGTAGCATACATCCTTACATGTTTTGTTAAAAAAAATACTTTAGCTTCTCCTGACAAAAGCAGGGCAGAAGGAAACTTGCCATCTTAAACTTTGATGCTAGGTGGAGAGAGAAGAAACAACAATTCCCTTAAGAATTCATAAACACAGGCTAGAGCTTACTCATAATACCTAAGTGTTCTAGAAACCCTCATGCTGAGAATCTAGTTTCAAATGGCTTCCAATCCTACAGGATCAGGAGAAGCAAGCAAAATCCTCTCTGGTGGAATCCACTCGTCTAGGCCATAAAGAAATCTAACTATAAATTCCATGAAACATGATTACCAACCGAAGTGAAAAAGTATACAAGGAAAATCTACACTTATATGAAAGAGGAGAAAGAAAAGACAGCAGAATCAGATCTACAATACTTTACATATCAGAATTACAAAGTACAGAATACAAAATAAGTACAATGAAAATGGTTGAACAAGTAACATAGAAGTTTTGAAATATGATAAAAAGAGTAAAACTCTAAGAAATACCAGCCATATTTATGAAAAATAGTCAAATCAGCCTTCTGGAAATTAAATATATAATAAAGTAAAAAGAAAAAAAAAGGAAAACTTTAAATCAAGTTGAAGTTGGTATATTGAATAAATATGTCTAGTATCTCTTTTGTCTGAAACATCATGACCAGGTCAATAAACCCACAAGGACTGTAAGAACAAGAGAAGAATGTTATTGAGACTTTGGAGAAGCTGAAAAAATCTGGAAAATAGCCAGACAAGTGGCAAGGGATAGAGTTGAGAAAGCTGACTCCTAAACTGGAAGTGTGAAAAACAGAGAAGCAATCCATTTCATACTTCTGAATTTCCCAAAGGCTAAAAATATTGGCTCTAACAGTTACCCAAGGAAGTAGGGTGTTGCTGGACATATAAAACAAAGAGGACTGTTGAGATATGTTAAGAGATTAATTAGATTCTCCAGATTCCCTTCCCTATTTCACGTAGGCGCCTTCCTTTATAAGACTGCTGAACCTCTTGGAGTATTAGACACAGTTAAACATAGGGAAGTGTTTAAAAAATAAACATGAGAAATTAAATGAATTTAAACATACGACTTGTCAAGAGACACCCTTCTTTCAAACCCCTTTCCCATTCCCTACTGAAAAACCTGGTTCCCAGATTATAGTCATTAGGTCTTCACCCTTCAGAGAAATCTGGAAAAGATAACAACCACAAATGAAAGACGTAAGATTCTGTATCAGCAGTTTTCCAAAAGGAAGTCTCAACCTCATCACCCTTCAGTCAAACTTACAGTCAACAGTACTCAGAGGCTTTCTCTATTTTTAACCATGTGCAGACAACCAAAACTTAGCACACATTTTGGGAAAGCCTCTAACACAACTGGTCTAGAGATAAAAGCAAATATACAGGAAGAGGAACCCTGATGAAATATAAAGGATGCATGGAAAGAAAATTCTTTAATATAGTAATATTCATAAATAAATAGAAAAGTTGATAAGCCATAAAATAAGAATACAGTGCTATAAAAAGGAATACTCAGGAAAGTAAAAAGTTCTCAGTGAACTCAGGAAAACTGTAATAGGAGAAATGAAAAACTTTGTAGAAGTGCTGAAATATAGAGTCAAAGAAATGTCCAAAGCAAAGAAAAAAATATTAGAAAAACCAATCCAGGAGACAAAATTTCCAGATAGTGGGAATTTTAAGAAGAGAGGAAGAGAGAAACCTGAGGGAAGATAATTATCAAATTAACTCCAGAATATGTCCCACAAGCAAAGAATATGAGCTTCTATATCAAAAAAACCTTTAATAGCTAAGTTCTCAACTTTTCTCACAAAAAGCTGGTAAATAATCCCTAAACTGACCAACAAAAATGCATTATAATCCATTATTTGAAATATAGAGACAAATGCCAAAATAATCAGGTAGAAGAATAAAAAATAAATGTGTTTGAGAATAGGAAATGAGAAGTCAGAGGCCCTCAGCTTTGCTATTTTCCATAGTTTGTGAGATCATTTGATTCTTTATGCACATTTAGATAAAAAGGAAAACTAAAAATTTAGAATAATAGAGACATTTAGTGGCAGATTCAACCAAAACAGATGAAAAAAGTACTAATTAAAAAAATTATTCAGAATGTAGTAGAGAGAGATAAGGAGATAGAATATGGGAGGGAGACTAATAGACAAGGAGAACACATGTGAAGGTCTATCACATACATAATTGGAGACCTAGAAGACAGAAATAATAAGGAAAAGCAATAATGACTGAGTTTTCTAGAACCAACGGAAGACTCCATGCTTAGCTTTGGGAGTCCCAGAGAAAAGCCAGAGATAAACCAGGAGGTGAGGGTGTCACAGAATCTGAAGAAATACACATTTTCTAGGATAAGCCCTGGATCCACAATTCTATTTTTTTCCCAAACTGTTAGTGTTTTTTAAAGTAAAATGTATAAACATTTGGTTAGACTTTTAAAAAGTTGGTTTACCCTATGCAAAATACCTCCATGTTGGTAAATAACACACACAGGTATAAACACACACCATGTATACTGGTTAGGAGGCTAACATTACTAGGGAACTCAACCAGAATGATCAAACTAATTTCTGAATTTTCCCTTTAGGCAGTCTCTCCAGGAAATGTTCTCTGAGATACAAAGGAAAAGCAGCTTGAAACATATTTAGGTTATGTCTATATAATGCCACCACAACTAATTAAAGAATGAAAACATCAGGGAATCAGGCCTTTGTTTTGCTTACATGATAAAAAACAGCCTAAATCATTCAACATATTAAATTAGATATTTTGGCACCATGTAGACAAAACCTTGGCTTTCTAATTAGGGAGTCAATTTCCTTTCCTCTTTCCTTAGCAACCTGGTTTCTGCTTGTTTATTACCCAATCATTAGTCATTTCTACTTGGATGACCAGGTATAACTTAGGTAGTATAGGTATTGTTCCAAGGTGGTTAGCCCTGCCTCATACTGTTGTGCGATTCTTTTGCCCTCAAAAATTTCATGTGATTTAAAAAGTTAATGGACATGGCAGTTGAAATTATTTGACAGGCATAGGCAATGAAGAAACATAGATTTTTTTTTAAAAAGAGTTCATTTCTTTGTTAGCTAATTTAAAGCAGTTCTTCAGTCATTGCCACATGTGAGTAAAACAGCCTTAATTGACAGCAAATGCTGCTTGTTAAAATGCCCACAAACTGTGGTGAAATGTAAAACATAAGAATACCTGTACTCACAGTGCATTTGGTTGTAGGGTGGGGATGGAAAGCGGAAATAAGACCTGTAAACAAGTGACAGGCTTCCTCAGACGGAGGTTACTAATTAAACACAGTAATGCTGTTCCTTGCCAATATGTTAGTTTAGCTTCTTCCTTAAAGAATGCTTTCTAGAGGACAAAGGCTCATAAGTTTCCTTTATTTCACAACATCTGGATCATCAAATCTAGGTGGTGAAATTGCTTCTTCATTGACAGGAGAGTATTATAATAAACTTTGTCTTGTAAACGTTCTTCTGGGCTGACCTCAGTAGTATCTTGAATGAGGCAAATAACTCCTGTGACTTTTTTAGTATAGCATTGTGAGGACCACCTTTCTTTCCAGACATTCTTTTGAAGAGCACCACTTCCTTCTGGTATCTCTTTGTGCATTTCTCGTTCTTCAAATAAATGTTAAAGCGTGAACGGAAGAAGAAACCCACCTTACTTCTTTTTTGCCTCAGCCAGGTTTCTCCAGAAAAGTTGACTAAATTACACTGAAGCTGAAGTTAAGAAGCCCCCCCACTCTGTCCGGGGAAGGCCAAGTGATATTCCCTGCGGAAATGACAATAGGCATGAATAATGTCCGTTCAGTTTGAAGCTGCAATTGATGTAAATGGATTGTTAATGAATTTTGCTATTTATCTTTGTTTTGTTTTATTTTGGCCTCAGTCAACGAAGATAAGCAGTCAAGATGATGAGCAGTGGGTCTTTGCTGATTCTATTGAAAATCTAATTAAAAGGTTCTGCTCATCTTAGATTATATTGGAATTCTAAAGTAAGGATGCTTCCATTAGGACAACCATAATTCAAAGCAGTGCTAGGAAAAGAAGTGGTGTTTAATTGCTTGTCAATAGGCTATTGTTTAGTGTTATTTACCTCAAATCAAACTTGCTCAAAGACAAATGTTCATGCTTTTATTAGCTGTACTCTGTGACATTGCATTCAAATAATATAAGGACTAATAAATCAAAGTGAAGGGATTTGAACCAGAGCATCTAATCTTTCTGGGCATCCATGATATACAAATGATTACTTTTTATTAAAAATTCTCAATAAATAAATAACATTGCTTAAAGGCAAGAAAATAAATTGTTTCCCATTAATCTTGAACACACCACCATTTTTTACTATTTGTGTTAGGAATGTTAGGTAGAAAGATAGACATGAGCAGACGGGGAAAGGGAAGGTAAGATTCAAACAAAAAAAACACCCAGATAACATTCAAAGAAAAAAATGCCCAAACTGCTTAGGTAGGGGGTCCTATGTGAAGACAGGCCAGTAAATAAACCAACCACACCTTGTCAGTCAAAGAGGCAACTCCAAGCCAGAATGTAACTTAAAGGCCTCCTGCCTGATGGATCAGAGCCTTGGTCTACCTTGACTCTGGCCTGCTCCTCCCTTGGAGTGTATTCGAATAAATCTTTCGCTCTGCTTTGCTGTTGTGTCTCTGCCTTTCAATTCCTTAGTAGAGCGTGGACAAGGATGGAGGAGAACAAACTCAACCGGTAACATTTCCATGTAGAAGGCTGGAACTGTCTTTATTTTCATGATTTCCAGTGTTTATACATTGTTCTAGACATGTATAACTATCCATGGGTTTTTTACACAAGTCCTTCCCCATCCCCATTAAAGATTGTATTTAGTTTATTTTTTGCATTCTCATTTAAAACTCAGTGTTACTTCCTAATGCGTGGAGACTCAGTGAATGACTAGATGAATAGGTAGATGGAAATGTTGGAGGTTTGCCTGTTGGTGTCAGAAAGGCTGGGCAGATCATCATTTGTGTCTGGATGCTGACCCAGCATCTCACTTTAATTCTTTACTTTCCCTCTTGTTGTGATGCTCCTTCACCTCCTCCTAATTTCTTCAGGCAAACAAGAATTTATAAGCACCTGTTCCATGTAAATTAGAGATACATTAATTGTACTCACTGTTTCTTCCTTCAATAAATTTCCTACCTGGTATGGAAGATAAGACAATACAAATATATATAAAGTAAAAAGTTATATCCTAAGAATAATGCAAATGAAATTGTATGGCAGTCTCCATCTTTCCAATGACACTATTATTTACCACATTTCTTTAATTCTACAAACAGTAAAGATTTTAAAGGCATTTCAATTTAGGAATAGGATTTTGAGAAAAGATATTATTAAAGTGTATGCATTTTAAGAAGTACTCAGCAATAGCATACACTTATCTGTTAAATTGTGTGCCACATTGTTCAATATTAACATCTAAGCCATGACACATTCTAAGTCTAAAGATTGTTCTGATGAATTTTGATCATCAGTGGTTAAGCATAACATCACAGTGATAACCAGTGTATATAATCCCAATCTTTTTAGCAATTTTAGGAACAGTATAATTTTGAAATTCAGTGGATAACTGTAGGTTTCTTCTCCATTCACTATTTGGTTGAACTCATAGTTACTTTGTTTTTTATATGGTGGTTGATTAAATGTATTATAGTTCCTCAGGACTCAAAAACTGGTTCCAGAAACTTCTAGTTCTGGGAAGTCTACAATCAACTCCAAAACTGTTGGCAATATTATTAGGTAGAAAGACAGACATGAGCAGCCCAGGAAGGGGAAGATAAGGTTCAAGGAAAAAGGTAAGTTAGGGGGTCCCACTTGAAGACAACAAAGGCTTTGCAGGGATATAATTTCCTTGCCTATTGGGACCAGGCCAAACTGGTCCCAGTCAGATCACAACACAGGGACAAACAAAACTAAGAACTGCCCAAACCACACCTCATCATAATTTCATTAAAATAAAATTGGAACTTTGCTCCCACCAAGCCCCCATGGGCTTTTCTGGGTTCATTTTGGGAAAAGACATGCACACCAAGAGGAGTGGGTGTATAACTAGAACCATCAATCAAAGAGGCACCTCCTA
Organism: Manis pentadactyla; assembly: GCF_030020395.1. NCBI lineage: Eukaryota > Metazoa > Chordata > Mammalia > Pholidota > Manidae > Manis > Manis pentadactyla. Next base: position 76,961,908 of record NC_080019.1, on the reverse strand, counting down.
GCTAGGACACGCTAAATAGACCCTCCCCTAAAAGTTTGGGTCCTTTGTTTCTCTTTACTTGGGCCCACTCCTCCCTTGTTCAAATAAACTTTCACTCTTTGCTATTGTGTCTCTGCCTTTCAATTCTTTGTTTTGCCAGGGACAAGAACAAAGAACAAACTTGACCCAGAACATGTTTGGTGACATGACTCAGTTGCTACTCCTTGTAAGCCATATGCGCCTCATCCCCTGGAGGTACTACTTATCTAACATCTGGGGGCCCTTCCTCTCCTTCTCTGTCTCTCATGGACAAAAATAGACACAATCTGCAGGCATGGGTCAAGCATTAAATATTGTCAGGGTGCTCGCTGCAAAAAGACTCCTATGACAAGGTAAGTCAGTCACAGATGGGGAAGATTGCATTAGGCATCCCCAACTGCAAGACAAAGTCTGTGCAACAGAGGGACACAGTAAAAAACAGCCACTTCTAACCCTGTGGCAAATCCCAACGCAGTATTTAATATGAACATATAGAACACTAACTTTTCTGTGTTCTTGAATTTCTCCTACTTGTTGCATTTCTCTTCCTCCTCACTTTCTATGTTATCTGTAGGCTAGCCAGTCAGACCCTTATCATTGCTCTCAAACTCTTGGACATGGGATGGCATTAAAAGTCAGTAGGATGGCTGCTGATCTTAAGATTCCTGTGACAGGTTTCCCTCTGACCTGTTCTGGGGCAATCCCCCGGAGGCCCTCATCTCATGATCTCCTTGGACACAAAATGTCCACCAGGTCTGGCTGGAGAGAGTAACCACCTGGGTTCACCTCATGGGGAACCCCTTCCTAGGTGGCAGGTCATGATCAGGTCCTCAGGAATGTCACCCACAGGGACCCAAGGTTTCTTCCTTTACTCTCTTCACCAGCAGCTCCCCATAGGAGCTAAGAGACTTCTGACTTGCCTTGATTCTACGACACATTGTCCCTTTTGTGCCCCGGTTGTTCCTATTGTTGTGTTTGCTGTTTTTCATTTAGAGGGGAACAGAGACATTTACTTGTGATGGGATTTTCAGGTCCAACTTAACCCAATCTCCTATTCAGAGCCTGCCTCTCCTGTCTATGCAGACATCTGTGGGAGCAACAGAGGCCATGGTCAAAGCCTCTTCCCCATCAATGGCAATGTTTTTCAGCCCATTGGATGACCCAAGACAATCATTCCCAATTTTGTGATCTCTCTGGGTCCAGACTGTGATTCAGGCCTCTTCCTCTTGCCCACTGAGAGGCTCTCAGATCTCTGGGAGGCCCACCAGGCCAGAACCCTCCTTTAGGCCTTTGACCCTGGGAGCTCAGGTAAGAGCCACCTCCCTCCTCTCCTTCCCCCTTTACCCCAGCACCTGTAGCTGCTGCTAAAACCTTGACCAATGGAGGCACAGCAGGTATCGAGACCAAAGTCACCTTGAAGACAGCTCCCCTAGAATCCTTTGCTCCCATTTCCTCTGTGTAAGTCTGATAATGGGTCTCCACTCCTACTCCTGCTGATAAGGGCAAACAATCACAAATACCACCCACCCAATGCAATGCTACTGCTTAATGCATGAGGTCACTAGGGAATCCTGGAGCCAGGAGTGCTACCCCTTGATTGCAGGGACATGCCAGATTCCTTTAATGGCTGCCCCCCAGGATGTCCACGTGGCACCCCTTGGACTAGCCACCTTTGATCACCAAGCCATGCCCTAATCAAAAGCTAGGGCTCCCTTGCTAGGCCAGATCTAGGTACACGGGAACCAATAGCTGAAAAGGTACCATTTCCCTGGCTCTAACAACTATGCTGGAGGAAGACGTGCTTCTGGAGCACTGTTTGGCTCTAGACTGTGTGCTAGGTCACCAGGTAATGACCCCAAGATGTCAGGATCTCTTTACTCACTAGTCCTTCTCATTCATTGTAGATGGGGAACAACACATGATTCCCTGTGATAGCCCTTGGGTTGAATCCTCTGACACTGGGAATGTGTCAACCCCCAGAACCTGAGCCTTTTACAGAGGTTATGGGTCCAAACAAGACAATGTCCTCAGAAAAACCTCTAGTTTGTCCTACTTTGCTCCCATACCCTGGACTGCCTCCACCAGACTACAAACCACTGGGGCCTTGAGCCCCCCAAAACCCTACTACTCCTAAATCTTTCCATATTCCAAGTCCTTCAGATGGTCCCAGATATTCCCCTGAGCTAAAGAGCCACCCTGCTATGGGACAGCAACCATTGCCTCTGCAGAGTGTCTGCCCCCCATGTGGATGTGGCAGGGGAATTTAGCCCTCAACTTGTGCATGAGTCCTTCTCTCTCACTGAACTTAAACAACTTAAAATAGACCTGGGAAGCTACACTGACAATCCTGATGGTTATGTAGAAAGTTTCCCACATGTAACAGTTGCCTATGATCTGACTTGGAGAGATGCCTGGGTCATTCTGACTTACTCTTACCAACACAAAACTAGAGACAATGACTCAAGAGGCAAAGAAATTTGCAAACAGTCTACACCTAATTCATCCTAATTATCCCACAGGGAACACAGCTATCTATCCTCTTCACAGATCCAGGATGGGACTAAGACTATAATAAGTCTGACCAATGCTGGTTTGGGGACTATTACTTGATTTGCATAAAGCCTAGGCTTAAGGCTAGTGGACAGAAGGTTATCAGCTATACAAAAGTCTCTGCCATGTACCAAGAGCCTGGCAAGATCCCAGCTGCATTTTCAGAAAGGCTGAAAGAGGCACTCATCACATACCAATCTGGACCTAGACTCATACAAGGGCAGGGCCATCTTGAAAGATAGATTTCTGACCCAGTCAGCACCAGACACTCAGAGCAAACTCCAAAAGGTAGTTCAGGGCTCAGAGGCCACAACTGATGACATGCTTACTGCAGTGACCTTGGCTTTTTACAACTGAGAGTTGGTCATGGAGGCCAGGGCTAAGGAGGAGGAAAGGAAGGGACAAGGCATCAGGAAGAGGAACAGAAAAGGGAAGCTAGGCATGCCCAGATGATGGCAGCCCTACAGGGCTAAGGGCAGCGCCTTGGTACCCCAACCACACCCAAGGATGCCTCCACAAGGCACCTTATTTGCCACCAAGTAGGCTATTGGGCTAAAGAATGCCCCCTAAGGGACACACCACCTATCTCTGCCTGACCAAAATGTAGAAAGGCAGGGCACTGGGCCACCCTCTGCTCCTCTAACTGAAGGGATTGGGAGTCTAGGCAGCCCCAGACCTGCAATTGCTCAACCAGGATTGATGTGGCCCCTCCCACTGTCCCCACCGCAGGAGATCACCACCACAAGACTGGAGCCGAGAGTACCAGTGGACGTGGCAAGTAGGGCAGTGACTTTGCTTTTGGATCCTGAGACTACCTACTCTGTTCTGGCTTCCTTCTCCGCAGTGACCTTGGCTTTTTACGACTGAAAGCTGGTCATGGAGGCCAGGGCTAAGGAGGAGGAAAGGAAGGAGACAAGGCATCAGGAAGAGGAACACAAAAGGGAGGCTAGGCTAGGCTAGGCTAGGCTAGAGCCTGCATTGTCTTGGGACTTACTGGTTCCAAGGGCCTGTATTGTTTTGGGACTTATCAGTAAGCCAATTTCTCTGCCGTTTATTCTCACTTCGTGCTGTCTGTGGGAAGGCCATACTTCTTCCTACAGCTTCCTGGTAATGCCTGAGTGTCGTAGCCCATAGTTAGGCTTGGGTTTCCTACAAAAACTGGGAACTCAGCTCTGTCGGGAAGAATGGCCCTCCCATCAGACTCCCCTACAAATGCTGTGCTGACGGACAGGGAGAAGCACGACAGAGCCCAGGGACCTGGGAGAATGCTACCAACTCTAATGTCTGTCAAGGCATCCCCAGGAGAGCCATTATGGCCTTCCCTGTGATAACTGAACTAAAGGATTATACTAAGTTCCCCCCAACCAGGCTGATTTTTGTAAAGGACAGCCCACTAGCCACAGATTTATCAGTCCGCTCCTGAATCAGTCATCCACTAACTGTCGCGTCTTGTTCACACAGGCAGGCCACCAACTTCTCTGAAACCCAGCTGGAGGCACCCTCCTTTCCAGACCCATGGGCCAACCTAATGAAACCATATCCACCACCCAATGGTTTCTCCCCTCATAGCAGCCAATTTAGTGTCCAGACTACTCAACTTTGAGGGCAGAAATTCCCAGATGGATGAGGATGTGCCAGCACCATAATTCCCCCGGCCATTGCCTCTCTCACCACCTCCTGTCCCCCTCTTCGGACCTACACAGGTGTGTACACATAAAGCCTATTTTAAGCTTCCTCCTGGAAGGACTGGATGCTGCTCTTTGGGTTTTATATAACAGACATGTCCTTGGCTACAGTCAATATGTCCTTCCTTCACCCAGTCTATCACCAAAGTTGACCAAATGGGTGGAACCCTTCTCCCACCAGCAGTGGGGCTCGCAGTTCTCTCGGGAGTTGTGGGGGCAGCCACTGGATGTTCCTCCTTAGGATTCAATCCCAGTTATCTCAGGGAATAGCTAAGCACCTCCGGCAAACAGCTGCTGCCTTGACAGAGCTTCAAAGCCAGTAAGACTCACTTGCTGGGATGGCTTTTCAAAACCACAGAGTATTAGACTTCCTCACTGTTCCACCAAAGGAGGAACCTGCCTATATCTAAGGGAAGAATAATGTTTCTACATCATCAGTCAGGCCAAGTACAGGAAGACACCCACCTGATCCTAGACTCCTCCGCAGATAAGATTCAAACTTTGGGGACGACAGCTTCAAGCTAGAAATCATGGCTGACGTCCCTCCTTCCACCCTTGGCATTTCCCCTAGTGTTACTAGTCATAGCCCTGCTGCTGGACCCCCTTAACTTAACCTCGTATTCAATTTCTCTCTCTCTGGCTTCAGCTCTACATCTACAAATGATGATTCGAGATGGCTATCAGCCAGTTCAGATGTCCTTGCCCTCCATTTGTATAGTATCTGTGGACTGACCAGAACCTTCAACTAGGCATGTTCTCCCAGAAACAGGCCCCACAGTACTTAACCAAACAGGCATAAGCCCTAAACCCTGACTGATAGAGAGCAAGCACTGGAACCCCATCTGTGTATACAGCCCCTCCATCAGCAGGAAGCAGCCAGAGTGGTCGTTGCCCCAAGGCGCAGAGAATTGGGTCCCAACTGCTTGAAGGGGGAAATGTTAGGTAGAAAGATAGACATGAGCAGTCAGGGAAGGGAAAGATTCAAGGAAAAAAACTGCCCAGTTAGGGGGTCCCACTTGAAGACAACAAGGCTTTGCAGAGAGGAGATAACTTCCTTGCCTTAAGGGAGCAAGCCAAACTGGTCCCAACCAGATCACAAACCAAGCACAATCAAACAAAACTAAGAACCACCCAAACAACACTTTATCATAATCCCATTAAAAAATGTGAGATTTGTCCCCCCTCACCTACCCCCATGGTCTTTTCTGTGTGCATTTTGGGAAAAGACATGTGCAACAAAAGGACTGGGTATATAACTAGAACTGTCAGTCAAATGACCTCACCCTGTCAATCAAAGAGACATCTCCCTGGTTAGGACATGCTAAGTAGTCCCTCTCCTAAAATTTCAGGGCCTTTGTCTATCTTGACTCTGGCCCACTCCTCCCTTGGAGTGTATTCACTTAAACTTTGGCTCTTTGCTATTGTGTCTCTGCCTTTCAATTCTTTGTTTTGGTGGGGACAAGAGACAAGGAGAACACACTTGCCACTTAATAATACTACTGCCCTCAATTACACAGGATGGCAAAAGACAAGTGATCATCCAGGTTCACAGCAACTTTTCATTCCAATGCTCCCTAAGAGTATAATCTTTTTTGAAGGCATTTGAACCAATAGATACAGATCCAAATTAAAAAGTCCACCAGCTCTGGTGGTCCTGAGGCAAATATGTCTTTTCAAGTGGCAGTCTGATGAACAACAGCAGTCAGATGAACAGATGCCTTCAGTTCTCTGCCGTGTTATGACATGCTCAGAAATGACAATGACTTTATAATTTATTTCACTGCCCAGCAGCATATAACCATCTTTTGACATCAGTTATATTTTGACATCAATTATGTTTCCAAATTTCAGAAACAAAGTTAGAAGTAATTGAATTTGTCAGAATTGAAAAATATGGCCTATAACTTATATTAAATGAATAAAATCATATTCCACATTTTAATTTTTGCCTAATATAGTAGACATAGTTCACATCTTTGATGCTTCAAGGTTGCTATACTTTTACTGATAGAGTTGCAATACTGATTTTCTTCTCTTAGTAAAAGTATAAATCTCCAATATAAAACTGTTGGAAATAATTATGAGACCTCCCCAGGCAATGACAGAGGCTTAGTCTGAGTTGCTTCTTGTCCATATAAATGCTGCACATAAATCAGAAGTATTCAAAAACAAAATATGTAAAAATATAATAAACTAAACTTTGTCTCATTGACACCAACTTTTCAACTTAACTCAAGGTCTAATTATAAAGGAAGAGGATACATAAAAGTGAAATTGAACAGTTTGAGACCAGTTACATGGATTTCGTGGGTGCCACTAACAACAACCATGAAATGATATTACAAGGAAATCCTGGTCAGGAGAAGATGGTAAAAACAAATTCAAATCTGTTGTTTTGAGGAAACAAAATAATATCCAATAATTCTAATATCCAATTTACATCGGTTATTTGGAAATGGGATAAGTTCTGTGGTTAAAGAAGTAGACTATTGATAACTTCATGAATATTTGGAAAACAATAGAGGCAGTAATTCAAGCCAAAAAGAAATTACTATTAAATACAGACATAAAAATTAAATCGAAACTTGTTTTCAGACTTAACAAATTTAACAAATGTAGCCATCAATTTCTTTTTCAATGTTCCTTATATATGTCTAATGTTACTAGGCCCAGCCAGCTCTGTAGTAGCAGCTTAGACCACACTACAGTGAGCTTCTCATAGGCAGGCATTGTCTTCAGCTACCAGTCCTAACCCACAGGGATCCCACTATCTAATTTGCTCATCTCTGCAGCTTCCAACTGTATGATTTTTCTTCTCATTTATGGCCTTGCTTCTGCCTTCAGCCTAGTTTCAATTTGCTCTTGTGCCTTTCTTTTCCATGGCATCTATAACTTGAATTATTTTTTTCTGTAGCTATATGGTCTTCAGCTGCCCTGGGTGAAGACCTACATATTAGGGCTCTTAAGAACCCCTACCTACCTCATTACACCTCTACATGGACATTGTCCTCTCCTAATACAGGCTGGGTCCCTTCAGTGAGAGCCACTTTCATAAAAGAGTTTCTAGAATACATGTTTCATGAATAAAGACTAAGTTCCCAAAATTGTAAAAGTGTAAAAAGTTTCAGACTGTGGAAAATCTAGTCAATATCTATCTATCTATATCATCTGCTACCATCAAATCAACAAAATGTATGAACTCCACAAAATAATTATATATAAAATTATGCATTTAAAATAATATTTCATTAAATATAATATCATTAAACACACACAAAGACACACATATACATCTCAACATGACCAAGAGTACTTAAATATATTGACCAGGTCTGCACAAATAAGTAAAACACCTATGTCTCAGTAATTATAAAAAGTATATGCTTAAAGTACAAATCTAAATAATAATATTGATTTCTCTTACTTGAAATTATTAGAACAATACAGGTTTCTTTTTTTTCTATGAAAGAATTAAATTTATTTTGAAATTGATACCATAAGGAATGACCAACCCCAACAGGTTTCAAACAGTATTTTCAATACCCTGGTTTGTATCCTGAGCTCCCTAGTTAAAAATAGCAAAACAAATATCCACTAGAGAAAATTCCCTTCATTTTTTTGAAACCCTTCTATTATATATTGCTTTACAGTATTAACTTAATAACCACAATTCAAAATGACATTTGTAGGAAATCAAAGTGTATGTTGAGCAAAGTTATCCAGATTATAGTTTGGGCAAGTATATGGAAAAACAAGGTGGAGTATTTGGTCTGATCTCAAAATAATTCCATGGAAAAGAAAATAAATTTGAAACAAAATCAGGAGGTTTGCACAGGCTCAGAGAAACTGATTTCTGTAAGCAGTATCACTCAGCACTAGTGGCCAAGGGTCCAGATGGATTCTAAAGTGAAACATGCTTATTCTGAGCTGTTAGGGCCAGCAGCCAGACCCCTGAAAATTCAGACACTCAGTCATTTGTTGGGAACCTCAGGCATGGACTTGTGGTTAGAGAGATAAACAGGGAAACACACATTTCCAAATATTATCTCACATTATTTAGAAGCAGGTCTAGAATCTCTTGATTGCCTCTTAATTAAGTAAAATATGAAGTACTCATACCAAAAGGCCACAATGCCAAATAGGCAAGCTACCTACCATCCTTCTCTTCTCTCATTTGTTTCTTATTACCCCAAATAAAATGTGGAATGTTGCCACATTTTAAACTAATAAACTAGTCACATTATTATAGATAGAAAAAAGGAGAATTTATACATACAGATTGTAAAGAAAATGGAAGTTCCTATGGCCAGAATTCTCACCTGACCCTGGTGGGCTTGCTCACTGCACATGTATGAGCAATACATTGTTACTAACACTATATAAAGAGCTCCCCCAGTGCTCTAGGCTGCACGGCTGGAGTGGTGCCCCCACTGAGAACAGAGACTGAGAGGGCTGCGGGAGCAGAGGTGCAAAGGTGGAGATCAGTTTGCTGCATGCAGACTTGCCCTTAGGTGTACCGAGTCCTAGCGCTTGACCTGCCAAGAGAATCAAGCAGGATATACACCCTTTCACCCCAAGAATGTTCCATTGTCATTCTTTGGTCTTGAGTGAACTTACCCAGGGCTGAAACCCATTGGCAAGACACCGATACTTTTATATATATATATGTATTCCATGTGATGAGGAAGCTTCCTCCTTCACTGACTCCTCTCCATCAAGAAATACTTTTTTGAACACCATAGGGAATGCCGCAGGCTGGAATGGGGCCTGAGGATGTAGTTTAATTTTTTTAGACTTCAATCTGAATTTTTTGAAAAAACTAAAAGGTATTTAGGTACCACCTTCTCCAGTGATTTGGCTCAGCCAAAACATTCACTTTGGGCAATAAAATAGCAAAACATACCCAAAGAAGCACTCAGATGGCTAGTTTGGGTTTAAAAGCTCCTTTGTGTGTCCAATACTGGGTAGCCTATTGTCTTGCCATTGGGCTTCAGCCCTGGGCAAGTTCACTATGGATTCAGTGAGACTGAGGAATGACAATGGAACATTCTTGGGGTGAAAGGGTTTATACCCAGCTTGTTCTCCCAGCAATAGGTTGAGCACTAGAATTACCTCTGCATCCAACAGTCTGCAGGTTTGCAACCCTCCTTCATCTCTGTCTCAGCCCAGAGCACTGGGCAGAGCTCTTTATAGTGACTCAGTCAATAATAGCTCATTGCCTACAGGTGTGGAAGCAGTAGCCCAGCAGCAGGCCAGTTACATCATCAAGTAGTTTAGGGTCAGGTGAGGATCCTGGCCATAGAACTTCCATTTTCCCCACACCTATCCGCAAGCAGAATTCACATTTGTGGGCTGCAGTACATGCTTTGAATCCAAGAGAATCCCAAGGCATGTAGGAATCATACTGGATTTTTAGGTCTCTCCAGCATCAGTGAGTTAAGCCATAAATAAAGGTTTGATACAACAGTGTGTAATGGAGTACAAAGGGAAGGAAAAGTCTATCCATTGGAAAGATTATAAAAGACATGTATCAGAATAGACCAACAGGTGAAGGTAAGATTTTAGCAGGCCAACCAGGATGCTACAGTATGCTTTTCAGAGGAACAGCAGAAGAGGCTTAGATTTGTGTTTAGGAAGCAGCCATCCAGATGCAGGGAAGTAGTAACAGCCTTCCCCAATGTATGAGAAGTGCATGCCAGGTGCAATCAATATTCTACACAGATGGCTCTAATAACTGTGGTCTAATTTCCCTGGTAAGATTATGTGGATAATAGTGTTAAGGTCACCACCATTTTACAGATTAAGACATTAAGGCACAAATTGTTCTCACAATGAGAGCACAACTAACACATCTTTGAATTGATGTCCAGTGACTATCAAGTACCTATTCTTAACCACTATGCCATAGTATCTACTGAGGAAGGGAAGGCCTTAAACCAGCTAAGTAAATAAAGACTGTGTTGTGAGGTCCTGGCCTGACTCCTAGGCTTAAGAATTTGTACAGGCATTTCCCCTGCTGTGTGAGTTTTTGTAATATGAATTGGAAAGAACATCATTGAATAATTAAGGAGAAAAACTGGTGCTACTCCAGCAGCTGTTGGCTATAATGTTACTGTGACTGGGAAGAGGTACCTTGCTCAGTGGGAAGATGCTGTTGAGTAAACAGTGTAGGAACTCACACCTGCTTGGTGCACAGTAAATGGATGCTCAGCTGGCACTCTTTCTTCTGTTTCCTCCTGGAGGTTGTGAACAGTGCTAGTACTCATTTTGATTGTACAATTTTACTGATTCCTATCTGATCTCACATGCTCTTCAGAATTTTCCCAGGGAAGTTTTGGTTCATTTTTGTCAGTTTTGATCCACCAGTTTATTATTTTTAGTTTTCACAAAATATTACCATGGTCACTTTTAAGACCTTCATTATTGAAATTCATAAAAAATACATAATTTGGTTATTGTTGGTTTGGTATTATTTACTCCCTCCTTCATTACTCCCAGTGGATAAAATGAAGGTTCCCGTGGCCAGGATTCTCACCTGGCCCTGGTCGGCTTGCTCACTACACACGTGTGGGCATTACATTGTTTTTGACTCTATATAAAGAGCTCCGCCCAGTGCTCTGGGTGACACTGTGGCACGGCTGCAGGAGAGCAGAGACTGGAGTGGTGGCAGTGCTGGTGGAGAACAGAGACTGAGGTGGCTGTGGGGGCGGAGAAGCCCAGAGGCAGAGACCGGCTTGCTGCACGCAGACTCGCTCTGAGTGGAAAGGATTCTAGTGATTGGCCTGCCACCATGGGGATAAAGTTGGGTATAACCCTTTCACCACAAGAATGTCCCATTGTTACTTCTTTGGTCTCATTGATCCATAGTGAACTTGTCTGGGGCTGAAACCCATTGGCAAGACACTCCCTCCCTCCCTCACTTGCCCCCATCCCCCACACACCAATTTAACAATTGGATTTATGACACAATTTTTGAAACGTGAATTTTCTTAGTAATACGACTCTTAGGTAATGACAAAAGATGTTTAATTTAAAATTCAGTATGCAGTGTGAAGTACGGTTTCTGAGCAGGTTAAGTTTTATATTAGGAACCATGAGATTAGAAAGACTAAACATACAGTGTAGATGCTTTGCAGTAAAAGAAGACAAGAAATGGGAGAAAATAGGATGAATGAAAGATGCCTGCATTTGGACTCTCTATGTCTGGGAGAAAAGCAGTGACACTAATAACCCCAATCATTAAGACATAAGGACAAATGTGATAAAATAACATCTGAACTGACTGTATTTTAGAAATATGCATGATTCTGTCATGAAATTTTGATGTCAATAACAAATTCAAATGTTGCATTATTTCCCCAAAGGCACACATTCCAGCCAAAGAGATTACTTATAAGAACCAATTAAAATCAATTTCTTAATAATTTAGATTTTTCCATGTGTATTCTGTCTCTCCATGTTTTCAAAGAGGTTGCACCTTATGCTATGAATAGACAATTATGTGCAATGCCTTTTATAAAGTGCTTCATGTTTAAACTAACACACTGCTGTGTTACCATGGAATTTAACTCCTAGTAATAGAGCATACATGCAGTATTAAAATTGCACTTAAAACCCATCTATTTATTAGACATCTTATTTCTTCTATTGATATGTTTCCATATCATTACATTTTCAATAATCAAGATAAGAATTAATTCAACAGTTGGAGGTCAAATATTAATCATAAGGTATTTTCTCACAAGCATAGGCCTTTAAAAATTAAATTAATTAGGTAGTTACATCAGCCACACATCAAAGGTAAAATCTTAAACTATCCATAGGGGGCCTTTGCCATAAGGTCTAATTATTGACCTATTTTCTAATGCAAAAAAAGCATACTTAGTTATTTATAGATGTGCTTTTGATAGTTTTCAGTGGAATTGATAAATTATGGATTAGCCTCAACTCACCTTCCTTAGATCAACCAGTGTCTGGAAATCCTCCAGATGCAAGAATTAATTGTAATATATCTGAACAACCTGACATTATCTCTTGACAAGTTCTTTTGTTCCCTTCTGAGTTAGTATGATGTACGCAACTTCAGTGTGTGTCTATAGCAGACATTTCCTGTGAGGTAAGAACAGATTGCAGCATTAATGCATTGTCCAAGTTTCTTTGGAATGCTGTACCTTAGTTTTTAAATCTTAACAAAATTATTGCATTTGGTAAGGTTTATTTTATTGTTTCCCAATCCAGAGTACTCCGAGAAACATCAGCTGAAAGTATTGAATAAAATTTTAGTAAACAATCTGAATGGATAGATATGGGAGTACAATTTCCATGTGAGCAAAAAATTCATTTAATAATCAACAGTAAACAATTTCATGATCATTGAGGTTTTTTTAAATTTTCGAAACTCTTTCTGTTACATCCAAAATTCTATTTCAGTTGAAAAAATATATTCAGTTGTTTAACCATTTTATTGATTTCTTCTTACAGCTGCCATAAATATACTGTTTTATTCCATAGTTTCATTTAGGTTCATAGGAGATCTATAGGATTATAGTAATATCACATACTTCACATTCAATAAGGGTGTGGAGAAGGGGACAGTGCACTTGGAAATACCATACCAAAAGATAGTCCAAGGATGACCTTTAGTTAGAAAATATGATGCTGCCATAATAAGAAATTAGAGTAGCCCTGGGGATTTGCCCACTGTAGAAACACAGAGCTAATCTGATAAAGGGCTATTTGAAGCAAATTGACTCTGAAACATTTTCTCCCTGTGGGACATTGCAGGCTTGTCTGGTTCTCTTGGCTGCCACTGAGCCTCCTTTTGGAAACAATACCTGAAAAATAACTAATTACCTGTCTGTTATGTCCCTTTTCCTTAAATAGAACTTAACCTCCCATGACAATGGTTTTCTATTTTAGATGCATATTAAATGCCAAGGGAGTTTTTAAAACATATCTTGGGGTTGGAGTTATCCAAAACCAATTAAATCAAAATCTCAGGATGGGAGGAGGAGCAGAATATGGTATTTTGTAAGAGCTCTTTATGATGGAGAATCACTGCCCTAAGGCAGGAGATCACAGGTGTCCTCTTCTCCTGGTCTTAGTCACCTCACCAAATTGCAGCCCTGCTCCAGTGGGATGCCCATGGCCAGCTCAAATCACCAGTTGTCTGAAGTTCACATTTCAAGCTCCCCCCTATCATGGCTTGCTGTCCACAAGATACTGAGGTTGATGGTAGCATTTTGATAACATGCTTGTTAAAATTAAGGATGAAGAATTTAGGGGAAGTGTTACAACATAGTTACAGCATAAGAAGAATAAAAGTCATTTTGAAACAAAGAAAGCAAGCAAATACTGAAGAGTTCATACATAATGTTCAATAAAGCAGAAATAAGTCTTACTAAGGCATACTGTATAGAGTATAGAAGCCAAAATCTTTACTCAATTGTGAGTAAGGCTCTCTCTGATTCAGACATCCATCTCAGACAATCCCTGAAGAGGTTTTTAAATGCAAATATTTATAGAGACATACATTGAAAACGACTGAATGTGTTCAGTGAAATGAGAATAATAGAGTCTGCTTCAAATAAGCATCCACACAAACTACACGAGCAATACAGTTTTGCTATTAACTATTGGTTTCTTCTCTCTAAATAACTGGTGAACCCCTAAACCTCATGAAAGAAAGTAGTTGTGTCTTAGGGTCAACTATCAGAGTAGAAGTGGCAACATTTAGTACGTAACTGAGAAGGATTATAGAGGCATGCTGGAATTCAAAGGTATATAAATGCCTGGTTCACTCAGCAGTGTCTGTTATGGGTATAGGAGAGTGTCTGTGGGCGCACAGGCAATGTGCTTGCTAAGGCTGTCTTAGCCTTGTATGGATAATTTACACCCATGCTCCTGACTTTGTCCTTCTGGACTGTCTTCCCTGTTCTTTTTATCTGGTTCTACTTAATTTACTAATCTTTATTCTGTATTCAAGAGTTCTAATACTTTACACTAGGAGCAGGCATTTCCTCATATTTTATCTTTCATACTAATTTTTCGTAACTCTTTACATTATATCCAAAATTCTATTTCTGTTGAGAAAAATATATCCAGTTGCTTAACCATTTTATTGATTACTTCTTCCAGCTGCCATAAATATACTGTTTTATTCCATAGTTTCATTTAGGCTCATAGGAGATCTATAGGATTATAGTAATATCTGTAAAAAATGACTGTGAAAATTATGCTCTTGCAAAAAATTGTAAAAATTCCTTAATTTCTCTTTATCGGTAAGAGTTTAGACTTTGAGTCCCTAGTGACTGTTTTTTTGTTGAGGGGGGAAGGGGCCTGGAGGAGGTTCAGTTCTAAGGACTTCTGATCTTAATTTTAAAAATCTGAAGAGTTTTTTCTAATATACTATGGAAAAACGTCTGTCACCAATAACATATTTTCCAGAAACAGCCTTGCTCTTCTTTTGTGCAAAGTGCTCTCTCTGTACTCGGAGCTGACCTGCTATGGTGGGAAGGCATTTCTATTCTGCTCTGTGTCTCAGTAAGAAAAGCAACCTCCAATTCAAGGCTAAGTGAAAACACTCCTCCACCAGAAGCCATGGACCCTGTGCAGCTTTATGGCTGATGCAAATAAGAAATCTACTTTCAATGCTTTCATATTCACTTTTATTTTGACTGCACTAAAATTACTGTGAAAATTATGCTCTAAATTCCTCGAGTATGTTTTTCAGCTATTTCATAAGTCACTTCATAGGAGTTAGTTTCATACAACATAATTTCTTACCATTATTAGCATTATTTCTTATTCTCACACATAAAATATATGAAATAGGAAAGTTGATTAAAAATATAATAGAATGGCAGAATTTCAGCAAATATCTATAAATTTAACATAGAACCTAAAAGACAAACCAGATTTTACTACTTTGTATCTAAAGATTTTGCATCTTGTTTCCAATAGGATTTTTTTGTTTAACACTATTAAAATCATCCAAACATACCATCGAAGTAAAGAATTTTAAGTCTTCCATATTCTGGATAAAATTTAGAAGTTTAAAATAAATTTCTAATGTGGAATGAACTCTGTCTTGATTAGTTAAGATGCTACAATGATAGAAATATTTTGAAGATCTGATCTTATTAAGAAAATTGACACATTTGTGACAATGTGTATCAAGGAAAAGACAGAAAGGGCATAATTAAAGAGCATTAGAAATAATAAAAGTTCACAACTATAGATGGAGTAGAATTTTTTAAAAAATCATAAAGTTGTAGTGGGAACAGCTTTGTGCCAATAAATTTGAAAAAAATAGTTTAAAGGGCTAATTTCCTGTTAAAGTACAACTTACCAAAATTAAAGAAAAAGAAAACTGGAACTGATCCAGAGTCATTTAAGTTTGTTAAAAAATTTATTCTTCATAAATTTCTGTTTAATAAAAGGTGCTATTAAGAGTATAAAATGACAAGTCATAGAAAACATAAATGAAAGGCAAATCACAGAGTAGGAGATATTTGTATAAATATAACCATAAAGATGACAAACTCAGAATATATATATATAGTGTGTGTGTATGTATGTGTATATATATATATATATATCTGTCTGTGTGTATGAATGTGTGTGGTTATATGTATTATAACTTTTCAGAGAAAAAAACTGATAGAAAATGGCAAAATATTTGAACAAGTATTTCATAAAAGAGGATATCCAAATGTTCAAACACATAAAATGTTCAATTTCACTAGGGATAAGGGAAATGCAAATTCAAACTTCAGTGATTTACACAGTCACTGAAAAATTTAAAATGAAAAGGCTGACAATACTAAGTGATGATAAGGATGTGAAGCAACTGGAATTTGTGCACTGCTAGTGGGAGTGTAAGTCGTTTCAACTGCTACGAGAAATACAATATCCACTCAAATTGCCCTGTGTATCCCCTAGGACTCAGGAAATCTAATCCTAGGTATACACCAACTGAAGAGTGTGTGCATGTGTGTTTATGTGTATATGTATAAAAATACTAGAAGAAAGTTCATAGTAGTATATTTGTAGGAACCAAATACTAGAACAACCCAAATACCCATTACCAATAAATCGATGAATAAGTAAAATAATCTATTCTCATGAGAGAATACCATACTACAGTTAAAACGAATGAACTACCTCTCATGCAGTAACATGGATGAATTTCATAAATGTAGTAAGTCAAAGAAGCCAAACACAAAAAAGGACATAGTACATGATTTCCCCTTATATGTAAAGTTCAAAGCTAATCTACAGTATTTTAAAGAAAATGTTTGTTCAGCTTCGAGAATGTATGTGATGAACCACCCCTATGCTCTGGAATTTTACAGAACACATTCTGGGCTTGTTTGAAACCAGGCTTCCAGTTAGCTGTGAAATGGCACTGGCCAGCAGCCTCTTGCAAAGAAGAGTTACAGTCTACATTGTAAGTCACCTAGAGACATGACCTCAGAAAGTTTGTATACTCTCTCCTTTTTAAGTCTACATCAAGCTCTTTCAATTTCTGCAAAAAGAAAGACTATTTGAATAGTGCTGCTCTTCCTGCCAGGCCAGCAAAATTCAGCTGTATTTACAGTTGTTACTTTGCAACTCTTATTAACAGTTTGTCAAGTCAGGATACTGGGGGCAATTAAAAGGAAGTTATAAAGTGCCTTGGTGGGGTGCTGGTAATATTTGATTTCTTGATCTGTGGTGGTTACATAACTGTGTTAATTCTGTGTAAAGTTCTGTTATGATTTGCCAACAAAATTCACTTTAAGAACTGCAAAGTTGTGAGGCAGTTAAAAATGTTTCAAACTAAACCAAAGAAAACAAAATAAACACCATCCCTTAAAAGCATACTAGGCTGAGATTAGGTAAGTTCCACTAAACTTTCAAGGAACAAATAGTTCCTAACAGTGTCCTAGAGAATAGAAATAAAATGTGCCCTTATTCATTTTTTTCAGGTTAGTATAATCTGAAAAGAAAAAACTGGGCTATGTAAGAATAGGCAGATCTCACATGTAAGTATGACACAAAAATCTTTTTTTTTAAATCTTACTTTAGCAAAGAAATTAACAAACATGAAACACAGAGGCATTAAAGAAACAAAACAAACTAACAGTAAATAAAATTCATATAGTCAAAATGAGAATTTAGGTTCAGTACATTTCATATAATGAAATGTGGCCTGGCGTAACCTCATATAATTTAGATATTCATGCTAATAACATTAGAATCTCAGAAATATCAAAGATATATGAAAATCTTGCATGACATTTAAAAAAAAAATCTGCTTTCACTATTACTGCATGAACTATTTTCCTAAGAAACAGCAAGGAAGGAGAGCATGGAAGGAACGGGTTTGGTTATGCTCTGTTTTATCCAGTCATCTTACTGCTGAAAAGAGCAAAGCCTGTCTAGGAGGCTGGCTGTTCCAAACCAGAGGAAATACATGCTTATGCCCAAATACAGTGGTTCTCAGAGTGTGGCCGCCAGAGCAGCAACTGCATCACCACCTCAGAACTTGTTAGAAATGGATACTTTTTGGCCCCAACTTAGACTAACAAAATCAGGAAATCTGAAAGTGGGATCCAACAAGCTGTGTATTAACAAGCCCTTGGGATAATGCTGATACGTGTTCCAGTCTGAGACATGCTGTGGCAGGGAAAAGTCTCTGTTGCAAACAGGCAAGCTCTGTATCTGTTGCTCTTCTTTCTCTTTGGTCCAGAAGACAAAATAACCATAAAGGGAGAAAGTGTTGAAAAGAAGTATATCCCCCTCCTCCCGCCAAAGCAAGGTAACTTTTAAACAAAAAAGGAGGGAACTAAATCCCATGTTTAGCTTTTCTAAGTATGTGAGAATATTGTGATATATAAAAACAACATATGAAACCATATTCTGAGTTACTTGGCTTGATACTTTATGAACATTAACTTTTATTCTTTTAAAAAAATTATACAATAATGTATAGTAATGTAGAAAATAAGATAATGCACATAAGCATACAAAATGAAACCATAAATCTGTAATTCCATTATCCACAGATAATCTCTTTAAAAAGATTTGTAAATTAATTTAACAATATGTTTTAATAACTGGTAGGAGAAGGAGAGAGACAGGGAACAGCCAGTCAGTGGAGCAGTGAGAACACACACATTTATCAACTACGTTTGCTATCTTATATAGACATACTTCATAGCACCCCAAACCAATTACAATAGTAACATCAAAGATCACTGATTGCAGACCACCTAGCAAATATAATAATAATGAAAATGTTTGAAATGTGAGAATTACCAATATGTGTGTGATACAGAGACACAAAGTGAACAAATGTTGGAAAATTTGCACCAATACCCTTGCTAAATGCAGGGTTACCAAAAACCTTCACTGTGTAAAAAATACAGTATCTGTGAAGTTCAATAGAGCAAAGCACAATAAAATGAGCTTTGCCTGAAGACCCCACCAGAAAAAATTACAGACCAATATCCCTGATGAACATAGATACAAAAATACTCAACAAAATATTAGCAAACCAAATTGAAAAATACATCAAGAGGATCATACACCATGACCAAGTGGGATTCATCCCAGGGATGCAAGGATGGTACAACATTCAAAAATCCATCAACATCATCCACCACATCAACAAAAAGAAGGACAAAAACCACATAATCATCTCCATAGACACTGAAAAAGCATTCAACAAAATTCAACATCCATTCATAATAAAAACTCTCCACAAAATGAGTATAGAGGGCAAGTACCTCAACATAATAAAGGCCATATATGATAAACCCACAGCTAACATCATATTTAACAGCGAGAGGCTGAAAGCTTTTCCTCTAAGATCAGGAACAACACAGGGATGCCCACTCTCCCCACTGTTATTCAACATAGTACTGGAGGTCCCAGCCATGGCAATCAGACAACAAAAAGAAATACAAGGAATCCAGAATGGTAAAGAAGAAGTTAAACTGTCACTATTTGCAGATGACATGATATTGTACATAAAAAACCCTAAAGAAGCCACTCCAAAACTACTAGAACTGATATCGGAATCCAGCAAAGTTGCAGGATAAAAAATTAATACACAGAAATCTGTTGCTTTCCTATACACTAACAATGAACTAGCAGAAAGAGAAATCAGGAAAATAGTTCCATTCACAATTGCATCAAAAAGAATAAAATACCTACGAATAAACCTAACCAAGGAAGTGAAAGACCTATACCCTGAAAACTACAAGACACTCTTAAGAGAAATTAAAGAGGACACTAACAAATGGAAACTCATCCCATGCACTTGGCTAGGAAGATTAATATTGTCAAAATGGCCATCCTGCCTAAAGCAATCTACAGATTCAGTGCAATCCATATCAAAACACCAACAACCTTCTTCAACAAACTGGAACAAATAGTTCAAAAATTCATATGGAAACACCAAAGACCCCAAATAGCCAAAGCAATCCTGAGAAGGAAAAATAGAGTGGGGGGATCTCACTTCCCAACTTCAAGCTCTACTACAAAGCCACAGTAATCTAGGCAATTTGGTACTGGCACAAGAACAGAGCCACAGACCAGTGGAACAGAATAGAGACTCTAAACATTAACCCAAACATATATGGTCAATTAATATACGATAAAGGAACCATGGACATACAGTGGGGAAATGACAGTCTCTTCAACAGCTGGTGTTGGCAAAACTACATGTAACAGAATGAAACTGGATCACTGTCTAACCCCATACAAAAAAGTAAATTCGATATGGATCAAAGAACTGAATGTAAGTCATGAAACCATAAAACTCTTGGGAAAAAACATAACCAAAAATCTCTTGGACCTAAACATGAACAACTTCTTCATGAACATATCTCCCCTGGCAAGGGAAACAAAAGCAAAAATGAATAAGTGGGACTATATCAAGCTGAAAAGCTTCTGTACAGCTAAGGACACCATCACTAGAACAAAAAGGAATCCTACAGTATGGGAGAATATATTCATAAATGATAGATCCGATAAAGGGTTGACATCCAAAATATATAAAGAGCTCACGCACCTCAACGAACAAAAAGCAAATAATCCAATTAAAAAATGGACAGAGGAGGCGGAGCCAACATGGCGGCGTGAGTAGGACAGTGGGAATCTCCTCCCAAAAACATATATACTTTTGAAAATACAACAAACACAACTAGCCCTAAAAGAGAGACCAGAAGACGCAGGACAGTGGCCAGACTGCAGCTACACCAGCGAGAACCCAGCGACTGGTGAAAGGGGTAAGATACAAGCCCCGGCCCGGCGGGACCCGAGCGCCCCTCCCCCCAGCTCCCGGCGGGAGAAGAGCAGGAAGAGCGGGAGGAAGACGGAGCCCAGGACTGCCGAACACCCAGCCCCAGCCATCCGGGCCAGAGTGCAGACACAGTACGTGCCCAGGGGGCCCTGGATACTGGGGGAACAGGGAGTAAGACCTCTGAGCAGGTGCTGAAGCTGATGCCCCTGTGACAAAGAAAAGCGGGGGCTTTTTGAAAGTCTTAAAGGGACAGGGACTTAACAGCTTGACGGAAACAACCCAGGTCACAGTACAGCAGCTGGAAATTACAGGGAAAACCGGGTGCACTAACCCCCTGGGCAACAGCTCTGAGACCCCTCACGGAGGCAAACAGTCAAGCAGCCCCCCCATCCATTACCCCACCAGGCGCTGCGAAAGCAGAGAAGCAGCCTGAGACAAATTCCGCCCACAGAAAGGGAAATTTCTCCCTTCCGGCCAGGCAAGACACAAAGACCCACTCTACACGCAATTACCCAACACAAGCCACTAGGGGTCGCAGTTGCCCCAGTAAAGAAAGGCCAGTAGCAAGTGAAAATTTTGGCCCTCCCAGCTGACAGTCAATAGCACCTGTCAACATGAAAAGGCAAAAAAATATGATCCAGACAAGACTAACCCAGACAGCTTCAGCATCTGCTACATCTTCCCCTGAGAAGGAATCTGGGGAGATAGATTTAGCCAGTCTTCCTGAAAAAGAATTCAAAACAAAAGTCATAACCATGCTGATGGACTTGCAGAGAAATATGCAAGAACTAAGGAAGGAGAATTCAGAAATAAAACAAGCTCTGGAAGGACTTCAAAACAGAATGGACGAGATGCAAGAGACCATTAATGGACTAGAAAACAGAGAACAGGAACGCAGAGAAGCTGATGCAGAGAGAGATAAAAGGATCTCCAGGAATGAAAGAATTCTAAGAGAGCTGAGTGATCAATCTAAAAGGAATAATATAAGAATCATAGGCATTCCAGAAGAAGTAGAGAGAGAAAAGGGGATAGAAAATGTCTTTGAAGAAATAATTGCTGAAAATTTCCCCAAACTAGGGGAAGAAATGGCCTCTCAGACCACAGAGGTACACAGAACTCCCATGACAAGGGATCCAAGGAGGGCAACACCAAGACACATAATAATTAAAATGGCAAAGATCAAAGACAAGGACAAAGTATTACAAGCAGCCAGAGAGAAAAAAAAGGTTACCTACAAAGGAAAACCCATCAGGCTATCATCAGACTTCTCAACAGAAACCCTACAGGCCAGAAGAGAATGGCATGATATACTTAATGCAATGAAACAGAAGGGCCTCGAACCAAGACTACTGTATCCAGCACGAATATCATTTAAATATGAAGGAGGGATTAAACAATTCCCAGACAAGCAAAAGTTGAGGGAATTTGCCTCCCACAAACCACCTCTACAGGGCATCCTACAGGGACTGCTCTAGATGGGAGCACTCCTAAAAAGAGCACACAACAAAACACCCAACATATGAAGAAGGGAGGAGGAGGAATAAGAAGGGAGAGAAATAAAGAATCATCAGACTGTGTTTATAATAGCTCAACAAGCGATTTAAGTTAGACAGTAAGGTAGTAAAGAAGCTAACCCTAAACCTTTGGTAAACACAAACTTAAAGCCTGCAATGGCAATAAATTCATACCTTTCAATAATCACCCTAAATGTAAATGGACTGAATGCACCAATCAAAAGACACAGAGTAATAGAATGGATAAAAAAGCAAGATCCATCCATATGCTGCTTACAAGAGACTCACCTCAAACCCAAAGATGCGCCCAGACTTAAAGTCAAGGGATGGAAAAAGATATTTCAAGCAAACAACAGAGAGAAGAAAGCAGGTGTTGCAATTCTGGTATCAGACAAAACAGACTTCAAAATAAAGAAAGTAACAAAAGACAAAGAAGGACATTACATAATGATAAAGGGCTCAGTCCATCAAGAGGATATAACCATTATAAACATATATGCACCCAATACAGGAGCACCAACATACCTGAAACAAATATTAACAGAACTAAAGGAGGAAATAGAATGCAATGCATTCATTCTAGGAGACTTCAACACACCACCCACCCCAAAGGACAGATCCACCAGACAGAAAATAAGTAAGGACACAGAGGCACTGAACAACACACTAGAACAGATGGACCTAATAGACATCTACAGAACTCTACATACAAAAGCAACAGGATACACATTCTTCTAAAGTGCACATGGAACATTCTCCAGAATAGACAAAAAGAGCCTCAGTAAATTCCAAAAGATTGAAACCCTACCAACCAACTTTTCAGACCACAAAGGCATTAAACTAGAAATAAACTGTTCAAAGAAAGCAAAAAGGCTCACAAACACATGGAGGCTAAACAACACGCTCCTAAATAATCAATGGATCAATGACCAAATCAAAATGGAGATCCAGCAATATATGGAAACAAATGACAACAACAACACTAAGCCCCAACTTCTGTGGGACACAGCAAAAGAAGTCTTAAGAGGAAAGTATATAGCACTCCAAGCATATTTAAAAAAGGAAGAGCAATCCCAAATGAACAGTCTAATGTCACAACTATCAAAATTGGAAAAAGAAGAACAAATGAGGCCTAAGGTCAGCAGAAGGAGGGACATAATAAAGATCAGAGAAGAAATAAATAAAATAGAGAAGAATAAAACAATAGCAAAAATCAATGAAACCAAGAGCTGGTTCTTCGAGAAAATAAACAAAATAGATAAGCCTCTAGCCAGACTTATTAAGAGGAAAAGAGAGTCAACACAAATCAACAGTTTCAGAAATGAGAAAGGAAAAATCACGACGGACCCCGCAGAAATACAAAGAATTATTAGAGACTACTATGAAAACCTATATGCTAACAAGCTGGGAAACCTAGGAGAAATGGACAACTTCCTAGAAAAATACAACCTTCCAAGACTGACCCAAAAAGAAACAGAAAATCTAAACAGACCAATTACCAGCAAGGAAATTGAAGCGGTAATCAAAAAACTACCAAAGAACAAAACCCCCGGGCCAGATGGATTTACCTTGGAATTTTATCAGACATACAGGGAAGACATAATACCCATTCTCCTTAAAGTTTTCCAAAAAATAGAGGAGGAGGGGATACTCCCAAACTCATTCTATGAAGCTAACATCACCCTAATACCAAAACCAGGCAAAGACACCACCAAAAAAGAAAACTACAGACCAATATCCCTGATGAACGTAGACGCAAAAATACTCAACAAAATTTTAGCAAACCGAATTCAAAAATACATCAAAACCATCGTACACCATGACAAAGTGGGGTTCATCCCAAGGATGCAAGGATGGCACAACATTCGAAAGTCCATCAATATCATCCACCACATCAACAAAAAGAAAGACAAAAACCACATGATCATCTCCATAGATGCTGAAAAAGCATTTGACAAAGTTCAACATCAATTCATGATAAAAACTCTCAGCAAAATGGGAATAGAGGGCAAGTACCTCAACATAATAAAGGCCATCTATGAAAAACCCACAGCCAACATTATATTGAATAGTGAGAAGCTGAAAGCATTTCCGCTGAGATCGGGAACTAGACAGGGATGCCCACTCTCCCCACTGTTATTTAACATAGTACTGGAGGTCCTAGCCACGGCAATCAGACAAAACAAAAAAATACAAGGAATCCAGATTGGCAAAGAAGAAGTCAAACTGTCACTATTTGCAGATGACATGATACTGTACATAAAAAACCCTAAAGACTCCACCCCAGAACTACTAGAACTGATATCGGAATACAGCAAAGTTGCAGGATACAAAATCAACACACAGAAATCTGTGGCTTTCCTATATACCAACAATGAACCAACAGAAAGAGAAATCAGGAAAACAACTCCATTCACAATTGCATCAAAAAAAATAAAATACTTAGGAATAAACCTAACCAAAGAAGTGAAAGACTTATATTCTGAAAACTACAAGTCACTCTTAAAAGAAATTAAAGGGGACACTAACAGATGGAAACGCATCCCATGCTCATGGCTAGGAAGAATTAATATCGTCAAAATGGCCATCCTGCCCAAAGCAATATACAGATTTGATGCAATCCCTATGAAACTACCAGCAACATTCTTCAATGAACTGGAACAAATAATTCAAAAATTCATATGGAACCACCAAAGACCCCGAATAGCCAAAGCAATCCTGAGAAAGAAGAATAAAATAGGGGGGATCTCACTCCCCAACTTCAAGCTCTATTATAAAGCCATAGTAATCAATACAATTTGGTACTGGCACAAGAACAGAGCCACAGACCAATGGAACAGACTAGACAATCCAGACATTAACTCAGACATATATGGTCAATTAATATTTGATAAAGGAGCCATGGACATACAATGGCGAAATGACAGTCTCTTCATCAGATGGTGCTTTCAAAACTGGACAGCGACATGTAGGAGAATGAAACTGGACCATCGTCTAACCCCATATACAAAAGTAAACTCAAAATGGATCAAAGACCTGAATGTAAGTCATGAAACCATTAAACTCTTGGAAGAAAACATAGGCACAAACCTCTTAGACATAAACATGAGTGACCTCTTCTTGAACATATCTCCCCGGGCAAGGAAAACAACAGCAAAAATGAACAAGTGGGACTATATTAAGCTGAAAAGCTTCTGTACAGCAAAAGACACCATCAATAGAACAAAAAGGAACCCTACAGTATGGGAGAATATCTTTGAAAATGACACATCCGATAAAGGCTTGACGTCCAGAATATATAAAGAGCTCACACGCCTCAACAAACACAAAACAAATAACCCAATTAAAAAATGGGCAAAGGAACTGAACAGACAGTTCTCCAAAAAAGAAATACAGATGGCCAACAGACACATGAAAAGATGCTCCACATCGCTAATTATCAGAGAAATGCAAATTAAAACTACAATGAGGTATCACCTCACACCAGTAAGGATGGCTGCCATCCAAAAGACAAACAACAACAAATGTTGGCGAGGCTGTGGAGAAAGGGGAACCCTCCTACACTGCTGGTGGGAATGTAAACTTGTTCAACCATTGTGGAAAGCAGTATGGAGGTACATCAAAATGCTCAAAACAGGCTTACCATTTGACCCAGGAATTGCACTCCTAGGAATTTACCCTAACAATGCAGCAATCAAGTATGAGAAAGATCAGTGCACCCCTATGTTTATCGCAGCACTATTTACAATAGCCAAGAATTGGAAGCAACCTAAATGTCCATCGATAGATGAATGGATAAAGAAGATGTGTTACATATACACAATGGAATACTACTCAGCCATAAGAAAAGGGAAAATCCAACCATTTGCAGCAACATGGATGGAGCTGGAGGGTATTTTGCTCAGTGAAACAAGCCAAGCAGAGAAAGAGAAATACCAAATGATTTCACTCATCTGTGGAATATAAGAACAAAGGAAAAACTGAAGGAACAAAACAGCACTGAGAATCACAGAACTCAAGAATGGACTAACAGGTACCAAAGGGAAAGGGACTGGGGAGGATGGGTGGGTAGGGAGGGATAAGGGGGGGAGAAGTAGGGGGGTATTAAGATTAGCATCCATAGTGGGTTGGGAGAAAGGGGAGGGCTGTACAACACAGAGAAGACAAGTAGTGATTCTACAACAGGTTGCTACGCTGATGGACAGTGACTGCAAAGGAGTATATAGGGGGGACCTGGTATAGGGGAGAGCCTAGTAAACAAAGTATTCGTCATGTAAGTGTAGATTAATGATTAAAAAAGAAAAAATGCAGTTCCTATGTGGTGACCTCTAATGAGTTCTACACAATGATATAAAGGACATATAAAAGTGTAGGCAAAGGGTCTGTTTGTGTTTATACAGAGGATCAAAGCCTAATTTGGCTACCCCGAAAATGAACTAAGATACGATATGAAAAAGAACTTCCAACATCAGCACTCTCGGGAAGACTCATGACAGAAGATGATCAGAAAAAAAAAAAAAAAAAAAACTTCAACAAAGATCCACACACTGTCACAGGTGTAGATGCACTCATCCCACCAGTTCCTGGACTTGCCATGGGAAAGATGAAGGAGATATCTAAGCTGGCCTGTGCATGCAGTAAAACAAAAATTGGACTGGATCTATACTGTTGGAACTCAACCAAGAATTAGGAGAAGTGCAAATTGTAGCACTCCAAAATCTTACAACCACAGACTATTTATCGTTAAAAGAACATATGGGATATGAACAGTCCCCAGGAATGGGGTGTTCTAGTTTATCTGAATTCTCTCAGACTGTTTAAGTTCAGTCGGTCAATATCCACCATATCATAGATAAGTTTTCACAAATGCCTAAGGTGCCTAACTGGTTTTCTTGGTTTCACTGGAGATGGCTGGTAATTACAGGTATGCTTTGGTTAGGTAACTATATTCCTATTATGTTAATGTGTGTGCACAATTTAATTAGTCGTTTAAAACCTATCCATGCTGAAGTTACTCTACAAGAAGATATGTCAAAGAAATAATCAATCTTCCCAGGTTTTCTTCTGCCTGCTACTTCTGTAGCTTTTCTTCTTCCTACCTAATCACAACCTTTAAATAGAACTCGTGCCACATGTCGAATTTACCGAGTATCATAATTCTTCCAAGTGGTAAAGACACCTCAAGACAAATGCTGGGCATAGAAGCCACAGGGCATAAATATGCAAAGAAGTAAAAAGCTAACCTTTTCAAACGATAAGGCTTCTCTCTCACTTACCAACTTTACATTTCCCTGTATGGCCCCGGAAGATGACTGGTTAGCCAGAGACGGGTAAGATTCCTCAAGGGAGGAACAACCTAAGACAGGCACAGTCGCAGGGGGGCCATCAGGTGAGAAAATGGGGATCAACAGAGGTGAGGCTTAGAACCTCACCCCCCCATTCTGAGAGAAATCTTCTGCATACATGGATGTTTATTGCCCTCGTCTAGCGCGGATTAACACATAGTCTACAGGCACACACCTGATCATCTACATTTGCTCTCTTACAACACTAAACTCTGTTTTCTACCTTTATCTTGTATCTACCTACCACTTCAGCATTTTATTAAAAATAATAATAATAGAGAAATGTGGTATCCACATATAAATCAGGTTTAAAAATCAAATGAATATTCATATTTGAACTGACTGTGTATAGTTCATAATGCATTAAGAAAACCGAAAGCTTCTGTGATGACTGCCCTTGCACTGTTCACCATGTAACTTATTCACTATGTAAGAATTTGTACTCCATGTAAGAATTTGTTCGTTATGCATCAGAAGATTGGAGACTGACGAAAATTGGGCTTGGGGTGGATTAATGATTGTGCATTGAGTATTGACCCCCCTATACAGAGATTTGTTGTGGTTAACAACTATTTGATCAATAAATATGAGAGATGCCCTCACAATATATATATATATATATAAACACACTTCCAATTGTAAAATAAATAAGTAACCGGGATGTAATGTATAGCATAAGGAATATAGTCAAAATATTGTAACAACTTGGTATGGTGATACCTGGTACCTAGAAATATCATGTATATAAATGTTGAGTCGCTGTGTTGTACACCTGAAGCTAATGTAATGCAATGCTGTTGTCAACTACCCTTCAATAAAAAAAAATTAAAAAATTAAAAAAAATTAAAAAAAAAAAAAAAAAAAATGGACAGAGGAGCTGAACAGACAGTTCTCCAAGGAAGAAATTCAGATGGCCAACAGACACATGAAAAAATGCTCCAAATCGCTAGTCATCAGAGAAATGCAAATTAAAACCACATTGAGATATCACCTCACACCAGTAAGGATCGCCACCATCCAAAAGAAAAACAACAACAAATGTTGGCAAGGTTGTCGAGAAAGGGAAACTCTCCTACACTGCTGGTGGGAATGTAAATTAGTTCAACCATTGTGGAAAGCAGTATGGAGGTTCCTCAAAAAACTCAAAGTAGAAATACCATTTGACCCAGGAATTCCACTCCTAGGAATTTACCCTAAGAATGCACTTTTCCAGTATCAAAAAGACATATGCACCCCTATGTTTATCACAGCACTATTTACAAGAGCCAAGAAATGGAAGCAACCTAAGTGTCTATCAGTAGATGAATGGATAAAGAAGATATGGTACATATACACAATGGAATATTATTCAGCCATAAGAAGAAAACTAATCCTACCATTTGCAACAACATGGATGGAGCTAGAGTGTATTATGCTCAGTGAAATAAGCCAGGCAGAGAAAGACAAGTACCAAATGATTTCACTCATATGTGGAGCATTAGAACAAAGCAAAAACTGAAGGAACAAAATGGCAGCAGAATCACAGAACCCAAGAATGTACTAAGAGTTACCAAAAGAAAAGGGACTGGGGAGGATGGGTGGGAAGGGAGGGATAAGAGGGGGGTAAGAAAGAGGGCATTATGATTAGCATGTATAATGGGGGGGCACAGGGAGGGCTGTGCAACACAGAGAAGATAAGTAGTGATTCTACAGAATGTTACTACGCTGATGGACAGTGACTGTAATGGGGTTTGAGAGGGGGACTTGGTCATGGGGGGAGTCTAGTAAACATAATGTTCCTCATGTAATTGTAGATTAATGATACGAAAAAAAAAGAGCTTTGCCTGTACTTGTGACCTATGTTTTCAAAATCCAGCAGAAAATAAGACAGAAGAAATTCAGTTTTACAATTGTATTTTGGGTA
Source organism: Manis pentadactyla (assembly GCF_030020395.1). Taxonomy (NCBI): domain Eukaryota; kingdom Metazoa; phylum Chordata; class Mammalia; order Pholidota; family Manidae; genus Manis; species Manis pentadactyla. Next base: position 76,932,599 of record NC_080019.1, on the reverse strand, counting down.
CATGTAAACATTTGCCCATTTACGCATTTGTTTAAGATGTTCGTATTGTGGGTTTTTATTTTATAAAAATTCTTAATAACTAAGACTATCTAACCACTTATTATAATTGTTAATATTTTCTCAATTTAATATGCCATTCATTTTCATCATCTGAATTATGAAATATTCATGGAGTAATTTAAGATAAAAACATTGTAGACAAGAATGTATTCAGTTACTAAACAAATATAAATTATATGTGAAAATAAATAAAATAGAACAAATATCTAGTGCCATATTTGCTTTGTCTACAAACAAATACCTTCACATTAAATCACTATATCTTGGACTTTAATCCCTCACTCCAGGTCCCTATGTACATTTCTGAAGACTTGTACACTTCCTTCTCGCTGCGGGTACAGAAAGCTTCAGTGTTTTAAACACTGGCTTTTTAAAGTTAAATCATTGCCTAAAGTTCCTTAATCCTTAGCTTGTAATTACAGTGCCGGGCCTTACACTGACACAGTATTCATTAGATGTACCCTACTGGACAGGGCAAAACAAAACAAAACAAAAGCTTCGCTGTATGTAAGCTTCTATTGGTTAACTATGGAAGGATGTTTCCATTTCTATGGCAGCTATACAAACATCTCTCTCGCATAATAATGCTCTTACTCTGAAAAGACAGAGCTGGCCCACGTGCCTGGGCTGCATGAAGACACTGAATTAGCCCTTCTAATGCTGCAACTCAAAGCAACTCTCCATGCTCATCTACATTGAGAACCACCATTATTCTGTAAATTAGTCTTTGACCTTCCAGCAGGGTCCCAGTTGAAATCTTACTTAGATGTCTTCTGAAGGGGCAGGGAAATCAAATCTTCTGTCTTTTGCTTATTAACTTTTAAAATATACATTAAAGTAACAGAATAAACTTTTAAATAGTCTTCTTTTAGCCATTTGGTTTCCTCACACTTTAGTGAGGTCAGGCTTCTGATGGTGGGAAACTTAAAAATGTTTCCTCACTTTTGTCAGTTTACTTCTATTGTTTTTAGAAAAGGTCATTTTCTAAAATGTATAGAAGTATAGACTGAGGAGCAATTCATTCATTGTCACATAGTTAACCATATTTCTCACTTTAAGCAATCATGTCTTTGGGGGCAGGAAAAAGAAACGAAAGGATAAAAATTTCCTCTGCTTTGTGATATTGTTCTTTCAAAAATATAAAGTAACATCTCTAACACAAATTCAAAGGTACCCACATTCTCTGTGTAGCTCTCCTACCCTTCCGGCTCTTTCTTGCTTATTATTCTCTCTTCATCTTTAAATACCAGAGTTTTTGGAGCCCAGTAACCCCTCCTTTGCATCCTCTCACCCCCAATATCTTGGTGACTTTGTCTATCCCAGGATTCAATTAGAATCTCTTACATTTGTATCTTTAGGCCAGGTACTCATTAGAGTTTCACACAAACCTGCAGTCATAACTTGTCCTTTCACTGAGGCTTCCCAGCAATCTCATTTGCTTCATTCCCAAACCGAAACCCTGCTTTGCTACCCAGAGCTGGTTTTCCTCAAAGACTCTCCATCTAAGCAGGAAACTGTCTTAGTTCAGGCTGCTGTAACAAAGGCCTACCCTGGCCTGGGTGGATTAAAGAAATAAAAACTACTTTTCACTGTTCTGGAGGCTGGGGAGTCCAAGATCAACGTCCTGGCAGAGTCAGTCTGGAGAAGACCTGCTTTCTTGTCTGTAGGTGGTTGCCGTCTTGCTGTCTTCTCCCAGAGTGGAGAGATGGAACATCTCTCGAGTCTCTTCTTACAAGGTCACTACTCCTATTCATGAAGGCTCTGTTCTCCTAACCTAATTACATCCCAAAGGCCCCACCTCCTCATCACCCTGAAAATCAGAAATTCAACACATGAATTGGTGGAGGGGCACAAACATTGAGTCCATAACAAACTTGAAATCATCCTTGATCTCTCGTTCCCTGTGTAGTTAACCTCACTCCTAAGAAGCTCTCAAGTCTCTCCACTCAACACTGCCACCCCAGCATGAGTGCCTTTAGTCTCTTACTGGGAAACTAATAAAGCGATGCCTTCTTGATTGTCCTGTTGGCACCAGTAAGTTACTCTACATACTAGAGGTTTTACTGCTGTTTTAAAATGTGAATCTAATCATGTCACCTCCAACCTTATCTAAACACCTTTGTGACTCCCCATTTTTCTTAGAATATCACTATAATATACTTAGGCTCCCTTTGATTTGACCTCTGGTCTCTCTCACTAATTTTGCCTTGAGCCACTCTCTTTTCTTACTATTTTTGATTTCCTTTCAATTCTGAGAACATTCTAACCACCACCCTACCTCAGAGCCTTCGTGTATGCCGTACCCTGGACCTGGTGCTCCATTCTAACCTCATGTTCCCTTTACCTGACTGATGATGCCTATGGTGACACAAAGAAATGCCACCCAGTCCCCCCTTAGGAAAGATTTGTTGTCCAAATAACTGGGAGTCCTGTGGACAGGCAGCTTCAGCCATAAATCCATTCAAGGATTGTCTCAGCTGCAGCTTGCCAAAGGTCACACGTTCTTAGAGAGGCCTGCAGCCAGTGACTCCCTGAGACGGCGCCTGACAGGACAGCTGAGGGGCCATTTCTGCTCCTCAGCTCCCTGCGTGGTCCTCAGGGGCCTGCGCCACATCTTCACTTCTCTCTCTGTTGAATCCTGCTGCTTTCCCTCCCTTCCACATATGTGGATCACAATGACTGTCTAATAAACATTCTTCCCATTGACCTGTCTCAGAACCTGCCTCTAGTCACTCCGCCAGAGGTCTGCCCAGATGTCACTTCCTGAAAGAAGCTGTGTATCAGTTTTCTAGGTCTGTCAGAACAAATACCTACAAACCTGGTGACTTGTAAAACAGAAATATACTCTCCCATGCTTCTGGAATCTAGAACTCTGAAATCAAGCTGTTGGCTGGGCCATACTCTCTCTGAACTAGAGGTTCTGTGGGAGGATCCTCCCCTGCCTCTTACAGTTTTTGGTGCTAGCTGGCAAACCTTTGTGTCAGTAGTTTATAGGTGTATCAGTCTAGTCTCTGCATCCATCTACACATGGCCTGTGTGTCTGGGTGTCTGTGTCCAAATTTCCCTCTTCTTGTAATGACACCAGTCATATCAGATATAGGGCCCACCTGAACACAGTATGACCTCATCTTAACTTGATAACATCTGCAAGGATTCTTTTTATAAGTAAAGTTGCATTCATAGGTTCCAAGGGTTAGGACTTCAACATATCTCTTTGGAGACACAGTTCAACCCATAAACTGTATCACTGAAGACATATTTGGATATAGGTAATGTACATCATAGTAGATATTCATCACTTTCTGCCTAGTGACCAAATGTCTTTGAACAATTTCCTGCTATTTAGAGTATTTTCCTAAAATTCACCATAAAAACACACCATCTGTTTTTCTAGCTTCCTTTGCACTAAAGATGAAGGCGTTTAACTTCCATCCTCAGAGACATTCCTGCCAAACACAGAAATGGAAGTGGTGCAAAGGAACATACTCTATAAAAATCTACTTTGGCAAAGAAGGTGACAGAGACATCCAGTTTCCAGGGGCAGGAGCATCAGGGTTTAGGTACTGTCAACTGCGAACTCACACTGTGTGCATCCAAGGATGGCAGCCAAGGTGTCTTCAGTAAACCAGTTATGTGGTGTGATTCTGGGCACTGATCCTGGATATGTATTGCCTAAGCATGACTCTCTGGCTAGCCCAGAGATTCAGTAAGGTTTATAACATGCTTTTGAAACTGTCTTTCTTCTTATACTGGTCAGAATTGGTATGTATTATCTGCAACAAAGCCCCTAACATATAGAAATCCAACTTGAATTAGTTCAGGTAAGAGAAGAAAAGAGGGGATAAAAGTAAATTTATTAGTTCAAACCTCTGTAATGATTTAGGAGTAGAATCAGAATCTTATTCTCAAAGTGCTCTCAGGACTTCCTATTTATTTCATTCCATCTGTTATCTCTGCTTTTCTCTGTGTGACAGATTCTTTCTTTCAGGTTGATTACCCCCCAGGAACTAGGACCACCAGTATCTCCTGGGCTCACATCCTAAGTTTTGAGAGCAGGGAGAATAGAGCTTCTCTTTGCCTGTTTTGTTTTTACAGATCCAGGCAAAATCCTTTCATTCCCAACTTCAGCTACATGCTCTTTGCATGGATAAATCAGTATGGTCAGGATTGTCATTATGAATTCATTTCAATTACTGTGGCCAGCAAGGCAGGTTATCCAAACCCCTTCGAGAGAGCATGCCAGAGCAGAGTATGAAAAAAAGGAGCAGATTCCCCCTGGTGGGAAGCAAGTGGAGAGACAAAGAATGGATAGCATAAGCATGACCACTGAAAAAATAGTATGAGGCTGGCTGGCCATTACTCCAGTTTGTGTCTATTATAAATGTTTTCTGTGCTTAAAGTTTTAACTTCACCTACAAATAATAAGTACTATCCCTTTAGAACTTAATCGTAATTAAATAGGTCATTCTATACATTAATTAAAATATGGGCTCTATCTACACACAAATCCCTCTGCTACACACTACTATATTCCCAGTATTTTAAGGATGTAGTAAATAGGATATGTGGAGGTAATGGCATCTATTAAATAATCAAATAAATAAATGACACTCCAACTCAATGACTGAGACTGGGACATGATATGAGAATAACCAAGAGGCAGCATGAATTTATGGAAGATATTCGTGAGTCTTCACCCAAGCAACTTTTCATTTTATTTCATTTCATATTAAGAGAAAATATAATGATAAAAACAACTTGAATAGTACTAATTCTATCTTTTATTAATGATGTGGATTTAAATAAGATAGTTAACTTCTCTATTATCTGATTCTTCATTTATACAAAGAGGACAATATTAAGACCCATGTCATAGGATCCTTATATCAATTACGTGAGATAGTAAGTGGCACATGGTTTTCATTCAATAAATGTCGACTTTGGTTATTATATTCACCAGATTCTGTTTCTACTAGGTGTTTTACAGTCTTAATACCAAATCACATCAATATGCCTCTACCTGCATTTATGCTCTTAATTTGTTCCACCATATCTACACAAGTACACTCTTTTAGAAGAACCTTAGTCTATTCCTTAAAAGGAAAAGAAGGCAAATCTTCTATGAACAAGGATGAAGAAACAGAAGTGGTGTTTTTTATTTTCACTTCCATTCAGTCTTGGGATTGGAGGTGGAAAACAAAGGATTTCTTAAATAAAAAAGAAATTATTTTATCTTATTAGCATCATTTTCTTCCTTATAGCTTTAATCCACCAGTTCTCAGGAGCAGCTCTCATTGCAGTAGAAAGTGGAACACTGGGAATTGAGAGAAGTTCACTGAGAAAAAAAATAGGCATAGACTTCTGGTTCCCATTCTAAAAGAGAGAAAGTGGTAATACACAATCTCAAAATGAAGTTCCCCAAATGATTACCATAATAACCAAGTTTACAGATATAATTAGGCTATGTATAAACATCATTTATTATTTTGTCTGATAATCAGAGTACAGCTCTTGCCAAACTAATGTGTCCTCATTCCTAGAGAGGGAGCTAACAATGAATGAAGAGTTAATTACTCTCTCACATTTGAAGATATGATTGATGTGAACCAATCAGGAAACTTTCTCAAGCCTAACAAAATTGATCCTTGGATAGACTCATTATTCCCCACCACTGCTTTGATGGAAGAAAACTAGCAAACAAACAAAAATCCTAGAATTCATCCCCAGAACTTTCCTCTTTTCTCTGGAAAGGAACAGGTTGTTAAACTTAAGGATATTTGTATCAGAAATAAACATGCAGGAAATGTGTAATTTGTAATTTTGTAATGAGTGTCTTCTATTTTCCATCTGAAGGGCATACAGAAAATAGAGACAGGGTTAGAAATTTGTTCGAGTTACTGTTTTTTGAACTGTCATTTTAGGAATCTAAAAGGGGCTTTAGGGTTCATCTTAGAATGGTACCATCTGTTCTTATTATCATTTCTCTACATCAAAAACTATATTGTTTCATACAAAAGTATAATCTTGTCAGAAAATTAGTTATAAAATGTTAATTTCTGATCTACCTCCCATGTTATTATGTAATTCTATCTGTAAGCCAAATATATAACTAACAAATGACTTCCCAAAATGAAAGCATTGTCTTGTCAAATTACTACTTTATGGACATTAAAAAGAAAAGCAGATTGCATTTGTTTTGTTGAGTGTTTTTAAGAGTAATAATTCTATACACTTCTTGGAAAAGATGAAAAACATTCTTATGTACCCCATGATATGAATATGTACTTACTTCTTCTTATTGCAACATCTCCAAGTTCATAATCATAAAATAAGTTTTATTCTTGTTTTTAGAGACTGTACTTCTGCCATCTGGAAAAGTCATTCATTCATTCATCCACCAATTCTTTCACTTACTCAGCAATATAATTTTAGCACCAGTGATACTATGTGCCAGGTATTAACATAATCATTGATGAGCAAACACACAACTGGATCTTCTCCTCACAGATATTTGTGTGCCTGGCCTATCCTTGCCATTCAGTTCTCAACTCAGAGGTGATCTCTTCAAGGAAACCCCACTGGTCACTGTATCAAAGAGCATCTACAGTCTGTGATACTAATCCTGCCTTTTTGAGTTTACTAAGTCAATTACCATCAGAATGTACAATGTTCGTTTACTTGTTTGTTTGATTATTGTTCATACCCCTGAATTAAATATAAGTTTCATGAGGGCACGTGGCCTGCCCTATCTTATTTATGGCTGTGTCCCCAATATCTTGAAGAAAAAGCGGCATAAGTGGAGCTAATAAATATTCAGTAAATAAGTGAATAAATTCTAGCTGGTGAGATAGGCCTTTATCAATTAATAACACATATATGCAAAAGCTCACTGAGATGAGTACTACATAAGAGTTGAGCATGGTGTTTTGAGGGTGGGCTCCAGGAATTTTTGACCTTATCTAACCCTGATGGAAGCTATTCCACTAAAGATATGAATGAGCTCAGGGTTTTTGGTATTGGTGGAATGAATAGTAAGAAATAAGAGGTAGGAGTAACTAGCTCAGTGCTTTTCACTCTTTGTGACCATGGCCTACAGTAAGAAACCCTTTTACATCAAGAACCAGTGCCCATATACATGTATACTTACATATAGAAATATTTAAATAATTGAAACAGTTATTACATATTAAGTAATTTCATGACCTACTAATGTGTCCCATGCCCAGTTTGAAAAATACTGGACCAGACTAGCCAAATGAAGGAAGCCAAGAGGAGACTTTATCTTAGGAGGCCAAGAAGAGACCTGTTGAGATAGGCCTGTGTGTGATCACAAGTCTGATCACACACTCAGCTGGGCAACTTCTGACAGCAAAGTCTCAGGAGGTCTAAGAAAAGACCTGGAGATGACATAGGAGACATGAGCGTTTACTGGGACTAAATGTAGAGGGAGTCCAGGAGTGGCTGGCCGGACAAGTTTACATACTGCTATCTTAAATAGGGAGGGAACTGCTTATATGGGGTGATGGAACAGAGACTATGTGTGTACCACAGAGGGTACGTCATTTATGACTCTACTGTAAGTTTTGCTAGAAGGAATTGCTCTTGTGCAATGAGTTCCTCAAGAAACAAAACCTTGGTCAGAGGGGTCCACTTCCTATATTAAGCGGTTTCCATAGATAAAGCGGGCCTGGATTTGATGGGCCTCAGGGTCATCAACATGCCGTGTACTTAACATACTGCCCAAAGGAGGGGGTTGTGTGGACATACCGTTATTCTGGGACAAAAAATTGCAAGATGGCAGTGCTCATCCCCACAGCATTTAAAAGATTACTTTGTTGCAGTGTGGAAACTAGATCAGGGTGGGGATAGGTTTCTGGAGACTGCTCAACACTTTACACAAGAGATAATGGCAATAGAGATTAGGGGATGGTAGGACGAAAGAAGAACAGAAGAATAAATTTAATAAGTATTTAGGAGATACAAATCAGCTCAACTGGCCATGAATTATATATGAAGAAGGGAGGTTACTAAGAACAACTCACAGATATCTATCCTGCACAACTGCATGGATGATGGTGTGACTCAATGAAGTTGGAAACTCTGAAAGACCAAATTTAGTGATAAAATGATATGTTCTGTTTTTCCTGTATTGGGTTTGAGGTGTCTGAGATATCCAAGTGGTGATTTTGAACAGAGTTAGGTATACAAGACTACAATTCAATGGAAATGGCTCGACTAGAGATCTAGACTTTTGGGTTACATGAAATTGAAATCATAAATATTGATGAAATCACATGGAAAAGTGAGTCGGGAGAGAGAGAGACAAGGACAGAGCCTTATGAAATCTCAACATTTAAAATTTAAATGCTAGATAGAGGAAGATGAGCTTGTAAAGGGGAATGAAGAGTAACTATACAGGTAAGAAGAAAAAAAAATCAGAATACAGTATCGTGGAATCCAAGAAAACAATTTACTTCAGAAAAAGTATATTCAATTCTGTATTTACCATACTGAGACCTTACACCATGGCTGCTTAATTTGTATCATTATTAATGTTGTTACTGTTACTGTGTTACTTGTGGGACAGGGTTAGTATTCATGAGTGTTGACTCCCTGCTTTTATTTCTCTATCATCCTTTTCCTGATTTTACTCCCTTTCTAATCCAATTTAGATAGTATCCTCCACATTACAACCACTCTCTTGCAACTTTCTTTAACTTCCCTGCTTCTCTACCTTCTATGACACCTTCCCAGGGAAATGTCAATACTGCATAAATTCATCTGTTCTACTTCTTTGTTCCTAGACAATACTAGAGAAAACCAAAAACCATCAGACTACTGCTTTTATGAGCTCATATATATTTAATATCTATTGACCTTAATGCTAAAGAGAAAGACTTTCTTTTGTTCCACTCAAGTATTTATCCAGTTTTCTATAGGAACCTCATTATGTTTCAGTAATTCCACCACTTGCCCTTCTCAGTCTCTGGAAATAACTGCTTCTTGAGTTACAGGGAAAACAATGTATCATGAGAACATTGACAGAAATCGTTCAAAATCCCATCACCAATTCTATAAACAACATTTAGAGACAGCATAAGATAGGACATCAAAATATGGGTTTTGGCTCTAGACAGCTGTTAATTTTTCACAAATGACTTAAACTTTCTTTTTTTTCAATTTTATTTTAGTATCATTAATACACAATCACATAAGCAACATTGTGGTTACTAGATTCCCCCCATTATCAAGTTTCCACAGACCCCATTACAGTCACTGTCCATCAGCGTAGTAAGATGCTATAGAGTCACCACTTGTCTTCTCTCTGCTATACTGCTTTCCCCATGCCCCGCCCCACATTATGTGTGCTAATATTAATGCCCCTTCTCCCTCCCTTCCCACCCACCCTCCCCAGTCCCTTTCCCTTTGGCAACTGTTAGTCCATTCTTGGGTTCTGTGAGTCTGCTGCTGTTTTGTTCCTTCAGTTTTTGCTTTGTTCTTATGCTCCAGAGGTGAGTGAAATCATTTGGTATTTATCTTTCTCCACTTGGCTTATTTCACTGAGCATAATACCCTCTAGGTCCCTCCATGTTGTTGCAAATGGTAGGATTTGTTTCTTCTTATGGCTGAGAAATACTCCATTGTGTATATCTACCACATCTTCTTTATCCATTCATCTACTAATGGACACCTAGGTTGCTTGCATTTCTTAGCTATTGTAAATGGCGCTGTGATAAACATAGGGGTGCATATGTCTTTTTGATACTGGAAAAGTGCATTCTTAGGGTAAATTCCTAGGAGTGGAACTCCTGGATCAAATAGTATTTCTATTTTTAGTCTTTTGAGGAACCTCCATACTGCTTTCCACAATGGTTGAACTAATTTACATTCCCACCAGCAGTAGGAGGGTTCCCCTTTCTCTGCATCCTCACCAACATTTGTTGTTTCTAGTCTAGTCTATGTTGGCATTCCTAACTAGTGTGAGGTGATATCTCATTGTAGTTTTAGTTCACATTAGCCTGATAATTAGTAATGTGGAGCATCTTTTCATGTGCATGTTAGCCATCCGAATTTCTTCTTTGGAGAACTGTCTCTTCAAATCCTCTGCCCATTTTTTAATCAGGTTATTTGCTTTATGGGTGTTGAGGCATGAGTTCCTTATATATTTTGGATGTTTAACCCCTTGTCAGATCTGTCATTTACAAATATATTCTCCCGTACTCCAGGATACCTTTTTGTTGTACTGATGGTGTCCTTTGCTATACAGGAGCTTTTTAGCATGATGTAGTCCCATTTGTTTATTTTTTATTTTGTTTCCCTTGCCCAAGGAGATGCATTCAGGAAAATGTTGCTCATGTTTATATTCAAGAGATTTTTGCCTATGTTTTCTTCTAAGAGTTTTATGGTTTCATGATTTACATTTAGGTTTTTGATCCATTTTGAGTTTACTTTTGTGTATGGGGCTAGACAATGATCCAGTTTCATTCTCTTACATGTAGCTGTTCAGTTTTGCCAACACCACCTGTTGAAGAGGCTGTCATTTCCCCACTGTATATCCATGGCTCCTTTATCATATATTAATTGACCATATATGGTTGGGTTTACATCTGGGTTCTCTAGCCTGTTTCATTGGTCTATGGGTCTGTTCTTGTGCCAGTACCAAATTGTCTTGATTACTGTGGCTTTGTAGTAGAGCTTGAAGTCAGGGAGCATAATCCCCTCCTACTTTATTCTTCCTTCTCAGGATTGCTTTGGCTATTCGGGGTCTTTTGTGGTTCCATATGAATTCTAGAACTATTCTCTCTAGTTCATTGAAGAATGCTATTAGTATTTTGATAGGGGTTGCATTGAATCTGTAGATTGCTTAAGGCAGGATGGCCATTTTGACAATATTAATTCTTCCCATCCATGAGCACTGGATGTGTTTCCATTTATTCGTATCTTCTTTAATTTCTCTCATGACTATCTTTTAGTTTTCAGGGTATAGGTCTTTCACTTCCTTGGTTAGGTTTATTCCTAGGTATTTTATTTTTTTTGATGCAATTGTGAATGGAATTGTTTTCCTGATTTCTCTTTCTGCTGGTTCATAGTTACTGTATAGGAATGCAAGAGATTTATGTGTATTAATTTTATATCCTGCAACTTTGCTGAATTCAGATATTAGATCTAGTAGTTTTGGAGTGGATTCTTTAGGGTTTTTTTATGTACAATACCATATCAACTGCAAACAGGGACAGTTTAACTTCTTCCTTGCTGATCTGCATGCCTTTTATTTCTTTGTGTTGTCTGATTACCATGGTTAGGACCTCCAGAAGTATGTTGAATAAAAGTGGGGAGAGTGGGAAATGACTTAAACTTTCTGTGCCTCCACTTTCTGATCTGTGAAATGGGTGCATTCCTAACATATAACCTAAAAGAGTTTGTACTGTTAATGTTAAATGTGTAGTGTGGTAATTCTCAACTTGGGCAAGTACCAGGATCACCGAAAATGCTTAGCTATAACACAAATTGAGCCCCACACCCAGAGCTTATGATTCATTCAGCCTCAGATCAACCCCTAGAGTTTGCATTTCCAACAATTTCCTAGGTGATGCTAATTTTGTAACCCAGCATCTGGAACCACATTTTGGGAACCACTGACCTAGTACATGGAAAGCACTTAGAAATGTCTGGCACATAATAAGCCCTCAAAACCTTTTTTGTCATTGATGGGTATCATTTTGCTTCTTTATTTTTGGACAGTGGGAAAAGTCTCTCCTGCATACAGCTTGTCTCTCAACCTGTTCTCTGGGACCCATGACTTTCTGTCTTCTCCAGCACTCTGATCAATTATTTCCTATAAATTCTTTTTCTTCAGCCTTTCCCTCTCTACATATTTCTTCTCATTTGAATTAATAATCTAGAGTTTAAGCACATTTTAAAGTAGAGCGGTGGTAAACGTCTTTGTTATGTTGCTATTTCATTCCATTTCCTAGACTTAACCACTAGTCTTCCCTCTCTCTTTTCTACTTCAGACAAGTAGGGAAGGGCTACTAAGGTCTCTGATTTGGGCTTGCAAGTTCCTATTGCCTGGGTGACCCAGACAGGACTGCAGCTGTAGCCTCTTTGGCAGACTACCCCAAAATCACTTTTCCTTGATTTGGGAAATTCTCAGAACATAATCTAAGGCTATCCAGTGTTCTGCAGCTCCCCCAAATCCATGGCTTAGTTCCCTCTCTCTGCAGATTCAAGGGTCACTGGATGCCAGGTGACCCTGGCTTCAGGAGTTGGCAAAGGATTTGTCCTACTCTGAGCAGGAGTTCAATGAGCTTCCCTTTCTTTCCTCTGTTCTTCCTTGCTGTCTACTGTCTGCAAGGCTACTGCCATTTACTACTATTGTTTTAATGAATTCCTTCCGTACCTACTAGTCCAATCTGGTCGAGAATTCTTTTTCCATTAGAGTCCAGAATCTTCCTCCGTTCAGGTTGAGGTTTTACCTAATGCCCAGGGAGAGATCTTCCAGACACAGCTCCCTGGCAACAGTTTCTTCTATGTTAAAATCAGTGTCAATACCCTGGCTCCTTTAACAACCATCCTAACTCCCTTTCCCCTACTGTCAAACATGTCAGGAATTGTTTCCACTCATTTTCTGCAGTTTTTCAACTCTTGTTAGCTCCCCAGTCCACTGCTTTCTGACTTATTTCCACACTGCTCTCCTGATATTACTATAAAAACATCAGCACTAACCTCACCATAGCTAACGGCAATAGATGTTTGTCTCCTCTGGAAACAATTGGTATTGTTGACCACTCTCTCCTTCCTAAAACATCCCCTTCTCGCTTCATCTTAAATCCTCAGCTTCCTGGATTTTCCCCTATGATTAGGAAAAGAAAAATCAGTACTCCATCTCTTATGATTTTCTCTTTTTTGTGCTTCTTTTTAAAATCTTTGTTTTGTTTTATTTGTTTGCTTGTTTGATTTAGAACTTGTTTAGGAACGTTTTCTCTTCTGAGTCTTCACTCTCCCTTAGCAAACTCTGTTGAGGAAGTAATATTGATCTGAAGGCAAAGTTTATTATGTAAAATAAGGGAAATGTATCAGAGTTAGTGAGTAGGAATGAAATATGTGAAGTCAGTGCATCCAAAGGAATAAATATATTATCAAGATCTTATGGAGAAACAACAAGTGGAGAAACAGAATATTCATATCAGTTTAACCACAGAAAAGAGATGAGACAAAAAGTAGGAGTTTGCAAGCAAGGTTCCCCTGTATATGCATCACACCCTGGATTCCCTTTGAAAAAGAAACTATTTTTTATGCTAGTAATGCATAATGGACAAAAGAAATAAAAGCATCAGTGTAATAAATAACTATCAGAGAGAAAGAAACTCAAGTCTAATTAACTCCATCTTGGGAGAAGGTCTCAAGACTAGTGGAATTTGGATCATACAAAAATGAATTAAATTGACCCAGAACACTTGGGAGCTTTTAGAGATTACATTATCTATTGTTTCTCACAAAATTTGCTTTTAGCCTGTGCAAATAAATCATACAGTTATACACTGGTCTTGTGTCTTAAATTCTCCCAGTAAACATTACCGTCAGAGAGAAATCTGGGACTGGAAATGGCACAGCTCACTGGCTGGGTGATTGCCATAACTGAGGCTGTCTGCTGCTCTGTTTCCTTTGTTTCCTCAGAGGGTTGGGTCCCATTGCGCATTCACAGCATAGATCCTGCATGGTTTCAGACACACATATCTAAGTGACTACCAGATGACTCGGATTGAATGTTTCAGGCATTTCAAACTCAATACTGACAAAGCTGAGCTCACTATCTTTCCCTACACCTGGATTTTCTGCTTTGTTTTCTATCTAAGCAGTTGAAAACCCTCCCAATGCAGTTACCATGATTTCTTTTTCTTCCCTGCCCATCAAGCTTCTCATTTTATTGATCATTATCATATTCTATTGAGTCTACCTCCTATATATTCCTTATGTTAATCCAGCCAGCATTTCCAATACACTTGTTCAGGCCATCGCCATCTTCTCTATAAAAGCAGATATATTAGGTGATACTGTCTGCTATCAATTTACCTGAGCCTAATTGGTTCGGCATAACACTTGGGGTCTTTTTGATAGACATCAACTGTCAAAGAACTTCACATAGCAAAGATTAACTATTCCCTCTTTGCCTTATTGTTAATTTTTAATAGAACACTTCTTAGGCCAAACTCTGACAAATCTATAGACATTTAATAGATAGTTAGTTTGGTCAAATTCAATCCTTGCCTCTAGCTGGCATCATGCAATGAGAAATCCTTCTGAATCAATGCCTCATATATAGGATCAGAGTTCAAATTTTAGGCATCATCCTTAAGGGATATAGATTTCAGACCTCAGTAAATTTTCATATCCTGTTCAAGTAATGTTTGTAATGTATAAAGTATTTTAGCTATTCTATGTGTCTTGAAAGTTTTAACTGATGATATCTCTTTCTGCCATTCATCATGCTAATTGACAGTTACATCAATAAACACTATTTCTAACATTCACTGTGCTACTTATCAAAGAATTTGTATTTGGTACAGAAAGGATTAGAGAAGTGCTTTTGGTAGCTGCCCCTCGATATGGCCCTTTCTTAGTAGAATGCAAGCTGACCTCCCTTTGACTACAACCTCCATGGTGTACTGGGTAATTAAACCCAGGATTAGCGCCTAAACTAACTGGTACATACATAATATATGGATTATCCTACAATCTCTTACAGTAATTTATATATATATTGCAACATAATGCTTTCAGTCTATTTCCTCACTATAAACTTACTGTACTTTAAAATGTGAAACTTTTTTCTTAAAACATCAATGCCTTCCCATTGCTCTTATGATAAAATAGAAATTTCCTAAAGTATATCTGACACCTTTCTATCATTGTCTCTCACTCCTCACATTCACCCTTTGTGATCCAACTATCCTAAACATTTCTTAAATGCACCATACTTTTATTTAACTTTGAACCTCTCCACATAGTTTTCCATTTGCCTAAAAAATTATTTCTCCTTCACTTGGTCAAAACATAGTCATCCTTTAAGAGATGGGTTAAATTTCACTTACTTCAAAAAATCGTTATCTGATGACCATTTCCAACAAAATTGTGTTCCCTCATAAGTCTGTGAAACAGCTACCATAGCACTGTTCACACCAACTTGAATTTCTCATCTGCAATTTCATTTGCTTATTTGTATCATCCATTAGGGGAAATGAGATAATTCGTATAACTCCCAGTATGCGCCTAGCACAAGATAGATCTCAACAAATATAATACCCCTACTCCTCCATGGAATTTTATGGGGTTTCTTCCTAATCCCATCAACTTTTAGACTTTGCCTGTAGGACGGTTTATTGTTAGAAAGATTAATGAGTGGAAAAATGTTTAGTTTTACAGATCAATTTATTTAGGAAAACAGTTACAAGTAAAATTATACTATTTTTAAAATATTTTAATTCAAAATATGAGGAGTATGATATCAACTGTCTTAAGTTGATATTTATATTTCCTTTTCCAAATTTATAATAATGCCCCCATTCTTAGGGACCTCCACAAATTTTGGTTTATAAAAGCTTGACTTGTTTCTCCTAAAATCACCATTTTGATTTGGGATATTTGCATATAATGTCATTTATGGTTTCATATACCAATAGCAGTTTATGCCTTTAGAGTATAAAATCATTTGACTCAAGAGTTTAGCTATGGAAAAATGGAGATTCATACATTGGCTGAAACCTCAGCAATAGGTTAGTAGGCATTTGAAGAATGACAGTGAAAAAAAATAGAAAAACATAAATTATGCTTAACACATGCACTACCTGGCCCCTAGCATTCCAACTGCTGTAGTGGAGATGCTTTGGCTATTGAAGTGCTTATTCTCTTTTTGTTCCAGTTATAAACTGGCTCAGTGATATGCCCAGGCTGTGTGACCAAACTGACATCAATGAAATACACTATAGAGAAAGTATCTCACTCCCTGTGTTACTCCCCACACACTGAGGACCTAGTCCCAGGCTCTGGGTTTCTAGGCTCTGTGCCTCACAGAAATATTTTTGAAGCCATTTTTTAATTACAACACCTCCACTTCCTTCAGACAACATGGACCCAGCTTGTCTGCCTGCACTTAATTTTTCCATAGAGTAGCTGATTGTTTACCCAATGGCCATTCAAGGTATTCAGGTTGCCAACTGAGGACACTCTTCCCCAACTGCAGAAAGACTACAACGTCTTATTTATCTGTACTGAAAAGAGAGGCAATGTAACTTAAGAATGATGTGCCAACAGGTATCCTCACCTGCCATTAAAAAGAAAGATTTAAAATGTCATACTATTGCAAAGGAGCTGAAACTTTCTTTTTTTTCATAGCTTGTAGAAAAGCTAGAGCCAGTAGAAAATATAATCAGTGGGGCTCACATTTGGGTGGTAGCCCAGAAATACAGCAGACAATGTACGTTTAGAAAAACAGGCAGAGATACAGGAAAAAAAAAAATTCACCTTAGCAGGTGCAGATTTATCCTAAAGATAATGATGCTTAAACTTTGGAGATCTTCTCTCTTTGCTCACTGGGAATGCAGGGAGTTGCTAGGAAATGTGGAAGATCATAGATAGGGAGAAAAACCTGGTAGGCAGTTAGGAAGCAACTCTGGCAAATTACCTTGAGAAATCTCCGATGATATGGATCTGAATCTCCAAAA
This sequence comes from Manis pentadactyla, assembly GCF_030020395.1. Lineage (NCBI taxonomy): Eukaryota > Metazoa > Chordata > Mammalia > Pholidota > Manidae > Manis > Manis pentadactyla. The sequence goes on along the minus strand of NC_080019.1, from coordinate 76,915,818 downwards.
TTCCAGCAACGTTCATTTTAAATATTTATTTTGGAACCTCATTTTGAATTTGCACTTTTATATTATTTCTCAGAGAATCTTCACATCAAATTATGGCAGTTCAGGTCCCATAGAACTTAGATCTGTCCTGAACTTAAGAAATAATCACATTTCTCTAACAGATAGAAAAAGCTTAAAAAGTTGCATTTCACTTGCTTTAGGCTCCCACTACTAATATTTTCATATCTAGCTTGCAGCTCATGGTCTGAGTTTGAATACCACTAGGCATGCTGGTTTTCTCCACTAATTCACTGGTGTCCTTTACAAAAATTAAAAGTAAGATTACAACAATCTGTATGCTTACTTGAGCTGGTGGAGTTTTCTTTGATTTTTTTGTTGCAATCAGTCCTAACAATGTCACTTTAGAAAAACATAATTATTTTTATGTTTTATTCATTTAATAGATGAGATGTGAAATGAGCTTCATGGATGATAAACACCCCAGTGGTTACTAAGTTTTATACTGTATAAACAAGAATTGAGCTGCTGTTTCACAAAACTAACAATAAAATTTTAGTGTAGATGCTGGAATGTAAAGACAATGAAGCATCCTGAGTGAAAGAAGGTCATTAGTCCTAGAACAAATTGAGAGCATCATATACATTTATGTACCTGTGAACAAAAGAGGAAGTGAGTTTATTTCCATACATAATTAAAGGTATATGGCAAGTTTTTATTTTAATATTAAAATCGACGATCCCTTGGGAAAAAAAGTAAAATGTCATAATTATAAGACCACAGTGTCAAAATTTTAAGTAATATTACGAAATATTTTGTAGAATACAAAAACATGGATATTACTGCATTTTCCAAGTCATGAAAAATACAGAGACTAATGAACTTAAAAAGATAAAGCAGCAAGGATCAGTTGTGATTTTGCACAATCTAAAAAGGAGTGAAAAGAAATGTGTTTACTTGAAAATAGTTTGAAGAAAGAATGAACTTGTCCAAAAAAAAAAGGAAGACAGAGAAGGGGAATTTTAAAGTGTTTTATTAGAGAATAATTAACTTCAGTAGGAAAATAAATTTGAACTCCACTAAGAGAGCAGCAATGGATGATAGTACACAGTTACTTAAAAAACAGTGGCTTATTTTGTGCAGCCAGGAACAATACATACTAGCATTCATTTACTTTGGTCTACTTGACCACATTCATCTTATATATTAAGAAAACCCAGAAGTTACAAGCTAAATGCAAATATCATTTCCAATGTTTTAGTTGTGGTAGATGTGTTTACTGAAATAGTAAAGAACACAGCTATTCTCAATAGGGCTGTAAATAATCTGCCAACCTCTGCCCATCATTGGGATTAAGGGTATCTCAATAAGAACTTTGAAAGTGCATTAAGTTGAGTGTATGATATAGCAACTTCATATTGCCTGAAGGCTTTACTTCAGTTCCCTCAACTTTCATTTTATAAGAAAATTGTGCAAGATGGATATACTGATGTGGGTAAATCACAAGATGGAAAATATAATCCTCATTGAGTTACCCAATTAATAAATGAATTATAGTTTCTCTGAGAAAAATGCTCACATTGTTCACATTCATCTGAAAAGCCCACATCCTGGTGCACTGCCTCCGGAGTTTTGGTTTTGAAGTATATACCAGAAAACAATTATATAGCAGAACTTAATACTCACTTTAAAAATGCTGAATGACTGAAAATTGTTTTCTTAGTACCTGCATAAACTATAAAATCTATCATGTTCCTAGAAGAATCTGTGTCATCAATTTGATAGTAAATCAGAAGCATGAAAAAAAAAAACAGTTTGTAAGTTTGGGACTTTTTAAAAAGAAAATTTTCCCTGTCCTAACATTATCTCTTTAAAATGCTTCTGTTTCCTTTAGCACTTCTATTTCATTAGAGGCAGGGTTAGGGTGGGGAAAGTAGCTCCATTCTGATTTCAAAATAGGAGCATTTAGTTACTTTGCTCAAGAAAGTAGCACAGTTGTTTTCCTTCTTATTTCCACTGGAACCAGAACTCAAGCTTATTTGGACTTTACATAAAAATGCAATTAATGTCTGCTGCTACATGTTCACCCACTTAACAAAGGCCCCCCATCTCCACAGGAAACCAGTAATATTAAAGAGAAGTCAGTTTCCTTCATACAATTTATCTTAATACAGGCCAGTTTCAAAAGCTAATCCTACATTATTTTTTAAATAAACTTTTACTTTAGAATAGTTTTAAATTTACAGAAAAATTTCTAAGATCAGGCAGAAATGGTACACCCAACTTTCCCCTATATTACACATTACATTATGTTACATAGCAAATTAAAATTAATGAACCAATATTGATATTTTGTTGTTGACAAAATATGTGCTTTATTCAGATTTGCTTTTTTTTTTTTTAACCTACTGTCCTTCTTCTTTTCCAGGATCTCATCCGGGATATCCCATTACATTTAGTCATCAAGTCCCATTAGATTCATCTGGGCTGTGACAGTTTCTCAGACTTTCCTTCTTTTGATGACCTTGTTTTGAAGAAGTACCACTCAGGTATTTTGTAGAATGTTTTTCAATTTTTTTTTTCCTACAATTAGACAGGGGTCATTGTTCTGGGGGAGAGGGATCACGGCGTGTTCTTCCTGTTTCTATCACACCATATCTTAGTTTCAACCTATTAATACGACTTCTCCTTACCACTCAGACTCCTTCCCCTAAGATGAAATCCTTAGGATTCTTGTCGGAACCCTCCTTCTGTCCCAAGGTTTGCTGTGATAACTTATGACTTTTAATTCCAGTATTTTCCTTCCAGTACTTCTCCTGTGTTCCAATGTTTGGTTATCTCTTAACTTCCACATTCATAGTCACTCTATCACTTTCCATATAAAATTAATTATACATACTGCAAGATTCATGGCCTACCACAGTTTCCTTTCCCTTTCACCTGCTATCAGTGTCCCTGTTCTGACTCATGTCTTATGGAGTTTCTTCTTTAATATTTTACTTAGAGGTGGCACTTGGTGGTGTATTCTTAGAATCCTCACATAGCTTCAAATATCTTTTTGTTCTCACCCTGATAGGTGAATAGTATCTTGGGAGAATAGAGGATGTTTACATTGCAATTCATTTCACTCAGTGGTCTACATTCCACCACTTTCTAACTTGATAAATCCAAAACCAGCAATCACACTTTTGTGAATCTATCTTTTAGAAAGAAAAGCAACAGGACATGAATACATATGTATAAGGATGTTTATTGTGAAATTGTTTGTGGAGACAGGGAAGAAACTGGGGCAAAAAGGGTACAGAATGATACAACTCAAATACAAAAAAACCCCACAAAAAGACCTCAAAAAAATCCAATTTAAAACAAGCAGAGAACCTGAACAGACATTTTTTCCAAAGAAGACAAGCTGATGGCCAACAGACACATGAAAAGATGCCCCACATCATTAATCTTCAGAGACATGTAAATCAAAACCACGAGATACCATCTCACACCTATCAGAATGGCTGTTAGCAAAGAAAATAAGAAATAACGAGTGTTGGCAAGAGTGTAGAGAAAAAGGAACCTTAGTACACTGTTGGTGGGAATGTAAATTGGGGCAGCCACTGAGGAAAGCAGTATGGAGGTTCCTTGAAAAATTAGAAATAGAACTACTGTATGTTTGCATGTATGCACCATACATAACTACCAAAAATAGAACTTTCAGCAATTCCACTTGTGGATAAATCTGAAGAAAACAAAAATGCTAATTCAAAAAGATATATATGTATCCTTGTGTTCATTGCAGCATTGTTTACCACAGCCAAGATATGGACGCAACCTAGTGTTAAGTGTCCATCAATAGATGAATGGATAAAGATGTGGCTTTATATACACATACATATACATATTACTCACCCATAAAAAAGAATGAAATCTTGCCATTTGCAACAACATGGAGGAACATAAAAAGGATTATGTTAAGTGAAATAAGTCAGACAGAGAAAGACAAATGCTATGATTTCACTTACGTGTGAAATCTAAAAAACAAAATAAAGCAGAAACAGACTCAGATACAGAGAACACACAGGTGATTACAGAGGAGAGAAGAGTGGGGGGACCGGTGACATAGGTGAAAGGGATTAAGAATTACAAACTTCTAGTTATAAAATAAATAAATCATAGGATGTAATGTACAGCATATAGTCAATAATATTGTGGTAACTGTACAGTGACAGATGGTAATTAGATTTATCGAGGTGGTCATTTCATAACATAAATATATTGAATCACTATGTTGTACACCTGAAACTAGTACATCAACTATACTTCAATTTTTCAAAAAAGCTGGGTGGTGGGGGTATTTTAGACTATTCGGCTTACTTTCTTGTGTGTCTATAACTTCCCATTAATAAACAGTTAAATATAAATTATGTTAATAAAACTTCAATCAGTGGCTATTGAATTAAGAATAAAATCCAAAGCTCATACCTTGGCCTATGAGGCTACTGCCTACCTCTCCATTCGGTCTTAGAATCTTTTACATCCACCAAGTTCTTGCCTCCTTCAGGGTCAATAATATAATACTGTATGTCAACTATAACTCAATTTAAAGAGTATACAGAATGATAGGGGATTTGGTGAATAATTATATTTCTACTATGAAATAATATTCAGAATTTAAAAAGAATAAATTAATAAATTAAGGCATTCCTGGTTCACTTGGAAAGATTTCAGATACACTTGGATTGAAATTTAAAATTCAGAGAAAGAGTAGTACAACTTAATTTTTTTATAACAATAACAAAAATATCTATATATGACTGTGTTTTGTGATTAAATGGTTAAATAAATACAGAGAAGAAGAGTATGGAAGAATATACTCTGGGTTATTAATATTATTTAGGTGGTGTGAGGGGAATTTGGATGAGAGAAGGATTTACTAAGTAAAAAAATACAATTGTGATGATGAAAGCAGTATTTGTGCTATGATCATGTATGTGTCAATTTCCATGTATGTGTATATGTGTCAGTATGTAGGTGTTCGCAAGTTTGTACATGAGTTTGAAACTTACCAAAATTTCATGGTTGTTTCCACAGGATGCTGGAATTTCAGATGACCTTTAATCTCTTCCTAATAATGGTATATATTCTGCTTGGTACATAAAATAAGCACTATATACATAACCCAAATAAGACAATAAAACTGTTTCCATTTTTGTCAAAAAGAAAAGAAAAAAGTAACATCAATTTATGAAAACATCTTATACATAGACATTCAATACTATATTTAAATTATGTAAAAACAACACTTGAGATCATAAAAAGTATAAAACTGAGTTAATATCATGGTCCATCCATCAAAAACAATGTTCTGATGAATAATTTGGGGACTGGAATGAATAATTTACATAGTATTACATTCATAGTTAGATATCCATCCCATGCATATGTGTGTGTATATATATTCTTTTGATATTTTATGAATCTATGCATTTACCCAAATATTGCTAATAATAGTTATATTTTATTTCAACACAGACATTAATCAAATTTTTATATGCATATTTCTTGTTTTAACATATTTCTGTTTTAAATATTCTAAGATTATCTCAAATATCTCAACCATACCTCTCCAACTAGTCGAAAATTCTGTCATTAGTTATAATTCATATAATTCATATAGTTATAATTCATACTGAATATTCATGGTTTTATATGTCTTTATCTTCATTTTAAAGAAATGAAATGACAGTTTGTATTCTATACCTACAAACCTAGCTCCACCATGCTTTTCACTGGATGGTAATGTCTGAGAATAGTCAGATTTGTAAATTATGGAACAGAAAGGCATTCAGTGTCATTGGATTGAACAGAAAAAATTAATATGATTTGAAGCAGAGAAGTATTGCAAAATCTTATTGTAGAGGATCTTATAGGTAATTTTCAGGACTTTGGTTATTGCTTGATTGGGAAGAGGAGTTATCACAGCATTTTGTGTGCAAGGGTGATACGACCTGACACAGACTTTAAAGGACCACTACCATGCAGTAAAAACTGTAATAGGCAAAGACAGAAGAAGAAAGACTCTAAGGCTGTGGCAATAATCCAGGTGAGAAGTAATGGTGGTTTGCACCAGAGTGATAGCTGAGGAGAGAGCATGAAATTGTTGAATTCTGGGTATATTTAAAAGGGAAACCTCAAACAGATTCCTGACAGACTGATTCTGTGATGTGAGAAAAAGAAAGGAATCTTAGATAAATCCAAAATGTTTAGCTTGAGCCACTGAGATGGGGAAACTGTGAGAAAAGCAAGTTTGTAGCAGAAAATGGGGAATTCAGGATTTTAGTTTGGGACATGTTGTGTTTGAGACTTTTGAATTTATGCACAAGTGTTTTTAATAACTGCAAGAATTCTTAGACACTCTGATCTGTTTTATGCTAGGTTGGAGTCTAGCTTAATACTAGCAAATACAGAAATCACCTGGAAGAATTCTTTTCCAGGCAAATTACATAGTGACCACTTGACAGCTACTTTCTTTACTCTTATACAATACCTACTAATAACCACAATATACCCTATGATCTTGTCAGAGACTAAGCTAGAAAATACTTCACTCAATATTTTTCTAAATTTTGCACAGTTGCTTATTATGATTAGGTATTGTAGCATACATTTCATCATATTTTCAAATTATTTCAGTTTCATAATGTTACTTAAACAAGTTCTGTCTCACCTTAATTTCCATCAATTTCTCATCTCATGCTTCATGAAAAGCATGTGCACCACTACCTTCTTTTCTCTGAAAGGTCTTTCCTTAGATAATTTCTATTTTTTTCTTCTGAAATGTTTTCAAGTTATCCCAGGAAAGTGTCAGCCAGACTCTTGCAAGGGAAAATTAGCACTTTTTAAATAATTCTAGAAAAATAATATAGTCCTGGAAACAAGATAGAAAATTCCTCTCATCCAGAAAGAGTGCTGCTGTAGTGAGAGAGACAATTCCAGAGTCTACAGGCAGTGAGGTCGTGGTCTCTTCGGAGGCTCCAGTTAATCGAGGGCAGTTCTGATACTGTGCTCAACAATGGGAGGTGATTGAGACCCTTCCTAGGGACCCACAAATTTCAAGGGTATCACCTCCAGTCAACCCCAAACTCATTGGCACCTGAATGACTGACAAGAACAGTGAAGCAAAAGATGATCGTTTGAATCGTGGAAAAAAACTATTATTTTCTAATTTATCATGGCTGAAGACATATTTACTACAGTGTTGTTAATTCTTAGCAATGGTAAGCATAGTAATAGTGTTACTGTTTTATTGATAGCCACCATTTATTGAGCATGCATTAACTAACAAATTGTGATTAAATGCTTCACTTTTATTTCATTTAATCTTAAAATTACTCTATGGGGCTGAAGTTTCATTCCCACATTTTAGAACTACATAAAATGAGGCTTAAAGAAAAAAGTAATGGTACACTTGGGACCAAACACAAGTTTGAATCCAAACCCAAGACTCAAACACCACACAGTGCTGTCTGTTTATTGAGTTGACATTGATGATATATTTAATCCTCACAAGATAGATATTATGGTTCCCATTTTACAAATTTGGAAAGTTGACTTTGAATAGGTTAGAAATTGAGATCGCAAATTTCAGAAGCAGTATTCAAATACAGAATGGTCTGAGCCTAGTGTCTGTGTTCTTTTCACTGTGTTGTGCTACTGAGTATCTATAAGACCTTCCAGGACTTTAAGAATTAATCTTATAAAATCAGTTCATGAAGATGTAATAAAACAAGGCAGAAGCCACCCTAGGAAGCAGAGTGACTCCTAATCCCCAAGCTGGCTACCATGCAGTGTTGGTGGTATTAATACATCAAACTCAACCATGTAGCTCCCACGGAAGCCAACTCCTAATGATAGCAGCAGATGCATTGGGTTATTATAAGTTGGCACTATTAGCTATTTTAATCATGCAACAAGCTTCACTTGCTCTGACTCATTGCTCACCAAGCAATATTCTGATTTTAATTTGGATTCCCATGTGACTTTCCTATGGCAACACTAGGTCTCTATGACAATTATATTTCTCATTCTAATTTAACTATGAGGCAGCCTGGCAAATTAATCAGTATGTTGTGAATCTGCTAATATAAATCTCCTAAAGTTGGTAACTGATTAACCAACTTCTGGAGATATCCTTTAGTGATCTGACCTTGAACTACAGGGACAAGGTAATGCCACTATGTGTATCAGTCTGAAAAGGCCAACCCTCAGCCATATGTTTGTGAACCTGTTATCTCAATGTGATCCTAAAACTATAGCAAAGGCAAATTAGTGACCCATTATTGATCACTGTGGATGGACATAAGTAAGTGAATATATTTAGTTTTTAATTTCTCTAACTGAAATTTATTTCAGTGCTCTAATGCCAGGAAGTTAATGTTGTATTTGGATTTCCAAAGATAAGTTTCATTTTGGTTATTCATATATGAATATTTATATGAATGCCTAGGGCCTAATAAAATTCATGAGCCACTGCTCTTCTTTATGTTAGTTTATTGAGTTAGATATATTTTTCTATATTGCAGTACATGTTTTCTGGGTAGTGATTAGCTAGACACATATTACTATTTTTTTCCTATTTAGTTTTGAAAATTGAGGGAAAATGTGCATTCCGTTTGTCTACTAGAGCCTTCCTGGCAATATAGCACAACTATATATGTATTTTTTTCAAGTATTATAGATTCTAGCACAAAGCAATCCATTTTATCAGGACTGGGTTAACAAGTAATGCAAAAATCCATCCCCACTCATCCTAAACTGTCATATAGGAAATGTTAAACTTTAATAAAAAGAAATGTCATAGAGTATCATTATTAGGTATAATAATTTCATTCTACAATTGCTTGTGCTTTCTTTATAGACCAGACGATTATTAATTTGATGCTCCACTAGGCATTTTGAACAATCTAAAATATTTTCCAACCTCATCTTTCTGAAGCTGATTTATTAATACACTGAATATTTTTCTCACTAATTAAAGGTATATCTATAGAAAGATAACATTCAAATTTCAATCTGAAAAGACCAATTTACTAGAAGTATATCTCAGTATATATAAGAGTACCCATCTACCTTCCTGGATTTGTTTTCCTTAAATTCTCATTCAAAATGGGATCCTACATATTAGTGGGAGTGTACCAAACAGAGCATCAAGATTTACACTGTCCAAAGAAGCCATTCTGACTTTTAAAATACTTCTTAATAGGTTCAAGAAATATATGCTTTTTAAGGATGACTGAAACTATGTTAAGAGTACATTTCATCACGTCACCATGTGTCACTCTAAGCGGGGAAACTTTAACCACATAAAAATGAGGAAAAAGATTTTGTGTAGGTGTAAGAAACCTTGAAGAAAAGATACAACCGTTTAGAAACTCTAAACCCCCTCCCTCCCTGCAAGGTTTAAAATTGACATATATCATGGGAAACAAAGAAAAAGAGAAAAAAGTAATTATAAGAAATGTAATACGCAGTAAATGATGAAGTGGAAAAATGTCACAAGTTTCTCTCTCTGTCCAGTACAGGCACTCGTACTCCCAACACTCAGGTTTGAGCAGCACCGCAGACACGATGCTCATGGAGCTTGTGTATAGACTAGAGTTCCATGTCACGAAATCCAAATGCCTGTTCACTTTGTAATGGCTGGTTTTTTGAAAAAGTCTCCCACATTTGTCTTTCCATTCCTCCAGGGCTTGAGAAAGTTTGCTATGGCTGTGTCAAATGTTGCTTAAGGATAGTACTTGGTGAATGAGCTTTTCTCCCTACTTGTAAAGGAAGTCACAATGTTGGGCATAACAACTCTTAAAGCTTTCTTAGGATTCAAGGAATGAAGCGGTACATCCAGCTTCTAACAAAAAGCTATTCACTCACCAGACAAAGCATGGTTTTGAAAGAGTGCAGACATTTCTCAGAGATTTCATATGATGGACTGTAAATTAGCTCTCTAAGGAAATGCTTCTTGTTGGTTCATGCTTTCCTGATTACCCAGCATCCCCTGAAGACATTGCAATTTGTCAATGCCCATCTTACAGTGGGACCCCGCCACCTGACCCAGGGCTCCAACCACCCACTCAGTTCAGTGTCCATGGGCCGCGGTGCGGCTTTATGAACGCATTCCCGGACACATTCGCTGCTGACAACCACATCCCGTTCCTGACTCCTGGCAACTTCCAGGTCCTGTTATCGGGAATCACTGCTAAACCAGGGAAATCCACTGTGATCTACTGTAGGGAAATAAATAAACAAACAGAATTGTGAACTGCTCATTGTCCATCAGTGTTATTAGTCTTTTAAAAATCAAACCGTCCTGAGTCATCAAAGCGGGGCAGGCGCTATTTACCCCGAACTGTGAATTCCCAAGACAGTCATTATGCGCAAATGTACTCTGAGGCTGCAGCTTCACCAGGTTTATGCTCGAGTGCCAATAATAAAATTAACCATGATGGCTACAGTAAGTGGCTTTCAGAGATGAAAGAGCTTCCAAAAGGAAGTTTCTGCTATCGTTTATACGGCTGACTACCATTTAACACAAAAACATTAAGAATGTACAAAAAGCCAGGATCTTTTATCCTTTCTGCTCATGTGCAAAAAAGCGCTTTTAGGAGAAGAAAAGGTAGACCTGGCATAGTTCAGTGAGACAGAAAAAGGACATGTTTTGTGTGTTAACATATTGATTCTAAATTTAATTATTTCAAAATAATTATGTCACTCTCAGGCCATTGAAGTATCTGGATTATTTGTGTGAATGGAAAGGGGCAAAGCTAAAAGTTCAAAATACTGGACAGTGATTTTTAATTTGTATTCAACATCGACATACTTATTTCACTCTGAGTTTGGCCCCGAGCCTCTTCTGCTTTGTTTATAGAAGTTGGGCCGTTAAAAGCATGAACGTATGTGATCATTAGTGATAATATGCTTATGAAAAGTTTTAAGGGACAAAATTTAATTGAGGTAAAGCAATTCAGATACATATTCTCTTCCAATGAATTATAAGGTCCAAATATTGGTGATTTTCAGATGAAAGTCTGAAGTTTTGTTGTTTTTCCTTTATCTGAAGTTATTTATTCTTTCAAAAGATAAAGGCCATAGTCTAAATTCAGCAAATAGGGAGACTATATTGCTTTGAAATAAAATGAAATATCTATCTTGTGTGCTAAACTTGAAGGACAATTTGTAATCTAAAGCTCTACAATCTGGGGAAGGTATATGCTTTGTTATTTCTGAAATTTTCGAGTTCTAAGAATTGAGCAAATGGGCAAAGAGAATAACAATGGCAGAACTAAGAAGCACATCAAGATATCTACCTATGAAATTTAGCAAAGAAAAATTTGATCTATAATAATTTTCCGTCTCATATTTCCTATGCAACAACTGGTACAAACCCCATTCTTACTAAGTGTATAAGCAGCCTCTTATTCATAAACAAGATATGATCTAAAAGTCCATCCCTTAGAAACAGTGCTATAAATGGCTAGATTTCTTGGCAATCACACAAAATATATTTAAGGAAGAAGTTGAATTACTGCAGCTTCCTTTTTTAAAATAGATTCATATACAGTTGCAATAATAAAATTAAACAAAACCAGAATTAAAATGTTTAATAGTAACTTTAAACATTTATCTTCCATTCCATTGCTGGCAGAGAAGTTTGATGAGAAGAGGAGTTAAAATGGAACATCACTGGACAGTCTAAAGTGCTGTCCAGTGGCTCTCAAAGGTGTTAGAAGATAGTGGCACTGCTGTTTACTATCTATAATATCACTTCACTTATTAGGATATTCTAGTCCATCTCTAAGACTATTATTGCATTGTAAATATCATTAGGGCATTTAATTTTGGGTGGTTTTTTTTTCTTGGTGGTGGTTGGGGGAGGGGATATTCAGCTAACAAACTGAGTGATAAAAAGGGAAAGACACCTGAAAAGGAAAACAAAAAACAATACTAAAATACAAAGGCAGTTTTTTGGAAACCTCTGGGAAAAAGGAGAACGGAAAAGAAAAGAACTTAACTGATTCTTAAAGGAGAGTTGTGAGTCCAGCTATCACGAGTTGACTCATTGTTTTTCCTATCAATGTCATGTTATGAACTCAGCTTCAGTTTAAAAAGTCATTCCATAAAACCAAGAGATACCATCAATATTACCAACAAAAATGCATACATAAAAATAATGAAACAAAGTTAAAAACAAATGTTTATTTGATAGACATGCAGAAAGTCACCTGAAACACAGAAAAGCTAGGGTTATGATTTTTTTTCCAGATAGACTGAACTAGCTGAGGCTTCTTCAAATATTATCTGAAAAGTGTTTACTGAACATCTACTACATGCTGGACATTGTTCTAGGTACTTGAACATCAGCAAACAAAAGTGACATTTCTTCCCAGAGACTTTTTCCCAATCCCATGCTCTTCCATTTCAATGAGGCATTTCTCACCAAGCTCCTGTAAAGGAAATCCTGCATGTTCTGTAACCAGCAGTACTCTTTTCCATCCTTGAGAATGTAGTGTCTCCAGGGTAGTGGCTTTCCCCAAAGTCCTATTTCATCAGCTTTAAGTATAAACTGCAAGCATCTGCCTTCCCTTTTAATGATGCAACCAAAATTTTCTGAAAAAGTGTTGGCTACCTCTATAGCTGTGCTTCAAGTTTTCCCTTAAATGCTGATGCTGAACCAACAAATTTTCTTCTGGAAGTTACATCATTCCTTCATTGATTTAATCATATATGCTAAAATTCATTGCTTGGTTTAGGTTATAAACTTCAAAGGCATATTTTCTGACCAGGCATCCCCAAAGCCATGCATGTTTCTACCTCATTGCCCAGCAAAGCATGCTGCCATCGATTGACTTGACTTAGCATTTTCTTCTTCCTTCAAATATTTTCCTTTAGTCTAAAAAACTATACACATACTTAAATAAGACACCCTGAACTTGGAAGCTAGTTCATTCACTTGTATTCCAGTCTTCATTTCCAAAGTAAGGTTTTTCTTCACTTTCATTAGTGACTTGGCATCCTGAGTATTGTATCTCCTTTTCTAAGACAGAGCAGAGCAATTTTTTTATTTAAAAAATTGAAGAGTAGTATGAAAGACATTTACTTGCTCTAAGTGCAGTGGTACACTCAGCCAGCTGACTCACCAGTGCCAACAGACATCTCAACCACATCTCCACCAGGTCTGCTGAGATTTGCCAGGCATGAGGCCAGCCAGCAGAGCAGACCCAGGACCTTTGGCATTCATAGTCTGTACTGGGAGTGTGGGGTAAGAGAGGACGTTTTGTAGCGTTCCCATAATTCAAGGTCATTTACATTTAAAACAAAAGTGTTAACTTCTACAGTGGTATTAATTACTGTAAGAGGTGAAAGGTAAAATAAACATACAAGTGCAATAAAGAGGGAAGCCAAGGTGACATTTGGAAGTGAGGTTCTTGTACCTCCAGCCTAATTCACTACCTTCATATCTTCCTCATCAATTATCTGTAATTACTAAACATTATTAGTAGCAGATCTCTAAAACATAAATGAGGCTAAAATAATGTTAAGAGAACACAGTTGGAGGTGTCCCAGTTTGGAATAGTTTAGACAACATGCCATATAAATATAAGTGGTTATACAGACTATTTCCACTATTTTTGAAATGCATTTGGAACTTCTTTAGCTGTAGTGATTCAAGCTTGAAAAAGGAGTGTATTACTATACTACTTTTTATAAGTATCAGGTACATGGATTGCACTTACGGGTGGCATATTTTACATGTTTTACAAGTTACTTGCTGTAATAAAGACTACTTTTTTCTTTTTATCTTTCTTCTTCTCCTGCTGTTTTCTTTTTTTTTTATCTTTCATAAATGTCCCAGTCTCTCAGAAGAGAGTCATTCAGCAATATCTATTGCATAATTGGCATTGCTCCAGATATTTCAATTTAAAATATTTTTTGCTATTAAGAGTTTTAAATACTAGCATTAGTTTGCAAAACAGATGTCCAGAACCTTTAAGATGATTGAAGTTTGAATCCATCATCATTATCTTATTCCATTCAAACCCATTTATCTTATCTGGAAGGTGCCAGGATATTAGAGATGTATAAGTACAAAAGGAAAAAATGCTGACTTGAGCTAAATGTATTCTAGTAATTCAGTAAAAGATCAGAAAGCTTATACAATTTAGGGAATCCAGTCTGATCATTACCCAAAATAAAAGAAACCTCTGCATTGCAATACAATCTTTCCTAAAGCATCAGTACAAATTGTAGAATTATTTTCATTTGAAGTGAATAGGATCAGTTTGAAATATATTTTTAAATGATGGAAATAACCTAAGAAATAACTCTAAATTCCAGAAACACAGAAACATTTACAATCAAGTATGAATTAGATATACCCATATTACTAGTATTTTGCCACCCATACATTAAAGCCAATGTACGTATTTCATCTCCTCCTCAAATGTGACCACAAAAGGCAAGTTTTCAGTGATACCTGGTGCACAAAGCCATAGTGTAAGGTCTCTTTCACTGATTTTCCTCCAGCTCCACTTCACCAGTTCTGGTTTCCCCGATTCCAATCTATTCGTTCTAAATCTGTTGTCACCTCAGTCCTGTGTCTTTCCCCATATCTCCATCTCCCTTACTCAGTTTGAGAGTTAGCAACCCACATGAGTCTCTCCCTAAGAATAAATAACTTTTAAGTAAATATTCAATATTTTTAACAATTGATACAGCACAAGACCCAACCTGTCAGAATAGATGTTGGTCATAAAATTGTGTATTTCCCTACTGGTACATACAACTCAAGAGTGTCCCATCTCCTCCATATTTTAATCTACCTCTTTGGGGGAGATTCTGTTCTTCTCACTCCCTGACCCTAGCATCTGTCTTTGATGTGCTGAGTTCCTGCTGCAGTTCCCAGCCATACAGAACTTGGGCCCCTTCATCAAGTCACTCCTACTTGGTTTAACTCTTAGTCCCTCTTAAAGGACAGGGAGTGGAAGGGTGACAGCAAGGGTTGGGGAGCAATGAGCAAAAATACTTTCTTTTTAAAAATTATTTATGAGGTTCTTTATTTAAATGTATCCTAGGTGATTGTCTTTCAGTCTGCACTGAGCAGCTATATGGTGTTCAACAACTGAAATGCCAAAAGATGTTTTTGGCCTTAAAGGTCCTTAATGGAATCCAATATTGGAGAAAAAGTATATACACATAGTTATAATGTTTGATAGGAACAAGATAATTCTGTCATTTTTTTTCTATTCTTTTCTGTTATACAGATCTAATTCAAAACAATTTAGCATGATGGGTGATTGGTCTAATAAATCATGTCTTATCAGTATATACCATTTAGATTAAAGTAAGAAGAAAACACGATTTATGTTTTCATTGGTCATCCTATGAAATTATTGAAGGTGATTACATTTAAACTTTACAGAAAAGAGAAATAAGACCCTTCTACCAACTAAGGAGGAGAAAGGGAGGAAATTAACATTTGTTTAGTGAATAAAATATGCCAGAAACCCTAATGAGCACTTCAATTATGCATTATCTCATTAAATTTTCACATAAATTCTTTAGGTAGGTGCTTTTAGTTCCTCAAGTTTTATTCTCTGTTATAGCCACAGGTACTTTGCAGCCCAGAGCCAGGAGCCAATAAACATCTGTTGATTGAATAGATTCCTAGAATAGGATGAGAAATTTAGATGAGAAAACTGAAACTCAGTGTTGAGAAGTCTTAGTCAAGGTAACAATCTTAATCAAAGTAAATCTTAGTCTATTTGTAATAATTACAAATACTTCCATAAGTATGAACTATGTGCCACGTACTTTACACAGATCTTCTCATTAATCTTAACAACAGTCTTGACAACCATTACTCTTATTTTACATGTAAAAGAACTGAGGCTCAGAGAGAATAAGCAACTACCCTCAGTTCACAAGTCCAGGAAGAAACAGAAATTCCAGACTGGATGAGGCAGTCACAGCTCAAGGGTGCACTCTTAGGCATGGGCATACTGTCTCCCTAAGCAAAGGTGGGGGTTTGGCACCAGACATGACAGCACCTACACCCGGGCTCTCGAGTGACTGTAAAACCCACAGTGAAAGGCACGAGCACCCTTGGCCTGTTAGTGACCATGTCTCCAAGGCAGACACATTTGATCATCTAATCAAAATATCCCCTTTCTCTAGGCAGACAGAATTCTCTATTATCCTTGTGATATGAAAAGTAAGCTTGAAATTTGCCCTCTCAAAATTCAACATATAAACTCATTTAATACTCACACAAACTCTATTAGTAACAACTTTAGTTCTACAAAGATATTAAGGGACATGCTCAAAATTACAGTCATAGGCAGCAGAACAGAGCTTATTCTCCTCACTGCACATGTCTTTGTGTCATCACAGACTGATGAGAGATTTGAAAGTTGAGGTTCTGAGAAGCATCTGACTGCTGGGCCTAACTGTGGGCTGAAAGGATTTACCTAGTCAGTGAACTGAAGAATGTTCCAGGCAGAGAAAACAATGTTTGAAAGTTCTAAGGTAAGAAAGCCCTTGGGTTCAATGGAGGACCGGGAAGTATATCCATGTGACCACGGTGAAGTGAGCAGGGCAGGGTGGGCATCTGGACAGGGAAGCCAGTCAGCATGTGAGGTTATGTTTAGGATTTGGGGTTTTATCCTAAGAGTGGCAGAAAGCCATTAGGGGTTCTGAGTACAGTGACGTAATCCAATTTGTGTCTTAATACAAACACTCGCTGGTATGTGAAGATTAGTCCAGAGGGAAGCGAAGGGCAGGAAGGACCCTGTTCGTGCAGTGGTCCAGGCCAAAGGTGAGGCTGGCTGAGCAAGATCAGTGGTCACCATGGAGAGGAGCAGCCAGTCAAGTCAAGGTGGAACATGGAACTTGGCAGGGAACTGGACATGGACTGAAAAGGTCCATAAGGTGGGAAGGCAAGAGAGTACCATCAGGATGACAAATGAAGGTCCATCAAGATGTGCAGTGCCACTTTTCATGTCAGGCCATCCATTGTCTCCATTTTTCAAAGCAACTGTCAGGATATTCACTTCCTTTCTCTTAAATCTCTGAGAAAATGGATGTGCCCACACCATCACATTGCCTATAGAAGTCCACTTTTTCTCCTCTTCAAATGGCACACTGTTTTGTCAAGTCAAACAACCCATTGATTTTTCATAGATGTAACTACAGGAGACTTCCATCCCACGTAGGTAGAAGAAGGAATGCAGATGAGTTACTCAGTCCTGCCCAGCCTCACGTTTAGCCTTCTCCAAGACAACTGGAATGCACACTGCCAGGTCTGAGCAAGCATAATCCCAGTAGGTTGTTGTGGTGAGGCTCTGCTCTGTCCCTTTTTCCCACTTTGAGACATACATTAAAGTTCCTTGTTTTATGGGTATAGAGGGTATGTGCCAAGTCCATCTCTTCTTATGAACAATATGGTTCATTAATTTTTTTGTAATATTCTGTAGAGCTTTAATGTTTAAATGTAAAAACAAATACATTGTATTTCTCCTTAAAACACAATAGAATAACCTAGAATCTCTTATTGAAATATTCATGTCAAGAGAAATATTGCAGTGTGCTAGGCTGAATAATGATCCCTTAAAGATAAACACATCATAATCCCTGGAACCTGTGAATTTGTTACCTACTATGGAAAAGAAAGGGCTTTGCAGATGTTATTTAATTAAGGACTTCCGATGGGGGATTATTCTGGATTATCCACAAAAACCCAAAGTAATCACAAGGGTCCTTCTGAAAGGAAGGTAGGAGGCTAAGAGTGTAAGAGAGATTAAAAACTGTTACATTGCTGACTTTGAAGATGAATGATGGGGCCACCTGCCAAGAAATGCTCTCTGCCTCCAGAAGCTAGAAAAGAATAAAGAAATGGATTCTCCCTGAACTCCAGGAAGAGAAGAGGCCCTGCCACCATCTTGATTTGAGCCCACTGAAACTGATTTTGAATTTCTGACTCCTAAAACTGTAAGATCATAATCTGTATGTTTTTAAGACACTAAATTTGTGGTAATTTGTTACAGAAACAAATACGTGTTGTTAATCTAGAGCTACGTCATTTAAATTGATGGTAAAGAATGAGCACTTGTATTAAAGATACTCATGAAGGAAATTTCAAGGTTAATACTTATTCTGTGTAACCTTAGCCAAGGGTTTTATCCTCTCTGAACCTGGATTTCCTCATTCATGAAATAAGTAAAATAATAACTACTTTCAAACGTTGTTATAAATACGTTGGTCTGGGAATACCAACCTCACCTCCCTAGTGTTTGCCTAATAGCACATACATAAAGGGATCTATAGCCAAGTGAGAAATAATGTACAACTACATGTTCAAGTTCAAAATATTATTTATCCCAAATTTGTACCATAGAATGTCACAGAAGCAGCTGGTTGTCTCTTAGTTCTCAGTTCTACACTTGCTGCTCTATAGTCTCCTCCATTTCAGTGGTACTTAAATTATGGTCCATGGATTTTGCTGAATGGAAAACTATTATTGATCTCCAATGAGGTAAGTACATAAATTAAGCTTAAGATTTTGTGTGCTGTTTTTATAATAATGAAATATATTTTGTTTCCTGGGCCATGCCATCTGGAAGTAAAATATTCAGTTCTGGGTTTGGATTTCAATTCCTTAGCTACCAAATAGAGCTGATATCCTACTTGGCTTTGAAAATGAGTTCACTTAGGTTTATCCCAGAGCCTGAATCATCAAAGCTCTGGTAGAAGCTCGAGCTGTACCAGGTGCAGTCTGATTCATGATGCAGTCTGATTCGGCAACTATCCACAATATAACGAACTATTGAACAAGATGGCATAACATTTAGTTAATTGTAATTCCAAGTTCAAATGTCTAGGAATAACTTTCAAGAATGGTAAGACAAGGTAAAATAAAACAGCATTATAAGCAGATTATTTTAATGGTCTTCTCAGTGGACTAAAGAAAGCGTAATAAAGACACTGCTTAAGACAAGCAGCAGTGTGAGTTGAGTAAATGGCCTAATCTTATAGCTTCACCTTCATTATTTATAAAATTAGGGAGCTATTCTCCTAAGTTGCTTCCAGCTTTAAAACTCAAATTTAAAATAAGCTTTTTCAGCAGAGAGAGTGTTGCAAGCCAAATATTCTACATGCTCCCCACATTTCTTCATCTTCTTGAATTTTGGCAGGGCCATGTGACTTGCTCTGGTCAAGGTGCTGTGAATGGAGTTTGGCTAGTCTTGAAGAGCAGGTGTGAGCTCTCTTCTCAATTATAAGAAGCCTAGAAATCAAACGTTGAGATGGCTGAGCCAGAGGTCAAAGGAGACTGGACTGCAGAGGCAACTCCTGAAAGACAGAAAGCTGGAGAATTACCTGACCTATAGATGTCTTGATATAGAAGAAAAATGCTAGATGTAAAGCCACTAAGAATTTGTTTGCCTGGTACTGAAGCATAAACTTATACTAACATGTCTGCTGAATAATCAAGAAGAAACAGTTATGAAAATCATAAGTAAAATGGGAAAATATACTTGAGCAATTGTACAACTTGTTGAAATTCTGAAGTTTTAGAATTATATAAAGCTTTCAAGTTTTATTTTATTTATTCATCACAAAACACTACTTTATGTTCTTTGTGGGAGACTACAAACTCTCACACAAAAATTCTCTTGAGGTTTCTCAAACATCAAAAATATCTTTAAACAACATTTTGAAAAGTTAACTGAAAATTAATTTTAAACACACAGCACTTTGCATTATCTTCTCCTTTAAAGTAACTTTAAACCTTCAGTGAAAAGGTGCTGACAAAATGCATTTTGAAGGATTATAACAGTACAAATTAGAAACAAATGTTGGTTTACAGGTCACAATAAGACTGGGTAAAATTGGAATGCAAATGCATTTTGAAACATGTCATTTATCACTACTTTAGAAAGTGTCTCTTAACCTTTTGGTTTTTAAAATTTTGACATGTCAATTTACAGTCAAATGTACCTAGATGCCAGAGATACTTTAAAGGTGCTTTTTCTTTTGAAAAATCTGCTGCGGATTCACAGACTCAACTGTTTTTAACTATTGTTGCTTATTTTTTTTTAATGTACTTTTTCTTTTTTAGAAAACATGCTCTTTTTAGTAAGTTAAACACCTTAATGACAATATATTTTATTCAGAACTAGGTCACAAAAAGCCAGCCTGTTTTACTCAAAATGTCAAGTCCCAGATGTTAGGTTCGTACTTCTACTCCAGTGTGACATTTTCAAAAATCAGGAAGCACCCTGAGTGCCTACAGCATGAGAATGAGGGAAGACATTTTTTAAGATAAAACAAAAATACCTGATAGTATTCAAAGCTGTTGTAGCCACACTGAATAATCTAGTTTACAGCCAAAACTTTATTGACAATCACTATGAGGACGTTGTGTCTTCTATATTGGATTTGATTGATGATATGAGATTCCCTATCTACTTCTGGAGATGTCTTGGGGATTATT
This sequence comes from Manis pentadactyla, assembly GCF_030020395.1. Classification (NCBI taxonomy): domain Eukaryota; kingdom Metazoa; phylum Chordata; class Mammalia; order Pholidota; family Manidae; genus Manis; species Manis pentadactyla. Next base: position 76,895,288 of record NC_080019.1, on the reverse strand, counting down.
GCATAATAGACAGAATAAATACCATATATGAGCAACCCAAGAATAGATTAAAGGGGCCGTTTTACAGTTTATAAACAATAACCAGTGAAGAGGATAATGGCACGGTATGGGGAAGATCAAGATCAGTACAAAGGTAAGGAGAGACAAAAAGCAGTGTGGTGAAGGCAGGATTCGTGCTCATCGAAGTGAAAGAACTGAGTCAGATCTTGGAGCAGGTGTTCTTCACCCAGGCAGCATCCATGGGAGATTCAGGGGACATTAAAACCTCCAAATTTGAAGGTAAATACCAAGTGCACATGTGCATTTTTTTAGAGAGGAATATAACTTTAATGAAATTTTTTCAAAGTTTAAGATTTATTAAATCTAAACTGAACATCAGGCTCAAACAAGGCTCAAATAAAGCTTCAAAATTGTGGTAATCGAGTCTGAAGTGATGCATTATCCAGAGCCAGTAGGGGTCAGTGCAGGGTCAGCTGTACTGGCAGAAGGGATGAGGCCCTCCCCGCCATAATACTGGATGAAACCTCAACTGTCCTTCCAAGCCCAAATCAAATAGCACTATCCCCTCACAAACTTCCTCTAGGAGTTCACAGTATACTGGTGGAAGGTGAATACATGCAAAAATAAACAAACAAATAAATAAAAGTTGATATAATAACTGAATTTGTCCAAAAGATTGGGTTACTGGAGAAACTGGAAACCTCGTAACTGTTGGCAGAAATGTAAACTTGTGTGGCCCTTATGGAAAGAAGTACGGTAGCTCTTCCAAAAAATTAAAAATAGAATTGCCATTGATCCAGCAATTCTTCTGTGTACAATACTCAAAAGAATTAAAAGCAGGGTCTTGAAGACATTTTTGTGCAACCATGTTCATTGCAACATTATTCAGAGTAGCTAAAAGGTGGAAGTAACTGCAATGTGAACCAACAAATGAGCGGATAGACAAAATGTGGCATATACATACAGTGTAATGTCACTCAGCCCTAAAAAAGAAGGAAATTCTGGCTCATACGGCGACGTGGATGAAATTTGAGGACATTATACTAAGTGAAAACAGCCTGTTTCAAGAAGGTAAATACTGTACGGTTCCACTTTATATGAGGTACGTACAGTAGTTAAGTTTATAGGGACAGAAAATAGAATAGTGGTCACCATAGCCGGAAGGAGGTGGGAATGGGGAATTATTGTTTAATGGGTATAGTGTCAATTTTATAAGACCAAAGGAGTTCTGGAAATTGGTTGCACAGTAATTTGAATATACCTAATAATGCCAACTGTATATTTAAAAGTGGTTAAGGTGCTAAATTTTTGATTATGTATATTTTACCATAATATAATTAATTTTTTTATTAAAAAGAAAGCATGGTTTAATTCTCTATCTATTGACCTAGAGGGATGTTCATGTTGTATTGTTAAGTGAGGCAAGCAGGTAGCAAAATAATAAGTATCTCATGATCCCATTAAAAATAAAACAACAATATTTTGAAATGATTTTGCACAAATTCCTATAATCACAAAGAAAGGTATATAATGATACACATCAAGCCATTAGATTATTTCAAGCAGGTGATGGCAGTTGATTAACTTAGTCTTGTATGTCTGCATTCTTTTCCACTTCTATATAGAGTATTGTCTTCAATTATTAAAAATAAAAATTAGCAAAGACAAGTAACACAATATGATAAGATCTCTGTCATCTGTTGTTGTTAAAATAATTCCATGCATATCAGTTGTTCCCCATTCATTTCATGTGAGCAACATCAGATTGATACACTACTATGACTACTATTTTAATTACGTAAAACAGAAATCATGACTTCAAATATTTAAATACTTAAATATTTAAGCCCTAAATGTGCTTTTCTCATTTAACAATATTCTGTGAACACCTTTTCAGTACAATAGATATTTAACTCTTTCCTTTTGACAAATAAATTAAAAATATATATATATTATTTATAAATGGAGGGAGTAGAAATCAATGAATTAAGTATGCAATTCAATAAGTTAAAAAGTAACAAAATTAATTCAAGGAAAATGGAAGACAAGAAATAATATTAAAAATTTAAGGACTTGTTAAACAAATAAAAGACGAATGGAAAATTAGTTAGCATAAGAAAGGACTTTGCAAACAATCTAAAAGCTTTTAAAATTCAAGTGAAATAAGAGATTGCTTTAGAAAAGACAAATTTCTGGAATTGATCCCAGAACATAGAGAAAATATCAATTTTCATGTAGGAAACTGAGAAACTTAACAAAGTGGAAAAACTTAAATGCTCAGAATTCACAAAGTTCATTAAAAATGAGATGCAAATAATTAAAGATCCCAGTTCATAGCATTTAACATTTGTTTAGTTGTCAGGTGAACAATAATGCAGAGAAAGGCACTGATAAGCCTAAAGTTGTGTTTAGATGAAAAGACAACAGAGAAAAGTTGTTCTCCCATCCTCGTAACCGTCTGTGCCCACCCTCCTAGATTGGCTTTACAAAGTTGCCTGCTCCCTATCAGTCTCACTCTTGAAGAGCAGCCCCAGGGAGCCACAGTTCTTGGTGGAAATGTCCTGAACTGTTGATCCTCATTACTGATTGGACCCAGAATGGGCGTAAGATTAAAGGATAGTCAACATATAATTGACCAATGGGCTACAAAATTTTATTGATCAATCATAAACACTTTGGAAACTTTACTAGTAGCAAATGAGTTGTTCAGTGAATCACAGAAGCAGCAGTAGATAAGAACAGCCAAATCATTTTAATAGCTGGATAGTATTAATGACATAGAAACTAAGAGGATCCCCAGACTTGGTTGCTGGCGAACAACACTATACGCCATGCAGAGGGGCTTCGGAATTTAATATCCCTTCCCCCAAGCCTGGTAGACTAGGATCACTGCTCTGATGAGGTGCAATGGATTAGGTTTCCTTGTTTCCTACAGGGTGACCCAGCACAGGTGGAATTCCTGTCTCTGTCATTTCCATGTGCATCCACCTGCCCACTGCCACCATGTAGTTGAGACAGTTTCTGTTCTGGGCTCTAGCCCAAGAAACAAGCAATGCTCAGAAAACATTTTGAATTCCTGGACTGGTGGCTTGATTGACCTCTTTGGAAAGAATGAAGGAATTGGTCTTTTTCTAAGACTGAAAAGGCTATTGGGAAATTTATTAATAGTATTCAAGACTATCATGCATTCTTACACAGGGGGTACTTACCAGCTGTTCACTCTCTCTACTGAGAGCAGAACAAAGGGAAATGGTGTTAAATTACAAAATTAGGGATTTTGTCAATTTAATAAATCACCCAGTCCTCATTTTCTCATCTCTCACTCCCTGTCCCAGTTGCTAACCTTTTCAGCCAAGTGTTCATTACCAGGCATTTCATTTTCAATTCCATTCATTCCTAAAGAGGAGGAGCTGGGCAGTCCTGTTCTTTGATTTATGGATGTACAGTATACCTTCTCAAATCTGCTTCTGTGATGAAGCATTGCTTGTCAGAAACACTATGCTGAGCAGCAGAATGAGGACAAATGCTGACACACTTTTCAATTCCTATCACAGTGAACCTCTGATGCCAAATTACACTGAGGCATACAATTTCTCAACATCATTTTGTCTATTTCCCTCCAAACAGCATGGCCACAGGACACCTGGCTATCAATTCTACAGCAGCCCTGACGATAAGAGTTTGAGTATTACAAGGAGGAATTTAATTTGATGAAATGAACCTAATGAAAGTGCATACACAGGCTTAGCAGAGTATAGGGCCAAGAGACAAATGGAGGAATCCGTCCACAGAGAGTGGATTGTGCTTAGCAGGGATGGCAACATAGACAATAGTTAAGACTTGTCAGCGACAGCAAGTTGAGATGTGCTGAGGATTTGAATACTCATCTCCCCAGCATCTACCCCTCTAGGTACCAGAAAAGAAGCCTTCTTTTAGGTTTTAAGAAAGTTGTCTGCTGATGTGCCCAGAGGGCTCAAACAAGAAAGACCACAGTGTGTTCCACCCAGAGGCACCTATTAGCAAAATAAGAACTTAAATGAGTGCACTGGAATTTTATAATATGTTTATGTAGAAGAAAACTGTATGGACTATTCCTTATAGCAAAAGAGAAGAACAAAAGCTAACCCAGTGCAAAGTGACATCATACACATCTGATTAGAGAGAAATGGCTTCCACTTCTGTGAAGCTTTTGATTTTCTCAATTTGATTGTTCCCCTAGGATTAAAAACTGCTCTCAATGAAGAGATATCAGTCTTCCAGCAGCCCTAAAACCAGATAACTGACCATGCATTACTCAGAACAAACAAAATCTGTTTATGCCCTTTAGAAACACCATCAGCATCTCAGTTATCTCCCAATTCATTTGGCTTTGATTTTGCCATTTTCTCAGATTGTGAAAATCAAAATAGACATATGGATTTATGGCCGTGATACTGTTATTTGCAGTAAATAAACACACTTCCTAAAGGTACACACAAAGAAGGTAACAGAGTTGATGTGTGAGGGCAGCTTTCTTTACAGTACTTATATCTGGAATCATAGCATTATGACCTTAGTAGTTTAACATTGATTTTTGAGTGTAAGAGTATCAGAATGAAAAAATGACTAGAAAAGACTTAAAGTATCTTTCACTACAATTATTTTATTTAAAATTAAAATAAGCAAGCAATTTACAGTTTGTTTTTATGATTTAAACCAGGATAGCCATTCCTTCAATGTGTGTGTATATGCATATGTACATATCTATATACATGTATGCACCAAATGTATAACATATGTAATACATACATATGATGTATGTATATATAATCATTATTGCTATGTTTTGAGTTTTAAATCAGTATTTTACCCTACCTTCTCCTATAATCTATATATATATGAAAGAGATTTATAGTAGCGGATGGAGTAAAATATTGATTTAAAGAGTCAAATCAATAAATATGTCAGATTCCACAAAACACAAATATCTCATTCTTTTATGTCACAGCTCATATTTAGTGTCTGCTATAGTAAAGACCAGTGGAAGAATCAGAAGATATGAAAAAGCTCTGAAATTCAGGTAGGAGACAAGCTGGGCCCATATCTGAATACTTATCTCAAAACATGCCCAGGCCAGGAGCTGAACTGCCTACACACTTCATGCCCCATCTAACTGTGTAACTGCTTAAAAGCCTTAGTGGAATATTCCAGTCAAACTTTCCCCTATTTTTAAATCACCAGATAAATGTTGCAGGACTTATAAAAGAAATGCTCATGTTTCTGGGTCATGCAACTGACATTGGGTTAGAGAGCTCATAAATTATTCCTCAGAGCCTTTAAGGGTGACAGGTTGTAAATTTGCCTACTTTGTCCTACACTTCCCTGCAGGCTGATAGCAACTTTGTCAATTTGGCAAATTATCTTTCTCCAGCCATTAGACTTGACAGGTAGGCAAAAGAAGGTTGAGGAGTACTGGCGGCCTAATTATCCTAGTGACCAAACTTCCAAAACTCTGGAGTCTAATAAGAAAGGATATAAATGCAAGACATTCTCCTTGCTAATGCGGAAGAATGTCATTATAACCTCTAGAAGTATATTTAATGAGATAGTTTAAATACTTTGGAAAGAAAGGGGCTTGATTACTACAATGGTTGACATAGTTAAGAGCTCATTTATTGGGGTTTTATGTATCTAAAATGCACTTTCTGTACATAAGAATGTAAATCTTCGGGCTGATAAACTCTCTTAAAAGGGAAATTCTTTCATACACTTAAATCCCTTTGAGAACACAGAGTGCTCCATATGATAACCATTATAATTACATGCATTTGTCAAGATGGTTTAAAACAGTCTTATCACAAAAAGCTTGCTTATGACAGTGGGCTGATGTGGTTAGAGACTTTATCATAGTGATTGTGTATAAGAGCCCACATTTGTGTAATGGAAGAATGGTTTTTGTGCTAAATGCTAGAAGTCTAGAAAAGCTCTATTTGTGATTTAAGTGCCTTCCAACTTGATGAGGGAGGGCAGGGAAGTTTAGACCTGGGCTTTGAGGCCCAGGCTAAATCCTCATTATTAAAATCTCATGAGATTAATAATCTATCTGTGGCATTGGAAAAGGTAGTAAGAGAGTTTGTCAATGTTTCCATTTGCTGACACTATAGCTTTGGAAAGGATTGAGAACAGCTCATCATATCTGGATGTTAGTTCCATCACAACGAGATGCATTAATGACATGATATTAATTATACTGTGAATAGTCTCACATTTATTTTCACCTTTGTGATTCAGCAAACCCAAAGTTTTTCTAGGCCCAGTCTCAACTTCAGTTGCTGTAATCACTCCAAGAGATTCCCTTTATTTATTTGAATTCAATTCCAAATAACAGGGGTGAACAAGATAGAAAAGGTGCCTTTCTCATGTAGGCCATGAAGCAAATTCTCTTTTGGCTGCAAGTAACTAGTAGTGTGAAGTATGTGATGAATATTTTTTCACATGGACAAGAAGTCCAGGAGGGGCAACCCTTGGATGGTACAGTAAGTTAGCTAAACAATGTCATCAGTGGTGAGGGCTTTGTACATGTTTTTATTTCTTATCCTTAAGGCAGAAACTCCAGTGTATTCACTCCTGTCATTCTTGGCCACAGAATGACTGGTCTTAAACTATAAGGTAGGACTACAGGGGAAAAAAGGGGTTCTACTTCTTATCAGGAATGCAAAATCTGTGTAAGAAATATTCAGTAGACTTTGCTTTATAACTCATTTAATAGGACAGTACCACATTACCCCTCTGTGCTACAGAGGAGGCCAGGATATTGAATATTAGCTGGGTCACAGACGCACTGAATAAAACAACCTCTGTCATTATAAAGAAGGGAAAAGTTATGCAGAGTCTCCTTCCTGAAATCTACAGGCTGGGGAAGGGAAATACACACAGTGGTGAATAGAATAATGTCCCTTCCCCCCAAGAAAAGATGTCTGGTAAGAAGTTGATCAAAATGTTAACTACTTGTGTTTGTATAGTGTGTATATTGGTCAAACTATATTGTGACTATTAAGAGAATCATTTTACTTTTTCCATTTTCCAATTTTATGGGATAAAATTTAATCATATTAAAAAAAATAACAATAGCATTTATGGTCTCTCTTAAAATGATTCAAAGAGTTAAACCCTTTGAATGTCAGAAGGGAAAATCTTCCATCTTACCTTGGGAATGGAGCTTTTTCCACTTTGACCCTTGATGATGGCCTTCACCACTGCTCCTTTCTCACTACGATCTTCTCTATTTCACATTTGGATCCAGATATCCTAGACCAAATGTGAATCCTATTCAGTGCCTGGACTCAAGACCTAACTCCTATTTCAAAAGGCATTACAAATTATCATTCACAATTTCAATGTTCTCCCTGCTCTGCACAGTAAAAGTAAGGTCAGTCCTTGACAAGAAGTTCAAGGGTATTTACATTTAAAAACCAGTACAAGTGCTGCATTTACATATCACCAATTCCTTGGTGCCTTTCTCCTGGTGTTTACATTGGCATTGCTAAAGCTGTCAATCAACTCCCAGCCACTAGGCACTCCAGGGACCAGTGAAAAACTTAAGGCTGAAAAGACAATGATCAAATCTATTCAGCTATGGACTCAGAGCCTCAGTATAAACTGAAAATAATTGTAGAGATGTTTTAAAGACCATAGATTCATGGACAACAACCTTAACAAAACTGTCATAGTGCAGGCCCTCCACACAAGAGATGATTATGACTAAGACTAAAATGAAGATAATTTTTAACTAAGGATACTGCCTTGAGTGGATGAATGCAGTAACAAATAAATCAATATTTATTTTTATCTTTATCACCTCATGTCTTACTCCCATACAGTAAAGAGTAATACTTGTAATTTCCTTGTTACCTAACACCTTTAAGGCTCTTAGCCCATGTGACGTAGATAACATGTGACATGATGACATGGAGTTGAATGTACCCTGAACACAATAAACTGTATTTAAAGCGCTTCTTCAATTTTATGGCGAAGGGTGATTGACTTTCCTTTTAGAAACTGCTATCGGTATCACAGTATCTAGTATAAACTTGCCTGTAATGTTTTTGTTTGGATTTTAATTTGAGAGAAACCCAACCACGCCTGAAACTTTCACTATACAGTCAGAGTTGAGATTACTTGGGTTTTGTGGTAAACAACATTTTTAAATATTTGGGGTTTAATCTCTACTGGGATAAAAAAAATGGCATAAATAAATAACAATGCTAATACTCTATTAGGTGAAATCAATTGGCAATGCTGTTGTTGGACAAGGAGAGCCGAACCTTCCTTTCGGGTGTCACTCAGCTGCGTAAACACTCAGTGACCTGTATGGCTCCCACACCTCTCTGAGGGCATCCTGCTGAGGCTCTGTCTCATAGTCCTCCCCCCACCCCACATCTCTTTACTGTCTTAATGTTCTCTCAACGTTTTGTTTTTCACTGACATATACTTTCAGTCTTGTTCTTATTCAGAGCAATAACTTTCATAAACATATCACCCACCATGTAATGCCTCTGTGCTTTGTTAGGGGTTGAACTGTGTCCCTCCCTAAGTCTGTATGTGGAAGCCTAACTCCCAGTGCCTCAGAATATGGCCCTATTTGGATATGAGGCATTGCAGCCATAATTAAGGTGAGGTATTAAGATGGGCTCTAATCCAATAACTGGTATTCTCATGAAAAAGGAAAATTTGAACACAGAGACAGATGTGCACAGAGCAGGGGGAAAAGGTAGAGACATAGGAAGAAGAGGCCTGCAAGAACTCCTTCCTCACAGTGCTTAGACAGAACCCAGGGACACCTGGGTCTCAGACCTGTAGCCTCCAGAACTGTGAGACAGTAAGTTTCTGTTGTTTAAGCCACCCATTTTGTGTGCTTTGTTATAACCCTAGCAAACTAATAACCATTTTAAAACATCGTACAATTCCTAATTAAATCTAGAATTCTAGAACTTCACTCAAGTCTTATTATAGTCAGTATTCAAGTCATTTTTCCACATCAAAGATTCCTTCTTTTTAAAATACATGTTCCTATGGAAATCTATTCCTCTCCTCAGTTCTTCTCTCTGATTCCCCAGCCCTTATTTGATACGTCTGTTTCTTAACATTTTCACCTCCGGTTCCTGTAGAGAAGGCATCCAGAACTAATTGCAGAAGTTTATGCCATGATGGAAGGGTCGACCACTTACTGAGCCTCAACTTCCTCACTTGCAAAATGGATTAAAAATTATCACCCAGGATTGTTTTGAGGATGAAACAAAATAACGTATATGTAAATGTTTGAATTGCTCCTGATGTTCCTGTGGCATTTGCAACATCACTAATGATTCACAGAACTGGATAACCTTTTTAGTCACCACAAACCTCAGGTCCAATCTCCAGGAACAGAGGATCATAACAACTCTCACATCTGTGCTGCCATCAGTGATGTTTAAGGGTCATCATCCTATAAATATGGTTTACATTGCTTTTTCTTATTCTACGACATTCACACATCCATGACGAAGTTCATCTTCATGTCCTGACCTCACATTCAAGCACAAAAGATCATTCTGCAGTACATCCTTATCACCTTGACATTTAATTACCCAAGAAGCTTAGTGTCATCTGTGAACTTGAAGATTTTACTAGGTACTTCATCTTCCTGATCACTTATAAAAATCTTAAATAAAATCAGTTCTGGCAATAATCCCTAAGGCAGGGCCCCCAGACCTGAGTGCTGGGGCTGGGTTATGGATGTGCTGAGGAGCAACTGCCCCAGGAGAAGGCTTTCCATGTACAGTAGATGATGTATAAGAAAAATTGGGAAGTGACCCCTAAAAGACAGCTTATGTTAATATCATTTTAGTCATAAAGGTAGTGGTTTTATGACCTTACCTTTGCCCATCAATAAATTGGGCATCTAGCCAGGAAATCACATTCTCCTGAATTTCTAGACAAGTTATTGAGAGCGTGTGTGTGTGTGATTTCTCTCTTATTTTTGTGGGATTTGGATAGACAATTTTCAGATGTGTTGCAGTCGTGACAACTGAGAATCACAGGAAAGATGCAATTCAACATGACATACACAATCAGTCACTTGAATAATAAATAAGTCAGAAGTGAAAGTCGAAGAACTCATATGAAGTATCCCTGTCAGATCAACAGATGAAAACATTTTAGGTTCATCATGTAGAGCTGTATTGCTGAATGGAACCTATGTACATTCAGAAGCCTTGAAAATGTTACCTTTATTTACATCTACAGGGCCATTCCAAAGGGTCATCTCGATGAGTATTTTGTTTTACTTAAGCCTAGTCAAAGGGAAGCTTTCTAAAAAGATAAGGAGTTCCTGTGGAGATAAGACCTCTGCCCTCAGACCATGAAGGATAAAGGAGGTGGTGGGAACAGCCATTCAGCGGGACTCCAGGACTCCTGAGTAGCGGTGAAGAGGGAGCGCACACACAGGCAAACAGTGCAGACGTGGGTCAGAGATCTACTAGCCTGGACAGAGGAGGGCAGCCTCCTTCAACGGCTTAGGACCTGCACCTCCCAGAGGAAAGGTCACCTAGGAAGTGGCTCAGTAAAAAAGAAAAATAAAAGAGCAGCAGTGAGAGACAGAGGAGAATAACAAAGATGACAGCAAGAGCAAACGTAGGAGAGAGTGGAAGGAAAGCCCAGGCCAGGCAATCCAACCCACACACACATACACACAAACACCCTCAATATTCTAGGTAGGTACCTGTTCTGTGCTCAGAGTGATATAAAAATTATTTAGTAATCCAATTATTGATGCATATCATGCTGTTATTGGGATTTTTCACTGTGTCATAAGCAACAAATTCAAGCATATAATAACCTCGCTGGGGTAGGGTCCTGGGGGAAAGGAGGTTGGAGAAAAAAGGCACTGTTGAATAACTTGCGAAACAACATCTCTGTTCTGTGAGACTGGCATATGTTCCAAGATGAATAGCTCACTAATTGCTTTTGTGGGAGTCTTTGAGATTCTCTCTCTACCACCTCCTACATTAATACCAGTAATGCATAAAGTGCCTGTGTCATTCACAGCCTCAGAGCCCACAGACAGTCAGGCCCTTGCTGGGCCATGTCACCTCTGAATTATTCTGGATGGATTTCCTTTCACAGTGGCTCCTCTTTGGTTCTCTCCAGATGAATGGGTTGGGAGGTTCCCCTAAGGCTCTTCCTGCTTGACGTAAGGTGTGGAAGGAATCAGTTCTCCTCCCACTCCAAAAAGACAGAACGCACAGCTGACCTACACTCAGAAACTGCCCTCAGTCATTTTCTACCTCTATGCTTTTATGGTTGGAGATGAGAGATCACTAATATGACAGAACCAATTTAACCATCTCTTAGCATATCCTGGTTAAAATTCTAGCAGATTTCTTTGAAATATTTGGGATATTTGACACTACTACATTATTCCTGGCCTTAGAGACTTCTACCAAAAAATGAAACAAAAGGAGTTCTATTTAGTAGTTTGCTCAGCTTTAAATTACCATATCTGAGGTTAAATATGGTCTATATAGATGTTTGTATAGGTCTCAACATGATAAATATCTTATGTATCGGTTTTCCCCTTTGTCCCACTACTAATACCCAATTTTGTCAAAATGGAATGTGTTAGGCAGCCTTTCTCTGTCAACCAGAAATTTTAAACAGTGACCCGGGAAAAATATATATACTAATTCAACTCTTTTCTGTCTCAAACAAATGAACAAAACACATACCTTGCTCAATGTTCTCAAAATTTTAGCTTTCCAAGTATCTTTTATTGTAAAACAACAAAAATATTGTAAAAGAACAAATTACTACTCACTGCCCAGCTTGGGAGGATCACCAAAGGCACAAGGGAGATATGAGTTTTCCTATTATTTACAGAATGAAATGTGACTTTTCTCACTGACTGAAGGAACCCCACTTAGAGAAACTTCGTGGTACTAAGTCAGATGTAAGTTCTGTTGTTATGGTGCCACTTCACAGTGCCTTTTACAGCCACTGGACTGTGACTTTTACTGAAGTACAAATACCTTCAAAAAGTGTCTTGCCTCCTCTGATCTCCTGTAACTTTTATTACTTGTACCTCTCATTGGCTGAAACTGAGAGGTATAAATATGTTCCTTGTTTTCCCTTTTTGACTTGTATTGCAATTGAATTGTCATGTTTATTTCTGGTCCTATAATTTCTGTAGATTCTGTGCCCTATGCATAAGGCAGCCTGAAATACACTGCAGGACAGTTCTTTATTCCCCTCTGTGCCTTCCTGGCCTTTACCTGGTGAAAAAACTCAATCAATTCATGTTGAGTGAGCTAATGAAGGCTACTGCTCTTGAATGCTGAATTTCCAATGTTTGTATTATTCTATTTAGCTCTGATATCAACTTTAGAGATTATTAAAATCAATCTATCATGATAGCTGTGGAAAGCCATCTTTTTTATGTCGCTAGGAGAGTAATGTGCATTATGTTTAACTTTAGGAGCAGTTCTTCGATTTATGGCTCTAACCTTTTAATTCCTTGTAAAAAGGAGATTCTTAGACATACTTATTTTAGGCTAAAACCAACAAGAGAATTTGCTTAATGTTTAAATCAAAGAAAAAGGGAGTCTTATGTGGAGCTCAGTATGATCCTCTAAAGATTCCTTTGTCACCTCAGCATATGTAAGAAGTTGAATAATCATATCAGAATGCCAAAGAAAATAAGTGCAAGATTGTACCACAGCTTTTGCAAGATAAACTATTCCAAGAATATGGAGAAACCATTACTTGTTCTCTTCCTTTAACTGTTATGAAAGAAACAACTTAAAAAGCATTATTAAATTCCCAAAGTTTATACTGTACTTAAAGTAATTCATCTCTTCATTTAGACTCCAACTGCAGATTGTCCCAGAATGTATAACCACAGCTTAGAAATAGAGACAATCTTATAAAAAGAGTAGATTGAAAACAAGATACTTTATTCATGGTTGGTAGTTGTTTTTATAATAGGTGTTCTTTTTCCTCTGGTGCTCAAAGGAAAGTTAGTCAAATTTTTTATCTGTATGGTTTTTAATGAAATTTGCTGATTGTGTTGATGATTATATTTTCAGCAATCAATGAGTACCTGATGATGAAGAACTTAACAGCATCTTTGTAAAAACTCCAGGACCTCTTGTAATTCTTTACAGAACATCTGTGCTAAATGGAAATAAATTGTGAAAGGGAAAAATGAAAGAAACTTAAAGCATATCCTCACAAATGCATGGATTTTTATAATTGGCAAGTGCTTTGCAGGACCAGTAGAAATTTGCTTACATTTATAAAGAACCATGCTATCAAAATAATTGAATGTATGAATATCATTTTTATTATTCAAGCAACACCTGCTGTTGTCAGTAAGTAAATTTTTAAATGAGACAAGTCAGAAGAATTTGGAAGTAAGGGAAATATTATACTGGGGAGACTCACTATCAAACCCACTCAGCAGAGATCAAGCAGATAGAAGCAATGTCACATAAAAGAAACAGAAATTCTTTCAGACTTGTAAGTCTAAAGTCTGATTACAACCAAACTGAAATTGTGAGCATATAAAAAAGTGATGAATGCTAGTCAAAACGGAGTTGGTAAAGGAAATGAATCATGAAGGCAAATAATCCAAAGTGAAAATTAAGTTAATGGCCTTTGAGTATGCACAAGGGAAAAGAGTATTCCTATCACTGTGTAAATAAATTAATTTGATTAGCTTTAAACCATTATACAGTTAAGTCATATAACTAATTGTTCCTCTTCTAATGCTATGATCAGAAAGGATCATGTATTTTAGCTTCCCAGAATGAGCTGGCTCCTCCATCATCAATATTGTGATCCACACACAGTTACTTAGCTTATTACAAACAAATTAACCAGCATTCTGGGTTTTTTCACACCAGTTTCAAGGACTCTGATGAATTCACCAATATAATTTCTGTTCCTTTGAAACCTCTTGAATTCTACTGGGTTTTACAAATTTTCCAAAGTGTTATGGGAAAAACCAAGCCTTTCAGACATTCAGATTTCTACATCTGTGTCTGGTCTAATCTGTCAAATCCCATAATAAGTTGTCTATCTAAAGTGAGAGTAATCATGTCAATAAATCATTCTAGTACTACAGATTCAATTTAAGTGTTATGTTACAGCTTCACTGAGAACTATCAAATACCATTTTTAGAATTATAAAGTAGGTATTACATGAACATATTAATTAAATATAAAATTTATCAGATTATTTGTCAATGTGTTCTATATTGGGGGTAAAAAAGAATGCCAAGAGAAATACAAATTCAGGGGTCCATTTGTTACACCTGAGCAAGCAAAGTACGTGTGTAGACCACATGTGCCTGTTGTCAACAAAGCATGTCTACAATTTAAGTATAGTTAGAATTTATTATGTCTTAGAACAAAAGTTTGTAAAATAAAAGGAGACTGTCAGGTATATCTTCCACAAAACAACCAGCTCATATAAGATGTTCATAAAGTAGAAAATTATTTTACTGGAAGTAAAATTTTGTACTTAGAATAAAAAACTTTGGAGAAATTTAAAGTTCAGTTTTATAATACTTGGGCATAAAAATAAAACATAAGACAACATGCTTGAAGAGTAAAAGCCTTCTAATATTTGAACATGTTAAGCCTCTGTTCTGTCCATACAGATATTGCTAAAGACTATTGAAATCATAGAACAGTTTTAACAAGTCATAGATACTTACAACTACTCTGACCTTATGTAAGTCAGGATAGGCGAGGTTATGCTACAGTAACAAGCTAAAAAAATGTCAGTACAGGTAGGTATTTATACTACATACCCATTGTAAGCTGGCTAGGCTTCTGCTCTTCATAATTGCCTTCCTCAGTCTATGGCCAAGGCTGATTGAGAAACAATCACCTGATCACCATGCAGAAAAAAAAGCAAACCTAGGGAAGCATCCACAGATGGGAAAGTGAAATCCCACCATGTTCCCAGAGGGAGAGAAAAAGAACCAAAACAGAATATTTGTTAATAGCTCTAATGACTGTGAAAGGATGAAAGCAATAACTGTACAATTTCAACAAAAAGTTGTTGAGTTGAATGGGAAAAGCTCTAGAAAAGCAGAAAGAACTTTCATATTTTAATAGTGATAAAATATGAACAATGCCTTTCTTACTGTGAAACAGATTATGGAGTTGAAATTTTGTAATAGGTTAAAGGAAAAAGGAAAAAGAACAGGGCCAAATTTAAGGCTATTTATAGTCTCTGCACAGGATTAGTCTTTGATTCTTTTCATTGCAACGAAGTAGAACTTCTAGGATATCAAAAGACCAGAGCAGCTGCATGGTTTTCCTTCTCTTTATTTCTTAACACATGAAATGCCAATACTATTCTGCTTTCTGCTGAAAGCCATCCCCTAAGGTGGTATTCACTGATGCACACAAATGACCTGGGTCCCAAGAATGTATCTTGTTTGGGAGCTGGAAACATATGGGGATATTGTCTGAGGTCCCAAGAAAAATCACTACCATGCTGATCTTTCTAGCACTGGAGGATAGCAGGTGTTCTGATCTTATTTTGATTTCTGCCAAAACAGGAATTATAAATGACTTCTAAGTGGCATCTATCTAATCACATTTTATTTCTTTCTTCATTTGAGACACAAAGGGACATGTGTCTTACTGTTTTTTAGGGGGAAAAAAAGCAATCAAACATAATTTCTAGACAAAGGGACTCTAAGTAAAGATGCACATGTTATATATTTTCTCCATCATACAAATATTAGCCTATCTTGAGGAAAGAGCACATAGACCCTGACACACCCAGCTAGAATTACAGACAATACTCAAAATCCATATATCCCATCTGCTTTCTATAAAAAAAAAAGGAAATTTTTTACATGATGGTATTAAGTCTCAAATTTCATTTCTGGGATTTTTCCAAGTGTCTTCTTTAATGTGTGTCAGACAAACATGATCAGCTGTAAGCAAAAGACCTTAGAAATGTTCAAAATATTCAAAAGGAGGTAATATTGATACTGTCTGTAAACAACTTCAAGGTTCAGAAAATGATATTTATCACTGAATTTTCTATAAAGGATACAATAAAAGCACAAAACATTTGCCATAAATACTTGCTAATTTTTTAAGTGTGTATATATATATATATATATACACACACGTTTCTCTTGAGTATGTACCTAGGAGTAAAATCACTGGATTACAGGGCATGTATGTATGCACATATTCTGCTAAATAGAGTTTCAGGGTAGTGGTATCAATATATACATACTCCTTGCAGTGACATATGAGTTTCCATGACTCTAGATCTTCATGTGCACATAGTATCTTTATACATACAATGACCAAAAAGGTCATTGCTATCTGTGATAGACAGAATTCTAAGGTGACCCCATCACCTCAGCCCTGCTGTTACTTCTGTGACTTTAGTACATGGTAAAAAGTACTTGACAGATGTGTTAAGGTTCCTATTTAGTTGATGTTAAAATAAAGAGATTATCCAAGTGGTTCTAAACTAATCACACAAGCCCTTGAAAAGCAGAGCCTCTTCTCTAAGTGGTTAAAAAAGGGGGATTCAGAGAGGTTTAAAGCTTACAAAGAATTCAACAGAAGGGAGAGATTCTGTTACTGGCTCTGAAGATGGAGGGGGCACAAGGAAAGGAGACAAGAGTGGCTCCTGATTGACATACAGCAAGGAAATGAGAACCTTGGTGCTACAACCACAAGGGACCAAATTCTACCAACAAGCTGAGTGAGCTTCCCAGAGCCTCCAGTAAGAGGCCAGCCTGGCTTACACCTTGATTACAGCCTTCTGAGACTCTCAGCTATAAAAAGCACTCATGCTGATGAACTTTTGGCCTATCAAATTGTGAGATAAAATATGGATGTTATTTTAAATTGCTAAGTTTGTGGTAATTTGTGATGTATCAAGAGAAAACCAAGACACTGGCTGTGACTAACCAGGTAGTACAGACCCCACCTGAACCAAGTAAGTCTGTTCAGCATTAGTCGACTGTTGTCATAGGAATGTGGGTTTGCTGGCGCTCTGTGTTCCACTTTTTATGAGATGCTAGAAATGGAAATTTTAGATTAAATTTCCTAATATTTTTTGAAATTTGCAACTCATTCAATTAAACCAGAAATCACTGTGGAGGCCAAATATATTATAGCTGAGGGTAGCCAGTTTGAAAACCTGGCCTGGCTGATGATTATAGTCCCTTTCAATTCCAATATTTTGTGGATCTAGCAAATTAATGTTATAAAGCCCTTTCCTTTTTGTTTTAAATAATAAATTTTACAAATGTAGTAATACTACAAATGGCTTCTAACTTTTCTTCCAGTTGAAAGATTTATGATTATTAGCACATTCTTTTTTAATTTTTCTATGAGATATCTTCCTGTGCAGATGATTATAGGAATCAAAGTTTGCACTGAAAATTTGTTACAGTAAATCATCAAACAATTCAAAAATAATAAATATTTACTTTGATGTATGAGATGATTTTCTTTTCATAGAAAGATGAAAATAATGTGAAAAGGAATAGTTGTGTTTTTCTTCCAATTCACAGAGGTGGTAGTTAAGAATATAATCTTGGGCAAATTGCTTAAACTGTGTCTAAATATTTTAACATATAAAATGAACTAATACTAATAAGCAACTAAAAGGGCATTTGCAAGGATTATATGACTCAATATGTCTGAAGTAGTTGGAATGTTTCCTAGAGCATAAGGCCCCACAAACGTTAGTGGTTTGCAAACACAGGCATGAGAGTCCTGAAGTAGAGAGATCAAGGCTCTGCTGGGAATGTTCAGTAGGTCAGTGGCGCTTCCATAGTCTTTTGTGTGCCTTCTGATCTGGGTCAAGCCCATCTTTTCAGTCCCTTTGTTTACTTTAGTCCAATTTGACTATATAGTCCAACTCATCCAACTGCTCAACATCTCCTACCCACATGATGTACCTTCCCTCTTACCTAGAGCCCACAGTCTGGAATCCCAAGAGTCCTCTTTCCCTTTAAACAAAGGATGGCCTTAAAGGATGGGTCTTTGGACAAGTCTTCCACCAAACCTCCCCAGATCCTGCAGTGACTTGACTGCTTATTTCCATAGTGCATGTTTAAATTTCAGGTAAAAATACATGGCTGATGTCTTGAATTGTACTCATTTACTTTGTCTGTCTCATTTGTGGCTGCTAAATTCCTTATAAGATAGTGTATTTTAGTTATGTTCCTACAGAGCTTACTATGATGACTTCCAAAGGTTAGGAACTCAATTGAATTGTCAGTTGAGTAAATGTCAATTGAATTGAATTGAAATGTTCAAAAGGACCGGACAGGCCACTCAACAATGAACAAAGATAAAAGGAAGGAGAAATCACTCAATATTTACATATCATAAATTTAAACAGGCTTTTGGCCTGCCTATTTTTAGAATTTTGTTCATATGTGTGTTTACTTGAATATTCATCTTTTCAGCCTTAAAAGCAGAACCATTGGGGTGAGAAGCCTATCAGAAATCACTCCAAACAATATGATTATGTTTATATCATCTAACAGCAAAGGTTCCTATTCTTAATTAAGGTAAACTCCCATCACAATGCAATAGCCTAATCACAGCAGCTTCTTAACCTGAGATTCTGATGCTGTTTCCTTTGGCCAACAGCTGCTGCTACTCAATTTCTGCCTCTCTGCAGAGTAATCACAGGGCAGAATAGTCTACCAATTCAAACATGGCCTGTTCTCCTAATTGTCTTTGCTATCTATCCAGTGTAGATGCTGAAAATACTAGATTCTACCTTCCCAGGCCTTATTTCCAGGTAGATGATGGATTCATAAGCCAGTGCTGATCACGGGAAATTTGTCGCAAGGTTCTGCTCTCCCCTCTGGGGGGCAGTTCTGGGAAAGGTTTCCACCTCAGTATAAAAAAAGGACCTTTTCTGCCTCTGACTGTGTGTGTAAGGATATGCCCGTTGTCCAACAGTGCCACAAGAGGAAACACCTGAAAATTAAAGCTGAATCACCAAAACTAGATGATTTTTGGAAGGGAAGGAAAACACCCTGGCCCTAATAATACTGCTTTGCCAGAAGATAAAAAACCCAACTGGTTTTATCTGGCCAAATCTGGACTTCCTTTTATGTTAGATCATAAATGCTTACTGTTTAAGTCACTTTAAATTTGGTATTCTTTTACTTGCAGCTGGAAACATTCTAACAGATACGCAATTTTCTCCACAGTCTAGATCTAACAATAACAATACAAAGTCTCAAGTGTTTTCTAAATGATACAGTATTCATCATAATCACAGCAGACTAAGACTTGTATTTCTCAATCAGTGTTTTCTCTATAAAGTCCTAGTTAATAGCAAGATTCTGTTATAATAAAATGATGACTTACAGAACATTTAAACTGAAATTATGTGACTGTCATTATAAACTGTAATACTTTGAAAGATAAAACAAACAGTAATCTTGTACAGTTAAACATTAACATCTTGCTAATTCTGGAACTCCCTGGTGATTTACAGCTCATTGAATACTGCTAATAAATATTCTAGTATCATGCATGTTGATAATACTTACCGTGTGAGAAGGACTGTATCAGTTTACTTCCTAATGACACAGCATAACAGCCGAATGGAGATTTCTACACTGAACTATGTGCACTGAGAATAAAAGAGGATATTGTTCACCGGAATAAAATGATGAATTTATTACCAAGGAGGGAGAGAATAGTTGCTGGCCATTATCATGATGTTCACTATCATCTTTTCTTTTTTAACAAGAGTTGAAGTATAACTAAACTGGCATACATTTTTTGCATATATAAAGAAGTAGTCATTTAATTGTCTAGCAGAAAAAAATCACTTAAAGGTTGACTGAAATTACTCCTTATTCCCAAATCCTTCAGTGTAAAACTAAATGCAAAATATAATTTTTATGTATTACTTAACATAATTACTTTCTTTTAATCAAACAATTAAGTCTACCATGACCTCAGTACTACAAAGATATTTTCAAAGAAATGGAAAAGAAAAGACAGGACTCCAAATTAACCTAACTGGGGAGAAAAGAGTTAGATGAAGTGGTGTTGACTAATAAAGTGGGAGATTCAGTGAAGTAAAACTGTGTGTTCTTACTGTGGAAGAAGTAGGGTAAACACAAAAAGCTTTAAAGAGGCATGAGGCTTGAATTGGAATCCTCAAGGAATTTTAGGATTTAATTAGATGAGTTCAGAAGATAATCTAGGTGGAAAGAACAATAACCTCCCTCAAAAAAAAAAACAGTGAATAAAATAAAATGTATTTTTAGTAACACAACAAGATGTCAGTTTCAGAAGAACAGAAGAACCAGTGAGACACGAAGTTCTGCCAGGAGACTGTGGAGTCCTTAAAACCAAACAGAGAAGGGGCATCAGAATATGGTAATAATGCAGGTAAAGGAATCACACCGACCATAGCTCCCACACAGATCCCAGCTCTGCCATTATGAGGTGTGTGACCTTAGGCAATTACTGAACCTCTCTGTGCAGCTGCTTTGTCTGTTAGTAAAGATTAAGAAAACCACTTGAAAGGTTGTGAGGATGAAACCAGCAATGCGTTTGAACTTAGCGTAGTCCTTGGTGTGTGTGGTACTTGTAATAATTGTCAACATTTACTCTGGTAATTAATGTGATGGAAAGCAAAAATCAGGTTGGGCTCTTGGGAAAAAATAACCACCACCTTACTCAATTCCTTCAAGTAACACAGAGTTTGTTTGTTAGGAGTGAACATAAAAATGAAGGCAATACATGGCAAGGTCTCAGAGGAATTCAGGGACCGTGAGAGAACAGAAACCACAGTCCACCTGAGTTCACGGTGACTAGATCACCATACACAAGTGTGGTTCAGGCTGCAGGGCTCTGAGGAAATAAGAGCTAAATGTGTTCTTCCTCATAACAACGTAATCATGTTCTCTTACGAATCTTTTTATGAAGCATTTCGACTTCTCTGTACTTCTGCTCCTACTTCTTCTGACCTGACTTCTGAACTGAGCTGACCCTTCTCACATGGCCAGTCAAATCCTGAGAGGGAAGGTTGGTTCATTAGACCATTTATTGGGTAGAGCATTCACTCCTTCACCTCTCCAGCTTCTAGCCTGCAGATTGGCTGTCCGTGGATAAGATGATCATCTAATTAGCCATTGAATTAGCAGTGTGGAATTTAGAGAGAAGGCGGTCATAGCATGCAGTCATTTGCAGAAGGAATTCTGTAGATGGGGACTGTGCATAGAAATAAGAGTGGAAGATTTAGAAGATTGTATGAGGCTTGGTCTACCCAGGACACAGCAATTTAAAAAATAGCTAAGAAATTGATAATAAAAGCAATCACTTAAAGCAATATTCAGGCATCTATATGCTGGATGCATCAAAGACGTTTGCATAAGGCAGATCAGCAAGAAAGCTATTACATTTATCCCTGTATGATGGGTAGACCTGACCCAGGACATAGGAGTGGAAATGGAGAGGACAAGTTGTGCTGAAATTGCTAAACAATGCTATTATGACTTGGGAACTGGGGAGGTAAGTGGTAAAAGACCTTTTAGCAGAGTGGTTAAGAGCATATACTCAGTTCTTTGAGCTTCTGAACAACATTGTTTAATGTTCATATTTTGTGATTTATATTCGTGTGACCCTAGAGTTGTGTATCCACTCCAAACCTCAATTTCTTCACCTGTAAAATAGGGTTATTCACAAAAGCAGCTGCCGTGTCAATATGCAAAGTGGATGGGATCATGCAGTGAGATGCTGAGCACAGAGAGTCATTTAGTAAGCACTCAACTCATGTTAACTGTTTTCATTAACTCCATAAAAAGAGAAGGAGTCTGAGGACTCCAGGAGATTCTGACTGAATCCATGAGAGTCAGAGGCCTCAGGAGAGAAATTGATCTTAATGCAGCAGAGATTGGGTTCTGCTTTGAATGTGTTGGGTGGCTTGTGGTAAAAAGGAATCTCCAGGTGGAAGGGCCATGAGGGCTCTGAACACATAGGAGGCCATTAATTTAGAAGACAGGAGACTGAACAAGAGAATGGCATTGGAAGGCAAAGATGATAATCTGAGAAGAGTACAGGTAAACTCCCCAGAGGACAGAACAGAGGGACTGGGGAAAAGAGTCCTGGCCCTTCTGCCAGCTAGAAGCTGAAGAAGAGATGTGCCTGAAAAGACAACAGCAAAGTCTTGGCGAGACAAGGTCCCAAGATTTATTTATAGGGAAGTATAATTTAAGTAATTTGAACTATCTTTCAGACTGTGTATTTGTTGCTGGTCTTTTACCTAATTGCAAGAATATGTACTGTGCAATTAATTGGACAGTTCGATAAGAATGATTTTACTTTAAATAAATGGTTCTGTGAACACTTTCCTTCAAAATAAATCATACAGAAGTAGTATTCCTTAAGCACTACATTATACATAAGAATATTTAGGGAATTATAATACAAGCTACATATTTTGAATTTGCTTACTTCTATGGGTTGTATCATTTAATACCATATCAGAAGATTGAGTTCATTCTCACTGGGATCTATCAGTAATTCTGTAATATTTTCTAAAGAGTACTGCCTTCTACCTAGTTTCTCCAGCTATAAACTTGGTACAATTTCCTTTCTCTTTTCTCAGAATGCACCCAAAACATACACACGCACTCACACTCAGTCAACAAGACTCACTGCTCCTGTAGTTTAATTCTGTGCCAGGACTGACCGCATTTCTGCATTCCCACCCCCACTGCCCTGCTCCAAGCCAACGCCCTCCTCCACTGCCTGCGGGCCGGGGCAGCGGCTTCCACGCTGGCTCTTCTCCAGTCCTCCTCCATGCTGTCCTCTAGAGACATCTTGTAAAGTACAAATACAACCACAAATGTCCGCTACTTAAAACCCAACAATTGCTTCCCCTTGGCCTCAGATGAAGCTGAATCTCTTTTATGTGGCCCCTCACAACATCTCCTTCTAAGGCTTCACCTTTCACCACTCTGATTGGCACACTCTGCCCCAGTCACACTGGACTCTTTCCAGTTTGTGACTCTTTCCAAGCTGGACCCTTTCCGGATGATGCCTGATCATCTCCCTTACCTCCTGGCCATAGATACACCTAAGAAGACTCTAATTATTACACACAGGAAGATTTAAGCTTATATCTGAAGTATGCTTTTCTCCAATAAGCCTGACCCCCTGATCAGGATAACTTCTATCCTACAGTGCTATTCATTCTATTATAGGTTTGCCTCTCATGACATCCATCACACTCATGATTACTTGATTATTGTCTTTCTTTAGACTGCATTCTTATGGAAGTCTGGGACCATGTTAGTTTCATTCATAGCCAAAGCTGCAATAATAAATAGCAGAATCTATTGTATAGAAGAAACACAATAAATATTTATTGGCTAAATTGAATTTTTGGAAGAATTCTATCAAACAAAATGGTAGTAAACATTTATATTGTTGTTGAGAAATTCCATTAATCATTTCAGTTATTTGTAGAGCCCATTACTTTATATAATATGACATATATATTACAAAATATAAAGGGATTTAATATATATGCACTTCAAATCTAATAATAAATATTTATATTTTTTAAAATGGAGATGTATCTTTTTAAGATTGTGGTTTCATGTGCACATGGGCTTCATAAACATTTAGATGATTTTAGAAAATGCAAAATTGTTTTCCACAAATATATCCTCTTTGTTACTGATTTCTTAACAAAAAGAAACTTGGTAGAATTTCCTCTGGATTCCTTCCCCAAAACTTCCCTATAATCCAAATTACTCTTTAATCTAAATATTCTCTTTACACTAAATTGAATGATTTTTCCACTATAGAAGTAATTTCTTAAGAGGAGGAATAAACTGTGTGACTTGGTGTTTGGATATTTTCACTTAACACTGGTAAAAGAGAAATGGCAGGCTAGTGTCACAAATGAAAATGATGCTTTATTATCAAATATGAGCCACATGGTATGCTATGACAAGTATGAATGCTTGAAGGTCAGAGATACAGGGATTTCCCAGTAAATACATACCCCAGATATTCAAAGGTTATTTCAATTCAATCCTAAAATAATAGAGCCTAAATTATTAAATAGAATCTGTCTCAGACACCCAGAATTAGACCAGAAACCAATTAAGTGTTTAATGCTGTGGGGTATCATGAACTAATTCTCCCAAACTCCAGGGACAAGTTTCATTCTAACCCAGTCCTAAAAATGTGAGGCCAGAGACAGTCTCAGAATATTTTATTTTGTCTCAGGTTATCAATTGACTTGATTTCTGCCCTTGTGTTGGGGTGAGCGCAGTGGGATACAGGCCATTACAGAGTAAAAAGGCATTTTAAAATGAAAATGATGATTTTTATATGACAATATAAATTGGGATATGTTTCTTTCTTTAGAACATTAACTTCAAAAAATTAAAACTCAATAAATTTTCATGGCTGGTATTTAAAAAAAGAAAAGTGAGAGATACCATTTCACTCCAGTTAAAGATCATTGCCACCATGGGCCAGCAAAGCCCAGGTTCTCTGTCCACCAGGGTCTCCCAGTCAGGCAAGTCTTTCAAGTTTAGACTAGAGGGAAGTTTTCAGATTTAATTTAGGTTCAAACCTAAACATCCAAGGTTAGTGGCAGAAGTCAACATCAGAGAGTTAGAGTACCTGTTTAATCTTTATCCCTTCGTTTTGGACTCATTTCAGGAAGGGATCAAAGTCCTACCTTTGTCCGTTGGAAATAAGATAGACAAATGGGGAAGTGATTATTCTTGCTTATACTTCCAAACTCCCTTCTCTGATGTATGCAGATGCCGTGTTTTCCTGTTATCAGTTTGAGACCCCAGCTGCCAAGGCCTCACACATTTCCTTTCGGCATTCTAAGGTCTAAGGTGTTTGAATGCCATGTGATAATCCTGCTCTGACATCCGCTCTGCCTGCTGAGGATGCAGGCCTCACTCATCCCTTCCCTCATTTCCTAGTACCTCCACTCCACTTTTTTCCATCTAGAAGGAATTCTGTCCTCTCTTATCAAGAACATGCCCTCTCTACTTTATTTGATTCCATTGGAAGCCTCACATGGTGGCTGAACGTTGGCTTTGTAGCCATTTCAGTGATGTTAGAAATATACAAAATTGGTACCTTCCTCTCAAATGGGGAGTTTGCTGTCCCTGCTGGACCAGAGATTCAAGAAAAACTACCCTTCCTACACTGGAGAAAATGTCCTGACCAAGGCTTCCAATTATCCCCTTAAATCAAAATGAAAAGCTTTTTTCTGGGCTTTCCTATGTCCACAATTTGGCACTGATGACCAGTGCCTTCGTCCGAGGATTCTCTCCTCTTTGGACCTCCAGGACCACATATGCTCCTGGTGCTCCTCTAGCCTTACCAAATAGTGGACCACTTATTCTCAGTCACATGTGAAGCTCATTCCCTTTCTGTCCAGCCCATAAGTGACCCTAAGGCTTTACACTGGCTTGTCCTCTCTAATTATCCAATAGATTATCTCTATGCAAATGCTGTCAGTTATCTAGAATAAGACTTCCCTGTTTCTCTTTCCAGCTCAGACCTCCTTATAGAGCTCCATGCTTTTATACACTCAACTATCTATTCAATATTTCCACCTGACTGTGCTGCAGGAAAGTCAACCTCAACGTACGCAAAACAGAAATGCTCCCCCTTCCACACCACCCCTTCTATGAATGGCACCAGTTTCTGCCATCACGTCATTAAAGGTAGAAGTATGGCAGCTATCAGTGCCTTCTCTTTCCTTTTAATCAAATCCCATTGATTCTACCTCCTGAACTTCTGTGTAACTTCTCCACCTCTTTCTTTCCTTCCCGCTATTCCATATGAGCATGCCTTCATGGTCTCTTGATCATGTCTTTCTTAATGTTCTCCCTGCTCATTTTACTTCCCTCAACTCAAACATTTACTAAAATTACCTTTTAAAATACAGATTTGAATGTATTTTTACCATTTCGCCTGGTGGTTCTCAAGCCTTAGCATGTACCAAACACCTAGAAAGCTTGTTGAAACAGATCCTTGGGCCCTCTCTCCAGAATTTCTGAATCAGTGGGTTTGGAGGAGGCCTGAGAATGGGCATCTCCAACAAGTTCACAGATAGTGTTACTGATGCTAGACTTTGAGAACCACAGTGCAGCTTACAGTATACATTTCAGATGCCATAGCATATTACACAGGGCTTTGTCAGCCCATCTCTCCAGCCACATCGCCTTACCACCATTATCTAGATCAGATAATCGGGTTCAGGGTGTGGGAACATACCTCACTGCTTCTTGCCTCTTTGACTTTGCTTAGTTATTTCCTTGTACTCTTTTCCTTTATCTTTGTCTGCCTACTTACTATTCACTCATTTTTTTAAGATCCAGCTCAAGTGTCACCACCTCACTGAGGTATTTCCAAAAACTGTCTTCTCTCCTCCCACTACACACACACACACAGCACATACACACACCACACATACACAGTGGTAGAAATAGTTACTCCCTTCCCTTCCTTAGACCTCATTTAGAAACTGAACCTACAATTATCACAGAAAATCTGTCACTTTATCTTACTTCACTGCCTATCTTCCCCTTTAAAATCTTAGGGCAGAAACTCTTACTAGTATGTGTACTTCCAGTACATATCAGAACACCTATAATATTGTAGAGATGCAATATTTGATTATCAAATGAAAAGAGATGAACATGTCAGTCAAACAATTTGAAAAGCTATG
Source organism: Manis pentadactyla (assembly GCF_030020395.1). Taxonomy (NCBI): domain Eukaryota; kingdom Metazoa; phylum Chordata; class Mammalia; order Pholidota; family Manidae; genus Manis; species Manis pentadactyla. The sequence continues at coordinate 76,868,515 of NC_080019.1, read as the reverse complement.
TACTGTCCTACTTTTATTACTCTGTACCCTTGTGTAAGGAAAACTTATGAACTGGAAGAAATATATCCAAGAGTATTTTACCTTCTTAGTATAAGCTAAATGTGGAGAAGAGAAGCAGAGCAGATTAAACCTTCTTTTTTCTTCTGCTTAATGAATACTGACACTGAGAATTATTTGGCTAATGGACTATTAGGCCGTACAACTGGCTATATAGCAATTCCATAAGAACAAAGAGACTCCAGTAATTCCATTGTATTCTTGGCTATATTGCGAAAAGCCAGAATTAATTGATGTTGCATGCACTATACTTAAATAAAAAGAATCTAGGCCATCTTGACAATGAAGAGAAACAATTCACATTGACTAGGGCATGGCATGCCTGGAAGCATTGGTCCAGACTATAAATTATTCAGTGACCAACCAAAATGAAATCTTTATAATCCTACTGGGTCAGAGATGTAAATCCCTACATGTTTCATAACACATTACCCAAATGTTTTGAATAGTTCATTTATTTATACATTATTTAAAAAATATAACACAAAACATACCAAATTGTTATCTATATTAACCAATAGCTATAGTGAAGATTTTGTGCCAAGTACAATGGAGGATTAAAAAAAGAGGTCAACACCACCCCTACCCTGTATCTCAACAGGGGCACTATGGGTATTTAGGGTAGGACAATTCCTTTTTGTGGGGATGGCCATTCCAACACATTCCAGGATGTTTAGAATTCCAGTTACTCATCTACTAAAATATTGCCAGCATCTCCAAGTTAGTGTAATCAAATGCCTCTACGCATTCCTAAACTCTTCCCTGGGGTAGTATCAGCTACGGTTAAGATACACTGAACTAGAGGTACCCTGACAAGGAGGCCCTTTGTGAAAAGTCATTAACACTCTCACTCTTGGTCTGTCTCACCACATTTTGAAGAAATAAGAGAAGTGAAAAAGGAATACTTTGAATTTTCAATTTTGTTTTTACAGTTAACACTTACAGTGCTCATGTAATTCACGAATTAACAAGCTTACAATAAATGATGTTTAAGGAAGCTACTCTGAATTTGTCATGGCAGCAATAGAAAACCAGTACAACTAATACAAAAGTTGTTTTTTTATAAAGTAATACAATTGACAGACACCTGATAACTTTTAATCAGATCATATAAACATTAAAGTATCAGTTAGGTAATTTTATGTAAGACGTTATGCCAAGAGATTTTAAAACTTAGATGGAAAGGATGAATTTCTTGAAAAGCACAACTTTACAACACTGATATGAAATATATATGTATGTGGATTTTTTATATATATTATATATAAAATATTAATATAACATATATAAATATATTGTATACATATTGTATATGTAAATATATACATTTATTTATTTATTTATTTATATCCCTATAATCACCAAAGAAATGGAATTTGTAGTTGAAATTCTTTCAATAAACTCTAAGCCCTGATAGTTTCATTGGTGAATTATGTTGAGCATTTGAGAAATATCAATCTTACTTGAATACTTTTAGAAATTAGAGGAAGTAACATTCTTTAAATCATTTTATGAAGACAAGCATCAACCTAAATTCAACGGCTGAAAAAAGTTAATTAAAAAATTATTTACCTATAATTTTGCATGTAGATGGAAAAAAATTTTAAGAAAATGTTAGCAAATGAAATCCAGAAATATAAATACATAATGTATGCAATGATTGGGTGGGATTTCTTCTAGGAAGACAAGGTGGTTTAACACTTAAAAATCAATAAGTAATTCACAGTATTAACAGAGTTTAAAGAAAAAAAAGCCACATTATCTTCACAGACACAGGAAAAGCATTTAGCAAAAAAATATCTATTCATGATGAAACTTGTAAGCAATCAGGAACAGAAGAAAACTCCTTCAAACTGAAAAGACCATCCTTGAACAATCTACATCTAACATCATAATTATTTGGTTAATAATTGAACAATCTTTCCCTAAGATGAGGAATAAGGAAATGATCTATTCTCACCACTTTCTTCTCAACACAACATTGTACTAAAGCTCCAGCCAGTTTTTATTCAGAAATGACACGATTATGGAAAAATTATCCCAGATAATCAAAGTAAAGATAGCACTAATAAGTGAATTTAGTATGGTTATAGTACAAAAGGTCAGTATACAAAAACCAATTATATTTTTATATACTAGCATTAAAAACAAAAGGCTATGAATAAATTTAATGAAGGCCAGGTAATCCCTTCACCAAGAACTACCAAACATTGCCAAGGCATATTATAAAAATACTTAAAGGACGGGAGAGCTCTACCATGTTCACAGGTCAGAGCAATCAAGATTATTAAGATGCCATTTCAAATCCCATGAGCTTTTGGCTGAAATCTATAAATTAATTATATGGAAGTCAAAGGACTTAGAATAGCAACAAAAGAAAATAAAAAAAACACCTGAATAATAATGAAGTGGGTGATTTTTTACTACCAGGTTTCAATACTTATTATAAACTACAGTGACAAAGACAGTGCAATACAGGCATCATACTAGACACAAATCAATGGGACAGAAAATAGGCCAGAATCAACTCACACATACATGGACAAGTGATTTTCAACAAAGATATCAATGCAATTCAGTGAAGGCAAGAAAAGTCTTCTTCACAAATGGTGGTGGAAAAACTAGATATCTGTATGGGGGAGAAAAACTTTTCCCAATGCTATTCCATACCCAAAAATGATGTCCAGGTGATCATTGATGTGATGAGCAATTTAAAAGCTAAAATCATAAAGCTGCCAGAGGAAAACAGAATTTTTTAATAATCATGAGGTAGGCAAAGATTTCTTAGTGATGATCAAAAACAGTAAAGATAAATGAAAATATATATATAATCTGGATTTCATCAAATTAAAAACCTCTTTATCAAATGATACTCTGAGCTAAGATGAAAATCACAGACTGGGAGAAAATATTCTCAACACAAGTGTCCAACACAGTTCTTGTATCCAGAATGCAATAAAGAACATTTACAATTGAATGGTAAAACACTATTTAAAAATGGCTAAAAAACTTGAACAGGTATTTCGCAAAAATAAGATATATAAATGTTCAATGAACACATGAAAAGATGTCGCATGTCTTAAATAATTAGGAAAATAGAAATTAAATTCATGATGATAAGTCACTTCACCATGAACACTAAATATTGGCAAAGATACAAAGCAAGTGACATTCTACTACATTCAAGTGGGAATATATGATTCAACCAATTTAGAAAGTTGTTCATTTCTTATAGTGTTAAACATTTACCTAACATATACCCAACAACTCCAATTCTAAGTAGTTATATCAAAAGACTTGTAAAAGAATGCTCACAATTGCTTTATTTACAATAGTCAAAAACTGGAAACAATCCAAAAATCCATCAACAGGAGATTAGAAAAACAAATGATGGTATATTTATTCAACAGAATGTTACTCAGCAATAAGAATTAACTAGTGATATATGCAATAACATGCTTGAATCTCACAAACAGATATTGTATAAAAGGAGTCAGGCAAAAGAAAGAGTGCATATTTTATGACTCCATTTATATGAAGTTCAAGAGCAGGTAAAAATAATTTATACCTATAAAATAATTTTTAGATAATTGTGGATGCCTATAGGAACAAGGACTAACTAGAAGTTAGAAAAAGAATTTTCTAGTGATGGAAATGCTCTATATCCTGGTTGAGATGGTGGTTACATGGGTGTAGACATGAGTCACTCTCATTGGATTATATACTTAGGATCTATACATTATAAAAAACGTACTTCTATAAAAAAAATTCCTTTTGGAAATCCAAAATGGGGGAGGGAGGAGTTATTCACTGAAATGTAGTAGAACTGAGAGAAGGTGTTTGAAGTCTATTTAGAAACAAAGATTATAACCTTTAAGCAGTACTGCAAAAGAAGAGTGAATAAAGGAATATAGGTGTACATTTCAATGATGTGCTTAAATAGCAGAGTGACATCTCTAATAGTAACCTATTAGAATTTTTGAATTCTTATGACTGACACCCATGATATATTAATTCATAAAGAAGTGAACAATATAATGTAGAGTATTTCCTTGAATTGGCTTGCTATCTATAAAAGTTCGGAGTAAGAGGTTAATATAACCCTCAAACCTGAAATGTCAAAGTCTATCAATGTTTTGAGAATGTTTCTCTTCCAATAAACATATTCCTAAGGTTTAAGCTCACTAGTGCCATTAGTTTTGTACATCCACAGATAACTGGGCAAATAGTGTCAGGTACCAATCTATAAAATATAATTCATGTTTTAAGATGATATTGTGCAGCTCAGTTCACAAAAGGTTTCTCTGAGAAGTTTTGCAACATTCTGCTAATGAGGCATGGATGATGAACCATGAGCAGAACAGTGTTATTTATTTCAGTGCAGAAGAACTCAAGATTTTCTACTTATTAATATGGTAGATTGAAAAAATAAGACCTGCCACTCGATCTTTTAAGTGTTGAAAATCCTTTTTGGTGTTGATTTCTTTGACACACATAAAGGAGTGAAAAATAGCTACACCTGAAGTAATTAATCATGCAAGAGGACTATTTCAGTATATAAAGCGTTAATGTCCTACTTAGGAAATCCAAAATCAAGTACCTATGAACAGAGCCAAAGCTATGAATAACCTTTCACTGTGGATGGGGATGAGCTTGAGGGCTTCTGCAGTTACCATGATTCCTTGTCATCAGTCTTTGTTTTTTTCTCTACATTTTTTTTTCTTAATTTCCAACTTTATCTCCAAGCCTGAAACAGTACCAGAAAACATAATAACTTCTCAGCAAATGTATGATGGATGAACTCACACATGAAATAAATGGGGTTATGGATAGGGAATAGTGAGGGGGAGCCATGGCATGATTCTGGAAGAACAGTGGTGCCACGAGTGAAACTGCTGCCAGAGAAGGGGAGGTGCTGGAGAATGTAATCGATTCTAGAAGAATGTCTTAATGAAGTAGTAAGTCTTAAAATAAAGACCTAACCCCTGACCTCAGAGAAAATACATCAATTGGACATCCTTTCCTAGGGTTGTCAGGCTAAGAATATTCAGGAGAATGAACATCTGTGTTGTCAGATGTTCTAGCATCAGGGTCAGATAATCAGCGGGCTGGCAGATCTTCCTCAGAGCTCAGTTTAAACATGCTCCTAATGCTCAGGGCATTGATCCTGGGATATTGAAATGGACATTATTAACCAACTGATGAAGGGAGAAAATAGGCCGGCTGGCTTGAGTTCTAATTTAAGGCTGTTTTAGTACATGCCTATTTTTGTCGAAGCCTCCTCCAGATGGTTCATTCACCTATGAGGATGCTACCCCAACTGGAGGAGAGGTATGGACCATCACTGCCCCATAAGTAAAAATACCATTTCCTGAAAATCCTGCTGTATGAAATTTCTACTCCCTAAAAATTCTGAATATGTTCAAATGAACCAATGGCATCCACCTCACTAACCTTTATCTCATCATACCATGCTTCTATTTTCTAAAAGAAAGAAATCTTCAATTGTGAATTACCAAAGAGCTCTGGAGTTTTATGGTATTGCATGATTATTTTTCTCTGCAAGAAAATGAAAAAGAAGGGAGCAGAATGCAAAAATTTTATATGTCGCAATCCACTGAGTAAAACAAATCTAACTTCTTTTCCTAAGTGTTTGTGAATGTAAGACCCCATCGATTAAGAAAAGAAGAGGAAAAAGAAGGACAGCAGCTTTGCTAGGGAACAATATTGTCAAAATGGGAGCTTCCCTTGCAGGTCGGTGAGGACCTTTAAGTATTACCAACCTGCAATGCATTCTTCAGAAACTGTGGCCCACTTCACATTCTTTCACAAAAGTCTGCTCAATATGCAATTAATCTCACTTTTATTGCATGGTATTGTATGGTGGTATAACTTCTGGGGAGCTATAAAGAAATTATTCCCAGAATTTTCAAAAGACAAGGCTTTTCTTTTCCAGCTCAGAAATTCATATTTGGGCAAATTTCAGCTTGGATATTTACAGCCTGTCAAAGACAATGATTTCATCCTTTGAGCTCTAGGCTCACTTCCTCCTTTAAGTCACAAGGATATCAATTTTCTTTTGGAAAAGAGCAAGCGAATTGATCAGACTTCTAACTACCCCCAAAAGTAGTTATTCCCCAGCAGAGATGTCAGCTTCTGTATAATTTGAGCAGAAAACTGACATGTTCTGTGCTTGATCTTTCTCATTTGAAAACGCAGAATCGTTAGAACTGAATGGCATTTCTCAGTGTAGGTTTATGGATGCTAGTCCTGTGTAGTGTCGTAAAACCAACTGCATTATCAGAATTTTAAAAAAGATGTTGGCACTTATAAGACCTACATTATAGAGGACAAGGGGGAGCATTTTTCCTCCAAAAGCCGAAGATTCCACACGTCAATTCCTTACCACGTCAGAAGCAGGATTTGTTGTGCTGATAAGTACAACCTCAAACCTCAACCCCATGGTCAGTGGGGAGAAGGGCAGTGAACTCTGAGACAGGAAGGCAGACTTTATAATCATGTCAGTAAATTACAAAAGGCATTTAAGAAGAATTCTACTAAGATATGAATGAAAGAGGCCACAGCATTTATACAGTAAAATATTAATCAGTAAAGTTTTGTCATCAGTAAAGAGGTCATGGTGTGTTTCCAGGGGATAATGATCTTTGTTGAGATTTTAATGTTTTGAATATGTGATATGAAGTTCTGTTGATTTCAGAAGTCACTTACTTCGTTAGTGATTCTTAAGTATAAAGGATCTAAGTTCAAAGAATTCTGGTAAACAGTGCTTCCAACCCAAGGCTCTTTGAAAACTGCTTAACTGTGCTTCCCAAACATACTTAACCATGCAACCCATAAAGTGTATTTGCATCCCATTGAAATAGCCTTAGAACAGTTTTTGTGAAACATTAACCTCAAATGATTTCCAAAATCTGACATATATTCTGAAAAGAGGCTAAACTTGGGTAGACTTTGATTTGTAGCCTTCCAAACTAGTGCAAAGAAAACTGAACAATATTTCAATGGTCTCTTGTAGTTTTCATACTTCCTCTCTTACATATGTTTTAATTGATCTTTACAAGTCTATGAAATGGGTTTTACTTTAAAACTGAGTTTTACTATTTCAACTTGATCCAGGAAATCACAGCACTCCAAAGATTTCTGCAAATGATTTCAATGGAAAATCATTTGACATCAGAAATAATAGTCAATAATCACATCTGCTCAGTTTGCAAAATCTTCTCTGGCTGGAGCCATGTCACCCTTCTATATCCCCAAGATGTCAATTCCTTGAAAACTGTCATCCAAGATTGCACTTTGTGAAGTGCTGTGTTATAGAAAGAACACTGATTAGAATTAGACACACCTGGAATCCAGCCCTTACTCTGCAAGTCATCACCTTGCAGACCTTACAAGTTCTTTTTTGTAATTTCATTTGCTCCTCTTGGAAAGAGAATGAGGACCTCTATGCCTCCCAGGGACAACACTGTCTTCGTATAGAATACAGACATTCAACCAAACTGATTTTCCCCTCACTCTCCCCTACAACCCAGTTTCTTACACCATTTTCAGAATTACAAACAATTGAAAATGAAGATGATGTAGATTTTGTTGTTATGGCATAATTATCTTGAGATAACAATGGTGACTTGTGTAAGAAGAGCCATCATCTCAGCACCACTTCCCACAGCCATTTCTATAGAATGCAATCATCACTACAGGACAAAAATGGTATTTTTCAAGACTGTAGGGTTTTTGTGGCTATGAGGGGAGTGGAAGGCTTTGCAATGGACTCCCATTACTCAGGCAGAGAGACCTTATAACTGTGCTTAGAAAGGAATTGGTAAATGAGCAAAGAGAAGACCACTTCTTCAGTGAAACTCAATAGGACTATTTGGGTATTTTTAAAAATAAAAGGTATCCATTCATTCATCCATTCATAAAGTGTTTATTGTCCACTCATCAGGAGTCAGAGGAATAAAGAAAATTGTGGTTTGTCTGTCTACTATATACCTCAACTGTTGTCTGTTCCTGTGTTCTGGAGCTGCGGGTGGCCAATGCCAAAGTGAGCAAGTAGAACAAGAAAGTGGCTCATGATGGCACTGGAACAGCAGAGGAGAGTGGGGACTGGGATAGGTATGAGGAAACCTCCTTCTTATTCAGTAAGCCAAGGGGTTTCTCCCCTCAAATGAGGGGCTTACTAACTCAAACAGGTTTTAAAAGAATGAGCCTTGGGTGACTGACTTTCTGTGTGAGAGATTCCAGAAAGTAAGACTCATGTATGTGGATTATTTAGCAAAGAGTGGCAACAGTTTAATTATTATTGAATATATATATATATATATATATATATATATTACACTTAAAAAATAAACTACTTCTTAATAAAAATTTGTGGCATAGCACTGAATACTGGGTGTCAGAGAAGTGAAACTATCTGTATTATTTATCACAAACTTATTTGTCACCAAAGCCAGTTCTGCAGTAAATGATGTATGGTTCTTTCTTTTGATGTTGTATAGAAAGAAACTTCCCCAAAATTACAGTGGCTCAATGTGTAGGCAGTGCACTCATGAGGTTTTTTTTAGTTAATATATGGTTTGTTTTGCAAAGACTTTTGAACATTTAAAAGGAATGTTCATGAATTCCCAAATTCTATGTTTGCTATAACAAGACATCAGAGTAATCATTACCTCCAGCTGGGATTTCCATCTGCCCTGCCGCTGCTCCCCTTGTGTGTTTTTATATTTGGCCGACATTCTGCATTTTTAGCCTCACTGACAATAATTATGTAGTTGGTGAGCAGCAACCATTAAGCTTGGGTGCATTTAGTTCCTACCTAGCCCCAATTATATGATCACGAAACATTTCAAGAGGTAACACAGTCAAGCATTATGACAATATAAAACCACAAATTTAAATGAAAAAGGTAATTTTTTTGAGTGAAGTAGAAGACTAAACACATCCTTTTATGGAAGTTCTTTTTTAATATGTTACTTTAGAACAAATTATTTTTAAATAATTCACAATTACCTTTAGAACACATATATAAGCTATAGTAAAACCTCTGTGAGATTTTTTAATTTTCTGAACCTCTTTTTTTCTTCAGTATTAAAATAGTTTAGCCAATATTGTCCCACAACAGTTACTACCTATTAACTCCATAAGATCTCAGAGTGCATATTATCCCATTTTAAGAATCGACCTAATATGTGCTTTTTAACTGTTTAGGAATAAAACACAATACAATTTAGATGCAATTCTACATTAATCCTAGTTGAATTATACAAACAGAGTCAAAACCTTAAATATTAAAACTGTATAGCAATGTCTTCAGCAGGCATATTACATGTGTATGTGTATATATACATGTTTCTTTTTTCAGCTTGCATTTTTGGGAGCATACCTAGTCCTAGTAATGATGATTTCCTTACTTTTCACTGCATTTTTAGTAGAAAAAATTTTATGTAAACTCTTAGTAAGAAAAACAACAGGTAGTATTTTTTTAAGCCATTGAATTCCAAATTAATTTAGGGAGTTGTGATAATGCATATGATGTACAAAAATATTTTTCTTCCAAAAGTATTAGACCTACTATTCAAGTGTCAGATGAGACAGCAGACCTAAATTGTTTCTCACAAGTTCTAAATTAGTAATCTGAAATTTGATGGACTAAAAAATAAAATACTGTCTGTTGTTTTTCTTAGTTTCCATTGAAATAGTTCTACTAATATATATATATGCATTGTAAAGTAAGGAAGTAATCATTACCAGGATCAGCGATGTCCAGTTTCCAAAAATGTAAGCTCAAAAGGAGTCTGATCCCATTATACAGCTGTAGGTTGCATATAATTCATATGTCATTCAGATAGAGTTGAAAAACGCATGTACATATTAGGATTATGAAGGCACAGTTTTGGAAAAATGAAGGAAAACAGAAAATAATATCTTGGTATCTTGGCAGTTTAAAATTGTGGGGAAATTTCATGGGAACAAATGTGATCTTGAATTGTATATTTCTACTAATAGTAGAATACATATTTTTTAAAGTTTGTGGTTAGGGGACAGATCAGAGCACAAAACTGAGAGTTGCTGGATTTTTTTTGCCATGTTAGTACTGTACAGGAAGCACCTGAACTAGGTAGTAACTCTGCAATTAAGTGAAATAAGAAAATATATTATCTAGTCAAGATATGGCAATAAGTATGAGAAACCTGGTGTTCTGTACCAAAATTCTCATTATTTACAGGGCAACTTTCCAACCATAACACTGTGGAATTTTCTTCTTTTCTCAATAGCTACAGGGAATGGGCTGAATAGAAAATAATGGGAGAAGCCAAAATGAGAATAGATTGGAGCAATTGTTACTGACCCATATTCTAGTGGGAGCCACGTGGTATTCATAACTTTATCCTTGATCCATATTGATCATCTCTTTATATCAACCGTCTGTACCATCCATTAGTATATTTATATGTATTTATAATTTTACTAGAATTTAATTATGGTTGACCCATGCTCCCTTTTAGATATTATGAGTTCCATTTCCTTATTAGTCCTATTGCCTTTCTGTTGTGATATTTGTGAGTAATGCCTTCATGGGCAATAGTCACAATTCAAAGCATTTTAAATTAAATTCTTATCTCCTATAGTTATAATACTATGAGTTAGAGTATTCACTCTTGGAAGCCTATTTTACACCAAAAAAATACCAAAATTGATTATCAATATGCATAGAGAGAAAATAGGTTAGAAATAAAAGATTTATAAACATTAAAAAAAAATCACTTTAATAAAATCAACAGTGAAGTCCAGGCTCAGGATGCTTTTTTTTCCTTCCTTTGAAACCTCCCTATGCTAAATATCACATTTTTTTCTTACTCCAATGTACATTCAAATTTAGAGCTTTCTATCTTAAAATTGTTATCACTGATTTACATAAAAACTAGAGAAAAACCTCTGAATGTAATGTAATCCTGCCGAATTATTTTCTCTAATGCCATTTGTATGGTAAGAGTGAATGTGTCTGCAGAAGTCTCTGAAAGGCTGATTGTGGACGTTATCCAGGAGAGGGAGACGGTTACAATGAACATCCCTCAAAATGGAGACCCTCAAGTCAAACTTCCCCAAGCCTGTAAATGTGGTTTTAAAACATACTTGATGGTCCACCAGGTTCTATTTCAGAACTCCTCAGATAACCCACATGGCAAGGACTTCAAAACTGGTTCAAATGTTAATTTTCTCCAGAACGTAAGTTTGGAGTCTCAGTAGAACTCCACTTAATGAATGTGAATTGGAGTCTCTACATTCCTTTCTGTGCCCCCTGGGATCTCTTCCCCCGGCTATTTCAAGGGCACGTCCTTGAAGGGAACCATCACCATCTGAGCTACGGGGCAGCTTGACCTCTTCAGGCACTCTAGGTGGCAGGACGGAGGAAGCCAGAGACCAGGTCAGGCCACCTTCCCCTGTCTTGCGTGTGGGTGTTATCTTCTGGTTTTGAGGGAGACAGATCAGAGCTCTACTCCTCACTCCCATTTTACAGATAGGTACATTCAGATTACTATGGGGAGGGAAACTTTCATTTGAAACTAAGCATTTGATCCTAGTCTAGGATAAAAACCACACCCACCCTCTCCTTAGAAAGTATGTTAAAGCCAGGGAGAGACAGGTACCCAATCACAAACCCATTTGATTCAGATTTCTCTCTAGTCTAGCAGAAAGCGGACATGCCATTTTCTGAGGATTGCAATGATTTTGTCAGTTACGCATTTTAATTTTTCCATGACATTTTTTTATAGAAGTTTTAAATGTGTCCTTTTCTGAAAGAAAACAAGCTGCTCTGCTGTTTGAGTAGAAGCTTACATTAAATGTCTTTATTTAAAGCTCAGGATTTAATAACCCAAATGGAGCGAAGGACACTGAAAACATGTGGCATATGTATTTTGTTTCCTTCAACTTCAGAATGAAGCTCTTACTTTCAGTGAAGTACCACAGACCATGTAGCAGCATCTTGTACTTTAAATCTCTTAACTAGGCTTTTAGAGAAATAATGGATCAAAACGATGTGTCTTATCAGTGAAACGCATTTCCTGGTAAACTCCAAGAGAAAGCATTGAGTAGAACAGATGTATGCTCTTTAAGGACCATTTATTACACCAATCCTATTAGGAATAATAATGCAGCTTCTCTCTCTCCTTATAATATTTTGATCCTTGTCCTTTGCTATACATAATACCATATGTTAATACCTTACACGAAAATCCTTTCACAAGACAATCTTACTAGGCTGCTGTATAACAGTAAAGTCTAATCTCTAGAAGAGGGATAACAATGTCTACCTCTTAAATGTGTGTCACTGTTTTCTTTTGCATTTAGTCAAGAAAAGAAGGAATAAGGGGTCACATTCCAAAAGATTTATTGGAATATATAAAGAAAAGACTAAGAATAGGATAATCCCCCCAAAGGGGATATCCAAATGCCCAAGCCTAGGATAATGAAAGTAGATGTCATTTTATTCAATTGAAAAAATGAATTCTAAACATGAATATGGCATATAATGAAACATGAAATTATAGTCTTAAAGAACCTTTCAATCTAAGGCAGTGTATGAAAGAAATATATATACACACACAGGCATGCACATTCATGCAGATAAATATTTATCAAATATTTTACAAATAATTTTATTGCTTCCTCCTACACACACATTCACAGAGCATAGATGAATGACGTTAATAGAAGAAAGCCTATTACAAACAATGGTAAGTGCAATTTTCTACTACTCTACTATCTCCCTCATCCCAACTTTTCTAAAAGAGAAAAAGAGAGACAAAACCATTTCTAGAAAGCAGGGCTCAGGGGGAAGTTTCATTCTACATGCCTCCCTTTTTGTCTCAATCATTCATTCAGTAAATACATAGTGACTGTACACTATGTACCAGGCTAGCTGTTAGGTCCAGGTATAAGATAATGAGCATAATACAGTCCTCCTTCAAGAAAATTATTATGTTTGCTAAGAGAATTCTACAGACTATTACAATACAGCACATCAAATTCTCCTCTCTGAATACTGTATTCTGTGATAGCAAGCCCAAATGCTAAGAGTACCTAGAGTTAGAAAAGACAAAAAAGGCTTCATGCAGAAGGGGAAATGGGGTTGGTATAAATGCTATAACTTCATGTATCTTTTTAGATCAGGAAGTGGAGTAAGACCTTCCCCAACCACCTGCCTTTTCTCCACTCCTGCATTCTTCACATCCATATGCCTCCAAACAGAAACCCCAGGATAGTTTGCCCTAATTTTTTGTGTCCTACCTAGTTCTATATCTATTTAATTTTCAAAAAAGAAACAGATAAAATCATTCTGGGAAAAATTCAATTGAGTACAGTGTGCCTGCAAGATCATGTCTCCCAGGAACGCCTAGTTTCCTAACACCAGCATCATGGGCTATTAAAGCAGAACTTTATCTGAGACATTAGGATATAGATATTAGATAGTAAGGCAAGATACAAAACCAAGAAATAAGTGTTCAAAGAAACTGGCAAGTAAAATATAACTTTAAAACTATTTTACATATGCCCAAATTAAGAATATAAAAAATCAAGAGTCAAGTGAGAATTTCAGGGTAGGATTCATAAGAAATATTTGCATGGCAAGATGAATTCTATAGGAACTATCTACCTTAAGGGAAGGAGGAAAGACTCTTTTCTCCTCAATTCAAGTCAAAAAGGAGGAGGTTCAAAGGGACCTCCTCCCCACAGGGAGCACAGACACAGTAAACTAGGATCTGCCTTCCATCTAGGAGGCTTAGTGAGCAAGAGAGAAGGGCCAGGGAGCTGTTTTGATGGTGCAGAGAATGAGAGTTGCTTCTTACAAGCTCGCAGAATTTGTAAGGGCAAAGAGTGCATGCGCATTTCTTGTTGGCCACATGTGAGCCCTAGAAAAGAAGGGGCCAACCAAAACTGCTGAAGTACTTCCCTGAGACAAATACCTGGGAAGCCACTGGGACTCTAACAGAGAGTCAGGGGGAAGGAAGCCTCTGCAATATCAGAACTGAAGGGGCCAACAGAAACCAGGAGGGAAAAGCAGCACTCCCAGGGGAAGTGCATGGGTGAGAGGGCCTCTGGAAGTCTGCAGAGGCAGCCGCCAGGCTCAGAGTGAAATGTGTTTGTGGCACTACCAACCAAGAAAATCTTTGTTACCCTTCCTTGTCTTCTTTCTTCAGCCTTTAGAATCAGAAATGAAATGGAGCACAAAAGGGAAAAGAGGAATAAACAAAAAGACTGGAACAAGGATGCTAGGGAAAAATTGTCCAAAACTTTGGGAAAAGGGCAAAAGGGAGACTGCACATCCTTTCAGTGTCTGCCTGGAGCACGGGCCAACAGGTGTACCCAAGAGGCATCATTATTTCACTTATTATGTCTACTGATTAGGGCCCAGACTCTAGAATTTGACATTAACTTGCAGATTTCTGTCCAGGGGAAAATACAAGCTGAAAGGTACAGTTCTAACACAACCTGTTAGGAATTTAGGAAACTTGATTCCGTTTTCTTCTCCTGAGTGACTTGAGCCCACAAATGCTCTGTAGCTCTGGGAGGAAGGGTGTTCCTGGCCCAGAACGAATCCCCTGTGAAACCAGTGAAGCTGAAATAAGTCAGGGGCAACGGTAGGTTTAGAGAAACTTTTTTATTATTCACAGCTTCCTTGGATTTGCTGGCTATGCCCAGCCTGTCTGTCCCCTCCAGCCACCATTCCTGCTCTGCTGCCAGGGCTCACCCTCTGCCTCTTGCCCACCCCTTCTGGGAGGAACTCCACTGGTGGGTCCTGATGACTGGCAGATGCCAGACCAATTACATACCAGGAACAGAGGCGGGGTGGGGCAGGAGGAAAGCAGGGCCCTTATCTTTCCACCCCTTGCCCCAGAGGCTGTGGGAGGCTTACTGATAGTAAATGGACTAAGACCAGGTGGGAGATTCTGAAAATTCTGCCATTTAGCCACATGCTCTTAAACCAGCTTTATCATCTTATTTCTTCATTAATAAGTTACATAATTTCTCGACATGTGCTCACTTTCAAATTGCATGAGAGTCATGTTTTAAACCTCTTAAAAAATACTTTGTTAGAAAGACAACTTTTCTCGGTTTTTCATTGCCAGCCACAAGCCTGCTACAGAAGTCCAGGCAAGAAAGTGGAGAAGATTTAACTATAATTCAGTCCAAAGATTTCATTGCTACATGTGGTTATCCTAATGTCTGAACTGAGGCCATATTAGGAACATAAAGTGACTTGAAAAGTTCCAGCAACCTGAGAGTGACCATAAATATCACATACCTATCAAAATTACCTTTCCAGGGATAAAGGAATACTTCCTTCAAATTGTTTTTATAGTAACGAGACAATAAGAAATGAAAATGATGTTGTCTTTGATAAAAATCCCATGCATTCTGTTTGCTCTGCTTATGTTAAATTGTGATCTTCTGAAACTCAGAAGGATGATAGATTCACATGGTCCACTAGGAGGAAATCAGAGTACACATTTCTTTGTTCTTCTCTCTAACCATGGTAAGTCTCATTTTAGTAAAAGAAACTTTTGTATATAACTGATGCATGTTTCTTTTAAATACAGATAGGATTTTTAAATGCATAAGCTCTATATATGCTAGAAAATACATTTATTGAATCAGCTAGTCATAAGAATATAAAAAGCAAGCTCCAAAAGTAATCATTTTAATCATGACGATTTCATTTGAATTCCATTTCATCCAAATGATACCAATAATGTATTTTTTCTTGAGCAATTATAAAAGCAGATGGGATCTTATCATAGATTTTTTGCATAGCAACAGTAAGATTAACTATAACCAAATTTGAGATGACTTGTAAAACCTGGAACAGTTTGTGCTTATACAAGATGTTAACATTTTAACATCCCAAACACAGAAATCCAAATGAAGTAAAATAAAATGCAGAACTACAAATAAATAAATGAAACTTATTAAAACACATGAACATCATGCAAAAAAGTTATTTATTTCAACAAATGTAGTAATTGATAATTCAATAAAAGTAGTAATGCATAATAACTTCACATTATACTGGGTTCACAGTTTACACAGGAATGAGTTAATCTCTTGAATCAAGTCTTGAATGAAATTTGGAGTCTACAGAGATTCAAGATCTACCTAGAGTCAAGTTCTAAAACCCACTTCTTAATGGCTGTGGAATTTGGAGGGAAAATCACTTTTATTATTTTAGCCCCCATTTCATCATAATGCTTACTGCAATGTGTTTTGAGTACTAAATATAACAAAACAATGTATGTCAAGTGCTCTGCTCTTCTAAATCCTGTGTTCATGTTAATTATAATTAAAGTTTCTGTTTCACACATTTTCTCCTCTTGAAATGTATCATTATAAGGAAGAGCATTTTTTTGAAGACTAATGGATTATAGGGGAAGACATAGTGTACCATCTTTGAAATGAGACTCTGGATTTAAGAAATGAATAAGCACATGGAGAACTGTGAATGGGGGCCCCTCTACTGTATACATCTTCTGCTCATTTCCAACCAGTGGAGTAAGAAGACAAGGAACACATGTCACTCCCAGGATATGCAACAAAGAGCCAAATGCAGCCGCTTTTACCAACCATGGGCCCTGGCTTCCAAAGAGCAGAGCTCCCAGCAAGACTGCTGGGTCTGAAGTCAGGTAAGCACTCAGAGATCTGGAAAGCCCTTCTGCCCTCCTTTTTTTTACTGCCCTGAATCTATTGAAGACCGATGCCAGAAAAAGCAGAAATTTAGGAGTTGAAGACCCACCATTCCACAGGACTGACGTTGCTGAGAATGGGAGCAACCTCCGTCAATACTTAGCCCTCCAGTGGCTGATGGGCAGAAACTGGACAACATTATACTTTATCAAACTGCAGCTTCTTTAAGCAGAGCACAGAGAATAAAAGGAGAAAGAAGTTAAAAATCAGAAAAGACAAAGAAATGACCTCAAGTTTCCTCATATTTTAAAAAGGTATCTTGTCCTTTGGAGATACATTTTAGAAAAAAATATATAAACATGCCATTACATAGGGTGATATTCTGTAGCTTCTGGAGTGAAAACTGAGAAAAGAACAAAAACAAACTGACACGAGATTATTTATAAGTAGCAAATGTTCATTTTGGACTATTAAATAATTTACTGTGTTAAACCAGTTTCTCCTGCACTTTCTTGTGCAATTTGGAGAAACATAATACCCTGAAAGGTAAATACAGAGTAATATATATCAGATGGTAAACACACTGCAGATTTATAACTACTACTTGTAACTTTGCAAAACAGTGGATATTTACTTAATGTATCATGGTTTTCAAGGAACTACTTCCATACACAACTAGCTTTTCAGTTTGGGAGAATAGCTACTCTTTAAATAATTTCTGCAGTCGATTAATATTTTAAGAAAAATGCACACATGGTATCTAGCAGTTTCTATGTTTTTAGTATCAAACAAGGTCATATGAAAGTGATAAATTCCAGCCTGCAGCTGCTATGCTAATAAAGTTGCCCATGAGTCAAGTTTTATCTATATGCACATGCATTTTTATTACAATTATATTTACCCAGATGACATCAATTATCTCAAGAGTTAAAGGGCATTTCTTCACACCCCTACATAAAAGAAAAATTACCCAGAGTAAATTATGCTTTCAACAAATCCCCAAATGTATTCAATATGCCCCGGGACAGCATTCAGATTTCAGTCACTTAAAGGGACAGCTTCTGGGCCCTGAGTTGAAAGTGCCCCACCATCACAAATGAGAACAAAATTTGACTGTATAAATAGTATTAGTGTGGAATTTTTATCTCCACAATTTTGGTGACCAGTACTGAAAGGAAAAGATACATTTGACCCAACATTTGTTCATAGTATCCATTGATCAAAGGCAAACATAATCATGTTTCCTTAACATTGTTTTCAAAATAATGATGCTGTGTAGTCATAATGATCTCTTCTTTTTCTGTGTGCAGACATTGCAATTCAGTATGAGAAGTATAGAATCCAGCAAATTCTTGATTATTTTCATTTACCCTAGGGAAATCCTGAAGACAATCATAATAAACGTAGCCACAGAATGTAGGAATCGAGATTCTACTCTGAAGGCATCTGTAGTTAAAGCAAATACAAAATACAAAGTAGCAAGAGCGCACTAACCTGGGTCAGAATGCCGACCCTGCCAAGGAGGGGCGGCCTGACCCACTTGTGCTATCTGGTGCCTGGGGCCTCCATTGACTGACCTGAAATCTGAGGCGGAGAGGGAAAATCACTCCAGAAGTATTCTTAGTTTTAAAATCCTTCATTTGGGTAAAGAAGATTTTAAGTTATATTATAACTTTAGCAACAACTACCCCCCCCAGACAACTCACATCCTTTATGACCAATTTCCCCTCTCCTAGTATACCTTCAAAAATAGAAAGGTTATATATCTGAAAAAACAAAATCTTTCCTGTGTATGAATGCATATATATACACAAGCACAATTTTAAGATCACATTAATACTGTACAATAATCTCAAATATGCATATATATAGTTTGTTGTTTGGGTGTGTCTATGTGTGTGTGTGTGCGTGTATATGTATAAAATACACATGTAACCTCCCATGCTATTGGTGCATGTGTTCCTTTCTCCTAGATGTGAAACTGGAGTCAGGTGTTGAACTGAATACATGTTGACATAGCAAATAATGGATGGCTTTTATTTCAGCCACATATTTCATGTTACAGAATATAGTATCCAGCATAGAAATCCAGCACTATTACAAAAACATTTTCTGTTCAGACATGATTCAAATACCTCCTCTTGTTCATAAGACCTACCATCTGATTATGAGTTATAAACTTGGAACATTTAATGTCTAAGCTGCCTGCATTTAAATGTAAAGCACAATCAGGATATCTAAGTGCATCAACCATATTAATTTGCAGTCCTGGTAGGAACTATAAATTCAGAAGAAAGTAATCAATTCACAAGGAAATAATATTGGTCTCTTAGACTTATATCATATTCACCCTAGAATTATTCCACTGCCATTTATCAGAAGGAGAAATATAACATATGAGGGCAGAAGAAACCATCATCCATTCTTAAATAGATACAATCTTTGCACATGGTTTTCTAGAAATAATGTACTGAACAGGTTCTGAACAGTTAGAAAACACTGAGTCACTATACTTTGTACTTTCCATTTCAGGGAATGGAACAGAAGTTCTTTGCTGGTACCCCCACCCCCCTAATTTATGACAAGGAATAAGAAAGGTTAGTGGACACTAAATAAGTTACTAAAAGAGGGATCATTTCCTTTGTCCAAGAAATGGTACTGGAGACTTCTCTGGTGGCTTCATCACCCTCTCTGCTATTGCAAAGATCATCAATGACCTCAAGCGTCAGTTTTGTCATTTTGTAATTTGGACACATGTGCTTAGTGCACATGAGGTAGTTATGCTGCTAAAAGAAGTCGAAACCTTAGGAGATACAAAATCCATGTTAATAAAGTATCACAAGTGTTCCACAGGCTTTCCATGAGAGGTAGGGGAGGAATCACTCATCCAACCCCTCTTTAGGAAGCCGCACTGTAAGGATTTTCCTGAATGATGGCTTTCAAGGCACCCATCTACATTTCTTTCAATATGCATTATATTTATCAGGAATCCAGAGACGTTATCCCTCAAGAAGTACTTAGTGACTTTGAAAGAGTTGGGCTGATCTTTAAGAAAACCAGGACAAGACTCAAAAGCAAATTTAATGGTCAGTAAATAGGCCTTGTGGGAAAGTCTGAGATATAGGCTGCTGACTGAAAAAGAGAGAAAACTAAGAAGTGATGAAGGTATACTTTTGAACACTAGTCTGGTTTTAAAAAGATGAAGGTGGAAACCAGATAATGGTATTTATACTTATTTGTATTATAAAGAAGACATAAAAGTTGTTGAACACTTCTGGAGCAGCACAAAGTTATAGTCACTTTACCTTGAATTCATTAGGAAGAGGCCAAATGACCTCATACAATGAAAGCTTAGAATGGGATCTGAATCCATTTGATTGGATTTTTACTAAGTCAACTGCCTATGTATTTTCGATTTACCCAATTTAGTTAATATGAGAGGAGAAAGACAATCTTGACATAATATGAGTTTTTCTATTCAGTGGCTCAGTGAACCAGAAACTGGAAAGATCTGTTCATTTAAAATTTATGGTTTATGAAAGATTGGGAAGGCTGGATCCTACACAACTCATGACTACCTGAAGAAATATCATTCCTCAGTATTTACCTGAGAGAGGGATGCCAGGAAGACTCTGCCTTCACTATCAGTGGTTATCCAATCCATTAATGCTAGAAAGGACGTGCTAAAAGTCTGCCTAAAAGCAGTGAGGGAATGGAATCAATCTCCTTTAGCTAAGATTCAGGCTCTCTCTTCTTTTCCTTGTGCCAATTGTTTCTTGTCATCATTTATGAATGAAACTGATGCAACGGTTATTAGAATTGAGGCTAGGGGTTAGGGGTGCAGTTCAGCCTCAGGATAGCAGTAAGGAACTTTTCTTAAACTTATATTGACTCTAGTATTTACAAGTGCCTAGAGGGCACTTCCATTTGCGTCTCCTTCCTCTGGCTTAGCATTCTCAAAACCTAATTCATGATCTTCCTAAAACACACACCTTTTTCCCAGCTTAACATGAGAGTTTCACCATTATGAGAGTTTCACCTTCCATTATGCTACTTCCAACCCAGAAACACAAGTTTTCCTGTCTCCCTCCATAACTTGTGTATCTCTAAGTCCTGTTAATAATTGGCTCTTAGTCATATCCCTACCCACAATCTTCCTTGTTTTTAAGGTCTTCCTTACCTTATCTCCAGGGCACCAAATACAGACTCTCACTATCACAACTTGCATTGCATCAAAACCTGCTAAATAAATTTTTCTTATCCAATTTATTCAATACATGATTGGCAGCCAAAAGAACTCATGTTTACCACTGTTTGCTGTTTAAATTATGCTACCTCCTTGCTGCTTTGTGAATCAAAGTTAAATCCCACTTGGTTTTGAAGGCCCTTTATGATGTGATTCTCCCCTGCCTTGCCAAGATATGAGTGCTTTCACACACCTTTGTGCTCTAAACACGTCCTTGTCTCAAGGAGAGCAGTCTCATCATGGCACAACCATGTGCGTGCTGATGCTCGTGTTCCACCTCTGCCCCACCCCACCCTGGAAAGCTCAGTCTTCTCTTCTCTGCCTGGCTACACCTAATTCACCCTTCCAGCCTCAACTTACGTCACCTTGCATCCGTCATGTCTCCTTAGACTGTCATAATTTCATAGAGTGCTTCTCTTTACCAGGCATTTACTGCAGCTTATAGTCTATTTCTCCCCACTTAGCACTTTTTAAGCTGTATCCTTACCCTAACTGTTGCCTGTATATTGACATCCCCACAGCAGCTAGGTCAGTATGCACATGCTGCCCAATATGTGCTTAAACCATTAATCTACTAATACCAAAAGTGCCCTAGTACACACAAACACAGAAGCACAAGGTACAGATAAAATGGAGATTAATGAGTGCTTATACAATTGAAGCTATCTGGGAACAACTGAAACAAAGACTATTGCCATTTTTCCAGTCATGCTTTGACTGACTGCCTAGCCTGTGTAGGAAGAGCATTGTGCAGAAGGTCATCTCTAAACAGTATATCTTATTTAATTCTAACAACAACCTTACTAGGTAGGCAATTGACTACATTCATTTGATAGCAAAGAAACTGATTTTGGGGAAGGCTGACTTGCACAAGACCGCCCTTCTTGGACAGATCTTGGTAGATAAAAGAACTAAGATGCATCTGCAGGTTCGTCTGACCCTGAATAAATCTAATGTTATATTCCCTGTCTGATAGAGTGTAAAGACATAAAAGCAGAGTAGACTTTTAAAATGAAGAAGATATATAAAAATTAGAGCATGAAATACTATCCTCTGTTATCCTTTCTGTGTGTGAAAGGAAACTAGCCATGATCTTCCCCAGGCACAGACTTTCACCCTGTCACCTCCCACTCCAAGATTTATGCCTGGACAAGAGAAAGTATGTTTCTCCAGATGCCCGCTGATGAATATCCCTCTGGGAGAGCAGTATCAGTTGCTTAGGGAGCTGCCTCTATATTACAATGACATCTCTGATATTTCTAAATCAGTGCCTCTTCCAAAGATGCACATGGGCCAGACAGTTTTCGTTTTCTTGTTAGAGGGTTCCTTATAATTTTTAATAGAAGCCCACATATGAATTAAGAATATCCCACACCTAATATTCTATATCTTCTACCCTGTACCCAGAGTGGTTGTGGGAGCAGAGATGGGAAATACCACAGAGTTGCTATGTGGCTAGATAAATGAAAGCCTGGAAGGGGGAGACCAGGAGAGAATCTGTGATCATTTAAGACCAGTCTGAGAAGACTAGAATTTGTTTGATAGTTAAGAAGTAGGCATTGAATTTATTGTGCCAGGAGAGTGCCATTATCCTAAGAAGATGCCACAAAATCTTTCAATTCAGTGACTCAGCCCATATTACAAGCCCATATTATAATTGAATGGCAAATTGGTTCAAATTTTTTAATTTAAAAAGGATCAGATTTAATACTATCTATTTGACCTTGGACAAGACACTTAGATAAGATGCTGGTATTCAATCTCTCATCTTGAACACACTCACACAAGAAATGATAAGGCCTAACTCCCGTTCTCCAGGGGTACTGTGGAAAAAGTAAAATAAAGTATGTGAAAATAAACATGAAACAAATTTATAAGCAGTGAAACTCTACTGAAAGAGTTGTTAGAATTAAGAGTTGTTGCTAGAATTAAATAAGATATACTGTTTAGAGATGACCTTCTACTACATTTTTACTATAACTAAAATGGAAAACTACAGAATTGAACCAGTAAAATGAAATCTCAAGCTTCTAGAAAGATTGGGATGTATGATCTTTGAATTCCAAAAACATCCAGAAAAGGTTCATTACATCTCACAATTAGGAAGAGCTTCTTTATATCCAGCCAGATTCCTCAATTCCACAGTTTTTACCCATTTTCTAATGTTCTCACTTCTGTCAAGTTGCACTGGTTTTCATTCTTGAATTCATTCTTTCATTCTTGAATAATTTTTTAATGACCTTGTGCTTTGTAGTCTAAATTATTCTAGTTTCTTTAGCCTTTTTGTCCTAGCACAATACTTTACTGCCTTTATAATTTTCCTAATCCAGAATCAGAAAAAAATCCTAGCTCCCTGACCCTTATGAAAAGAGAAGTTTGGTGACCTAAAGCATGTGTATTTTGATTTAATGAAGATGCAGCCTATGTTGTTTATCCTGATTAACACTTATGAACAGAATTGATATATTATTCCACAGTGATTTAATCCACAGATGATATATTCCACAGATGATATAATCACCAAACATTTTAATGTTTCATGAGGACTCTTTAAGGATCTCAGTGATGAAAGGCAGACAGCGGCAAGGACAGGATGGCAGCACCCAGGGAAGCGGGTAGCACGCTCTGCGGCGTGCACTCGGAGTAACATCCTCCACGGTGGGAGGCAACACAGGACTGTAAGGAGCTTCTACTTCTCAGCCAGACTTGTAATTTGCTTGTGCCTAAGGGCTGATGTGTCTGATTCTCTTTAGGTTTTGCGCTCTGGTATTCTGTCCTTCTGCCTCCAATTTCTGCCTTTAGCTTTAAAATTTGCATTATTCTCCTACAAACATGTCCATTGTCTTGTCCCAAACTTCTGTCTTTTGTGTGTTTCACACTGCGCTTCAGGTCACTCTCCATTTTCAGTACTCAGAACTGCTCTGAAGTTTAAAATAAGAGGGTTGTTAATCCCTGTCCACAGTCAGGGAGTCCTAATTAAGTCAATTGATCTCTCCCCAGGTACAGGTGGAAGGATGCCCCAGAGGCCAGGTCTCCACTTCATTTTTCTAGGATCTATGGCACCTTGGAATCTGTTGAGGGATCACCAGAGAGGGGCTGGGTCTAGTGGTAAGGCCTGTACGGTGGAATATTTATAAAATCACCCTGATTCTCTGCCCTGTCTTAAACTAGCTTTTGATTTTGCAGCTCTCCCCACCAAGTGGCATTGATTTCCCCACCTGCAGAATCTGGGCAGGTCTGATTCACTCTGGGCAGCAGAATGTGGCAGGACTGACAGTGTGACACACCTTGTGCTCTTCCAATCTCTTTGATTCCGGCTGCCACCATGAGAACTAGAGTGGGCTGGCCTGAGGGAAGGTGAGGGGGCACATGAAGAGAGCTGATTCATCCCAGCGGAGGGCATCCAGACCTGCCTTCCCTCAGCTGACCTACCAGCAAAGCATGAGGGTGCTTGGCAGAACAGCCAGGCTCAGCCCACCACAGACTCATGAGAAACAATAAATGCAATTGTTTCTCAATCACAAAGTTTTGGAGTGTTTATTTATGTAGTGTCATTGCAGCAAGAGCTAACTCATACAGCATAATGGGCATCCTTCCTGCTGAGACGTCAGCATGTGAAGTGCTGTATGCTGACACACTGAAGACCTTCTTGGACAAGAAAAGGAAGAGAACTGGCATAGCTTTTGGGCTCAAACTGTGGAAGGTGTTCATTCCGGTCAGGGCTGGGAAATACAGGATTATAGCTCAGTCTCACTAAGATATAGGGAATCTGAACAATGCTGCTTAGAACTTTCCTTCCCAGAACACATCCAGCTAGTTCTTGGACCCCTTTGCTACCTTAAAACTTCTCTCAAAAACAGCTCCCAGGATAGCACGGCTCTCCTAGTTAATTCCTCCTTCCTATGGCCTCTCATGAGAAAATAATTTTCCTTTTTCTGAGAAGGCAGTTCTTTTACCTCCTCAGGCCTATTCTTTTCTAGGTCTTTCACAGTAGGAATCAATGGCCCGGTCATGCCAGATCCCAAATCACTGGGAAATCCACAGGGCAAGAAGGTTTAATCTTCAGATGTTGGGGTTATGTCTACCACAGCAAAGAAAGGAATGAGAAAACAAAGAATAAAGATTTTACATTCAAAGATGTTCCTATCCTTCCATTTGTTCCCCCAGAGAATAATCAGATAACTTTAAGATTATGTCAGCAAAGCCAGCCTTCTTCACTCTGCTTGGTGCCATGTGCCTAGGATCTGAGTATTGCTCACCATGTTCCTTTGCAAGGAAACTGAATCTCACAAAACAGACTGAACTTTCACCGTGATACTGTGACACCTGGATTTTACTTCTGTGGCACACTTAGCTTCCTGTATCAAACTTATAAATTAAAATTTACCTATTCGTTTCTAGTCTAGTAAAAAAGTCAGTCTGATTCCTTTGGACTCCCTTAGTACTTAGCATAGTACCTAGAATACACAGGTGCATTTTATATCTTTTGATTGTCCTCCTCTACTCTTGCCTTACACAATACTGCACCTTATTTTCTCCATAATGTCTTATAACCTGACTTTTCTTTGTTTTTCATATGTAGTTTCAGTTAGACTTAACTTACTCTTCTTCTCTTTTTTATCTTCCCTACTAAGTCATGAATAAATTTAGGCTCCCAGAAGTATTTTGTATAGTATCTTATATAACTATTGGGTCCAAGGAATACTAGGTTAGGGCAGTATTAACAAATATTGTTTTTTTTTAACACTGATTAAATGGTACCTTTGTCATAAGATTTTGCAGATCCTTAAGTTGGGTTCACATTGTGAACCTTCAAAACAAGAACATAATGTGTACATTTTCTTAAATGTATTAATAAGAACTGCTGTTACAGAGCATCTCATAAAACTTGTCTTCTTCAGGATGCATTCTGAGTTGCACTGCTCTGGACTATTTATCAGTTGTCCTAAAGTTAGATTCAGGACTCTTTTCATAAATGTATGCTCAGCATATTTCTTTGTCCCTCTGCTATCTCCACACAGTTTGAAATTGGGGAATGGGTAGAAGTAGAAGAGACAGCTTAAATAGTTGAAAAATATAGTTTGTAAGCAGTTTTTTGCTTTCATTGAAGACTTTTTATTCTCTAAAATTTCACTAAAAAAAAAAGAGAGAACATAAAAGAAGGTTGCTCATTGAACTACCAGAAAACTCCCACACCTTTATAGAAAAGGATGTACTTTGCATACTTTCTTCCATCATTTATAGTAATTACTTGTTGGCATTTTTTTCTCTCTTTATCTTTCCTTGAATAATGTTGTGGGGGATTTTTTTGTTTTGTTTTTTGATTGAATGAATTAATGAGTGATAATGTCACAAATAAAGCAGATCCATATACTTACCTGTATTTGCGAACATAGCTATGTAAATGTGAACACAGTCTCTGAGATATTTCACATCTGTGGTAACAGGTGTTATGGGCTGAACTGAACCCACCACCAAATTCACATGTTGAAGCCCTAACCACCAGGTACCCTTCAGAATGTGACTGTATTTGGAGCTTGGGCATTTAAAGAGGTACTTAGGTTAAAAGATGTTACAAGGCAGGCCCTATTCCAATATGACTGGTGACTTTATAAGAAAAATACGAGAACCAGAGATGGCCATACACAGAGAAAAGGCTGCAAGAGGACACAGTGAGAAGGTGGCCATCTGTAAGCCTGGGAGAACAGCCTCAGGAGAAACCAGCCCTGCTGATACTTTGCTATAGGGCATCCAGACTCTATACCGTGAGAAGATGCCTACTGTTTCAGCACCCAGTCCATGGCATTCTTTTGGGGCTGACCCAGCTGACAGATGCAGCAAGTAACCAGCCAACTGCCCCAACATCCAGGTAATTACTTGGACTTCTTGCCTTTCACTTAGATACTGATAAGAATTTGGAACTTAAAATGAGACTGCTTGTTTTAAGACTAGACACTATGACTAACTGCATGAGCCTCAGCAAGCTATTTAAAATGCCCACGTGTCATCAGAAACAGAGGGCTGACAAGAACACTACTTCTTAATGCTGTTGCGATGATTAAATGAGATAATAAACATAAAAATGATTATTAAGCATAGTTCCCAGAAACGCCTAACAAAGACTCAATACATGAGTATCATCATTATTGTTATTATATTAGTATAACTTAATAAAACCAGAAAATTCAATTCCCCTATGCAGATACCTATTTTTATAAGGTCTTCAAAATACAAAGTGGCAGACCCAGACTTAGACTATTTATTCTTTCTGTTAAGAAATTTGAAGGACATTTATTAGAATAAATTTATAAAAGTCTGGAACTCTTCTGAGTAGTGGTGGGGGTTGGCAGGATGATGACATTTCCCAAGAGACTTCTATTAAGTTAGCCTATGGTATTTGCAATCATAGAGTCAACAATTATGTGTAAGGTTCCATGATCAAACAGTCTGGTAAAATTTCACATACAGGTTCAGAGTGTTCTAGAATCAGTGACACCCTTCAGAAAAGAGCTTTGTAATGACTCACCTACAACACATTTCCTGTTTTGTCACCTACTTGTCACTCTCACAGAGAAAGCAGAAGGTCAATATCTGAACAATTGTTAGAACCTAAAGTTTCAGAATTCTGGGAGTAAATATGAGGCCATAGGAACATAAAATGGGAAACAGAGAAAAAAAAATCGGCTCTTAGCAAAAGCTTTTCCCAGGCATTCTGGAATTTAGAGCAGAGCCTGTTTAGTACTCAGTAAATTGGGTTTCAAATCAATGCCCTAATTTACATAAAAGAAATAAAGCAGAAAAACAAGAGCACATAAATTGAAAGGATAAAATTGTACGGCATCTTATGTATTTAAATAAGAGCATTTATTGGTTTTATTTTAGAGACACTCATTTGCTCAGTATTCACCAATTGCTTAAGAACCTCTGCTTGCAATTATGTTTTCCACTGTCCCTGCCCTGCCTCTGTTCTATTGTGAATACCTAACTTGAGAATTTGAGAATTTGAGATTTGGATTCAGTCTGGGTTGAAATAACCACCCACCATGTACCAGCTATGTGGCATTGGGCAAATCATTTATTCCTCTATCACTCAGTGAACTCACCCATATAGTGGGCATAAATGCCATACTGTTACAATGATAGTAACTTAACACTGCCTCATTCATGTTAGGAATTGAGCACATTGTCTGTTTGAAAAGTGCTCAATAGACATTAGAAGTCACTATTATTATTGTCAAGACATCTTTACACCCAAATCTCTCTCTTTGACCCTATCATTTCACTACTATATACATTTTACACACACAAGATCCTTTTCCTAAACATATCTTTGACTCTCTCTACCTTCTTGATTTCAATATATAGTCCGATATTAGGAATAAAATTTATATTGATGTGTGCTCAATGTGACTATCATCACTCATTATCTGAAGTGCTTAAAGAATAAAGTATTTTAGTTAATAAACTACTTGGTCAACCTAGAGGAAATACGCCTATAGCTAAATGATTAGAATTTAGTAAGAAAAAAAAAAGACCACCTGTAATTCCTGAATCCTGATTTCAGGATATAGAAGATACTTCAGCTGTTTAAAGTATTTGAGAAAGCATAATAGAAGAAAAGTCAATTCATTGAATAAGGTGAAAACAAAATAGAGCTTTTTGAAATTTAGGATTACTTGCAACTAAGGCCATTTGGATTCTTAATAAATTATTTTTTATATCATCTTTCATTGTGTTGCTTTTCTGGATTAAGATGCCTTTTTCTTTCCTTTGGCAGATGCTGCTATAGAGGTAAAATATCTGCCATCAGCTTTTTTGTTCTGCTGACATATTTTTAATACTCCTACTAATGAATGTGGTGTGGTACAATCTACATTGTCAGATTCTACAGGGACTGACAGCAGTTATTTCTGAGGACCATCATTAATTTTCAAGAAGCTCATCACAAACATGTGGAAAGAGTGGCATTTTGCAAATAAAGTATTGTCCTATTTAATATAGAAATAACCTCTATATACCCAAGAGTCCAAGTTCCTCAAATAGGCTTCTTTCTCTTCTTGAGAGCTGGGCAGCTTGTCAAATTAATCAAGAAACTGATTAATTCTATGTTTGAACTGACCCCCAGTTTTTTTTATCTGCCACTTTTGTTTTAATTTTTAAATGTTTGTAAGGTAATTTTTATTCCACTTTTTCCTCAGAAAAGGACTGATGCTTCATAGGTCCTGTACATTTGCAAGCAATTGCTTTTATATAACACTTATATTTCAAAACACTCCATAAAAATTCACTAGGGTCTGTTAATTTAAAAAGTCATAATTGGTTATTTCAGATTATATAATTTCATAATATATTTACATTTTTCAAATAGCTTAACTGATGCTATTAGAGTCAATATATAAGACCTTTCATACAATTAAAATTGATTCTGTTGTTACTGTGTTGGCTTCAGTGGCTGCCATTAACTGCCTGAATTTTTGCCTTATACTAATAACATGTGAACTACTTTATGATGACTTAATGCAATGATTTTTGCATCGTGACTTCATTTCAGTTTTGTAAGAGAAAAATATTTCTCTTTTGCTAAAATATCCTTATATTAACTTTTTTCAAGTCATACCTCTGACTTTAAAATTCTTAGAAGTGACTTCCTACCATTAAAAACTTCAAGGGCAAGTCACCTTCACCAAGCCATTAAAGCTTTGAGTAGCCGGTAGCAGCAGTCAAGAAAGAACAAAAGGATCAACTAACTGCACAGCCCACAGGAAACCAAGGGACTGCGAGCAGAGGTGCTCGTGCAAAGGCAGTACCCCCAGCTCCCACGATTAAGTGAGCAGAGGTGTCACAGTGACACAGAGAGAATACCCTGTACCCAGATTCCTGCCCCTGAAAATTCTCTTGCAGATGCTTCAGCATCTTGAGAATTTGTGGCAAAATTTTAATAAAGGAAAACTTCATCAATCCAGCAAAGTCTCTAGGCCAATAAGATGAGTCATTCTGAACTACATGGAAAGTAATTTAAGAAAGCCGTGTTGATATCTCAGTAGGAGGAACAAAAGCATTTTTCCTTTGTGAGGGAGGAAGGGGTTCCTAGCTATACAATAGACCAATTTCAATTTCATCATAAATTAAGTTTAAAATAGTTTTAAAAACCCATAAAATATAAAAACATATAAAAAGTTGACGGCCTAAAAATATTCTGATAAAAAATCAGCAAAACAACCTACTAGTTTAGGATGTGAGGCTGTCTTTTTGACAGGTTGGGTTGTGGGGCATGAGGAAGGGTTGCCTAGGATACAGAATTCACAATGCACATTAAAATAAAGACTAACTTCTCAGAAAAAAGAGATCAACATTTTAGCATAACAACCCTAATAATGCTAAGTGAAACTGGCAGTAAAACCAGAAAAAAAAAAATATAGGACTGTCTTCGGGACAGCTGACTTTGAGGTTATGCTCTGCTCCTGAGGGGAGGTTGCCTCAAATTACCTTCTCCAACTGAAAGCATGAGGAGCACTCTCTAGAATAGCAGGAGGGGAGAAAATAAGACTGATGGAACAGAATTTGTGCTAAAATTGGAAAGGAGACAAGATCAATGCTCTTTGAAAAAGTCAGTGGAGCAAGCTGAATAGGGTGAAGGTTGAGACCTGACCCCTGACCTCTGACCCACCCCAGGTGGACTTTGGATGCATACAAATAACTGGAATTAAGAAAAGCCTTTCTGCCCACCCTTCAGGCTTTTCTGTATATTGATTGGCTATAAGTTAGACAGACTTTTTAGTCAATAAATCATCCTTATCTCTGTTCAGTCTTGAGGGCATGGTAAGGACATTACTTGTAGAAATATGGCAAAACAACTCCAGATTCACCATGAGAAATTCAACAGTTTAGAGTTTAGAATGTCAAAATTTCCTGGCACTCCCTGGTGCCCAACCTCCCTGATTTCTCCCTCAGTTCATCCCAATTATCTGACATAGTTCTAGTCTTTCCCCTTTCACAAGCTAACACCAGTTACATACTCCTATTCATGTGGAATGACTGGGTGTTTTTGGTGCTTCACATGATATGGATGGATGCAAGGTCCAAAAGGCTTTATTCATACAGCATGACATTGGTGCTGACCACCAGCTGGGACCTCAGTTGGAGCTGACAGCCAGATCCCCCAGTTCACATTCATGTAGCCCTATCCAAATGGCTACTTGGGTTTCCTCACAGCATGGCCACTGCATTCCAAAAAGGAGGAAATAGGAAGCCTCCAGTTCTCTGAAGGCCTCATGCCAGAAGACTTAGAATGCCATGTATGCCTCATTCAATTGATGAGAATAGTCAGAAGGCCAGCCCAAAATTATGGGGAGAACCCTACTCTACTTTTAGATGGAGGAGTAGATGCATGAACAGAGACAGAAGGAACTGATGGTGGCCAGCTTTGGACAGTACCACATAGACTTCATTTCATTCCACTTCTAAACAGGTTAAAAAAAAGCAAAGGAAGCTTTCAGAAATGATATCCACTATAATAGCTCTGTAAATTCCAAAGCAACACAACAAATCTATTCTTTAGGTAATGTTTTCTCTTTTTATGTAAGTAAGTTTGTTTTTAATTTAGTTCTTAGTACTAAAAAACATTGTATATTTTCTTTGGCTTTATTGTATTATTTTGAGGCAAGCAAAACATTTACAACATTACTAAGGAAAATGTTAATTTTTTTTCAGTGTTATTATATCCACCAATAATTTGTTAAACAGAAATAATTTAAGGACTTACTCTGAAAATAAATGAACTTAGACTAAAAAATATAAATCTTTAAAGGCAACAGAAGTTGCCTGGAAAGCTGACTTTAAAAGAGAAATACATATTATGATAGCCACTAAGTGATTATCAAGAAAAACAGCTAATAGACTGGCAGAAAAAGATGGCAGAATAGGAAAGCAAAACAGACACCTTCTCCCAGAAACACACAAAACACAAAAATACAGCAAATACAACTAAGCCTGAAAATGACCTGAAGACTGCAGAACAGGCTTCCTGCATCTGAGGAAGAAAAGACCTCACAGAAAAGGGTAAAGTGGCAAAGCCAATTGAGCAGGACCCAAGACTTCCCTCCACCCCAGCCCAAAGGCAGGAGAAAGAGGAATGGAGAGGGGAAGAGGTAGGAGTCCAGGACTGCTGAACACCTGGCCCTGGAGATCTGCTCCAGGTGCATAAGCCCACATTACGTGGTGTTCTGTTGACTAGCAGGGCTGGATAACAAAGATAGGTGGGATATTCATGGAGGCTGATATCTCAATTCTTGTAGAGAACAGGCATGATCCACCTGCCCCTCTGAGACAAAAGCAAAGTGAGCAGTTTGAAAAACTTCTCAGCAGCAGGAGGGGTGCCAGAGGGGTGAGTGTTGGACAGAGCTCTCCTCTCAGGAGAAAGGGTAGGTAGACAATATCTCCCCAGGCCACCCTCAGCCTAACAGCTCAGGAACTCTAGGGAGTCGCAGACATTCCATCCCCCTTGCCGGAAACACAACTCTGAGGTTTCTCCATGCATGTAGGGCTGGAAGACAACTCACTTGGCTCAGAAGTAGTGTAGACTTTGCTGCCAGGAAGGCAGAAGGAGACCCTCCCAGCTTTCCTGGCTCCATTTCAGCCCCACTGGGGAGGTACATGCAGGAACCAGCCCCAGGAGCTCCTTCCTCCCTGCAGGCACCTGCTCCTACACAATGGGCCTGGGCAGAGCCACACACCAAAGCACCCACCCCATTAACCCTGCAGACCCTGTCATTGCTGCAGGCCAGGCAGAGGGCAGCCCCACCCACAGCAACTCCTGTAGAGACTTCTACACTGATTACAAAAGCTCAGCCAAAGCAAACTGCCTGCCTAGAATCAGACCACTACAAGCCAGAAAGAAAGGCAGCTCTGCCTACTGCACACCAACAGCTTGGGCTCCTGCGCTGGGAAGTAAAGTTTTGAGCTTCTGGGCACTAGAGAGTGCCTCCTTCACAAAGCTGTTAATCCATAGGAAGAAACACAGAAATCCTAACAGAAGAGTATGTTCCAAACAAAACTACAAGACCAAACACCAGAAAGAGGGCTGAATGAAACTGAAATCACCAATCGCCTTGATAAAGCTTTCAAAGTAAAAGTTATAAATATGTCATGAATCTATAGAAAAATATTCAAGATCTCAGGGAGGACTTCAACAAAAAGATAAAAAATATGCAAAAGAGTCACTCGGAGCTGAGGAATACAGAATCTGAAAGGAAACATATAATGGAGGGATTTAATACCAGATGATCACAGGTTGAAGAAGCTGTAAATGAAAAGGAAATTAGGGAACAGGAACTCAATGAAGCTGAAAAACAGAGAAAAAGGATCTCTAGGAATGAAAGAATAATAAGAGAGCTGTGTAACCTATCCAAATGGTACAATATTCACATAATAGGGGTACCAGAAGGAGAAGAGAAAGACAAAGGGATAGAAACTCTCTTTGAGGAAATAATTGTTAAAAACTTCCCCAACTGGGGGAAGGAAACAGACATTCAGCTCATGGAGGTACAGAGAGCCCCTAACAAAAGAACCCCCAGCAAGACAACACCAAATCATATAGTAATTAAAATGACAAAGATCAAGGATAAGGATACAGTATTGAAAGCAGCCAGAGGGAGAATAAAAGATTACTGATAAAGGAAATCCTATCAGGCTATCCACAGACTTCTCAGCAGAAACTTAGCAGGCCAGAAGGGAGTGGCATAATATATTTAATGTAATGAACAGAAAGACTCCCATCCAAGAATCCTCTACTGGCAAGATTATCATTTAAATTTGAAGCAGGGATTAAACAGTTTTTGGATAAACAAAAGAGACTGCTGTAGATACTTCTAAGGCTAAATAGCTTTCATCAGTGAAAATAAATGCACAGTAAGGGTAATAGACCAATTAATTACCAAGCAAGTACAAAATTAAAACAAAACAAAGAAGCAAAATCAACTACTTAGAAAATCAGTCAAGGGATACACAAAAAGTACAGATTGTGACATCCAATACATAAAGTTTGGAGGAGGAGTAAGGGGAAAAAGAAGTACCTTAGATTGTGTTTGAAATAGGGTAATCAGCAATTAAAGATAGACTGTTATACAGTAAAGAAGCTATCCTCTTGCCTTTGGTAACCACAAAACTAAAGCCTACAATAGATATGAAAGAAAGAAAAAGAAAGAAAGGCAGAAAAAAAAGAAATATCCAACTACAACACTAAAGAAATCAATGAAATAACAAGAGAAGAATATAAGGCAGGAAAAAAAGAACAGAGAGGAGCTATAAAAACAACCAGAAAACAACTAATAAAACAGCAATAAGTACATATATATCAATAATCACCATAAATGCAAATGAACTGAATGCACCAATCAAAAGACATAGAGTGGCAGAATGGATAAAAGAGCAAGACCTGCCTACAGAGACTCATTTCAGACCCAAAGACATACATAGACTAAAACTGAAGGGAAAAAAGAAGATAAATCATGCAAATGATAGAGTGAAAAAAGCAGAAGTAGCAGTACTTAGACAAAACAGATTTCAAAGCAAGGTAACAAAAGATAAAGTAGTACATTACATAATGATAAATGGGTCAGTCCATCAAGAGGATATAAACATTATACATATCTATGCACCCAATATAGGAGAACCTAAATATGTAAAACAAATACTAACAGAATTAAATGGTGAAAAAGACTGCAACACATTCATATTAAGAGACTTTAACACACCACTCACATCAATAGATCAACCAGACAGAAAATAAATAAGGAAACAGAGACACTGAACAATATATTGGATCAGATGGACTTAACATATATCTACAGAACATTCCACCCAAAAGCAGCAAGATACACATTCTTCTCAAGTGTACAGGGAACATTCTCCAAAATAGATCACATACTAGGCCACAAGAAGATCCTCAATAAATTCAAAAAGACTGAAATTGTATCAAGCAGCTTCTCAGACCACAATGGTATGAAACTAGAAATAAATTACACAAAGAAAACAGAAAAGGCTACAAACACATGGAGTCTAAACAACATGCTTCTAAATAATCAGTGGATCAATGACCAAATTAACACAGACACCAAACAATACATGGAAACATATGAAAACAACAACTCAACAGTCCAAAACCTGTGGTATGCAGAGAAGGCTATTCTAAGAGGGAAGTACATAACAGTACAGGCTTACCTCAAAAAACAAGAACAATTCCAAATAAATAGTCTAAATTCACAGTTAAAGGAAGTAGAAAAAGAAGAACAAATGATGCTCAAAGTTAGTAGAAGGAAGGACATAATAAAGATCAGAGCAGAAATAAATAAAACTGAGAAGAAAAAAACTAGAAAAAAATCAACAAAACCAGGAGCTGGATCTTTGAGAAAATAAAATCAACCCCTGGCAAGACTTATCAAGAAAAAAGAGAATGTACCCACATAAAATCAGAAACAAAACTGACCCAGGTAGAAACGGAAAAACTGAAAGCCCAATCACTAGCAATGAAATTGAATTGGTAATCAACAAACTGCCAAAACATAAAATGCCAGGTACAGATGGCCTCACAGCTGAATTTCATCAACTGTTTAAAGAAGAGCTAATACCCATCTGCCTTATAATATTCCAAAAAGTAGAAGAGGAGGGAATACTTCCAAACTCATTCTATGAGGCCAGCATTCCAATACAAAAATGAGACAGACATCAAAAAATATATATACATATATATACATATATACAAAATATATATATATGTGTATATATACACATACACACACACACACACACACACACACACACATATATATATATATGCCAAAATCCCTAAAAAACTTAGATGCAAAAATTCTCAATAAAATGTTAGCAAATCAAATTAAAAAATACATCATAAAGGTCATCCATCATGACCAACTGGGATTTATTCCAGGGATGCAAGGATGGTACAATATTCATAAATCAATCAATATCATATACCACATTTAAAAAAGGACAAAAATCACATAATCATCTCAATAGATGCTGAAAAAGCATTTTGCAAAATTCAACATCCATTCATGATAAAAACTCTTAACAAAATAGGTATAGAGGGCAAGAACCTCCACATAATAAAGGCCATATATGACAAACCCACAGCCAACAACACACTTGACAGTGAAAAGCTTAAATCTTTTCCTCTGAGATTGGAATTAAGACAGGGATGCCCACTCTCACCACTGTTATTCGACATAGTACTGGAGTTCCTGGCCATGGAAATCAGACAACACAAAGAGATAAAAGGCATTCAATTTGGTAAGGAAGAATTAAACTTTTTGTATTTGCAGATGACATGATTTCATACACAGAAAACCCTAAAGACCCCACTCCAAAACTATTAGAACTAATAACTGAATTCAGCAAAGTTGCAGGATACAAAATTCATACACAGAAATCTGTTGTATTCCTATATACTAACAACAAACTAGCAGAAAGAGAAATCAGGAAAACAACCCCATTTACAATTGCATCAAAAAGAACAAAACACCTAGGAATAAACCTAACCAAGGAAGTGAAATACTTGTACTTCGAAAATTATAAGACATTCTTGAGAGAAATTCAAGACACCAATAAATGGAAATCAATCCTGTACTTATGGATAGGAAGAATTAATATTGTCAAAATGGCTATCCTGCCCAAAGCAATCTACATATTCAATGCAATCCCTATCAAAATACCAATGAATTAGAGCAAGTAGTTCTAAAATTCAGATGGAACCACAAAAGACTCTGACAAGCCAAAGCAATCTTGAGTAAGAAGAACACAGCTGGGGGGAAATACGCTTGCCAACTTTATGAGCAACTTCCTCTTGGACACATCTCCTCAGTCAAGGGAAATGAAATAAGAAATGATCAAATGGGACTACAATCAAACTGAAAAGCTTCTGTACAGCAAAGGACACCATCATCAGAACAAAAAGGCCCTCTACATTATGGGAGAATATATTCATAATATATGAAAATGAGACTTATCTGATGTGGTTAACATCCAAAATATTTAAAGAATTCATATGCCTCAACACCCAAAAAACAAATGACCCAATTAAGAAATCGGCAATGGACCTGACAGACACTTCTCCAAAGAAGAAATACAAATGGCCAACAGGCACATGAAAAGATGTTTCACATTGCTAATTATCAGGGAAATGCAAATTAAAACCACAGTGAGATACCACCACACACCAGTTAGGATGGCCAACATCCAAAGGACAAGAAACAACAAGTGCTGGCAAAATGTGGAGAAAGGGCAACCCTTCTACACCGTAATGTGGAAATGTAAATTAGTTCAACCATTGTGGAAAGCAATATGGAGGTGCTCGAAAACTAAAAATAGAAATACCATTTGACCCAGTAATTCCACTCTTAGGAATTTATCTGAAGAAGACAAAATCCCTGATTCGAAAAAATATATGCACCCCTATGTTTATCGCTAAGTGTCCATCAGTAGATGAATGGATAAAGAAGATATGGCACATATACACAATGGAATATTATTCATCCATAAGAAGAAAACAAATCCTACCATTTGCAACAACCTGGATGGATCTAGATGGTATTATGCTCATGAAATAAGCCAGACAGAGAAAGACAAATACTATATTATTTCACTTACTTGTGGAGTATAAAAACAAAGTAAAACAGAAGACACAAAACAGCAGTAGACACACAGACATCAAGAACTGACTAGTGGTTACCAAGGGGGAGGGGTCGGAGTGGGTTTGGTGGGGAGGGTGAAGGGGATAAATGGACATGATATAAAATCACAATATATGTTGGTCATGGGGATGGTAGTACACTAGTACAGCACAGATAATACAGTTAATGATTCTGTAAATCTTATTATGTTGATAAATAGTGACCACACTAGAGGGCGTGAGGATTTAGTAATGTGGGTAACTGTTGAACCACTTTGTTAAATATTTGAAATAAACATAAGATTGTATATCAAAGATACTTGAATAAAAAAGAATGAAAACAGCTAAACATTTAAAATTTTAGTTACACTTTGAGACTGAAAAGACATCTTTGAGCTGACAGAGTGCAGTATAAAGAAGAGGAAGTGATAATGAAGAAAAAAGAACTATCATGTAAAAGAATAGCAGAAAAAAAGTGAGGCCAAAATTGGTAAAATACGACATTTAGGAGAGATTCTGAGTGTCAAAAAATAATTGAAGAATGTTTATCCATTAGAAGATCACTGTTTTATTTCCCCAAAATTAAATATGGATATAACATATGTCAACTCCTGAATCTGTCAAATTAAATATGCCCAGAAATCTACTTATGAAATTTAAAAAGATTCTGAACTATTTGTCTTATTTATTAGCATTTCAGTCTGACACTGCACATCTCCAGCTGGAAGAAAACGAAACACCCACACACTAAGGTGCCAGACTGAAAACCATATGGCACTTTCCAGTAACCAAAGCCTGGTTATTTGTAGGTGGTGAAAAATCTATTTGGAGGCCTCCTTAGAGCCTGAGAAGAAAAAGCATCATATGTTTACTTTCAGGAGTTTCAGTAGGAAGAAATTTTAGATTTATTTACAGCATAGAGGAAAAGGTAATACCTTTATTCATGAAATGTGGGAACCTTATGGAGACTGGAGGGAATTCTTTTAATACATTTCTTTAGAAAGGGTTGGCAGCTCAGAGAGAAAACTTTGTGGGGTTTTTAAATATTTAATATCCCACTGCTGCTTTGCAGCTTGAGAAAAACTTGTGCTGCTTTATTGGCAAATATTTCAGAGCTTATCGCAACTTGTATGAAATTAAAAAAAAAATGTTTCAACTTCTAAACTGTAAAACTAGGGAAAAACAACAGTTTAGGGTAACAAGCTAATTCTTTCTTTACAAAATTAAACTAAATATTAAAATTTAAAAATCAGATTTTTCACGGCTATATAAAAATGTTATTATCAGTGTTTCAATTCATTATCTTTTAATTAATATTTGTTGTCCATTGTACATGAATTATTTGAATTAAAAAGCTTGGGTGAGTCAAATAATTATATGGTCTCTGTTATAAACAATGAATAATTTAGTAGATAGACACAGCTATTAGACAAAAGATAAAGTGATGGGCCTTATTGTCTTGGGGAGATTCAGTTTTATATGAGAATGGAGACAAAGCTAATTATAATAGGGTGATTATAAGATAAGGTTTTAAAACTGGTGGAACGTTACTCTTAATGGACTTACACAGATGTTGAACCATATATATTATTAATCTCATAAAGATTGGTCACTAATAAAATAATATGTATTGCTGGGAAATGAAGCATATTATTTATTTATTTTTTGATCCTTTACCCTTGGACATACATGTTAAATTATTTATTAGGTAATCCCCATCTACCGTCAGAGAGGACTGTCAAGACAACTGGTGATAAAAGTCACAGTATATGGAAAGTTCAAAGTTGCAATGCAGTTTTTAAAGTTAAATATTCAGTCCCATACCTCAGTAATGGCAGTTATTAGTAGGGGGTCTGTAGCTAGAGAATCTGGGCTTCAATCCTTCTGCCACCTAACCGCTGCATCTGATAGGCCTTTGGAAACTTAAATTCACCATGGTTCAAATTCCTCAACTGTTAAGTAGAGGTAAACTGTATTTTATCTAAGGTGCCTTTGGGTGTAAGACACACCATTATTTTATGTTCTTTAACAAAAGAAAACTTACCCAAAGCATGGAGTTGAAAAGAAGCCCCTGAATAAAGTGGATAGACCAAAGGGCTATGAGCTCAATGTGAGGAACACGAGACAAAAACCCGACATACGGAAGAGAGTTCCAGAAAACCTGTGGCCTCCACCCCGCCATAGAGTGGAGAGAGAGGAAAAACGTCTCCTGCAGTATAAACAAGAAGCCAGGATCCATGCAGTTCAGCAGACTGCGCTGACACTTTCAGTTTGGTCTGAAAAACCTCAAAAGAGAATTGAAAGAGTACTTCAGCGGGTCATGCTCTGGATGACTGGCAAAAACAAACACAAATTATCTCTGGAAGAATTCAATGGAATCCATGCCGAAGCCATTCTAAAACAGCATTGATTTTAAAATCAACTTCAGAGATGTTACAGTGTGGGGGGCGGGGGGTAAAGGGTGTGTGCAAATCGATTGCAAATATGGCCCCAAATCTTCCCTTCCCTGAATCCACATCTCGTTGCAGCATGACTGCAGACCCTCACATCAGGAAGTCTGTTTCCCCAACTCTTGAATCTCAACAATACTTGTTTATGCCATTACACTGTGACAGACATAATGGTGGGCCCATTACAAACTTAGGCTCAAGATGCCTTGCACACTTCCACTTGGTCCTTGAACTCTGTCATTCTGAGAAAAATAACTCCCATTAACCTGCTGGGAAGCTGAGAGACCATGTGGAGTAGACCCAATTCAT
The DNA here is from genome assembly GCF_030020395.1 of Manis pentadactyla. Lineage (NCBI taxonomy): Eukaryota > Metazoa > Chordata > Mammalia > Pholidota > Manidae > Manis > Manis pentadactyla. Next base: position 76,828,062 of record NC_080019.1, on the reverse strand, counting down.
CTTAACCAAGGTCTTGCTGAATCACCCAGCCCCCAGCCTACCCACCAGTTGACCACAGATGCATGAGAAAGCTTATATAAGATCACTCGAGCCCAACCAGATCAGCAAAATCATTCTACCAATTCATAAGCAAGAATATTTATTATTTCCAGTCATTAATTTGGGGAAGTTTTGTTATACAGCAATAGCTAGCTGAATAAGATATACTTAATAATCAATGAAATATAGTACTAGTACCCACCTTATGGAGATATGTTAAGGAATTAATAAATACACTTAGGATATTAATTAGGCACTTAGAATAAGCTTCATACATGATAAGTTTAAAAAACTGCTATCTAAATTATTTATTGAGGTGTCACCATATTGAACAGTCTCCTTTGTCTCCAACTTTATTCATATATAAAATGGGAGTTCTGATTTGCAGAGTAACTTTGAAGATCAAATGCTACTAGAAATATTTTATGACAAAAGATGTAAACTAAAATTGTGATGACAACTACAATTACACATAAAACAATGATTTCTATGTCAAAAGAGATGTAAACATGTGTAAAGTCAGTAGAAAAAAGCCAATGATCAATTCTGTCTGGGAGACTCAGGGATGGCTTTATAGAGGAAGAGGCATTGGAAGCAAAAACAGAACAATCAGAAGGGCTTGGTAAGGCAGAAGGTTATTACAAAACACAGAGCAGAAGGCATTCTAAAGAAATTGCACATGCAAATATCCAAAGAGATGCGTCTGTTACATTGCAGTCTTGCCTGTCTGCTGTAACTAGTGTAGCGTAGAAGAAAAATGATCTGATAATGAGGCCAGGAACAAAGGTTGAAACTAGTCATGTTAGCTAGGCAAAAATGGTTTTCTTCTTTAAACAATGTATGTCACCAGAGGTTTCTAAGAAGACTGGTAATATAAAATCTATTTCAGAAATATAATTCTGCTAGCAATATAGAAAAAAGATTGGAGGGAGGGAAGTAAACACAATCATCTAGATGAAAAATTATCAGGGCTCAACCTAAGGTAAAGATCTGTCGAAGGTAAAGAACTAAGACACGTTTGAAAGACATTGGAGTACAACTAACACTCTAAGGTTATGTAGTGAGCCCTGAGCTAATTGCTCTCACACACATTATTGCATGTGATTTTCTGAATGCCTTACGAAGCTTCTGCACACCATCCATGAAAACACAGCTGCAGTGAAAACTTGTCTGCCTGACTCCAAAGCCCACAACTGTTTATTCTTATCTTGCTTACCAATTCACAGAACAAGGAAAACAAAAACCAAACATACCCAAGCCCTAATATATTCGTTGTAATTATTTATTGAGCCTATGTCTAGATACCAAATGAAACACCTACGAAGCATAAATAATTTATTTGAATTAAATCACTAAATTATCATAGAGATGAGTTTTTAAGCATGGATCATGATCAAGTAAAACTTTATTGGATGGAGTTAAAAAAAAAATTACTAGTCAGGTGGAATGCCACATTGGGGATTCCCAGAGAGTCCAAACTTTTTATGAATGGGCTAAGATCAGAGCAGGGGCAGTTCTGAATAGAAAATGTTGGTAGTCAATATGATAAGGTACTAAATTCCAGACTATAGGATAATTCCTGAGGAATGGTTGGCCATAAAAAGAGAAAGAACATGCAAACAATCTTCAAAATATATAAAAAGATGCCATCAGTTCAACGGGCTGGAGCCATACTGAGTTCTGTAGAATTTGGAGCTAGAAATAATGGGTAGAAAAGCTGAACCTCCTTTTGACTTATAAAAGGAAGACATTTTCTATTATCTAGAGCTATCCAACTAGGAAATAAGTTTATTCATGAGGTTTGGATCTCTAACTCTGGAAATACTCAATATTGGTCATTCAAAATATTAATTGAGCAACTAATATTTGCTAAGCTCCATGCTATGCACTTAGAAACAACTGTGAACAAGAGAATCTATCAGAAGTGATTTTAGAAAGGGATTCTGCATTGTTTATTTAATAGACCTGTATACAGTGTTTACTATATATTCTAGGTACTGTTTGAAATTCCTAATGAATATTTATGTAATACTCAAAACCAACCTTACAAATGGGGAAACTGAAACAAAAAGCATTAGCTTGCCCAAGAGCCCACAGATAGTGTAGCACTGGGATTCAAATTCAGATGGTCTGCTCCAGGATCTGTGCTCTTAGCCACTAATGGCTGCTGCCTTCGCTGCCCTACTGAGTAGAGTGGGGCTACCAGACAGATCAGGTGCTTCCACCACTTGACTCCCAAAGACTCTGAGCACCCCCATAAAGTGGTAGAGACACTTGAGACATTTTTTGCCAGATTCAGCAGGTTCCCGGTGACTAGAATTGATTAGATTTTGTTGCTCTTTTCTTTTTTCTTTCCTATATGGGCACTCAGTCCACAAAACAAACACGCATATCACTATTCCACAGTGTGTTTCTGTTTCACTCACCTCCTAGTTACAAGGAGGTCTGGGTATCTATGGGAGAGAATGCTTGGAAGTTGCTTTTGTTACACAGAATTTATTTTGAAAAATCTTTACAAACTTAAATATTTCTTCTGGAGATGAGATGGGGAGGATGAGAATAGGAATAGAAAAAGGGATTGTTACATTTTAGAATTTTGTACGATTTCCTTTCTATGAGCATGCTTTATTTTCTTAATTAAAAACCTAAAGGAGACTTGTATGAATAAAAGGTTTTTACAACACAATAATAGAATATCTTTCACCTTCTGCTCATATAAAAATGAAAGCAATAATTTGGAATTGTGGACAAAATTCATAAGGCTGCTTCTAATTCACATCATTAGAGAATGTTGGAGCTAGTAGTCTAAAAATCACTGCTCATCAATCCGTCTTATTTTACAGATGAGGAAACTGAGTCCAAGGGAGTTTTTGAAACTTAAGGTCAGAAAGGAAACTGATTAAGTTGAAATGAACATAAAAGCCATTAAACCTTTAAATACAAGCTCTGACGTGACTGGCGCCCGAGCCAGGCCGAGGACTAAGCTCTTCTCATCAGCAAGGCAGAGCTTCTGCTACTTCTCACGATATGTGTTCAAAGTTACCTGCCATTTGACTCACTTAGATGTTAGTGCCAGAGGACACCGAACCCTGGGAATATTCATTTAATCTTTCTGAGTCTCACTTTTCATATCTGTGAAATGGGGATAATAGTACATGTTTCATACCATTGTTTTGAAGATTAAATGAGAAGACACATAGCCTGGATTATAGGTAGCACACAATAAATGTTATTAATATTTATTTTTACTATTACTAGTAGTACTAATATTACTAGTAATAGTTACCAATTAGTAGTAGTTACTTACCATTAGCTACAGCTAGCTTTCCACAGAGAAATTATTTTCCCCTCTCAAAATAATTGTATTTTTTCAGAATTCCAAGTTTCCTGGTGATCTGCACATGATGGAATTGAGAACATGATGAACTTTGAACTTTATGTGAATTTTAGAGGAAAGTTCTCATTATCCTTTTCATTTTTTATTCCCATTTACAATGTCTTCTTATATCCCTATCTGAACCAAAAAGATAAGGAAAGGGAGGGGGTGCAAAGGCTAGGAGGCTGGGAAGGACCTTTTTAAATAATTTGCACATCCTGTATTTGACTATAAATTATTATTTTTAGTCAAAGTGAAGGTTAACAGTTTTTAATCACAGCCAAACATTTTCATGCCATGCATGACTTTCACCAAAGAATAGACATATTAGTCCAATGGAATAAAAAAGATTAGAAAATACAGAACAGTACTTGTTAAGTGGAGAGGAAATGGTACTTGATGGGTTGCACAATGAACTGGAATGAAATGTCCTAGATAGAAGCTTTCCAATCACCATAGCTCCTGCCAGATCATCTCTGCCCACATCACTGAAGGACAGCGTTCGCTAAAGCCCAGTTGATCCTGTGTAAAGAGGCCAATGTTTTACAAAGACTGTTGAAGTCTTATTGCAGCCCTGGTTACAGCAAAAGAAAAGCATCATCAGAAATTCTGCAGTGGAAGTAAATTAAAAACAAGCAAATAAAAGAATGGGAATCTATCTTGGAATAAAAGACATACACTCCTGGAAGGCCATAGGAGTGAATTTTCTGCACATCTTGCATACTCATTTCCAACCTGACAAATCTTGCATTGTACTTTCAGTGCTACGATTCTGGTCTTAATTCACCTAACCAGCAGCACGCTCTTCCAGATATTCTGGTGCCAAGATCTACCTTAAACTTATCAATTGAAAAGGGGCACTTTTAACTTATCTCATTAATGAGCCTCCCATTTCATGAGTTACTAAAACCGCTGGTAAGGTGTGAATGAGAAATGACAATATGGGCACCAAAAATTTCAAACCAGCCTAGATTTACTGTGTGGTCCATAAAGCCCCATGGGGTATCATCAGATTCAAAGAGATCTGAAAATATGGAGTAATGCTGTAGCATTCTAATAAGGTACATTGCCCCTCATTCACTTTTGGGTTATTTTTAAAAATTAGTCTATAAAATTTTCATGGCAGCTGCAAAGCATTAAAGTGTAGGTGATGGAATGAAATCGCTCAAAATGAAAAAAAGTTATTGAGATTATGCCAGTGGCACAACTAAAATTTAGAGCAAAGGACTAGAATCAAAGAAAAATGTTTGGGAAAATAATACTTTTTAAAGTTGCTATAACCACCTCTTAAAGAGGATATGTAATGGTGGTGACTGGATGTTCTATATTACACTGGGGAGACCTGGTACGCAAATCCGTGTGCAGTTAGAAGAGAGGGCAGGCTTGTTCTCAGGGTGGGAATAAGGAACCTTTGCAGGACCTTCTCTTTTAAGCCGCACGTTGGCTTCATAGTCAAGGTCATGAAGCCAAGGTCATGAAAGTCATGAAGGGTTACCCGATACAGAAGTTCCACTGCATCTAGGGCAAGCTGGAGCAGAGAGTGGACCCCGAGAGAACTTGCGACTGAGGGAGCGAAGCAGGGAGAGCTGGGGCGGGGTTACTGCCAAGCGGAAGAGGAACGAAAGGACGTGGGGGCGGAGACTGGGGAGGAAAGAGAGCAGGGGGAAGCCATCAGGCTGCCACAGCGTGAGAACAGGGAGGAGCTCCCTGCTTTGCTTCTCAGCTCTCTGTCCCCCTACTGGAATGGTCACCACAGGAGCCACAGCTTCAGCTGGAAGCGGATTGTTTGATAGGAAGCAGCATCAGCAAATGCCAGAGCCACTGAGGTCCTGTGGCCCCGATCCTGCCCAGAGACCTCGTGGGCTGCGGTGTTGCTCCGGGGCAGCGAGGATCTGACTGAGAGAATAGGGGAGGAGGTGGGTAAAAGGTCCCGGTGCACTAGCCGTGAAACTGCTTCCAGACTCTCATGTTTCTCAGCTTCCTTTGATGACAAGCACACCCTCATAGATTATTTTAAGAGAAAAACCTTTGCTTGCTCAGAAAATTCCCACCACCTTCATTTTAAGACTCACTCCAGCTTTTTAAAGCAAGAAGGACAGAATGCACAGGACCCTTGAGTGCCCACTCTGCCTTCTATTGCAAATGTCCTTTGCTAAGTGAATTGACCTCTTTGGCTCAGTGGCCTGGCTTTAAAAATACAGTAATATCAGGCTCACAGTTCTGCCATTTTTTTAAAGCAACGGACCTACATATTCAACAATCTCTTAGACACCACCAGTTGAAGAGACCTCATATCCCTCAGGCCACATGTTTGCCTAGCAGACCTCACTTTCCCAGACCCGCTGTCACTGCGGGCTGGCGCCACTACCGCGCACCAGGACTGCAAGCCAGAGGATAGAAGTCTTTCTGGACTGCTTCTTGTCACTCAAGTTAGGCCTTCTGTTTAGCTGGCATGTCTCAGAAATGCTTTTCCCTATTCCTACTGAGCTTGTCTTCATTCAGATTCTCATCACTACTCCCTGGTAAATGCAATCACAGTCCATTCCTAACTGGCTTGCCCTCAGCCCAGTCCTGCATTCTCCATTTCCTCCACCCAGGAGCACAATTTCATTTTTTTAAGCTCTTTGGAGGAAAACACTGGAATGGAATGCAGGTGATTAGAAATTAGAGGCAGGGAATGAAAATTATTAAAGTTGGGTGTGAATTTGTTCTTTCAATTTAAATCGTTTTTTTTTTTCATTTTAATGAATACCTCAAAAAGAATGTCATTAGAAGCCAGTAAAAAACAAAAACAAAAAAAAAATTTTTCTTCGTTCTTTCCAAAATATGTAACACTTTCTCTGTTAGAAATCAACAAGAAAAACAGAGGAGTCATTCTCTTTTGAGTTTTTAAAATGCAGGTACATGGCTGGTTGTGCATAACATTTTTCTCTATCTCACAGTTGTATGCCAGAACGCAGAAAACTTTTAAGGCAATAAAATCACTTTCTATTTTGCAGAGGTGGTGAAATGCAGTCTTGCACTCTTCATTTTGTACCCAACAGGCAGATGTAGCGATCTCAAGAAACAAGAGTGTGACAATTCTGGTAAGCATGTCCTTGTCTCAGTAAACACAGTTTTGAACTCACTGAAACTACCTGCTGCTGAATGGAAGGCTCACCTGAAGTCCTAGGAATCTAGTACTCTAGAACAAAGACAAAAAGGGACCTGATTTGGTCTAATTCTCCAAAAAGAAAGTGACTAATATATAGGTGGTTTCTTGATTCAGCAAGGAATGAGTGGATCCTTTCCAGGTAAATGTCTGAAATACTGCAGACCTGGTTCCTTAAATTGAATCATAAAACTTTTGAGCTGGACAAGATTTAAAAAGCAACCTCCTTGTTTTAGGAGAAGAGTATGCTAAAACTCAGAAAGCTGGAGTGATTCACACTCGGCTAACAGAGGGGCAGATACAAACCCAGAACTCTGGTCTCCTGAGGTACAGTACCTCAGCCACTTGCTTATTCCACAAAATAGCAAAAATTGAAAAGTCAGTCTTCATCTAAGTCATGATAGATCCTAAGATACCTCAGCTTCCCAAATGTAAGCCACTCTGGGGAGATTCCAAGCACACTAGCTCAAAACCTAAAGAAATGATGCACCGCCTTGCCCCTGATGAAATCCTGTGCCTAGTGTCAGAGGCAGAAGTGCCTCAGTTCACCAGTTTCAGAACAGCAGCATGATCACAAAACCAGTATGACCGAAGTTATATCATCATTGTATTGAAGAAATAGTGTTGCCTGTCCCTTACAGGGGCTTAGATGCTGCTACTTCAGCTATCCGTTGTTCTCTGCCATAGATTATTGACATGGAATTATTATTCAGTCATCCGTTGACTTCTTCAAGTTTCTACTGGGCCAGCATCATGACAAACACTGGAGCAAACATCCCGATACATGTAGTCTCTACCTTCCTGGGACTTTTAGTGTGGCAAACCCTTTATGATCTGCCTGCTGCCATCTCCAGGCTCTACCCAGGGGCTAAAGAATGCACTGACATAACAAAAAGTAGTTATAGATGAGAACTAGCAAGTTAACTTTTCTGGAAAATTACTTTATTACACCAAAGCATATGAAAAACAACAGATATATGTTCTTTATCACCTGAATATAAAAACTTTAAAAGAAATTTAAGTTAAAAGACAACAAGTGCTTTAGGTCACAGCATACAGCACGTTTAGCACAGGATAAGGGAGAAATTGAAGTAAAATACAAAATTGTAGGTTTCTTCTTTGCTCTAAATCAGATCTCTGACTTGCAAATAACCCAGCTACAGTATTTCACATCTCTTGTGTCTTGCACATTTCATGTTTTAGATTAAATAGGCAATCTATTTCTCTGAGATTTATTTCTTAACATCTAATTTCACAAACCCTACTGAAATCTGGTTACCTTTTCATTGATTCACCCATCTCATAATGTGGCCAAATCCCAAAATCCCTAGTCATTTCTCAACAGCTTCATGGTTTTTGCTCAATGTAATACTTTTCAATGTGCCATCATTCCTAAAATCACTTACACCCATCATTTTCTCATTAGCCTGTGATCCACCCAGATCACCCTTTCTAGACACCTGTCTTTTCTTATTATCACTTTTAAATTTAGGATATCCCCTATTCTTCCAAAAACATTTAAACTGTCTTGCAAGGTGAACATAATATATAATGGAGCAAGTAGGAATAAAACAGTTTTAACCATATATGTATAAACTAAAAGGCAAGTAGCTATTATCCTTGGTTTGAAGTTAGTGGAAGTTCTGGTTGGGCACTGAATTGAGCTTGTTTTCTGCCAGTTAAAACACAAAGCAAAGGGAAACATGTTGAACTGCATTCTTTTCGTTACCTGACAAACAAAAGTACACATGTTTGTTTCTAGTCTATGCTACATCCTGGAACAAAACCCAAGCAGGAATTTATGACATGAAATCTCGCAGAAGATACACACAGTAACATCACTTGAATGATGTGATTCTAAAATTATGTGATTACAAAAATTCCCTTCAGACCACCTTTGCAAAAACAGTAAGCATAAATTTAAAGTATAATTTAATGAAAACATAGGGGAGGGAAGGTGAGACAAGGTAGTCTAGAGCCTCACATTCTCAGGATCTAAATTAAAATGGGGTAATTTTAAATAGAGAAATGGTGAGCATGTCTATTAGATTTTCTCAAATACCAGATTCCTTAGATAACACTGGTTGAGGCTAGATTGTCAGTTCATGATTAAACTCTCACAAAAACTGCAGTGTAAACATCCTGAGTCATAAGTTAAAATGAAACCTCCTTGCTTTAGTTATTAGTTAAGACTTCTCATTTTTGTTAACAACCACATTTGTTCTCGTCACAAACATGTAGTCCTTCTACAGTTGAGATACCAGCCTACGAACAAGTTTTTCTCTTATAATTGGCCCTGGCAAGTTTCTCAGTAAATACTCTACTATCTGGATCTTCTAACATGAGGAATTTCACTCTGAAAGTTTTTTAAGCCTAAATGGTTTTGTTTTTTCCTTTGTTTTGTGATTGGCTGTTCTCATCCATGGAAGAACCTCAGTGTAATCCCTCTTAAAGATTAAATATTAAGAATAACATTACCCCAAAGACCCCATCACTGTTAAGAGAGCTGACAAAACTGTGCAAACCCACCCTATTAGTTGGGCTAATCTTGATTATTTAGATATTGGTGGGAGTCCCACAAATTATTTCAATTTATATTTAATTGATGCTAAGTTGTTATTTTATGTAATAACAGTTAATAGTCCACATCTTAAGAGCCTTTGATTAAAGACAGTAAGATCTAGGACTATGACGAGATTTTTGTCTTGTGTACGATATGGAACATGCACCTAGCTCTCCTAACAATTGTCCAAATAAAACAGATCTCCATTAAAAAGGAATGAAAAGAACAGTGTTGAGACATAACTTGTCTGCATTTTGTTTACAGATTGTATCTGTTAGATTTCCACCTTGGGCCATAATGTAGTAATTTGAATCAACCTGCCTTCCCATCAAAAACAACTAAAAAATTAGACAAATATGCAAAATAACTCTTTAGAGATATTGGACAACATGCCAGGCAGGACAGTGATTCCTGAGAGAAGAAAAACAGTGAGAGGAGCCTGACCATCCCTTGAGGCTTCTGCTTGGTGGCACTTTCTGGTCTGCAGTATAGGGAGGGGCTTTCCAGCTCTCCATAAATATGAGTTCTGGTATTCGTACTAGTTTATCCCTGTAGTTAAAATTTTACCTTTTAATGAGACCTAGTGGGCCTTCAAATTCGTCAGATGATGTGCTGTAGTAAAAGGATTTGGGCTTAATAAAACTTTCAAGTGCAAAGTTTAAAACTGAAAAATCTATTAGAGACAACAGATCATTTTGAAAAAGTGAAACAATTGATCAGTTCAACAGATACAGTTTCACATTTAAAAAACCTTTTAGCAAACTAGACATCAAGAACTTAGGAGAGTGGAAATAGGAAGTAATTATGGAGCATGTTAAAAAACATCTAAAACCACTAGTCAACAGCATACCAAACAATGGAGTCATTTCATTATTCTCAGTGTCATTGAAGACTAGAAGTCTTCCCATTAAAAGCAGTAGTAAAACACAAATGCCCTTTCTACCTTTGTTGCTTTATTCTAGGATTTTAAAAAGTCTAATAATAGGCAATTGCTTTAAAATAAATGTGGATATATAAAATAACCATTAAAATGATGTTGTAGATAATTAGAAAGGAAATAACTGCATGACTCTTTAATGGTTTCATAGTATTCAATTTTAAAGTATTATTACTTGTGTGTTCTTACATGGTGGTTGTTAGGCATTTCTGAAACATAAAAGTTGATTAAATAAAATATAAGCAGTTTTAGGAATGACTCTGAGTAGTAGAGCATTTTTTTACTTTACTAAATTGTCAAAAATAAATGTGAATTAATTTTATTATGATATTACATTTTAAGGAAAAAAAGATGAACAGCCACACCTACATATGGTACATATGCTTATCTAAACATAGAAAATATGTAGAAGACTGCACATAATGCTGTTAATACTGGTAGCATGTGAGTATGTGGACCAGGGACAGAGATCTCTACATTATTTGACCTATTATAGGTACATATATTACTTTTATAATTTCCAAACTCCAGTAAAATAAGTTCATTTGCAGAAGTACCATAAAAAATTTAAAAATTAATGATAGGATTGACTATTTGCTAAATATGTATGAATATGTATTGGTGTTTTTAAATATTAATAACATAGATAACTTAAGAAAAGTACCAACACACCTCAAGAAAATGGCAAAATAATATCAAAATGAAAGCAAAAGATATAAACAGAGCAAGGAATTTGAAGGAATGTATGGCCCTAAAAGTATAAAAAAATTGATCAGTTGTACATATTTAAAAAAACATAAATCAAAAGAATTCATCATTTTGCTAAATTGAAAAAACGCCCAAAAAAGTATGCAAGTTGCTGAAATTAAGTTGCAAATAGTTGTCTTTTAAACTATTATGGAAAGATAAATTGGAATTTTTTTCTTGAAAATGATTTCTCAACAAACACACAGACCATTAACATTTCCTACTATTGCCAGCATAATTTGACTCAAAGAAATCTACCTGAAAAAAATTTGGGATTTAAAGAAAAATGCATGTTAAAAATAATTATTGTAGCACTGATTATAATGCAAATAATCTAAAATCCAACAATAAGGTGACATATTAAGTGTAATATATTAAAATTATAAAATATTACATCCTGTCAGTGACAATTAAATTAATCAGTGGAAAATTCAAGTCACTTACATTTCCAGGGTTACCTAAAATCTTGACACTATGGAATGGCTTGTTACAAGTCATGTTTTGGCTTAGGGACCAGCTGGCCACATTGCTGCTTTCCTAGGCAAGGGCAGTCACACTTTTTCCTACAACTCAGTTGAAAACTGACCACTTTAAAAGAACTCAGTCTAACTGAAGGGGAACTACCCTTCCTATTTCAAGGCCAGGAGATACAGTAGTTTTAGGGCCAGCCAAACCCACAAAAAGCTCTAAAATGATGCTCATACATGCGCATGCGGAGGCACTTCTGGACACCTGGGCAAAGGCTATGGCCATCCCTGTCCCCCTACAAAAAAACCAACATACAAAACATGTATCTACTCTTTGATAAAAGCAGAACACTTCCTCAAACAAAAAGAGTGATTTCAGCTTCTCTGGACTTTTGTTTCAGTTCTCCAGTCTTGTGTTTTTCAGATCTGGCCTGGCTTCCTAGCCTTTGTCCAGACTTCCGGGGGCTGAGGCATTCTCTGCATGTGGGGATAAGATACCGAGTCCCCAGGAAGAGTCAGCAGTGTATTACTTTTGGACCATAGCCAATGTAAGATTTACACATTAGAATGAGATGTAATGCCATTAAAAAAAATTGAGGGTAGGGTGGAGGATAGGTAGAGTATCAGAGTCCTAGTGATCAAAAAAAAAATCAAGAAATCATTGTGTTGACATAGCAACATGCTCACAATGTATTATCTAAAAGTGTTTTGGGTTTTACAGTCCAGACAAACAGCTTTCAGATGTTAGCAACTGCACCAACATTTCGTTTATCTTGATTCATAGAAAAAATACAAAATTCCTGAACAGAATCTACTCAAGTTCTCCAGTAGTTTTCTCTTTAGGTATAAGACTGTGCAGTAACCAGAAATACAAACACCTTGGGACACATCTTTCTTGTACAAAAAGCCAGTAACCCTGCAGCCTAGTGACTGGCGCACACTACCATGGCAGCCTCTAACAAAATACGTAATATCATATAAAGGATTTAACTCTGGCATTTGAAAATATTACTGTTGACTATTGTTTCCTCAATGTGTAAAATCCACTTTTGTTCAAACAAGATTTTACCTTGGCTACCACTGTATTGGAGACTAGAGAAAAACATTGTTCTCATTCTTGAGTTGCTCACCGTCTTGTAGAAAGTAACTAAAAGTAACTGCTTACAGTTTTGATGTTAATACAAAAATACATTGCAAATGGGGAGGTAACAAGAAATGCTTAGGTTCAACTAGTTCACCTTTGTTCTTTGTTCTTTTCTTAAATCTATCAAGTTAACATGGACAGTGTCTGAAATCATTGTAGCATTTGATCAAGTCTTAATTTTTGCATAGAGGCTAACAAAATGCCAAATCGAGTTTAACAAAAAAGTGGATCAAAATGGAATTATTTTTTTCTTTTTAAAATTTCAGGTGTTCAGAGTTGAGTTAATCAGACTCCTACCTTTCTGGCCTCCTTTCATCTCTGCAAACTCCTCTTCTCCTTTCTTTTACTGTATTTGTCTCCCCTTCATCCCATTTTCAACCCCCTCTTCTCCTTGGTCACCCACTGTAATATATTTAATTCACATCCTTAATATATATGAATCTCCTGAAATACATAGTATTCGTGTGTGACACTTATTTTACATGAGTTAAATTGCACTGCAAGTTTCAAGTTTTTTACACACTCAACACGATGCTTTTAAAATGTGTCCATGTGCTATGTCTAACTTGTCCCCATCTCTTCTGATGCAGCCACATCAAATCCCACCATGTGCACATACTACATTTTTCTTATTCTCACCCTATGTCGAGATTGCCTCCAGCTTTTGCTCCTACAAGCAATGCTGTAGTAAACACCTTCCCCTGTGTCACCTCATGAACTGGTGAAGGTTTTTCTCTGACAGATAGACCCTGGAATAGGATTGCTAGGGTTGGGTACAAGCATACTCAGTTTTCTAATTAGTGCCAGATTACTCTTTAGAGCGATGGCAACAATTTACCATCTTACCACTGGGGCATGAAATATCCATTCTTCCCATTTCCTCAAGTATCTGATTTACCCAGCTTTTAATTTTTGTAAACCTAACAGGTTAAAGAGGAATTCATTGCTATGATTTGATTTCTATGCAATGAGGTTAAAGTGAAGTAGACCACATCTCTGCATGCTTAGCCATTTTCCTCAAGTGTGAGGTCTGCTCACTAGTGGAGGTCCTGAGTGAGCCCCATGCACTTGCCAAGACCTACCTCATCCCTTCTGCCTCCAGAGGTCCAAAGGAAGCCTTGAATACATCTTCAGGACTGCACAGGCCTTCTCTGTCCCTTGGTGTGTCTAACCTCGCCTCAGTGTGTCCCTCATTTTCTAGCTCTAATTGAACCCTGGATCCCTTCAGAAAATACGTCATTTCCTGCAGCTCCCATGTGGGAAGGCTAACTTCCCCCCGGTCCTTGAATCATAATGTCTGGACATTATTTGGCTTTTGTTGCTAGCTCCGGGCCCTTTTCTCCTTGACCTCCCTAAAATCTTGCATCTCAGAATCACCTGTTATCACAGTGCACCTCACACCACTGCGCGTGGCTACTGTCCTCTGCTTGGGGTGTTCTCTTTCTCACTCCCAGAGATGATGTGCTTGCATCTCCTCTCAAACCTCTAGCACCTCCTGCCCCATTCTCTCTCCCAATGGGGCTTCGCTTGCCATTTTGATGAGGGAGTGATACTACTCAGAGCTCCCTCACCCCTTTCTACACCTATCCAGCATCTGTGAGCACACACTTGGCCTTTCCAAAGGTAAGTGAAAGAGATCTCCATGCTCATACTGATGGTCAGTGCACAGGACGTCACCTCTTCTCAGCTGCTCAAAGACATTGCTCCCAGCAATTCCTTTCCTCTGACAGCAATCATCCTCCCTTTACCAGAGGGATCATCCCAAGTGTACACTCATACTTTATTTCTCTGAGGCTAAATATTTTAACCAACCAACCAACCATTCCCTGCATCACCTCTCTCCCTGGCTACTGTCCTATGTCTCTATTTCTGGTCATAGCAGAACTCCTTGAAAGAGGTGTGTGTGCATCTGCTATCTCCAATTCATCTCCCTGCTCTGCCCGCTGCCCATTCCAGGCAGACTTGTCCTAGGTTTCTCTCAGCAAGGTCACATTGGCCCCTGTGTTGCCAAATTTAATGGTCAAATTTCAGTCCTTATTTGTACTATTAGCAACATCTTATGCAGTTGAGCACTTCTTCTTCCTAAAGTAACTTCTTTCAGTTGGATTCCAGGATAACTTGATCCTATTTTCAATCTTATCTCAATATTCCTTTTCAGATTTTTAGCTGGAACTCTATTTCCAACATCTCTGAAACACTGCAGTTACTTAGCCTCTCTGAGTCTCCATTTATCATCTATTTGGCATATTTACTATGAAGATTCATGGCAATAATATGTATCCAGAATCAAGCATTAAGCTTGGAACATAGACATTCAGCCAATGATAGCTATTACCATTAGTTGTAGCAAACGTGATAACATGGAACAATTAGAAGTCCCAGCTAAGAAATAATAAAGAAGATGCCTATAGTGATTCCTAGCAGTTTTCCCTAGGAGTGCATAAGAAGTAAAAGGCCACAACTGTAACCTTTACAAGAAATATATCCCAATAAAATAAAGACTAATTTTATTTGATATGAAAACTCCTTGTTATAACGCTTAAATATAATCAGGAAATTGAAATACAAAATATTACCTTAAACAGGAGATTGCAAGAACACGTATTTAAAAACATGGATGGACTCTTTTTAGTTTAAATAATTTAAATGAAATAAAAATAAACAAATAAATAAATGCTAGAAAAAAACAAACCCACCAACATTCTGTTACACCAACATATAAGCCAAAAATTATTAAGGGCAATGATATCTATATTAGTTTATAAAGTCAATTATGAAACTTTCTTTGAGAGTTTGTAGTAGGGGAAAATTAGATTACTATGAAAATCCCATTAGTCCCAATGGGCTAGTGTATGCTGCAGTTTTAAATAACCCCAAAAGTTCCACGGTTTGCCATGGCTCGTGGACTTTTTCCTCATCTGTGTCCCATTTTTTCATTCTAGGACTTAGAATGACAGAGCAGCCACTATCTGGAACCGTGCCCATCACTCTAACGGGGGAAAGATGCAGTGAGGCACACTCTGGCTGTTAAAGCTGCTCCCTGGAGTGACACACATCACTCTGTTCCTACGGCAAAGGCTCAAGCAAGTCACTTGACTGCACACAGCTGTCATCAGGTGTGGCCATGCAACCCCTCCCTGTGCTGGGTATTTGTGAACAGCCCTGATAGGTACTGAATTCTGCATGTTGAACTCAAGGGTGGTAGCCTGTCCTTTGACTCCTTGTATGGAAAGAACGCTTTAACCCTCAACTGTCCTTATAAAACAGGCAGGGAAGAACTTCCTCTGGAATTGTAGAATGTATCATATGTTCACTAACAAATCTGAACTTAGATCTGCAAAAGAAAAGGATTCCTTTAAGGTAGCAAAATGTGTTGATACAAGTATGAACTAGGAATTGGTATTTCTGTCTAGGCTTTACAACTGGTATCTTCTGTGGCCTTAGGCAAGTTGTTTAATAACACCATCCTTCAAGAAAATAAGGAGATATGATGACTGATTGACAGTGGAGTATTTCTGAGCAGAGTGAGGAGGTGGCTGAGATTAATAGTGAAATCTTCCCATCAGATGAAGCCTGAACTGCTCAGTGACTGACACCAAAGAAGCAAAACAGTGACATGTAAAGTGCCTCATATCCTACGTGATGGGTTGTCTATATTGTAAAGAGTTACTATATACAAGCATGTCATATTCCCATCTCTGTTTCTCACTGATGGAAAAAGAAAACCCACAACCTGTACAATTTTCCCTGTAGTAATACAGGCATTATCAGGAACTAGCTACATGATATTACATTTATCACATATCCCACTGTGAATATCTGCATTACCTAGTGAAGAGTCCCAAGAAAAGGGAGCAGAAATAATTTCTAGAGAGACAAACTATTTCCTACACGAGGCTGTAAATAACAGCATGCTGGAGGCAGACATTGTTCATGATAATTTGTGATGCTTTAAGTGCTCACAACTAAAAACTACCAGATCAAAATATTTTAACAATTATACATTTTTAAACAAAACATTCCAAAACACAGGCATTATGCAGCATAGCAGTTATATATTATACAGTATATTTCCCCTATTTTGTGTCCCCCTTTTTCAAGTTACACAAGTAATTTATAAGTTTTTTAAGTGTAACAATTCAAACTTGGAAACATATAGGACATTCACCCCATCCCCACAGATAGTGGTAACTTCTAAGTTTGATAAGCATCATTTTATTTATGTGATAATACACACATACACATACTCTTAAAATTTTTTAATTTTGTACATGAATAAGATGAAAGTCTATATACAAAAATATGATTTTTTTCCTTAACAATATGACTTGTTGAGATTTCCATACCCATCCATCCAGCTTTATCCCATCTTTTAATTGGCTGCATAAATACAGTTGTACATTCTTATTTAACACTTCCCTTGTTGACAGTTATGCAGGCCAATTCCAGATTTTTATTAAAGATATGGGGCATCTTTTAAAAATATATCTTTAAGGTAGAATTTTGTAGTGGACTTGTCGGGTCAGAGGTATACTTATTTAAACTTTTGATAGATACCATAAGATGGTCTTCAGTAGATTCCCCTTTTGACACTCTGACCAGAATGTGTGAGCACCTGCTTGCCCTTCAACCTCAATAGCTTGTGCCACTCTGATGCACAAAACAGCTCATATGTTAATTCACTTTTCCTTGATTAACAGTCTAGGCTAAATTATATTCTAGATTTTCATTGTATACTACTTTGGTGAAACTGAAATCATGTTTGGAGATATTTCTTCAACTGTGTAATTTGTATTTTCTTACTAATTTGAGGAAACAGTTTAGCTATTCTGGATAACAACTTGTCTATATATGTTGTAAAGATTTTTCCTGTATAATACAAGTTTTGACTTTATATTTAGTGCATTTATTATACAGAAGTTTTAATCTATATGTATCCAAATCTATAGTCTGTGTGTCTTGCTCAGGAGGATTTTCCCTCCTTAAACTAATCCATTTAATATTCTTTCTTCAAATTCTGTCTATAAACTAAATTTATTGAGTTATTATTTACAGGCAGCAAAATTCGTTTTATTTTTATTGCACAAGTTTGGCAAAAGTGTGAAATTATGCCACCACTACTGCAGTGGAGATTCAATACAGTTTCATCTCCCCTCAAAAATCTCCATGTGTCCCTTTTGTCAACCTTTCTTTGGCCCAATATCCAGACCCTGGCAACCACTGATCTTTTTTCGGTTCCTTTAGTTTTGCCTCTTGTAAAGTCATGCAAGTTGGATGACACACTATGTAGTCTTTTGAGTCTAGCATCTTTTATTTAGCATCATACACTTGAGATTCATCTCATCTGGTTGAGGGAATCAGTACATGGTTACTTTGTAGTGTTGAGTGGTATTCTTACTGTACAGATGTGTCACATCCTATTTTACCATTTACCAATTGAAGGTCATTTGGGCAGTTTTCAGTTTGGGTGATAACAGAACCACTGGAAATACTTGCTGTAAGATTTTTGAATAAACGTAAGTTTTCATTTATCTTAACTAAATTCCTAGGAATAGGAAGGCTGTCATGTGATAAAAGTATGCTTACCTTTAAAAACATTGCTAATCTGTTTTGCAAAGAGGCTGTACTAACCTTTACATTCTCACCCGCACCATATGAAAGTTGCTCTGCATCCTTATAAACACTTGGTATTATTGGGTTTTTGGGTTTTGTTTCTTTAGACATTCTAATAAATGTGCAGTGATACACCATTGTGGTTTTAATTTGTATTTCCTCTAATGATGTTAAGCATCTTTTCATGTGTTTACCATTCATACATCTTCTTGGGTAAAGTATCTGTTCAAATCTTGTGACCACTTATTTATTGGGTTGTTTTCTGATTGAGTTTTGAAAATTATGTAGTCTAGATGCAAGTTCTTTATCAGAATCTGTATTTTTGCCTAGTCTGTGACTGTCTATGCACTCTCTAAACAGTGGTTTTCAAAGACCAGATAT
The DNA here is from genome assembly GCF_030020395.1 of Manis pentadactyla. NCBI lineage: Eukaryota > Metazoa > Chordata > Mammalia > Pholidota > Manidae > Manis > Manis pentadactyla. Next base: position 76,809,644 of record NC_080019.1, on the reverse strand, counting down.
TTTTAATTTTGATGTAGTCCAGGTGATCAATTTGTTCTTTCATAAATTTGGTTTTAATTTCTTACCTAAGAAATCTTTGCCTAACCCAGAGTCACAAGGATTATCTTATATTTTATTCTAGAGGTTTTATAGCATAGGTTTTATATTTAAGTCTATGGTCTATTTTGAGTTATGATTTGTGTTAGCTTGCTGGGAATGCCATAACAAAATACCACAGACTATTTGGCTCAAACAACAGAAATTTATGCTCACAGTTCTGGAGGCTAGAAGTCCATCAAAACATTGGCAGGTTTTGGTCCTTCTGAGGCCCCTCTCCTTGGCTTGTAAATGCTGCTGTCTCCCTGTGCCCTCCTATGGCCTTTGCTCTGTGAACACACCCCTTGAGGGCTCTCTCCTGCCCTATTCTCTTCTTTGAAGAACACCAGTCAGATTGGATTGGGGCCACCCTATGGGCCTCATTTAGAGTTAATTACTTTTCAAGGCCTTATCTCCAAGCCCAGTCATATCCTGAGGTACTGGGGGTTAGGACTTCAACATATGAATTTGGAGGGACAATTCAATCCATAACGTGTATCAATATTCATTTTTTTTGTATATAGTTGTCCATTTGTTCCAGCCCCATTTGTTGAAAAGACTTTCTTTTTTTTTTTTGAGCAGGGGTACCTGTTTTCCTTTTGTTCTACAAGTGAAGTAGTGCTGGCATCCTTGACACCCCTTGGAAATGTTTTCTTTCCTTCAATGTCTATCTACTTAGTTGCTTTGAGACCTCATCTGGAGCTCATTCTTAAACTTCTTTATGGAGTTAAGAAAATGATTTTGTAGATTTTATGGGTTTTTCTTGTTAGGTTGAGTCTCTCTAGGTTTATATCCTCTCAAATTTCCGTAATGTTATTTTAATTCTTCTATGTTTAAACAGTAATTCAAATTTATTTTACATCTCTCAGTAATGGTTCACATTTTTTTTGTAAAATTCTTATATTTTATAAGGCTTATTTCCAGGAATTTTAGAATTTTAATTTGTTATTTTGCTGCTTTCCACAGTATCTTTTCCATTGTTATGTCTTTAAACTATTATCACTTGTTCATGGGAAAATGAATAATTATTGTAAATTGATTGAGCAAACCTACTGAATTTTTTTAAATTAAGAGTTTGTCAGTTGATCCTCTAGAATTTTTAAATCCATTTATTCTTGCTTTGTAGCTCCTAGAACTATTCTATTGCCATAGCAATATTCTATGTGTTTTTGGCTATAGTTTCATCTTATTTTTGTCCATAGATCTGATCCTGTTTTCTCTCTTTGAGAAATTTATAGCTTGCATATGGCACTCTCCTGTTTTCCTGTGCTTCTATAGGTATTGGTTTTTTTTTTTGTAATTTCATGAAATACACTTGCTCAGTGTGGCTAATTGACCTCAATCCTTGCTTCTCTAATGTCGCTCCCCTGATTTGATATTTTTCATGAGAAAAACTTGTTTGCAAATCAGGTATATTTTGGAAAACAGCACATATGTTTCTGAAAAACTCATATTTTTAATGTAGTAGGTAAGCAGCTTTTAACAGCTTAGTGCAAGCTGGGTAATTGTTTATCAAGTATAAATTCAAATTTGCCAAAAACAATAATACCTGCGGTATCCTTTTTATAATACTTCCATCAGGTTTTGGTATCAGGACTAACTCTCAGCTCATTCATTGAGTTTGTAAGTTTCATATATTTTTCATTTTTGAAAACTTTTTTTCTCAAATAGACACTGTATTGTCCTTGTAGATTGTTAGATATTTCCAGGAAAATCTGTTTGCACTAATGCCAATAATAGGAACAGATTTTGGTCTTTATCTTAAATTTTTCACTGTCATTTGTCTATCCTGGGGTTTTGACTCTTGAGTTAACATTTTTAAAATTATCTATTTAGTCTAGGTCTTCAAATTACTTACATAAAGCTTTTCATAGAATTGCTTAATAATTTTGTTTTAATTTCTGCAGTGACATTTTCATTGGTCAAATTCTCTAGTTTTCCTATCAAACTTGTCAGAAGGATGTCATTTATATTTCCAAAACACCAAGTTCTGGTTTTTAATATCTTTTTTGAAAGTTTTCTCTTTAATTTCAGCTTTTATATTAATGAATTGCTCTCTATTTTCTTTGAGTTTCTTTCACTGTAATAACTTCCTGAATGGAGCATATTTCATTCATTTTCATAATAAGTATATTTAAGATTCTAAAATATCTTGTCATTTCTCTCTGACCATGTCTCACAGATTTTATGTTTCCTTTTTCATTTTTAAGTTATTAGAGAACTGCTTTAATGGGAACAGGACTTGCTAGCAGTGTTAAATGATGGCATGTGTGTGTGTGTGTGTGTGTGTGTTTGTGTGTGTGTGTCCTCCTTTGCTGGTGTTTTTTACTTAATTTTTATAAGACAATCAAAAACAAAAAGCAGAAGCCATGTACCAATTTTTGTTTATATTTTGTTTGAAATGGATTCAAACCTTTCTTTAAATACATGGAATGCCATCATAAAAATATGAATTAGTTAAAAACATCTTAGAGTCATTAAATGCAAATGATGGATGGGAGACCAAAACAAACCTTGATTCATAGGCATATGTCTGAAAACTTAAAGCGACCACATAGGAAATCAAACAGTAAGACCAATAAGAAATAAAAGAGAAGGCCTGAGAACTATTTTAAATATGTTGGCATTATTATTCTAGCCTCCACCCCCTTTAAATAGATATAAACAAGATTGCATTTAATTTTTTTTTGTTATTTTATCTTTGAATGTGAAAACCCATATTATCTTATTTCTTATTTCTTACCATATCTTCTGGGTCTGTTGGCACAGGAGACATTTAAAAAGTGGACACTTTTAATATAGAAGCCAGAACCAATTCAAGTTTAGATCACATAGAATTTGTTTAGATCAAGTGATATTTGTTTGGAAAACCATTTGCAATATTTGATAGCACATAGTTAAGCTATAGCCAAACATTTCTCCAAAAATGGGATAGAAAAACCTACAATGGGTTGATGATTTTTACTTTTTATCCACTAATATAGTTATATTGACAACAAGTATAAACCAAATAAAGAAGAAATTGGCTTTAAAGAATGCAAAGGCGTTACCCGTTTCTCCAGGCCACACCAGCCTTAGGGCAGAAGTAAAATCTCAGGATTAGTAAAAAGCAGCATTATCCCTCAGGCACGTGAGGTACTTTTCAGTCCCCACGGTCACCTCACACCGACTTCTAAGTCTCTGAGGACCAGCCAGATGGGCTGACAGCCCCTTCTCTCGGCAGCCATGCAGGCGAGGCCTCAGCAGCTACTCGTGCGACATGAAATAACCTCCCCGGCTCCGCACGCAGGAGGAAGGCCAAGCAAGGACTGTGACTCCCCCGTCCCACCAGCCCCAGGGCTGATGTGACCTGGCTGATGGCTCCCGCCACTGTGTCCTCGGCGTCCTTGCCGAACCTCACCGGGGAAATCTGTGTCAGGTCACCCAGGCCGGAAGTGCCCCTTGGGGAGGTGGAGTTTGTCTCCCTCCATTTTCCCTGTTACGTCTTGACACCCTGACCCAAAGGAAATCTGACCTTGGCTCCCAACACATTGGAGATTTTGTGTGTAAAGATAGCTCTGTTTTTTGCTTTGTTTTACTCATGTAGCATTTTCCCCTAGAACTCAAGTATGGCTAATGACCACTGGACTCGCATCATGCACACTACCACGCATTAGGATCACCTCTTCCACCTGATGGCCAAGACCTGGCCACATAGTACACCAAAGCCATGTACCCAATTCTCCTCCCCAGAGGATGAGGTTTTCTTAGAACTTCTCTCAATTCCTAATGCAAAGACACCCCTGGCATCCACTCCACATTCTGCTGATGGTGCCCAAATATTTCTGAATCAAATGGAATGCAGCTCAGATAAACTAAGGTCCTCACTATAAAATACAGACTATATTTAATGTCCCAGAAAATTAGCAAAGAAAATATACAATAAGTAATAATACTATTTGGTAAGCATTCAGTGGAAATTTGCACAAAGCAGGAACCTGATGGTGCACAAAGCCGTGATTCATTTGTGAGGCTGGCTGATGTCATAAACCAGGAGAGGCGAGTAGGAGAAGTTTATGGGCAGTAGCAATTCCCTCCGAGTAAATTACGGCTCTGTATTCATTCTGGGACATTTACTACTTTCTCCCATAAATACAATTAATGTGTTGAATTTATTTTCAAAGCACAAACCAGAGTTATGACTTATCTTAAAGTTTTTCAATGGAGAAGCATATAAAACACTTCAAAGGAAATTCTTTGGGACTGGCTTATTGAAGAATTTAACCGACATCTTCATTTTCCTTTTGGAGACTGTGGCACACATAAGCAGAATTTCCTTTCAGGATGTGGCACATTTTCAAAAGCAATAGAGAGAAACTAGATGCTCAATTACTGTTTTCTCTTAACTTTACCATTCCTGTCTTTCCCCCCAAAATCTGAATTTGACTTAAACATGGTGCTTTTATTTTTTTTGAAGGAGCTTGTCATCAAGAATAAAACATGCTCACAAGTCACCATAAGCCATGGAAAGTTACTTAAATTACTTTCAATTCTCTAAAAATACAGTTAAAAGGAAACATTTATAGACGTTTACCTGAAGCCTACAGGAATTTCCCAAGTTCCTTCAAGCTTTAGATAGCCACCAAGGTGCCTGATTTGCACTGACTTTATATTCCATTTTCTGTTTTAACGAATGAAAACTGATTTTTTGCAATTGATTGGAAAGCTAAAAATACAATGAAAAGAATTTTGTACAGATTCAATTTCCCTTTCTAAGACACATTCTCTCTCTGTCTCTCACACAGTCTCTGCATTCATTCTGCAGTGCTTCATCAAGAAGAGGGAAAACAGTACAGGTGGGGAACGGGTCCATCAGGCAGGCAATGGAGCATGCAAGCAGGCCACAGACCACGGACTTGAGCCTCCAGACAAAACCACATGGCTGTAAATTACTGTCCTTACCTTCAGAAAGTTCCCTGGATTGTGCAGGATTGCCCATGCAATCATAAATGCAAAGCAAGCTATAGTAATCATTAAACAAATTCTCTGACTCCTGCAGTCTTAAGCAAAACGCTTGTTTCCCATCTGATGCTCATGAACAGTGTAGAATTACCAACTGGGAGGCAACAGCTTACACTTGGCCGTCAGGATTCAGAGCTGTGCTCTCTACAGGACATCATTCTTCTCACCAACAATGACATTTTGCCTGCTCATATTTCACCAAAGTGTTGAAACAAGCAATTAATCAAGGCAGCTTTGAGGACATCTAATAAAACTATGCAAGAAATTCAGCAGGAAATTCACAAATTTGAGGTACCATAGGATGAAGCTTTCTCACTTGGCATATCACTTAAGGTGATGTTTTACTTTCTTGATTTTCATGGAAGAAAGTCAAACCTGGAAACTGGCATTAATGGATGCTTATCATGTGGCAGGGTGCAGAGTTTGCTTCATCTTCTTTTAATATTCACCACAGCCCCACATAGAAATTAGCTTAATTGCCTCCGTTTATAGAGGAGGAGATGAAGGCTCAGACCAGTGTATTTATTTACCATTTTTCATTTCTGGTTCACATCAGAACCATGATTCAACACCAGGACTATTTTTTATATGTATTTTTTTATAATGATATCATTAATATACAATCACATGAGCTAAATTGCTCCCATTATCAAGTCCCCACCACATACCCCACTACGGCCACTGTCCATCAGCATAGTAAGATGCTATAGTCACTACTTGTCTTCGCTATGCTATACTTAGGCACTGTCTTTTATTTTTGCTCTTTTCCAGTATTCTTTTGGCTATTTAGAAAATTTTCTAATTTGCTTATTGATTTCTACAAAAAAAGCTTGCTGGAATTTTATTGAATATACAGATCCCTTTGAGGAGAGCTGGCATCTTAACAATACTGAATGTGTTGATCTATGAACATAACATATCTCTCCATTTGTTTAGGTCTTATTTAATTTCAGCAATATATTTTTTTATTTGGGGTGCACTAGTCTTTCACATGTTTTATCACATTTAACTCTATATATTAATAGTTTTGATAATAGATTACTATAACTATGTATTAATAGTTTTCTATTTTCTGTTCATTTCTCAGTGTTCATTGCTAGTAATATAGATGTAAATTGATCTTTTCTGCCTTTCTTTCTTTTTTTTTATTTAATTTTTTTTATTTGGGTATCATTAATATAAAATCACATGAGCAACATTGCATTGTGGTCACTAGATTCCCCTCATTACCAAGTCCCCACCACATACCCCATTACAGTCACTGTCCAATAGCATACTAAGATGCTATAGAGTCACTACTTGTCTTTTTGTGCTATACTGCCTTCCCCGTGCCCCCCACTATATTATGTGTGCTAATCATAATGCCCCTCAATCCCCTTATCCCTTCCTTCCCACCTGCCTTCTCCAGTCCCTTTCTCTTTGGTAACTGTTAGTCCATTCTTGGGTTCTGTGAGTCTGCTGCTGTTTTGTTCCTTCAGTTTTTGCTTTGTTCTTATACTCCACAGATGAGTGAAATCATTTCGTACTTGTCTTTCTCTGCCTGGTTTATTTCACTGAGTATAAAACCCTCTAGCTCCATCCATATTGTTGCAAATGGTAGGATTTGTTTTCTTCTTATGGCTGAATAATATTCCATTGTGTATATGTACCACCTCTTCTTAATCCATTCATATACTGATGGACACTCAGATTACTTCCATTTCTTGGCTATTGTAAATAATGTTGTGATAAACATAGAGGTGCATACGTCTTTTTGAATCTGAGAACTTGTTTTCTTTGGGTAAATTCCTAGGAGTAGAATTCCCGGGTCCAATGCTATTTCTATTTTTAGTTTTTTGAGAAACTTCCATATTGCTTTCCACAATGGTTGAACTAGTTTACATTCCCACCAGCAGTGTAGGAGGGTTCCCCTTTCTGCACATCCTTGCCAACATTTGTTGCTGTTTGTCTTTTGGATGTTGGCCATCCTAACTGGTGTGAGGTGATATCTCATTGTGGTTTTAATTTGCATTTTTCTGATGATTAGTGATGTGGAGCATCTTTTCATGTGCCTGTTGGCCATTTGATTTTCTTCTTTGGAGAAGTGACTGTTCAGATCCTCTGCCCATTTTTTAATTGGCTTATTTGCTTTTTGGTTGTTGAGGTGCATGAGCTCTTTATATATTTTGGATGTCAACCCCTTATCAGATATGTCATTTATGAATATATTCTCCCATACCGTAGGATGCCTTTTTGTTCTACTGATGGTGTCCTTTGCTGTACAGAAGCTTTTTAGTTTGATGTAGTCCCACTTGTTCATTTTTGCTTTTGTTTCCCTTGCCCAGGGAAATATGTTCATGAAAAAGTTGCTTATGTTTACATTCAAGAGAGTTTTGCCTATGTTTTCTTCTAAGAGTTTAATGGTTTTATGACTTACAGTCATGTCTTTGATCCATTTCAAGTTAACTTTAGTCTATAGGGTTAGACAATAATCCAGTTTCATTCTCTTGCATGTAGCTGACAAGTTTTCCCAACACCAGTTGTTGAAGAGGCTGTCATTTCCCCATTGTATCTCCATGACTCCTTTATTGTATATTATCATATATTAATTGACTCAAGCATATCATATATATGCTTGAGTTTATATCTGGGCTCTCTAGACTTTTCCATTGGTCTATGGGTCTGTTCTTGAGCCAGTACCAAATTGTCTTGATTATTTTGGCTTTGTAGTAGAGCTTGAAGTTGGGAAGCATAATCCCCCCTGCTTTATTCTTCCTTCTCAGGATTGCTTTGCTATTTGGGGTTTTTTGTGGTTCCATATGAATTTTAGAACTATTTGTTCCAGTTTGTTGAAGAATGTTATTGGCATTTTGATAGGGATTGCATTGAATCTGTAGATTGCTTTAGGCAGGATGGCTATTTTGACAATATTAATTCTTCTTACCCTAGAGCATGGAATCAATTTCCATTTATTGGTGTCCTCTTTAATTTCTCTTAAGAGTAACTTATAGTTTTCAGTGTATAGGTCTTTCACTTACTTGGTTAGGTTTACTTGTAGGTATTTTATTCTTTTTGATGCAATTGTGAATGGAATTGTTTTCCTGATTTCTCTTTCTGCTAGGTCATTGTTAGTGTATAGGAATGCAACAGATTTCTGTGTATTAATTTTGTATCCTGCAAGTTTGCTGAATTCAGTTATTAGTTCTAGAAGTTTTGGACTGGATTCTTTGGGTTTTTTATATACAATATCATGTCATCTGCAAACAGGGACAGTTTGACTTCTTCCTTACCAATCTGGATGCCTTTTATTTCTTTGTGTTGTCTGATTGCCATGGCTAGGACCTCCAGAATTGTGTTGAATAAAAGTGGGGAGAGTGGGCATCCTTGTCTTGTTCCCAATCTTAGAGAAAAAGCTTTCAGCTTTTCACTGTTAAGTATGATGATGTCTGTGGGTTTGTCACATATGGCCTTTATTATGTTGAGGTTCTTGCCCTCTATACCCATTTTGTTTAGAGTTTTTATCATGAATGGGTGCTGAATTTTGTCAAATGATTTTTCAGCATCTTTGGAAATGAACTGTGATTTTGTACTTCTTTTTATTGATATAGTGAACGATGTTGATGGATTTTCAAATGTTGTACCATCTTGCATCCCTGGGATGAATCCCACTTGATCATGGATATTATCCTCTTGATACATTTTTGAATTCTGTTTGCTAAAATTTTGCTGAGTATTTTTGCATCTATGTTCATCAGGGATATTGTTCTGTAGTTTTCTTTTTCTGTGGTGTCTATGCCTAGTTTTGGTATTAGAGTGATGCTGGCTTCATATAATGAGTTTAGAAGTATTCCCTCCTCTTATATTTTTTGGAAAAAATAAGGAGAATGGGTATTATGTCTTATCTAAATATCTGATAAAATTCAGTGGTGAATCTATCTAGCCCAGAGTTTTGTTTTGTCCTTGGGTGGTTTTTTCATTACCAATTCAAATTCATTGCTGGTAATTGGTCTGTTTAGATTTTCTGTTTCTGCCTTGGTCAGTCTTGGAAGGTTGTATTTTTTTAGAAAGTTGTTCATTTCTTCTAGGTTATCCGGTTTGTTAGTATATAATTTTTTATAGTATTCTCTCATAATTCTTTTTTTTTCTGTGCTCTCCATAGTGATTTTTCCTTTCTCATTTCTGATTCTGTTCATGTGTTTAGACTCTCTGTTTTTCTTGATAAGTCTGGCTAGGGGTTTATCTACTTTTTTTAATTTTCTCAAATAACCAGCTCTTGGTTTCATTAATTTTTTATATTGTTTTATTCTTCTCAATTTTATTTATTTCCTCCCTGATCTTTAAAATGTCCCTCCTTCTATAATCTTTGGGTCTCATTTGTTCTTCTTTTTCCAGTTTCAATAATTGTGAATTTAGACAGTTTATTTGGGATTGTTCTTCCTTCTTTAAATAGGCCTGGATTGCTATATACTTTCCTCTTAGAACTGCCTTCACTGTGTCCCACAGAAGTTGGGGTGTTGAGCTGTTGTTTTCTTTTGTCTCCATATATTGCTTGATCTCTCACTTAATTTTGTCATTGATTCATGATTATTTAGGAGCATGTTGCTAAACCTCCATGTGGTTGTGAGCCTTTTTGTTTTCTTTGTACAATTTATTTCTAGTTTACTACCTTTGTGATATGAGTAGTTGGTTGGTATAATTTCAATCTTTTTTAATTTGCTGAGGCTCTTTTTGTGGCCTAGTATGTGGTCTATTCTGGAGAATGTTCCATGTACACTTGAGAAGAATTTGTATCCTGCTGCTTTTGGGTGTAGAGTTCTGTAGATGTCTGTTAGGTCCATCTGTTCTAGTGTGTTGTTTAGTGCCTCTGTCTCCTTACTTATTTTCTGTCTGGTTGATCTGTCCTTTGGAGTAAGTGGAGTGTTGAAGTCTCCTAAAATGAATGCATTGCATTCTATTTCCTCCTTTATTTCTGTTAGTATTTGTTTCACATATGTAGGTGCTCCTGTGTTGGGTGCAAAGATATTTATAATGGATATGTCGTCTTGTTGGAGTGACTGCTTTATCATTATGGAATGTCCTTGTTACTTTCTTTGTTTTGAAGTCTATTTTGTCTGAGACCAATCCTGCTACACCTGCTCTTTTCTCCCTATTGTTTGCATAAAATATCTTTTCCCTTCCCTTCACTTTTAGTCTGTGTATGTCTTTGAGTTTGAAGTGAGTCTCTTGTAGGCAGCATATAGATGGGTCTTGTTTTTTATCCACTCAGTGACTCTATGTCTTTTGATTGGTGCATTCAGTCCATTTACATTTAGGGTGACTATCAATAGGCATGGACTTAGATTTAAGTCATTGCAGGCTTTAGATTCATGGTTACCAAAGATTTAAGGGCAGCTTCTTTACTACCTCTTAACTGGGGTACTCACTTATTATTTTATTATAAAAACACTTATTATTTTATTATAAAATAAACTCACTTATTATTTTATTATAAAAACAGTCTGAAGATTCCTTTTTCTCTCCCTCCTTTTTCTTCCTCCTTCACTCTTTGTATGTTAGGTATCATATTCTGTACTCTTTGTGTATCCCATGACTGACTTTGTGGGTAGCTGATTTAATTTTGCTTTTGGTTAGTTTTTAGTTGGTCTACTTCCTTTGCTGTGACTTTATTTTCTCTGGTGACAGTTATTTGGTCTTAGGCACACTTCCATCTAGAAAAGTCCCTTTAAAATACACTGTAGAGCTGGTTCGTGGGAGGTAAATTCCCTCAATTTTTGCTTATCTTGGAATTGTTTAATCCCCCCTTCAAATTTAAATGATGATCTTGCTGTATACAGTATTCTTGGTTCAATTCCCTTCTGTTTCATTGCATTGAATATATCATGCCACTCCCTTCTGGCCTGTAAGGTTTCTGCTGAGAAGTTTGATGATAAACCTGATGGGATTTCCTTTGTAGGTGATCTTTTTTCTCTCTCTGGCTGATTTTAATACTCTCCTTGTCTTTGATCTTTGCCATTTTGATTATTATATGTCTTGGTGTTGTCCTCCTTGAGTCCTTTGTGTTGGGATATCTGTGGACTTCTATGGTCTGAGAGACTATCTCCTTCCCCAGATTGGGGAAGTTTTCAGCAATTACTTCTTCAAAGACACTTTCTATCCATTTTTCTCTCTTCTTCTTCTTCTTCTGGTACCCCTATAATGCAAATATTATTCCATTTGGATCAGTCACAGTTCTCTTAATATTCTTTCATTCCTAGAGATCCTTTTTCTCTCTCTCCCTCAGCTTCTGTGTATTCCTGTTTCTCTGATTTGTATTCCATTAACTGTCTCCTCCACCCCATCTAATCTGGTTTTAAATCCCTCCATTATTTGTTTCATTTCAGTTTTCTCCCTCCTGAATTTGTCCCTTAGCTCTTCATTATTTTTCTGTAGCTCCATCAGTATGCTTATGACTTCTATTTTGGATTCTTATTCAGGAAGATTGGTGATTTCAGTTTCACCCAGCTCTCTTTCTGGTGTTTGATGGATTTTGGATTGAATAAGTTTCTTCTGCCTTTTCATAGTCCTAAGTGATGGGAATGGTCGCTCCTGAGTGGCGCGGGTGTCAGCTGTGAGGACACCTGCTTGCCTGTCACCATGCCTGTCTCTGCTGTCTGTGCCAATTAACCACACGCAAAGAGCAACCTCTGGGTTAATCCTCTAAGCTGCTATGGGCAGGGTGGCCCTCAGGATATCCTAGGGCACTGGCAGGGTTTGCTGGCTAGTGGCCCAGGTTCTGCCACAAGAACAAAGCCCTTTCATGTCTCCCGGACTCAGCACCCATCTCCGCTGTTTGTGCCAGTAAACCTCTCACAGAGAGCAGCCTCTGTGTCTTGGCCGGTTAGCTGTGCACAGGGAGAAGCCTCTGCATTCAGCTGTGTGGTTGCTGTAGGCAGGGTTGCCCTCCAGCTTGTCTGCATCAATAGCAGGGACAGCTGGTTTGCACGCAGGTGCTGGTGCAGAGGAAGGAACAGCAGGCTGCTTATTGAGGTGAGGGGCCTCGGGGCTGCATTGTCAACCAGGGGGACAGGATGCCTGAAGCTCCTGCAAGTTCCCAGCCTGCTGGGCTGAGTGTGCCAGGATGATTTTGTCCACCTGTTCCTTCCCCTAAACCCTTGCCCTTTAAGACTTTTAAAGCACCTGCTTTTCTTTTGTCCCAGGGAAGCTGGTTGTGGGAACCTATTCACAGTCTTGGTCTCAGACTTTGCTTTTCAGCCCCTCCAATCTCCAGAGCACCATACAATGTGGGTCTGTGCTCCCAGGGTAGATTTCTACAGCTGGGTTTTTAGGCAGTGCTCTGTTCCACTCCCTTCCCACTCTGATTCTTTCCTCCTGCCAGTAAGCTGGGGTTGGGGGAGTGCTTGGATCCTGCTGGGTTGCGGCTTTTACTTTACCCATTTTTGGTGAGATGTTGACTTCTCCCAGAAGTAGACTGGCTGGTGCACTGTTACTCCTGGTGACTCTTTTAGGAATAGTTGTATTTGCTGTATTTTCAAAATATATGTGGTTTTGGGAGGAGATTTCCTCCACACTACTCACACCATGATCTTTTTCCCTCCAGGACTATCTTTTTTTGAAGGCAACATTACTTCTACTACCTTATGCTGATGATAGATAAGCTGGGAGAGCTTTTCTAACATAAAAAAGTTGAGGGGTATTTTATTTAAGATCACTTTAAAATTGACGCAGTTTTCACAGAGCCAATAAAACTGCAACCATATCACAAACAAAACCAGTCAATCCACAAGTCCCTGGAAGAACTCAGGTACAGCTGTTTACCATGGACAAAAGCAAAACTTAACTCTAAATGCAACATTTATTTACACAAGTCTATTGAGAGCTGATTTGCAAAGCACTGTTGGACGTTGGTGAAACAAAGGCGAATATGGCATGATCCCCATACTCTTGAGCTCAAAGCATAGTCAGGGAGATAATTCAAGTACAAAGGAATCAAGGCAGAGAAAAAGCACAATTGGTGGTTAGTTCTTAGTTTCTCAAGGAAGAAACTTATTGCCTAGCTTTGTCCCCCAGCACACAGCCCTGCTTCTCAAGAGGTGAACAATCCACAGTGTGCCCTTGTGAAAATGTCACATTGGGAGAGGTGATAACAATTCTGTCTCCAAGGTTCTGAGTGGATCTAAAGCACTGTGAAAGGAGGATGGAAAAGACAAGCTAATGATGAGTGTACATTCACAAATGCCACCTACTCCCACCTGCAATAAGATAAAAATGGCCCTTGGAGTCAAATCTCTATTTTTTCCATCTCAGACAATCCCAAGCAGCAATACCAGATTCATATGGTGGAGAAACCCTAGAAGCTGTGTGCTGGAAATCCCAGCTGGAGAAATAACTGGTTTTCCTGAAATATAATTGTAGTCACTTTTAGCCCCTGCAGAAGTTTTTATTCCTTGGTGATGTGACTCAGGATGCTTGGCCAGCCTCCCCTCCAACAGCTACTACATGTGCCAGCTCCTGCAGTGTTGGACCTCCCCAGTTCCCAGAGAGCATTCACATGCTGTTCTATCTACCTTCATGCCCTCTTATATTCTTTTTTACTTGTCTCAATGTTAAAAATTCAGCTCAAGCATCCTCAGCTGTAGCAGGACTCTCCTAATTCCTCCAAGAGGATACGGGTGCATCTGTGTGATTTCATTCATGGTTTTATTCAGAGCACATTCATAAATGCTGAGCATTCAGCAGTCACAAGACAGACAGCTTCTGCCCCCATAGAGTTTGTATTGCAAATAAATAGGATAATTTCAGATATTGATGAGTACTAGAAGAAAAATAAAACACAAAGTCATGATCACAGGTTAACACAGGAAGTACAATGGAGGGTGAGGGGTAGTGGTGCCCAGCTTCATTTAGAGCTCAGTTCAGGGAAATGGACTGAGCTGAGCTGTGAACTACAGAAGCCTTCCAAAATAGGAGCAGTGGAAGAGTTAGTTCCCAGGCAATAGCACAAACAAGTTCAAGCGCCCTATCACAGCATTTCTCAAACAGAACTCTAATTGCGTACCCTACAGTATGGGAGAATATATTCATAAATGACAGATTCGATGAAGGGTTGACATCCAAAATATATAAAGAGCTCACACACCTCAACAAACAAAAAGCAAATAATCCAATTAAAAAATTGGCAGAGGAGCTGAACAGACACTTCTCCAAAGAAGAAATTCAGATGGCCAACAGGCACATGAAAAGATGCTCCGCATCGCTTGTCATCAGAGAAATGCAAATTAAAACCACAATGAGATATCACCTCACACCAGTAAGGATCGTCACCATCCAAAAACAACAAATGTTGGCGAGGTTGTGGAGAAAGGGGAACCCTCCTACACTGCTGGTGGGAATGCAAATTAGATCAACCATTGTGGAAAGCAGTATGGAGGGTCCTCAAAAAGCTCAAAATAGAAATACCATTTGACCCAGGAATTCTACTTTTAGGAATTTACCCTAAGAATGCAGCACTCCAGTTTGAAAAAGACAGGTGCACCCCTATGTTTATCGCATCACTATTTATAGTAGTCAAGAAATGGAAGCAACCTAAATGTCCATCAGTAGATGAATGGATAAAGAAGATGTGGTACATATACAAAATGTGATATTACTCAGCCATAAGAAAAAAAAACAGATCCTACCATTTGCAACAACATGGATGGAGCTAGAGGGTATTATGCTCAGTGAAGTAAGCCAGGCGGAGAAAGACAACTACCAAATGATTTCACTCATCTGTGTGGTATAAGAACAAAGAAAAACTGAAGGAACTAAATAGCAGCAGACTCACAGAACCCAAGAACGGACTAACAGTTACCAAAGGGAAAGGGACTGGGGAGGATGGGTGGGAAGGGGTGGGTAAGGGCAGGGAAAAAGAAAGGGGGCCTTATGATTAGCATGTACAATGTGCGGGGGCATAGGGAGGGATGTGCAACACAGAGAAGACAAGTTGTGAGTCTACAGCATCTTACTACGCTGAGGGACAGTGACTGTAATGGGGTTTGTGGGGGGGGGTACTTGTTGATGGGGGGAGTCTAGTAACAATAATGTTCTTCATATAATTATAGATTAATGATAAAATAAATTTTTAAAAATTGAAAGGAAAAAAATTTTTTTAAAAACTCTAATTGCCTCCCTGAAGTAGTCTGCATTTTCTGAAGGGAAGGTCCATGTCTTACTCATCTTGGCATCCGCAGTTTATACCTCTGTACCTGGCAGATAGTCATTCAATAAATGCTTGCTAAATGAAAGTAGACAAATATTTCTAGCTTAAGGAAAAATTTATATGAGCATCCTTTAACATGGGTGGAACACCGAATAGCATAACAGACAAACAATATCCTACCTCAAATGTAATAGTGTGGTGTCTTGGCAGAGCCAGGACCGTAACGGCCTTAGGTGTGCCAAGTTAGACACAACCATCCTACATCTACTCATCTATACCTACTGACATGCACTGAGCATTAGAAGACTTCCTGGAAGGGAATAAAAACCCTTCCACAAACAGCACTGATGTTCTGACATACCAGCCAGTCTAATAGGCCATCAGGGGCTGCACCTAAGCCAGACTGTAGACAAGGGCCTTGAGAGCTTTGAAAGAGAACTTGCTCTAAGGGAGAAAGAAATCAGGCTGCCTGTCTCCAGCCAAGGCATGCATGTCCAAGGGAAGTGGTAGCTTCTGGCCATGCACATCCTCAGCCAAGAACTCTAGAGTCAGTGGGGGAGAAAGCTTCTACACAGGAGCTGAAAGTACTCTCACTGAACTCTGCACTTTGTGATCAAAACACTTCTCTGTGGCAAACCCTAACAGCACAACACAGAGGGTGGCAACTTTCCATTTGTGTGTGAAAGGTGACTGAACTGTTACAGTATTTCAAAGCTTAGGAACAGCACAGTGACACTCCAGTGGAACCAAACATGGCTTAGTTACTGGGAACACAGCTCCAGCCCAGCCACAATGGCAATCCCACCACGGAGTTCTTTGGCTGTGGAGATCTGGCTTGCTGGCTGCCACAGTAAGCAAGATGATCATTAAATTTTTAAAGATACATCTGAGTCATGTAAAGAATCCTAGAACTTCTTGGAAATAGGAAACTGTACAAAGTGCATTTCTATATCAAAGTATATAGATATTTGTAAATATAGAAGATAATGTTAAATCATTGTTCCATAAAGGAAATTGATGGGGGCAAGATTAGTTTAACATAATCTAGTTATTTCTAGTCTTTAAAATTGATTGGGTATTTCTTATGGCCTTACTACAGAGTTGAAATTTGAGTCTCTTGTAGTTCAAATTATTAGTATTTCTTAAGCTAATATTTCTTAGTAGATGATGAGTGTATAGAAATATATCTAAATCACCTAGGCAGTTTTCAAAATAACTTTCCCTAATTCTTGCTCTGTCTACAATTTCCACTCCCCCCCCACCCCATGATTTCAATATACTCTCCCTCCCAAAGAACTGAGATGGGATATGTGTCTATTATTGTAAAATACCCTTAGATGATTCTAATTATACCTTTCTCCCATGTCCCTCCACCTCCTGAATTGAGAACTGCCCTAATAGCTCTCGAATATCAGTCATCTCAGCCTAGGCTTTGACTAAAACCAGATAGTAAAGCAGAGTTAGTACCATTAGTACATCCCCGAAAGACAGGTGAATTGATCATAACATTTCTGACTGCAAGTAATAAAAAGCCAATTGAAAATACCATACAATGAAAAGTATGTGTTATTGCACATAGACATAAATCTGAAGAAATGACAGCTCTAGGCCAACATCATCAAGAATGAAGACTCTTTACCTTCTTCCTCTAAGCCGCACCAGCTCATCCTCTTGGACTGGGAAGATCATGTTTCAAGGTGACTGTGAGAGTTGCAGTTATCACAGGTAAACGTAACTGCCTTGCCAATGGGTTTCGGGCATGGGCACGTTCACTATAGATTCAACGTGACCAAAGAAATGACAGTAGAACATTCTTCGGGTGAAAGGGTTATCCCCAATTGTATTTCCATGGTGGCAGGTTAATCATTAAAATCCCATTCATTCAGAGTGAGCCTGCATGCAGCAAGCTGGTCTCTGGTTCTGGGCCTCTCTGCCTGCACAGCTGTCCTCTGGGCCTATGTCCTTGGCGCTGCCACCACTCCAGCCTCTGCTCTCCTGCAGCCTTGCAGCCGTGCCACCATGTTGCCCAAAGCACCAGGCAGAGCTGTTTGTATAGAGTCAATAGCCATGTATTACCCTCACGTATGTAGTGAGCTAGCCAACCAGGGCCAGGTGAGAATCTTGGCCACAGAACTTTCATTTTATCCACAGTAACACCATCCAGAGGAAGAAACAGTTTCTTCTTCTAAGCTCCTTTTTAAAAACATCAGTGAAGAAAACCTTTCAACAAGGCTTCAGCTAAATTTTCTTTAATAGCTCATTGTGGGCATTTTACCACATGCACAGCACCAGTCACTGGCAAGGGAATGGCCCTGTAACCACTCAATAAATCCTGACTCTTCATTAGAATCAGGAGGGTGCCTACCACAGAGATCCTGATTTCATTGGAGTAGGGTGGGGCCTGAGCACGAGCAATGGTTAAGCTTCCCAGGTGATCCTACTTTGTAGTTAAGGCTCTATCAGTCATGATTTCCATCTGACACTGCACGGACCATGCCTCAAACACCTACCCACACAGAGACAGTAACTGACTAAAAGCAGGACTGCGTTGAGCAAGGGGGAGAGGAACATGGACATTAGGTGGAGTGCAAAACACACCACAGGTATTCTAAGTTGTTCCTTGAAAGAAGATCCTGAGAGAGATGAGCAATTGAATTTTTTAATTCCAAAGGATAAAAAAATCTTTTCCATTCAAATTCAGGATCCTTTTTTCATTTCTGACACCTGAAAAATCAAACATTTTAAAATGAGTATAGTCCCTTCTATGAGCCTTTCTTCCAAATAAGAAGTTCTAATCTGTCCCTCCCTAAAAATAAAGTCAAAACCCTTTAAGTATTTGGTAATAATAGGTTTGCTTCTGGCAATACTAAGGAGCAACCATATGGCCACCATCATGGTGACCTTTAGGGAGCGCTCATTTCCTCTTCACTTGTCCTGTGTAACCCAAGGAAGACCCAGGCTAAAAGGGATGTCACACTGAAGGAGGGTGTCTTGCCAATGGATTTCAGCCCCGGACAAGTTTGCTGTGGATTCAATGTGACCAAAGAAATGACAGTGGAACGTTCTTGGGGGGAAAGGGTTATACCCAACTTTATTCCTACAGTGGCAGGTCAATCACTAGAATCCCGTCCACTCAGTGCAAGTCCATTTGCAGCAAGCTGATCTCTGCCTCTGGGCCTTTCTGCCCCCACAGCCATCTCAGTCTCTGTCCTTGGCGCTGCCACAACTCAGTCTCATCTCTGCTCTCCTACAGCCATGCCACCATGTCTCCCAGAGCACTGTGCAGAGCTCTTTTATATAAAGTCAAGAACAATGTATTTCTCACACGTGTGTAGTGAGCAAGCCAAACAGGACCAGGTGAGAATCCTGGCCACAGGAACCTTCGCTTTGTCCACAGTTGGCAATTTCTTAATCATTTGGATTCTTTAGTACCTTCCTCACAAGATGACCAGATATTTTCTGAAGAAGCAATAGTTTTGCACAAACTGAGCCAGAAAGAATCCTATTAGCTTGGCTGTTCAATCATAATTTATCCCTCTCCTCATCAAGGCTATGTGAATTGGTTCTCTAGATTAACAGTAAGTTCCAAATTACACTTGTACAAGCTTCAAATCATTTTCACATTCATTATTTTATCTGATCCATACAGCCTCACAGAGGCAGTTTTACGATTATTGTAGCCATCCCATAGATGAAAAAATGAAGACCTGGACTGCTTATAATTGTATAAAATCCCATTTGCTATCAGAACCTAGGCTGGAACGTAGATAACTGGAAGCTAAGCTTTACATGCAATGTTCTCTCAGAGAGAATGTTTTCAGAACTTTTCAAAATCAAACATAAGATTTGGGCAGTTGGAGCATATAATATTCTATTTGGCAGTTCAGTTAAAATTGAAAAAGCAAAACCTGTCTGCTAAAAGAAATCAGAAAAAAAAGAAAAAAAGAAAAAAAGTCCATACCCAGTCTAACCCACTCACAGAGGACCAGAATAATATCCTGGTTCATAATCTCCTCAACTCTCTTCTCTATCACCCCACGTACAAATCAAACCCTGATACTTTTGAAGCTGCTGCTTTCATTCACCACTGTATTGTGATCATCTTTCCATGTCAATAAATACATTTAAAAATTTACAGCATAGTGGTTCATTGTTTGAAAACACTATGATTTGCTTAACCAACTGAGTGTTAGGTGACTTGTAACTTTTGCTTTTATAAATAATGCTCCCCTGAATATTCTTGGAACTCAACCTTTCCCACATCCTTAGTTATATCCTTCGAAACAATTCCCAAAGGTAGAATTACTATGTCAAAAAGCATGCACATTTTAAGTCTTATGATACATATTGCCAAGATGACCTTGAGAAAGGTTGTACTAAATTACTTACCAGTCCTCAATTCATAAGCACTCCATTTTCTCCTTTTATTGTTATTGCACATTATTTATTTATTTATTTGACTACTGGTAGATTTTCCCTGGCCAATGCATCTTGTGTTGTGTAATTCCACAAAGGAAGCCTTAAAGAGCTCAGTAAAAGCACCTAAAATATATCTTCTCATGAACAATATTTTAGAAATGTGCAAACAATTTAATCCATTGTCTCAAAAATTCTACCAGTGCCTTCTACCTCCCTGTTTTCACTTATAACAGCCAGCATTTACAGTGGGCCACACATTATTCTAAATCCTCTGTGTGTGCCAAATCAATAACCCCACAATAACCTCTAAGAGGAAATGCTATTACCATCCCGTTGTACAGATGAGGAAATAGAAACACATCTTTGCCCAAGATCACAAGGGAAGTAGCAGAACTCATGTTTGAACCCACATAGTCAGTCTTTCAAGTAAGAAAAAATTAAGGAAAATAAGAAAATAAAAGAGAGACAAAGAGAAGAAGGAACAGTATGAGGAGAAACAAGAGTTGGTGTTCCAGCATATGCAGAATGAACGATGCTGAAACTATCAAAAGATGGTAATGAAATATGAATTTGTTTTGTATTTTGTATTATTCCTACAAAAATATAAAGTAATAGGACCCAATATGGAAGTAGTAGCACTGCTCAACCAGTTTCTGAAGCACCATTCATGGGCCTTGTACAGAAAAAAAAGAACACCCTACTGAAACTCAAGACCGTGTCAGAATGAATCATTTCAGAAGCTTCAGCCTGTGAATAGAGCCATTCCATCTCTGCCTCTAACAATTTATGACTCAAAGTGGGCAAACCAAAGCATTAAAGCTCTGATGGACAAAACTTATTTTCTTGACCAGCCATATATTTTCCAGGTCAGAAAATAGAACAAATAAGGCATGATCATTTTTTTAAAAAAACATCAGACAAGCTATTATGCCTACATCCAAATTCCTGGAGGAGATTGTATAATAACTGCTCATTAATTCTGGTGCAGAAAGGATAGAGATTGTGCTAAGCCAAATGTTGCTGACCTTTGGCAACTTGAATGCATTCCTGAACAGAAGTGCTTCTTGAAGGCAAATACATGTGTTCCCATGTTGATATTTTATTAAGTTATATATGCTTAAGATTTGGAATAAACTCATCGTATGATTCATTAAAGCAATTCACACTATTCTCAGTCCTTGGCAAAAAGAGATTTTTGTACAGAAACCGAAGCTGGATGTCTTTAGTTTGATTCTTCCAGTCTTCAACATACTTTTTCCCCCTAAAGTACTGTTTGTACTTTATCTACATCATATTTTGTTCTTGGTTGTTTTTGTGTGTTTTTCAGAGCTATGCCTTCTAAACTGGAAATTACTTCCTGAAATCACAACATTACAACACTGTTAACTACATTTGTTCAACTTTAGTAAGGTAATGAGCAAAGTAAGGAATGGAAGTTAAAAAAAGGACAAAACCATTTTTTGTTTTGTTTTTTAATTTTCTCCAACTTCAATGTGCCTCAGGTTTCTCCAGATCCTGCTCTCTTCTCCTTTGGGTTAAGTAAAGAAGGCAACAAGAAAGTCACACACCTGAGCAGGAGTGCTTGACCAGAAGCATTAGGATGGCTTCATTTTAATGCAGGAGAGGCGAAGGTTGCAGGGCCTGCTTCCAAGGACCTTGCAGCAGACACAGGCACAGATTTTTGGGGGGAGGGAGGTGTTAGGTCTGCTTATCTCCTCTGAAAGAGGTAGGGTGTTCTATTTTTTCTTCTCATTGCAACCTGAAACAGCCCAGTTTTTAATTCATGGTTTAATTTTCCTATCACATTTTGAAGAGCTAGTAAAATTCTGAAGCAGACAGAAAATGCAAACCAGATGTCTGTTTAATGCCACAGGCAACAGCATACAGAGACTCAATTTTTGCTGTAATGTTTTCCTTCCTTCCTTCCTTCCTTCCTTCCTTCCTTCCTTCCTTCCTTCCTTCCTTCCTTCCTTCCTTCCTTCCTTTCTTTCCTTTCTTTCTTTCCTTCTCTCTCCTTCCTTCCTTCCTTCCTCCTGCTTTCCTCCCCTTCCTTTATTTCCTTCCTTTTTATTTCCTTATTTCCTCCCTCCCTCCCTCCTTCTTTCCTTCTTTCCTTCCTTCCTTTCTCTTCAAGCAGCTACAGATAACCAACTCAAACAATAGCAATGGAAATAATGGAAAAGATGATGGAACAATGTGTTCAAATGCAACATTCTTCATTTCTTTCTTGTAGCTGAAGAATTACTCCAGTTGGTTTTACCATGAAACTTTGTGTCAAAGGAGCAAATAGATAAAACCTAAAATCTCATATAAACTCTTATTTTTCTGCCTTAGAATAAAAATGCCTTAGAATAAAAAATAGCCAAATATTGGAAGCTTGATAAAGTGCTGGGGTAAAATATCATGTGCCCATTGTAAACCTTCCAAAGTAATTTCACACTGTTCAATAAAAGCCCATCAACTCATAGGATCATATTATATTTATTTGTTGTTCTCACCGGAACCCCTAAATAAAAATAAAATATACTATGACTACTAGCTCTTCATGAAAATGTTTCTTTTCAAGAGAAATCGTTCAAAAATACTTCTACAGTCGATGAACCAGGTTCCATTTATGTTTGAGCTGGCCCAGATTATAGTTTTCTTGAGTGTCTCTGAAATGTATAAGAACTTAGTTATTAAATGCAATAAAACTTCACTAATTCAGATTACTTGTGAGAAGGTTAACACGTCTAAATGATAAGGTTTTCACTGAAATTTAGTTTGGTTTTTATGAGATGATTTGCATGAATAGTTACCACCATATCAATATACTTTCAGATTTTATGAGGCCCATTTTTAATTATGCAGGTATTTCTTGGGTGTAGTAATATCTCTTTCTTAGATATTACTTTCTTTCAAATATTAGAATCTGTGCTTTAGCCTGATTAACACAAATAGTTATCACTTAACAAATAGAGGACTCAAAAAATAAAAGTGTATAATGATACAGCCTTTAGCCAAAAGGCAAATTTATTCCATTCATTGATGCCCAGATATATTCATGGTTGTACCCAATTGAATTCTAGTTACCTGGAGAACATGATTTGGAGATAAATGCTTATGAGATGATTCCTTATCTCTTTGATGGGAAAGCTTTGCAGGGCAGGCAAGCAGGGGCCTCATATCACCAACCTCCTTATTACACTAATAGATTGGGAAGAGGACTATAAGCTAGATAACTTTAGAACTCCAAAAGTTTGTGATAACTTTGAGAAGTAGTCAAACCCAAAAGAGAATTTTCATAAGCAGGATTTGTGTATACCAAGTATAATTACAAATCAGCTTTGAGTCAAAAATACAATTTCTTTTTAAGCACATTAAAGTACAATATTATGTTGTGCATTGCACATAGGCAAAAATGGAGACAATTTTCATGTCTACTTTTTGAAGCTAAAGTGGCTACTTCAAACCCAAGGTCTTTCAGAATGAATGAGATATAAGCCTATGAAATTCTTAAATCAATTAGCACACTATATGATCTATAATTGAGAATAAGTTACTTCCAATGCAAAGTATATGTGATTAATTACAACTGAGAAGAGAAATCAACACCACTAGCTCCAGTTGCATCTACCTTTCTGCAGTTATCATATTATGAAGATGTTTGATAACTGCATGTAGTACTTGGTTGAAAGAATTTCAAGCTGTCCAGTTGACTCTGAGCTTCTCTGGTTAGAAAAAATCTTTCAACAGTGTTTCCCAAACAGGACCTTTCAGTTCAACAAGAGGAGCCCTAAGACACCTCCCCACCCCAGGAATTATAGTACAATGATGCTTATCCTTGGGCACACATCAAATTTTCATTTCTTATCTAGAAAACCATTTGGAGAAAAATTACATACTCTTTTAAGAAAAGAAGTATTTTTATAAGTGTGTTCTTTTTTTTTTTTCTTTTTTTTTTATTTTTATTGAAGGGTAGTTGACAACAGTATTGCATTACATTAGTTTCAGGTGTACAACACAGTGATTCAACATTTATATACATGATAATTCTAGGTACCAGCTATCACCATACCAAGTTGTTACAATATTTTGACTATATTCCTTATGCTATACATCCCGGTTACTTATTTATTTTACAATTGGAAGTGTGTTTAAATATATATATATATATATATATATATTTTGTGAGGGCATCTCCCATATTTATTGATCAAATAGTTGTTAACCACAATAAATTTCTGTATAGGGGGGTCAATACTCAATGCACAATCATTAATCCACCCCAAGCCTAATTTTCGTCAGTCTCCAATCTTCTGAGGCATAACGAACAAATTCTTACATGGAGTACAAATTCTTACATAGTGAATAAGTTACATGGTGAACAGTACAAGGGCAGTCATCACAGAAGCTTTCGGTTTTGTTCATGCATTATGAACTATACACAGTCAGTTCAAGTATGACTATTCATTTGATTTTTAAACTTGATTTATATGTGGATACCACATTTCTCTATTATTATTATTATTTTTAATAAAATGCTGAAGTGGTAGGTAGATACGAGATAAAGGTAGAAAACAGAGTTTAGTGTTGTAAGAGAGCAAATGTAGATGATCAGGTGTGTGCCTGTAGACTATGTGTTAATCCGAGCTAGACGAGGGCAATAAACATCCACGTATGCAGAAGATTTCTCTCAGAACATGAGGGGGGAGGTTCTAAGCCTCACCTCTGCTGCTCCCCATTTTCTCACCTGATGGCCCCCTGTGACTGTGCCTGTCTTAGGTTGTTCCTCCCTTGAGGAATCTTACCCGTCTCTGGCTAACCAGTCATCTTCGGGGGCCATACAGGGAAATGTTAAGTTGGTAAGTGAGAGAGAAGCCTTATTGTTTGAAAAGGTTAGCTTTTTACTTCTTTGCATATTTATGCCCTGTGGCTTCTATGCCCAGCATTTGTCTTGAGGTGTCTTTACCACTTGGAAGAATTATGATACTCGGTAAATTCGACATGTGGCACGAGTTCTATTTAAAGATTGTGATTAGGTAGGAAGAAGAAAAGCTATAGAAGTAGCAGGCAGAAGAAAACCTGGGAAGATTGATTATTTCTTTGACATATCTTCTTGTAGAGTAACTTCAGCATGTATAGGTTTTAAACGACTAATTAAATTGTGCACACACATTAACATAATAGGAATATAGTTACCTAACCAAAGCATACCTGTAATTACCAGCCATCTCCAGTGAAACCAAGAAAACCAGTTAGGCACCTTAGGCATTTGTGAAAACTTATCTATGATATGGTGGATATTGTCCGACTGAACTTAAACAGTCTGAGAGAATTCAGATAAACTAGAACAACCCATTCCTGGGGACTGTTCATATCCCGTATGTTGTTTTAACGATAAATAGTCTGTGGTTGTAAGGTTTTGGAGTGCTACAATTTGCACTTCTCCTAATTCTTGCTTGAGTTCCAACAGTATAGATCCAGTCCAATTTTTGTTTTACTGTATGCACAGGCCAGCTGAGATATCTCCTTCCTCATTCCCATGGCAAGTCCAGGAGCTGGTGGGATGAGTGCATCTACAGCTGTAGCAGTGCGTGGATCTTTGTTGGAGTTTTTTTTTTTTTTTGCTGATCATCTTCTGTCATGCGTCTTCCCGAGAGTGCTGATGTTGGAAGTTCTTTTTCATATCGTATCTTAGTTCATTTTCGGGGTAGCCAAATTAGGCTTTGATCCTCTGTATAAACACAAACAGACCCTTTGCCTACACTTTTATATGCCCTTTATATCATTGTGTAGAACTCATTAGAGGTCACCACATAGGAACTGCTTTTTTTTTTTTTTTTTTTTTAATCATTAATCTACACTTACATGACGAATACTTTGTTTACTAGGCTCTCCCCTATACCAGGTCCCCCCTATATACTCCTTTACAGTCACTGTCCATCAGCGTAGCAAACTGTTGTAGATTCACTACTTGTCTTCTCTGTGTTGTACAGCCCTCCCCTTTCTCCCACCCCGCTATGGATGCTAATCTTAATACCCCTCTTTTTCTGCCCCCCCTTATCCCTCCCTACCCACCCATCCTCCCCAGTCCCTTTCCCTTTGGTACCTGTTAGTCCATTCTTGAGTTCTGTGATTCCGTTGCTGTTTTGTTCCTTCAGTTTTTCCTTTGTTCTTATACTCCACAGATGAGTGAAATCATTTGGTATTTCTCTTTCTCTGCTTGGCTTGTTTCACTGAGCATAATACCCTCCAGCTCCATCCATGTTGCTGCAAATGGTTGGATTCGCCCTTTTCTTATGGCTGAGTAGTATTCCATTGTGTATATGTACCACATCTTCTTTATCCATTCATCTATCGATGGACATTTAGGTTGCTTCCAATTCTTGGCTATTGTAAATAGTGCTGCGATAAACATAGGGGTGCACAGATCTTTCTCATACTTGAGTGGTGCATTCTTAGGGTAAATTCCTAGGAGTGCAATTCCTGGGTCAAATGGTAAGTCTGTTTTGAGCATTTTGATGTACCTCCATACTGCTTTCCACAATGGTTGAACTAACTTACATTCCCACCAGCAGTGTAGGAGGGTTCCCCTTTCTCCACAGCCTCGCCAACATTTGTTGTTGTTTGTCTTTTGGATGGCAGCCAACCTTACTGGTGTGAGGTGATACCTCATTGTAGTTTTAATTTGCATTTCTCTGATAATTAGCGATGTGGAGCATCTTTTCATGTGTCTGTTGGCCATCTGTATTTCTTTTTTGGAGAACCGTCTGTTCAGTTCCTTTGACCATTTTTTAATTGGGTTATTTGTTTTTTGTTTGTTGAGGCGTGTGAGCTCTTTATATATTCTGGACGTCAAGCCTTTATCGGATGTGTCATTTTCAAAGATATTCTCCCATACTGTAGGGTTCCTTTTTGTTCTATTGATGGTGTCTTTTGCTGTACAGAAGCTTTTCAGCTTAATATAGTCCCACTTGTTCATTTTTGCTGTTGTTTTCCTTGCCCGGGGAGATATGTTCAAGAAGAGGTCACTCATGTTTATGTCTAAGAGGTTTGTGCCTATGTTTTCTTCCAAGAGTTTAATGGTTTCGTGACTTACATTCAGGTCTTTGATCCATTTTGAGTTTACTTTTGTATATGGGGTTAGACAATGGTCCAGTTTCACTCTCCTACATGTAGCTGTCCAGTTTTGCCAGCACCATCTGTTGAAGAGACTGTCATTTTGCCACTGTATGTCCATGGCTCCTTTATCAAATATTAATTGACCATATATGTCTGGGTTAATATCTGGGTTGTCTAGTCTGTTCCATTGGTCTGTGGCTCTGTTCTTGTGCCAGTACCAAATTGTCTTGATTAATATGGCTTTATAATAGAGCTTGAAGTTGGGGAGTGAGATCCCCCCTACTTTATTCTTCTTTCTCAGGATTGCTTTGGCTATTCGGGGTCTTTGGTGGTTCCATATGAATTTTTGAATTATTTGTTCCAGTTCATTGAAGAATGTTGCTGGTAGTTTCATAGGGATTGCATCAAATCTGTATATTGCTTTGGGCAGGATGGCCATTTTGATGATATTAATTCTTCCTAGCCATGAGCATGGGATGCGTTTCCATCTGTTAGTGTCCCCTTTAATTTCTTTTAAGAGTGACTTGTAGTTTTCAGAATATAAGTCTTTCACTTCTTTGGTTAGGTTTATTCCTAGGTATTTTATTTTTTTTGATGCAATTGTGAATGGAGTTGTTTTCCTGATTTCTCTTTCTGTTGGTTCATTGTTGGTATATAGGAAAGCCACAGATTTCTGTGTGTTGATTTTGTATCCTGCAACTTTGCTGTATTCCGATATCAGTTCTAGTAGTTCTGGGGTGGAGTCTTTAGGGTTTTTTATGTACAGTATCATGTCATCTGCAAACAGTGACAGTTTGACTTCTTCTTTGCCAATCTGGATTCCTTGTATTTTTTTGTTTTGTCTGATTGCCGTGGCTAGGACCTCCAGTACTATGTTAAATAACAGTGGGGAGAGTGGGCATCCCTGTCTAGTTCCCGATCTCAGCGGAAATGCTTTCAGCTTCTCGCTATTCAATATAATGTTGGCTGTGGGTTTTTCATAGATGGCCTTTATTATGTTGAGGTACTTGCCCTCTATTCCCATTTTGCTGAGAATTTTTATCATGAATGGATGTTGAACTTTGTCAAATGCTTTTTCAGCATCTATGGAGATGATCATGTGGTTTTTGTCTTTCTTTTTGTTGATGTGGTGGATGATATTGATGGACTTTCGAATGTTGTGCCATCCTTGCATCCCTGGGATGAATCCCACTTGGTCATGGTGTACGATGGTTTTGATGTATTTTTGAATTTGGTTTGCTAAAATTTTGTTGAGTATTTTTGCATCTACGTTCATCAGGGATATTGGTCTGTAGTTTTCTTTTTTGGTGGTGTCTTTGCCTGGTTTTGGTATTAGGGTGATGTTAGCTTCATAGAATGAGTTTGGGAGTATCCCCTCCTCTTCTATTTCTTGGAAAACTTTAAGGAGAATGGGTATTATATCTTCCCTGTATGTCTGATAAAATTCCGAGGTAAATCCATCTGGCCCGGGGGTTTTGTTCTTTGGTAGTTTTTTGATTACCGCTTCAATTTCCTTGCTGGTAATTGGTCTGTTTAGATTTTCTGTTTCTTTTTGGGTCAGTCTTGGAAGGTTGTATTTTTCTAGGAAGTTGTCCATTTCTCCTAGGTTTCCCAGCTTGTTAGCATATAGGTTTTCATAGTATTCTCTAATAATTCTTTGTATTTCTGCGGGGTCCGTCATGATTTTTCCTTTCTCATTTCTGATACTGTTGATTTGTGTTGACTCTCTTTTCCTCTTAATAAGTCTGGCTAGAGGCTTATCTATTTTGTTTATTTTCTCGAAGAACCAGCTCTTGGTTTCATTGATTTTTGCTATTGTTTTATTCTTCTCTATTTTATTTATTTCTTCTCTGATCTTTATTATGTCCCTCCTTCTGCTGACCTTAGGCCTCATTTGTTCTTCTTTTTCCAATTTCGATATTTGTGACATTAGACTGTTCATTTGGGATTGCTCTTCCTTTTTTAAATATGCTTGGATTGCTATATACTTTCCTCTTAAGACTGCTTTTGCTGTGTCCCACAGAAGTTGGGGCTTAGTGTTGTTGTTGTCATTTGTTTCCATATATTGCTGGATCTCCATTTTGATTTGGTCATTGATCCTTTGATTATTTAGGAGTGTGTTGTTTAGCCTCCATGTGTTTTTGAGCCTTTTTGCTTTCTTTGAACAGTTTATTTCTAGTTTAATGCCTTTGTGGTCTGAAAAGTTGGTTGGTAGGGTTTCAATCTTTTGGAATATACTGAGGCTCTTTTTGTGTCCTAGTATGTGGTCTATTCTGGAGAATGTTCCATGTGCACTTGAGAAGAATGTGTATCCTGTTGCTTTTGGATGTAGAGTTCTGTAGATGTCTATTAGGTCCATCTGTTCTAGTGTGTTGTTCAGTGCCTCTGTGTCCTTACTTATTTTCTGTCTGGTGGATCTGTCCTTTGGAGTGAGTGGTGTGTTGAAGTCTCCTAGAATGAATGCATTGCATTCTATTTCCTCCTTTAGTTCTATTAATATTTGTTTCAGTTATGTTGGTGCTCCTGTATTGGGTGCATATATATTTATAATGGTTATATCCTCTTGATGGACTGAGCCCTTTATCATTATGTAATGTCCTTCTTTGTCTTTTGTTACTTTCTTTATTTTGAAGTCTGTTTTGTCTGATACCAGAATTGCAACACCTGCTTTCTTCTCTCTGTTGTTTGCTTGAAATATTTTTTTCCATCCCTTGACTTTCAGTCTGTGCGCGTCTTTGGGTTTGAGGTGAGTCTCTTGTAAGCAGCATATGGATGGATCTTGCTTTTTTATCCATTCTATTACTCTGTGTCTTTTGATTGGTGCATTCAGTCCATTTACATTTAGGGTGATTATTGAAAGGTATGAATTTATTGCCATTGCAGGCTTTAAGTTTGTGGTTACCAAAGGTTTAGGGTGAGCTTCTTTACTATCTTACTGTCTAACTTAATCCGCTTGTTGAGCTATTATAAACACAGTCTGATGATTCTTTATTTCTCTCCCTTCTTATTCCTCCTCCTCCCTTCTTCATATGTTGGGTGTTTTGTTGTGTGCTCTTTTTAGGAGTGCTCCCATCTAGAGCAGTCCCTGTAGGATGCCCTGTAGAGGTGGTTTGTGGGAGGCAAATTCCCTCAACTTTTGCTTGTCTGGGAATTGTTTTATCCCTCCTTCATATTTAAATGATATTCGTGCTGGATACAGTAGTCTTGGTTCGAGGCCCTTCTGTTTCATTGCAATAAGTATATCTTGCCATTCTCTTCTGGCCTGTAGGGTTTCTGTTGAGAAGTCTGATGATAGCCTGATGGGTTTTCCTTTGTAGGTAACCTTTTTTTTCTCTCTGGCTGCCTGTAATACTTTGTCCTTGTCTTTGATCTTTGCCATTTTAATTATTATGTGTCTTGGTGTTGCCCTCCTTGGATCCCTTGTCATGGGAGTTCTGTGTACCTCTGTGGTCTGAGAGGCCATTTCTTCCCCTAGTTTGGGGAAATTTTCAGCAATTATTTCTTCAAAGACATTTTCTATCCCCTTTTCTCTCTCTACTTCTTCTGGAATGCCTATGATTCTTATATTATTCCTTTTTGATTGATCACTCAGCTCTCTTAAAATTCTTTCATTCCTGGAGATCCTTTTATCTCTCTCTGCATCAGCTTCTCTGCGTTCCTGTTCTCTGTTTTCTAGTCCATTAATGGTCTCTTGCATCTCGTCCATTCTGTTTTGAAGTCCTTCCAGAGCTTGTTTTATTTCTGAATTCTCCTTCCTTAGTTCTTGCATATTTCTCTGCAAGTCCATCAGCATGGTTATGACTTTTGTTTTGAATTCTTTTTCAGGAAGACTGGCTAAATCTATCTCCCCAGATTCCTTCTCAGGGGAAGATGTAGCAGATGCCAAAGCTGTCTGGGTTAGTCTTGTCTGGATCATATTTTTTTGCCTTTTCATGTTGACAGGTGCTATTGACTGTCAGCTGGGAGGGCCAAAATTTTCACTTGCTACTGGCCTTTCTTTACTGGGACAACTGCGACCCCTAGTGGCTTGTGTTGGGTAATTGCGTGTAGAGTGGGTCTTTGTGTCTTGCCTGGCCGGAAGGGAGAAATTTCCCTTTCTGTGGGCAGAATTTGTCTCAGGCTGCTTCTCTGCTTTCGCAGCGCCCAGAGGGGTAATGGATGGGGGGGCTGCTTGACTGTTTGCCTCCGTGAGGGGTCTCAGAGCTGTTGCCCAGGGAGTTAGTGCACCCGGTTTTCCCTGTAATTTCCAGCTGCTGTACTGTGACCTGGGTTGTTTCCGTCAAGCTGTTAAGTCCCTGTCCCTTTAAGACTTTCAAAAAGCCCCCGCTTTTCTTTGTCACAGGGGCATCAGCTTCGGCACCCGCTCAGAGGTCTTACTCCCTGTTTCCCCAGTATCCAGGGCCCCCTGGGCACGTACTGTGTCTGCGCTCTGGTCCGGATGGCTGGGGCTGGGTGTTCGGCAGTCCTGGGCTCCGTCTCCCTCCCGCTCTGCCTATTCTTCTCCCACCGGGAGCTGGGGGGAGGGGCGCTCGGGTCCCGCAGGGCCGGGGCTTGTATCTTACCCCTTTCACCAGTCGCTGGGTTCTTGCTGGTGTAGCTGCAGTCTGGCCACTGTCCTGCGTCTTCTGGTCTCTCTTTTAGGGCTAGTTGTGTTTGTTGTATTTTCAAAAGTATATATGTTTTTGGGAGGAGATTCCCACTGTCCTACTCACGCCGCCATGTTGAAGTGTGTTCTTGAATAAAACACAAAAAACAAAGAGCAGTACTGAAAAATACGTTCATGGAAGAAATAAAGGGAAATATTCCAAGGTCTTAAGAGAAGTCTTTCCCTTTCAAAAAGGACCAAGCCAGGTACAAAGAACCAGACTTGACTGGCAGGAAGTGTATTAGTCAGAAACTCATTCTATCCTGGAACACTTTCATAGCTAAATAAAACTTTTTAAAACTCTGATTCACATTATCTTTACCCCATTACTTTAACTTCATTTTTCTCTTGTCAGTGGCCAAAGTTCAATCATCTATTGCTTTGAGAAGAATTTGGAACATGCAACTGAGGTCCATATTTGGAGAAGAAATTGCTTGGGTAAGGGAGTCAAGAGAAAAGTAATGAGAAAAATGTCACCATTTTGGCTTCTACTTCATGGAACCTCATGTTACAATCCCACTTGTAACTTAGAAACCACAAACCTACATACAAAGGTATAATTGGCTCTCTTCTAAAGTATTGTTTACCTTACCAAGCTTATGACCCAGAAAAATTATTTCCAAAGTTTTTAGATTCAGAAAATGGAAAAATTGTTGAAAAGGAAATGAATTTTATATAAAATATATGCAGCTCCTCTCCCAAGAGATATATTTTTACAAAGAAACAGCGAACTGTGCACATATAGAGCAAATCCTTATTTATTCAGCATTAATGGGCACTCTGCCATGTTTTTCATAATCAAAGCTTTTTTTAGCCACTTAAAAGTGCTATACACTTTCCTAACTTTTAAAACATTGATTTTATCTTGTTTTGTTTTTCTAAAGATGCTTAGCATTAATTGTTCTAAATTATATACTTAGAGGCTATTGAAGAGTCTTATACAACCACAGAATGTAATGTTGCTGTTTTAAGGACTTTCGTCTGTTTCTAATAGTTTTCTGGTCACCCTACAAGCCAAGTTAACATCTTTACCCTGCTGTATGGGGGAATGTCTAACAGACTCCTTAAGGGTCTCATAGAACCTCTCTCCCTCTAATTGGTTACTGTGATCCATTGTAGTCTCAGAAACCAGATAAACAAGCTTATTAAAAGTAAACTTAAACTAAGAAAAAACAGATACCAGGTGAGGAATTTTCTTTGTTGACAAAGATCATAACATTTTGGCTGCTCACAAGTCTACCCAAGCCTTACTTTTAGCTTCTAGACTATTTCTTGAGCAAGAAAATGTGCCACTTAAACAATTTTCATGTAAGTGAGGTATTGCGTGGTATGTGTACCTGTTTGTGGGTTGTGTTGCTACTCAAGACAAATTTGATCATTCCAACAATTTTTAGCCTTAAACAAATTTAGCAGCAGATCTTTCCAGTCATGCTGCATGTATAGTTCAGATTTCAATGAACTTCTACCACCAAACTAAATTACCTTCAAACAGATATATGTAATAGGGATGAAGGAAATGCTCTCACACATTTAGAATAGGCCAAGGTCAACGTTTGGCTTCAGGTCATATTCTGAACTGGTGTATGAGTGATCCTGTGTGATTTGAGTGTGCAGATACACTCATGTGGCATGCAAGCACTCATGTGCACACCAGCCCACAGAGGCCTGTGTGGTTTGTTACTCTAGTAACCAGCTCCTCTCCAACCTGAGAACACTCAAGTCTGATTCTTTTTACTTCCCACACTCTAGTGATGATATGCTGTATAGACAGTGCTCTGTTGAATGCTATTATGAAAAGCAAAAGATTTCCTGAGACTAATAAATAGATGGTGCTCTCAAAAACATTTTGGCAAAATGAAGAAAGCAAAACAGAGCAATGTTTTAGAAATATCAAATATCTATGGTTCCCTTTAAGAAAATTCAAAATTCTCACTCCAACAATCTATTCGTTTTACTCCTAGAAATGGCTTCTTTTTCACATTTCTGCCCCTCCCATCACTTTTTATTATTATTATTATTTTTTTTTTTTAAACATGAGAGCATCCTGCTCTTCTCCAGCCAAAACTGAAGGTAATTTCAGGCAATGGGATGATTAGAGGCTGCATCATTGCTCTAGAGAAAAATAAAAAGCATTGCAATGGCCATTATCATCATGCCAAAAAGGGAGAAAACTCACTTAAATGACTGCTGAGTTAAGCTATAAACTTCACTGCCTAGATAGCTGCTGTCCAAGCAGAGATCTTCTCATCTACTTATCTTCAAATACATATTAAAAGTTTGGCTTAATTTTCATTTCTGAAGATTGTATCTAATCAGTAACCATGTTGCAGCACAGAGTGAAGATATAATGCCTCTTATATGCTGATCATTAGGCTAGGGTAGATCTTCAGCAATTCCCAAACTACTGCTAAGTATCTCTGAGATAAGGAGACCTCTTCTCCACTGGTGAGATGATGAGTTAATGTCAAAGCTCCAAAATACTTGGGACTGTTTAGAACTATGAATTATTTATCCACATTTTAATATTATCATAGATTTCAACCAGTCACATGGCTTAACAGATTTGACATTTGCATGTAGACTCTAAAATAGTCTTGGGGCTTTTCATTCCTCTCCACTCTCCCATTTCTATCCCTTCACTCACCAGCTAACTGGACTAAGACTTAGAAACTAAATTGAATGGTTTATATTTTAAACCTGAATTTAGAGAATATCAATTTTCCCTAATGTGTCATTCATTTATTAAACATTTATTAATACAAAACACACAGACTCAAAAAAATGACATGGAAAAGTTGTCCATTCTGCAGTAGGATGCAGAAACAATGCAAAAAAATGGGGTTGGCTTTGGGAACAGGTTTAAAATAGGTGATTGGCTTTTGTAGCCTCCTCTTACCACCTCACCTTTTCGTTACATTTCTTCACATTTACTCACTCTCTCTTCACTAAATATTCTTAGGGAAACCATACGTGTTACCTAAAGCTTTTGCCCGATACTTAATTTCTTTAGGTCCAAATGTTCCTCACCGACTGAAACTGCCTCTTTTATTGCCTCCAACAGGCTCCTTCTTTCCTTTTCTACTTTTTTTTTACTTTGTCTTCTCTTCCTTACACACATTTCCTTTGTATACAACCCCTTCTTTCACTCCATTTAACCTCTTTATTTCTTTTACATCTTTGATAGCAAGAGAGTATCAGCACATGGCAGGAAAGTAATAAGGCTTTTAGAAAGAAGGAAGGAAGTAGGGGAGCAGGAGGCAGTCCGCTCAGACTCAGCCTGAGACCCCAGCCCCAAACGCCTTAGCCGCAGATGCTTTCTTCCAATCCAGCTGCAGGATATGCACGGTAAAAAAAGGGTAAGATGTTAGGAAAATGAAAGTACTGAAAAGACATTTTGAGATATTCTTTTTCTACATTTTTTTTTTTTGGTTCCAAGAAAATAAAAGACAGAAGTCATGATTTTATGACTGAGTTTACTTTGTGAAGTAGCACCCAGCTCCCCTCTCCTTGGAGCCAATTAGCCCTTTTGGTTTCCATTTATGTATGATCATAATTCATCATATTCTTCAAGTATTTAGTTCAGATTCCCCCACTGTGACTGCATATTTCCTTCTTCTATTTTACAAGAAGCCATCCTTTTCCATCAGGGGAAGCAGGCCACACTGAGGTCCTCTCCTCCAGGTTCTGCCCTCTGCGGTCCAAGCCCCTCCAGTGTGCTCCAGGGAAGCCCCCCCAAAGCCGACGTGGCTTGGCAGCAATTTGGTGGCCCCAGCAGCATCCACAGCTTATTCACAGTTTTCCCTCCCTCACTACCCTTCTTATGAAGTTTTGGATCAAGAAAGAAGCTGCTAATATAGCTAATCATCTTAGTGTATCTCAAGGAACTGAGGAAATCATACAGCATGGTTCAGCACCTCAGAAATAGAAATTATAAAGTTTTGAGATTCTATAGTTAATAATCACCACCACTGCAATTAAGAATATCCACTAACAAGCATTTTTTTCTGTTTAATCATCTTTTCGTTGCCTTAGTAAGTGATTTCTGGCAGGAAACCCAAGAGTTGGTAAGCTGCCGTATTTCTCTACCTCACTTATAAGTAGTTCCACCTGGATGGGATTTGTGACGATTCATACAAAAAAGCCAAAAATATCTTGTCTCTCAACAAAATATTTGGATTCTGGAGTGAACTGAATCTCTGCACATAGCATTAGGGAAACTGATAGCATCAGTTCAATATTATTAGGAGTGTGTTCATTCTAAACTCTTATAAGTCTAGCTACCAGAAACATCTTTGGAACCAGGCCACCAGCCTTCCACTCTACCAGAGTCACTTAAAACTTATTCCACTTAATTTTCTGTCACTCTGCTTCATTAGGATTACATAAAAGGAAAAACTGTCTCATCACTCAACTCCAAGGAAGAAAATCATTTATGAGTGAAGTGATAAAGTGAAGGTTCCCAAGGCCAGTATCCTCACCTGGCCCTGGTTGGCTAGATCACTACACACATAATATTGACTCTATATAAAAAGCTCCTCCCAGTGCTCTGGGCAACATGGTAGCACAGCCGCATGGCTGCAGGAGAGCAGAGACTGGAGTGGTGGCAGTGCCAAGGACAAAGACTGAGGTGGCTGTGGGGGCAGAGAGGCCCAGAGGCAGAACCAGCTTGCTGCATGCAGACTCGCTCTGAGTGGATGGGATTCTAGTGATTGACCTGCTACCATGGGAATAAAATTGGGTATAAATCCTTTCACCCCGAGAATGTTCTACTGTCATTTCTTTGGTCTTAGTGAATCCATAGTGAACTTACCTAGGGCTGAAACCCATTGGCAAGACACATGTTCTCGACTTTATCATTAAATGTTACCATAATTTCTCTCCCATAGCTAGTAACTCTGAGCATTATTAGTGATAATATTTTCAGTAACTGTTAATGAAGAAGAAATTTAGTTTCTTAAATCTTCTACTTATGCTTTAAACTTATAAATATATGCTGCTTGAGGGTTGGAAATGTTTAATTCCTAAAATTAGAACTTACTCTAATTTGAATGAAGAACAGCTCTGTTGAGTTCAACAGTAATTATTTGTATTGAAACATATTTCCTTTAGTGTAGTAATAGAAACTTTACTATGAAGATTAATCAAAAGAGACCAATTCTTAATAAGCAGAAGATGCTATTTACAACTGCAATTTTCTGTATCTCTGAACAATGCAGAAAGAATATGAGAAAAAACTATTGATATGGCTGAGTGAACCCCTTCTAACTCATCAAAATATATATAATTAAATATTTAAGTAAATTAACATTAAAATACATTCATAACATCACTACTAAATAAGAAATATTTTCAATAGTGAACCAGAAAATTGGATGAATCTGTGGAAGACAGAAACCAAGGTAAAGTTAGTAGAGGAAACCACAGATCAGACACATTCAGGCAGGGACTACTGCAGAGGTGAGGATGGCTCCAGGCTTATCCAGACTTTGTGGTACTGTTTACAGGAATTCACGGGAGGCCCTAGGGCAATGACTGGAAATGAGAAATTTTGTTAGAAGCAAATATATTGCTTGGCTCCTCTCTCCTTCCACATTTGTGTTGAGCAGCTGGCAACAGAAGCACAGGCCCATAAAGGAAAGCACTAAGAATGGGAATACCCCACCTAGTATTAACTGCCAGAAGACAAGTTATGGGTAAAGCCTACACATTGCAAACACCTGCCCCCATTGCATTCCCTTCAGACAATCTGGTTATCAGAATAGCCTCCAGCAACTGGGGACTAGAGATTCTCAAATACAAAGATGAACAGATGATTGAGAATCACCATGTGGTTCAGGAAAAATCACCACAATGAAAGTTAGGCACAAATAACAACTGAAATAACCCACCCAGTCCCCAAAAAAATAGTGGCACCATAACAAACAGAAGAAACTTTGGAATACAGACAATTGATACTTCAGACAGAAGAAGGTAGTGCATTCAAGAGAAGAAAACAATAAGAGATCATAAATGTTTAAAATACGATTATCAAAAATGAAATGAGCAAAAGGACTAAATAGAATGGGCCAATGGCTGTTGCCAGGCAGCTGAGTCTGGGAGGTCTCTCCCTGTGCACTGGGTGAAACCTCAACCTGGATGGGGGAGGGTTCTTGACTGGGAATGAGAAAGGAGTCTTGCTCAAGTCAGAAGAGTGTAAGTGTGAATAAAGTGAAGGTTCCTGTGGCCAGGGTTCTCACCTGGCCCTGACTGGCTTGCTCACTACACACATGTGGGCAATACATTGTTATTGACTCTATATAACGAGCTCAGTTCAGTGCTCTAGGCAACATGGCAGCACGGCTGCACAGCTGCAGAACAAAGATGAGCCTGGAGTGACGGCAGCACCAGGAGAGAGATTGAGATGGCTGCAGGGCAGAGAAGCCCAGAGGCAGAGACCAGCTTGCTGCATGCAGACTCACTCTGAGTGGACGGGATTCTAGTGATTGACCTGCCACTATGGGAATAAAGTTGGGTATAAACCTTTTCACCCCAAGAGCACTTCACTGTCATTTCTTTGGTCACATTGAATCCATAGTGAACTTGCCTGGGGTTGAAACCCATTGGCAAGTTGCCTATGGATTCAGTGAGACCGAGTTCTTGAGGTTCTTTGAACATTCTTGGGTTGAAGGGGTTTATTACCTGGCTTGTTCTCCCAGGGATAGATCAAGCACTGGAATTACATCTGCATCCAGCAGTCTGCAGGTCTGTGATCCTCCTTCATCTCTGCCTCTGCCCAGAGCACTGTGAAGAGCTCTTTATATAGTGACTCAGTCAATAATAGCTAATTGCCTGCAAGTGTGAAAGCAGTAGCCTGTAGCCTGCCACTTACATCGTCAAGTAATTTAGGTTCAGGTGAAGATCCTGGCCATAGGGACCTTCACTTTATCCACAGCAAGACAGTAAGGAAGGAATTCATTAAAACAAGAGTAGATTTCTCACAGATTCCCTTACCATCTCTTAAAGCCATGGTAACTTGACATCCCGTGTCTGCTTGAATCTGCATGGCGTGGGGACTAAGTCCCTACCACCCCAGGATTTGGGGAGCCGCAGAGCACAGGATGGAGTGCGATTATATTCTGAGAACTTCTCAAAAAAGGGAGGTTTTCAGGCAGGTTCCTGCAACTGCATTTCCCACTGGGTCACCCAGGCAACAGGAATTTGCGGGCCCAAATCTGAGCTCTCAGCAGCCCCTTCCTACTTATCAGGAGTAAAGCAGAGACTAAGTAAAGACTTGGAAATAAAATGAAATAGCAAAGAAACAAAGACACTTACCATTGCAAGAGCACAAAGAGAAAACACGAGCTAAGCAGTGAGAAAGCTTTATTTAAAGTTACACACTTAAAGAAAGAAAAGTGCAGGTGTCCACAGAAAGGAGGCATGCTAAAAGGCTGAGGTTCCCTCTTTTAAGGATTTTTCAAAGGGCCAGGGGGTATACACTTGTAAAGAGGTCTCAAAATGCTTATCTCTGGTGAGACATTAAGTTTCTTCTCTTCTATTATTAGTACTCCCTATAATTCTGTAAAATTAACGCAAGAAACTGGTCAGTTCCTCTCCAGGATAGCAGTTTCCTTCTGGGACCCTATCAATCAAGACCACCTGCCTTGCCACCAAAGTAGGTTGACTTATTGTCTGTTTGCTAAAGAATATGCTTTTTTTCTCAGCTTTTTTGGAAAACTAGTGCTTGCATTCTGTCTCTACCCTCCATCAACACCATGGAACTAGAAAGTACAGAGAGTATGAAGAAAGGTTAAGAGGCCTGAAGAATGAAATGTGAGTTCAGAGAATCTGGATATAAGAAATAATCATGAAATCTTTAAAAATATGCCAAAGCTTTAACGTTTCTCTAAACATCTTCAGTTGAAAATGGTCTATCAAGTATCAAGCAGGATGTCTGACTAACTGCCCACTGTCTTGCCAATGGGTTTCAGCCCTGGGCAAGTTTGCTATGGATTCAATGTGACCAAAGAAATTGACAGCAAAACGTTCTTTTGAGTGAAAGGGTTTATTACCGGGCTTGTTCTCCAGCGGTAGGTCGAACACTACCGTCTCTGCCTCCGCCCAGAGCACTGGGCCGAGCTCTCTATATACACAATTATGGCTTATTGCCTAAAGGTGTGGAAGCGGCAGCCCAGCAACAGGCCAGTTACATCATCAGGTGGTTTAAGTTCAATGAGGATCCTGGCCATAGGAACCCCAAGTTCCTCACACCCACCCTCCCCAAATATCATACTGCAATTTCAGAACACAATAAAACTGGTGAGTCAACTTCCATTAAAGAAAGACTTTACCTTTTTTAGAAATATATACTTTATTCATGGAAATTAACAAATCCTATAGATATAGAGAGAGAAGACTTAGACTCACAAAATAAATAAGCTTGATTTAGTAGATACATGTATAACTCTCTCTTGAATATACTTAAAGAAAAATACATTATTTTTAGGTTAAAAAGAAATCAACAAAATATCATTTACTTCCTAAAGTTCTCGATAATTGCTAATGATCCAGTGTTACGCCCCCTCAAAACCAGAAGCCTCACCTTAAAATGCAAAACTAAATAAAACTTGAAAAAGCTTAAAATAGAATCAGCATAATCCTAGAAGATATGGAAATGACAAAAAAAAAAACCTACTCAAAAATCCCTCATTTTAATGGCTCTTCTAGGGAAGAGCATACACATGTGCATGCACACACACACACACTCACACACACACACACACACGTTATCTTTTTCCAAGACATTCCTCACAGAACACAGTGTTCTGTTTGTCATGTTTCTATTTCTATACCAAAAGAGAATATTGCCACAAACAAAAATCCTACATAGAAATAAAATATTTATGATAGAGTAAGCCACTTAGAGAACAGCAAGGCTCTCTGGCAAGAGCAGGAATGGAATAAAGCATGATAATATGACTGATAAGACAGGTACAATTTATAGCCACATTCTGCCTCAGCACAACTGCTCTGGATTCTTCCCCTACAGCAGAATTTGAAGTGGTTAGATCTTATCAAAACTCCAATTGTGCAAGTTTCTATTGAGGCCAGTGGATAGTAACGGAAAAATTCACAGAGGCAGCCTGGAAATCATCAAGCCCAGGTCTCCAGGTTTTTATATTAGCCTCCCTGATTGGGTCTCCTGTAGGCCTCCCTGGAGGAAATGGTTTCTTTGCTTTATAGGGCTTCTTCATTGTAGGAGACAGAAACCTTGAGATTTATGCACAGCTGGAATGATCTAGAGCAGGTTCATTGGTTGCAGGCCAGTACGAAAGGGAGGAAATGGGATTCACAGCTGAGGCCACTGGAAAGGGGTCGCCTGCTTTCCAACTGCCCAGGCTCCTCAGCTCCCACGGTTTTTGTCAACCAGCTTACAAGGGAGAATTACAGGTTCAGGATTTCTCCCTAAATTCCAGTTTGCAAAACAATAACAGGACCTATAGAGACTGGCCAGAGAATCGATTATGAATTGATTTCAGTATAGTGAATTGAAGGACAATATAATAATATAATATAAAATACACTATAACATATAATACACAATTTTTAAAACTATAGGAAAAGCAAACCAGGACCATCTTACTGACACATCATTGATTAAAAACAATGCCCAGAGTTAGGGGTACTCACTGGGGTCTCTTCAATTAAGTAAATAAGCTTAGCCACAGTAGAATGGACTCAGAAAAGCCATGTTAATTTTTCAATTGTACTAGTAGTTCTGTGAAAAAACTTGAGAATCCTCACTAATTATGACTATGCCTCAGTTTCTCCAACCATAAATATATAACATGTTTCTCAGAATCAATCTGAAAGAACTCTAAAAAATGGGAATATATCAATAAGTACAAATAATGAAGTGTCATCAATTAAGCCAAGATCCTTAAGTAAAATCACCAAGGAATAGCTATACAGCACTGTGATCACGGTTTGTTTAGCAGGTAAGAGTGAAATCCATTCACACAATTGATATGTAATGGTGATTATGTTGCCTTAAGTTATAACAAGAAATGTTAGTGTTTTAAGTTAAGGAATACATAAAAAGAATACTAATAATCACATCTGGGGACTGACCAACAGGTGTTGTATAAAGTATGGAAGTATGACAAAGTATGCAGCTAAAGCCCAAGTACAAGCCACTGAGATCTCACAAAGTCCACATTCAAGTATTTCAACAAAAATAAAATCCATGGAGAAAATAAAAGAAATATTTCGGGAGACACAAAAGGAATATAACTAGAAATGACAGAAATGACTGGCAAAATAATAGAATACACATGGAAAAAAACAATAGAAGCCTATAATTTGGTGTATTAAAGAACTACAGCCAAAGTCTAGGAAGTCAGGATAAAGGGAATGATCTTGCCGTAGAGAGAAAAGTCTCACAAAAGGAAATAATTTGTTACGATATGGGTAAATGGGATGCCGCCAGAACAAGGAAGGTCTCCAAGCAGGATTCTAATATTGCTCTTTCTATTTCCAACTTCCCATAACCATTTAGTTCCACTCTAAGATTTTAAAAAGTCAGTGATTTATCATGGCCATAAAAACGGAAGGCTATTTTCCCAGCAAGAAATATCAGCACTTGTTCAATCTCGCAATTGCATTCATGACTTGGGCCCACAACTGGGAAAGAACAGACAGGGTGGTGTGACCATTATAGCTATTGTAGTAGACTCTCCCCACTATTGCCTTTTCTTTCTCTCCCTCCCTCAGTAAGAAATGCATTTCATACATGGAATGTGACCTATCTCAGCCAGTTTATGGTACCACTTACCCAGCTTTCAACTTTCCTCCCATCCCCACTCCACCAGGATTGTGTGCTATAGATATAGGGGATGTGTGCCCATCCCCAACCTAACATGTTTTACAAATGGTCTCTATTCTGAAAAACATGTTCATTCCTATTGCAAAGTATAACACTCTTCTTGTCAGGCCTCAGCTGAGGCTCCCAGCCCAGGGTTGGCAGGATAGAAC
Organism: Manis pentadactyla; assembly: GCF_030020395.1. Classification (NCBI taxonomy): domain Eukaryota; kingdom Metazoa; phylum Chordata; class Mammalia; order Pholidota; family Manidae; genus Manis; species Manis pentadactyla. The sequence continues at coordinate 76,767,213 of NC_080019.1, read as the reverse complement.
TTTCTTTTAAAAAGACGACGTGAGGTAGGAATGGAGTAGAAAGCAATGATCATACAGAGCCACTGCACAGCGTTCCTCGAACTCACAGGGGCTCACTCCTCTTCCCTTCCCCCTTCCAGAGAGTTGCTCTGAGGGTGTCCACACACAGGGGCCGGGCATCTGAGAAGCCAGGTAGCCAGCCAGCTAACTGCTAAGGGGTGTTGTTTATTTGGCTGAGAGTGTTTTGTTCTCTTGTGAAAGAAGAAATTATCCACAGTTATGTCTGGTATCTTACTCTTACTTTAGGGACGAAGATTGGAAGTTACGGTAGGTATGAGTAAATGTCGTGCCCAAAGAAAGAAAACAGAAAGAAGAAAATGACAAGTTGTGATCTATGGGGCCAGTTCACAGGTTTCTTCCTCTCCACTTAAACTCATTCCTGAGAGCAGTGAGTGGGAGTCACTGAAGGAGAAGAGAGGGATTCTTAGTCAGGCAAACTTTATCCAAAGGTTTCCTGGTTTATTCAGAAAGGGCTGGTCTTCACAACTGAGTGTCAAGAATTATGGGAATATTCTCCTTGGTGTCTGTTAAATGCACCACTCTACACACTACATCAATCAGCTTCAGTGTATTTTTCTTTGATTTAGAAGATCCATTTTGAGCATCACTCCGGGAAAAGAAAAAGAATTTTGTCTTTTTGTAACTTCTTTCTCCTTTGGGGCTCAAAGAATTTTTAGCAGAATCAAAACATTTACAAAGCTTTTAAAACAGGTTTCCTATCCTTTAGGGATACAATACCATTTTAATATGCAATTCTTTGATATCTCTGATGTCTTTGCTAAGTGACATCACAGTAGAAGCCAAGAATGCCATTTAAAATGATCAGTTTCCCTCTAGCATTGCATGGGATATAGGAGTCTAATTAATATTTGCTCACCTCGAATGTGAATGTAATTTCAAAGGAACTAAAGTATTGTTCACTTTAACATATATCTGCCCCTTATTTTAACAGATCAGTGGCCAATACATTTGTTGCCTATAACAAGTGTGCAAAACAGTAGAATACCCTAAGTCATGATAATACTAAGAAGAATTTAATGGGGGTCATTACTTCAATTCCTTATGTCTAAAATTGGTTAAAACTAGGTATATTAATAAGAAAAGTTTGTAAATTGTTTGGACTTCTTCAAAAGCCACTCGATTTGGAAAGCATATTAACCAATTTAGCCCAATAATTGAAATGTTGATGCACTCTCAGCCCTTTAGCTAAAGCAGAGCAATTACTGGTGGTGAAAGCTCTCACAGGTTTGCAGTTTCCTGGCCTTTAAGCCTGGATCCCTATCGGCTTCTGAATGAGATGCTTTAGTAATGATGGGCCCATTTAAACGTCGTTGGATCAACTGTGGTCATTGCTTTCTAAGTACCCTCTTTCCTCTCCTTCCTGACTGGTACAGTTTTTGGGGAGTTTTCTTTGACTGTTTCTATGGATCATTCCTTTGGTTGAGAAAAACACCGCTCTTGACAAGACTTAGATTTCTCCAGTGACATTCTTGCTGCTCTGTCTCTTTGTTATTTGGATGACACTTTATGTGTCATCCCTGCCTTGTCCTGGATCGTAACTCTACTCTGACCTGTACTTGATAACAGACCAGCAGTAAATGACCATGATCAAGAAAATGTAGATCCTACATTGTCTCTACATTGATAACATTGGTCTTACAACAGGAACTCAGCCTTTGTGTGATGAATTTTTTAACAAATGAGAGGTTTGTATACCGCCTGGACAATTACTGAATTTCAGCCATCATGAATAAGGATGTATCTCAGGGGCTTTGAGGTCTGAACTCTTCCATAATGATCCGATGAACTAACCTTTCATGACTGAAGCCCTGTGCTCACCTCAGTTCATAGGCCAGACCACAGGGGTTGCCCCAATCACCCTAACAGGACCCTGAAAGTCTGACATTTTTTCCAATTGAGACCACCTCATTTGAGGGGGGCGGAGACAGTTGTTTCCATATTTGGTAGGGCATAATCATCTAAATGATATCTAGAGTTCTGTTTTATCATAACTGAGCTTCATCATAAAATGGCATGTCACTTTAGAGTTCTATAAAATTGTAAAATAGCAAATATTCATTTTGCTTTTCCTCCCCATCTTCATTTTCCTCTATGAAAAATATTCATATGATTTTACTTCTATCTGGAATCTAAAAAAAAGTTTAAAAGTTAAAAAACAGAGAACAGAAAGAGATTCATAAATACAGAGAACAAACTAGTAGTTGCCAGAAGGAAGGGTGTTTTGGGCAAAATAGGTGAAGGGGAACCAGAGGCACAAATTTCAATTATAAAACAAATAGGTCTGGTGATGAAAAGTACAGCAGAGAAAACAGAGTGAATAATATTGTAATAACTTAAAAATAACCCCTCTAAACCCACACGTGCACACATACAAAAGTCAAAGAAAAAGGAATTTTATTTCTGCAAATAAATGACTTTGATTTTTTTAAAAATATCTATTACAAATCCAACTTTTCCATTACTATTATTAGTTTGAAAGAAATCTCCTGAAATTCATTTCTCATTGGTCTTGGTCTCTTTGTTAGTGTTGGAAATTTTTAATTCAATTTAATGTGAAAATTTTCTTCCTGTCTTTCAGTAAAGAGAAGTTCCAAATTTGTTAAATTGTCGGCTGCTTCACTGAATTCTCCCACAGCTGTTTCATGAATGTTTGAACACTTACTGGTTCTGTGGTTTGGACACCCTTCTACTGAAACAAGAAAGAAAGTTCTCCCCCTGAGAGAGTGACTTTCTCTCCAGGGAGCATCAAGGAAATAGAGCGTCCGCTCAACCTGTTGTCCCCTCTTTTCTCTGTAACAACCCATCTCATTTTCTATTTCCATTTCTCTAGAGAAAAATGAAATGAGTGGAGAGACTATTATTAATCATCAACCTCTGGAAGAGCAGACAGTTAAAGCTGTTTCTCTGACTGGGAACATTCCTTTATTTCTCCTCTCAGATTTATTGACTTTATACAACAGTTTCCTGAGCACATTATGAAGCCTTGGAGGCTTGCACTCAGATGGAACAGCTGTTCCTGGTAGAAGGAGCCTCTTATTCTCAACATTTCTACCGCTGCTCCTGGGCAGAGTATCAGCAAGCATAGACTTCTGCATACCTGGAGTTGGCCCTTCCTCTATCCAACAGAGCATAATTCTGATAAATCCCATTCATTCTAAAGTTTAGTGCTATATTTCAACCTCACAATCACCTTCGACCCTTTTCATAATATATATCTTTAAATGCTTATCGTACAAATGTTTGAGAAACACTGATAGGTATAGAAGTCACCAACTGCCCCCAAAGCAAGGGTGACAACTGTAGTTCATGACCAGGTTTATCCTTATAGAAATAAAACATATGGAATCCCTTTTTTATTTTCAAAATTAATATCACACTATACCACAGTTTTAAAAATTGCTTTTGATGATTTAATACATTTTTGTATTTGTCCATGACTGTACAGATAGCTTATCATTCCTTCAAACCTTCACTTATTTTTGGACATTAAGGTTTTCTTAAATTGTTTGCTATTATAGAGCAGAGATAAGGCTGCATTTTGGAAGTTCACCTGCAGAGGATGAAGGTTCCTGTTACACATCCTTTTGACAGCTTTAGGCTTTATAACTTCAAAGACAGGTTTTTGTCAAATTGGTGATGAATGGCACTTTCAGTTCTGCTTGCTTCTATTCTCAATACTGGGCACGTGGTCTTTGGAGAAACAGGAAGAGAAAGAAGAAGTTGAGGAGGAGGAAAGGAAGAGGAGAGAGAAGAAACAGGCATCACTGGGGGCTTTCCCTGTGCCACACTCTGCAGAAAGTTTTTCAGTCCTTCAGCTCATTTAACTTTTGCGATAAGCCTTGACTTACTACCTTCTCTTCTATAATTATTATCTCATTTTAAAGATGACAAATCTGAGGAACCACAGGGAATACCAGTTGCACATAGCTTGAGTACTTTTAGGTCAAAAAGCTGTGTGACCTTGGAAGTTTTGCTTAACTTCTCAGAGACTTGATTTTCTCATTTATAAAATGAGTAAGATGTTCAGATTTTTTCAGATTCAAAGAGCTTATGATTCTATGTTTAACAGAAAAAGGTGTCAATAGTACATTGCCAACATGGAATACTAGGCCACTCGTGCACAGTATACAAAGGGGAGCAAAAACATGTTCTGCAATCATTAGCCAACACCCCACCTTGTGGGTTTAAAAAAAATGAAGGTTGAAGTAGATAAAGAGTCTCATTGGAGAAATCCTGCTGTAGCAATGTCCCTCACAGACTCCTTTCCCTTCACCTGTACCTCCTTCTGCCTTGGGGAGGGAGAGGAGGGAAGTCCTTTCCTCTAAGCATCAGTTACCTGAGAGAAACCTCCTCTGAACACCACAGAGCAGCCCTTTGGAATTTAAGATTACAGTAAAATGGTGTCTCATTTTGACAAGGTGCTAGTGGAAACCCTTGGTGGCAATGATGAAAAGTCAGTATTTAGGAAATGCCTGCATTACCACTGATAGCAGCTCAAAGTGTGAGTTTGTTTCCCAAAGTCCAGATATAAAGCCCCCATGGGGCTGTGTACCTGGGTATTGGCCAGAGTGAGGCTATCTCAGCAGAGAGAAGCCAGAGTGGGGTGGGGGCAGCTGGGGGTGTTATAAGAAGGCATTTGTAGGGAAGGTTCTTACTGTGTCAAGGGGTTTAGTCTGGGTACTCAGGAAAGATGCTCACAGATACTCCCACAGGGCAACATTTTAGCTTGAAACATCTGCCAAGGCCAAGAGAAACGAAGTCCAGATTTCTTTAGTCCCCAGCTTGCTCCTTACCTCTCTTGCCTACCTGCTTCTAACTTTGGATGCCAGGGCAATGCCATGACTTGAGGATGAGGAGTAGACGCTAAGCAGTGAAACAGAGAAGCTGACCAAGCGGCCGCTCTGTGCAGGCTGGCAGCCACACTGACACAAGCTGGAAAAATAGAATGAAGTTTGGAGTTCGGATTTTATTCTGCACCGGACACGTTGTTACTGAAATGAAGTTATCCTCATATGCAATAATGATGGAAGGAAATTCCATTATCTGAGAGTGACAAGATATGTCACCAAATCTACTCAATTTTTCATCTAAAGAGTGGGAAAAAACTAGCCCCCTGAGCAGGTTTAAAGAGGCAGATGGAGGAAAAATAAAGTTGCTTCACAGTTGTACCCTATGGAGTCCCACTTCTTTTCAAAATATGTTAATTTATATGAATGAAAGGACCAAAGGCCCCCTCAGCTTGAACATAAATATGCCTACTGCTGCTTTCAAATGGGTTGGGGCACACCTGGTGAACTGGTGGGAAGGCCTGCTGGGCATCTCTTTGCTAGGATGCTCTCAGGAAGATAAAACATCTTTAAGGAAGACGTAAAATAGACTCAACTCAGTGACAAAGTTTTATGCCTCAGGGTGAAGAGGCGATTGTGATACAGTGTTTGTCAAAGAGATTTTGCTGCTTCCCTCTCCAGACTCATGTAGTGAATAAGATGACAATGAAGGAGAAGGCTCTATGAAAATAAAAGGTGTCTCCAAAGATGTCTTTCCAACCTGTCCTTGCCGTGGCTCACTATGATTGGAGCATATACTTCTTGGCCACGTGACTTGCTTGTGCCAATAGGATGTGAGCAGAAGTTACTGTATCTTCTGAGGTCTCAAGCCCATCATTTTTTTCCACTCAGTTCTCTTGAACCCCTGCCATGTCCATGAGAAGAACATTCAGCAGGTAACTAGTGGGCCCAAAGAAGATGTGACATGAATCTGAATGCACCCTGCAGCCTAAACACAGGCAACCCTCTGTGGGCCCAGCAGAGCCACAGCCACCTCACAAACCCACAAATAAAAATTAAATGCTAATTGTTGTAAGTCACACATATTTCAGTGCTGTTTGCTGAGCAGCATTGTCACAGTGAAAAACAAAACTGATTAATGCAAGCAATTCCTGTAAAAACACCGTCAGGCGTTGGGGTACAGAAAACACTAGAGTTAGAAGGAAGTATTTGTTTTGTTAGGGAACACTCAGAGCTGCACACCCTGAGTGAGCCAGGGCAATGGCAGTGGCCAGAGGGCTTGGGAGAGGACACAGCGCTGGGAAAATCAGAGGCCTCAGCCTCAGCGACACCCAGTGCCTGTTGCCTGGAAACAGGTGGCAGTGTCATGCTCTCATGGGTACTGAGTGACAGTAATGGGAATTTGTGTACAGAGATGCTTCATAGACACATGGGAGGCAGGAAAGGGAGGGAACAACTCCGCAGATGCCCTCACAGTGGCTGCCCATACCTGTGCATAGCCCGACGTGACACACATCCTACGATATCCTCAAAAGACATGGGGTCCAGACAAAGCCAGAAGCAAAGAAATACAGGTTACAAGTCAATCATTACAATGGACTTTTACTGAAAGAATCAAAACCTTGGACAAAGGCAAAAGATAAACCTGTAAGTGCCCCACATCCTGGTAGGAAATCTCATATTTTTGTTGATGGGAGAAAGATTCTAAGTTTTAAAAGGGTGAAAACATCAGATGAAGTAAACGAAATGAAATTTATGATAATCAACATAAAACTTTGCATTTGGATTCAGGAAATCAGATGTCCAAGTCCAGATGAGGGAATGTGAGGAAAAAGGTCAGGGGAGGTTACATTATAAACTCACGTAATTTATAATAAAGCTAATGTCATCTTATATTGTATTAATAAAAGTGTAATATTCCAGTGAAAGATGGCAATAGTTTCTCTGGACTCGGCACTAGATACAGCACGTTGCTCAGTTAAATTAAATCCTATCAGCATCTATCCATCTACTTCATGCAAGTCGTTCTGCTAGATGTGGCATTTTGAGAGTGTACAGTGACAAAACAGAATAGGTCTGAAGTATAATAATCAGGAAGGTAAGGCTCTGGAAGCTACAACATAAAAAGAAGAAAAAAAGAGGTGCTTAGCCTGGGGAAGGGTTACTTGTTAAGGAAATGAATGATAATTATTTCCAAGTATTTGACATTCTAAACTTTGAAAGAATGAATAAACTTACTTTGTGAGACCCCAGAGCATAAACCCAGGGACAATGAGTGGATGTTATAGAGACAAATTTTGATACAATATAAGAACATTTACAATTAGGACTATTGGAAAAAAATCAAACTGGCCCCCTCACAAAGGAGTGAGGCATACATTCCTGGAGGCATGTAAGCAGAGGTGCAATGGCCATGCTGTAAATGGATTTCTGTTTGGAGTTCTCTCTCTCTCCTCAAATCTATTATTCTATAAAGCCTTCTGATAATTTACCACTTCCCCAGCAGTAAAACAATCCTCACAGAATCCCTCTACTTTATCATCAGAGGGGCCTATGTGAGAAGAAATCCAGATGAGAATTTTCCCACATTTGCACATGATATTTTCTTACATGCCCCTTAGAAGACTGAGCCCAGGAACAGCCAAGGAACTATTTGAGCATATGGGTGTGAGAGCTTGCCTGTGCTCACACATTTGTATGACTGTGTAGAGGGATGGGTGGGTCGATAAATAGAGACATATTGGAGAGAGAGAGAGGAGCAAGGAGAGAAAGAGGAAGAGGAGAGAGAGGGTATATGTAGAAGAGGGTAAAAATGGAATAGTTTTTCTCCTTATGGGACACTGTGTGTTTAGGAAAGCTTCCTAAATATGAAAAGTGAAACACTCAGACCAGGGCCATCAGCCAGGTAAGTTAACCAAAGAAAGCTGAATTATTTCACAGAGTATGTAAGAAGTTTAAGCATCAAGGGGAGGGACATGATGAAGGGTCTGTGAGGAAGAAGGGAAGAAAATACCCAACCAAGTGACTGCATTGCAGTGGCCACTGCAGACAACGCCGGTGGGGTGAGCCGAGGACATGGACATCCAAGAGGCAGTAGGGGCAGTTGAAATAGCTCCTCTCAAACTACTCCCAAACACCAGCAAGAAGCTGCTCATGCAATCTTACAAGGATGGACCTTTGGAAAGTGAAAACATCTGGGTCCCCAGTGTGGGTCCAGACTCGGCATGACGGTAGCAAAACACCCAAGAACCGAGAGCGTGACAGACACAAAAGTAGAGTAAGGAGACAGTAATAAGGTTAAATCCTACAAAGATCCCTGAAATACTGAGATGGAAATGGAGTTTCAGACAGGGTTTCCTAGGCCTATGGTGGAAATTGGAATAGCTTTATTTAAATATCAATGGTCAAGGCCATCCCTGCAGACTAGAGGATCCAGTACATGCCAGCAATGGGCAGATGTGTTTAACAGCAGAGAACACAAGAGGCACCGCTCTCTGCCAGTGGCTGATGAGTCATGCTTCCCTAAATGAAGAGAGCAAACACATGAGAGAGAAACAAAATAATCAGAATCGACTTTGAAACAGTTTCTAGGCCTAAATTTATTGTTAATGCATTCTTTATGCAAACTACCAGTACATGAAGAAAACCCATTACATGCCAGTCACATTTTTGAAGGCTTTGCTTTGCTGAATAAGAACATCACCAAAAAAATTAATGAAAATTGGTGCAGCCACTATGGAAAACAGTTTGAAGATTTGTCAAAAATTAGAGACAGAACTACCTCATGATCCAGCATTTCCACTTCTGGGTATTTATCTGAAGGAAATGAAATCACTACCTCAAAACAGTACACTCTCATTCACTGCAACATTATCTTATATTAGCCAAAACATGGAAACAACCTAAGTGTGGGTCAGTTGATGAATGGATAAAGAAAATGTATATATAGGCAATGGAATATTATTCACTCATAAAAAAGAAGAAAATCTTGCCATTTGTGACAACTGGGATGGACCTTGAGGGCATTATGCTAAGTGAAGTAAGTCAGACAGAGAAAGGCAAATCAGGTGTGATCTCACTTATATAAAAAGAAAAAGGAAAGATACAGAGAACAGCTTAGTGGCTGACAGAGGTGGGGCTTGAGGTGGACAAAATATGAGAAGGGGGTCAAAAGTTATAAATTTCCAATTATATAATAAATGACATGGCAATGTAATGTATGGCATAGTGACTATAGTTAATAATACTGTATTATGTATCTGAGTGATGTTAAGAATGTAAATCTTAAAAGTTCTCATTATAAGAAAAAAATTCTAACTGTGTGGTGATAAATGTGAACTAGAGTTATTGTGATCATTCACAATATATACGAATGTTGAATTATTATGTTCACACCAGAAACTAATATAACATTATATGTCAATTTTGCCTCAAAAATTTTTTAAATAAATAAATTGGATTATCTTATGGGTACATATGTTTTTCCAAATTACTGACAGCATGAGAATATATTCAAAATTATTTTGATTGCTTGTATTTCCTGGCTAATACAGTAATATTATATGAGAAAGTTTTGTATGTCTTGTGTCATCCTGTATTATTTATTATAAAAGAAACAACAGTTTACAAAAGAAGCTTTCTATTTGTAGACTACAATTTTGCCCTTCAGAACTTTAACATCTATTGTTTTGTAAACTATTTTTCTTCTCAGTCTATTTTGTTAGTGGTTCTTGTGATAATACTGTTACTCCTTTAAATTATGAACAATTTATAAAATGTGAAACAAATGTGAGATTTCAAGTATGCAGCAATGGGTAAAACTTTATTAATGTACATGTAGACATATCACTTGATTTATCTTTGTTTTTAATATCTTTTTCATACTGAAGTATGTTTGGCTAAAGTGATACTATGGGATTTCTTTTCAAGTATTCCAGAAAAAAAAGGGGTGGGGGACACGAACGGAAACTACTGGCAGAATATTGTTACTTAATGAAGTTGAGTAACGGGTACCTGGAAATTCATTGCAGTATTTCCTCTATGTTTATGGATTTTCCATAATTGAGTTACAAAATAGAAAAATACATCTCTTTATATGATGTAGACTCTTCCTATGTAATAGTAACTACAAACAAATTGAAAGCTTATTTTTGTAAACATATCAAAATTCCTTTTGCTGGCACTCACCACCATAAACCACTACTTCCACTATTTGTAAGTCCTTGAGGATAGGGGATTTTGCTGAGAATTTCTTTATAGCTTTCATAATTTGTTACAGATAAAAACTACTTAGAATAATGGGATCTGATTTTTGTCTTTGAAAAGCTTTCCAAAACCACCACCAGAAACCCCCTGCAGTAGTCAGCTTCCTGAGAGCTCAAGAGCCAAGGAGAGGGCACATCTGGTCCACAGAGCCTTGTAAACTTGACTGGTCTCATGATGCTCACCAGAGTGTGGGAAGAGATAACATGATGGACCTTTCCCAGGTCAGAAAAGGGTATTCAAAGAAGACTTTCTTAAGGCAAAACCTCCTGTCTCATTGCAGCACGTGGCCACCTTCCCTTACGTCTGGCCTCGCTCTTACCTAATAACCCCTATGTCCCATGATAAGCAATAGGCACATTATATGGACAAAGCTTGCGTGCCAATATGAGCTTCACCAGGAAGTAGGAGATACATGTTTTTGTGGTCTCATTCATGGCTTTTTGTGATAAATAGCAGATGATGCATTCCAAATGTCATTCCACAGCTGATGTAGGGCTAGACACATAGGAATTATTTAGGGAAGTTTGTTTAAAAGGAATTTCTGTACCCCATCCCCTCAAAATCGCAATTTGTAGATTTGAGTTAGGGTCTGATACTGGGATCTCTTTTTTTTTTTTCTTTCAACTTTCCAGATGATTCTTATCCATAAACCAACTTGGAGATCATTCATTTACAGAATCCACCAAAATCCTGAAAAGCTGTCTGAGGAGCCAGATTCTCCTGATGTCTTGAAACCAATGGTATCCCTTGGAATTTCACGCAAGATTGAAATCAAGATTAAATTATCCACAACTATCAATCTAGGAAGAAAATTAAGGCAAATATCTTGAGACAAAAGGGAACAGGTTATCACTGATGGTTCTGCTTACTATAAAAGAAATGTCATGGGCTAGAGAGCTCCACTAGGGCCTTATGTAGAAGGAAAAAAGAAATAATAGAAAATAAAAATGTGACTCTTGAAGCCAATTCCTTAAAATGGACCTTAGTCCAATTCCAACTGAATATCCTGTTTTAAGTCTTCCTCAGCAACGTATTTTAAAATATTTCACAAAACACACATGCTCTCCAGAAAGCCCATCTATTTCATAAAAGAAGCTGGGGATGTGAAAGATGGTTTATCCTTAAGGTCATCCAAGGAGGAAGTGGCCTGAGAAAAAGCTGACTCAATATTCCGCACATGAGTGAACAGAATAACTCCCCACAACACATCATAGACTGGGGGCTTCACAGTGGTTGTTTTTCCTTCCTTCTTTCCTCCCTCCCTCCCGTCTTCTCTTCCTCCTTTCCCTTCTCACTCCCTTCTTTCAATTACAAAAGTAATTCATACTTTACAAAGATTTGAACAAGAAAGAAGTATATTGAAAAAGGGAAACCTTCTGCCTCTGCCTGCCTCCTCTCACCCTGGGAGTCATCTTATAATATTTAGATTCTACTGGGAATCCTTCCCTATTCTCTTAATTTAGGCTGCTGTAACAAAATACATGGACTGGGTGCCTTAAATTAGATATTTATTTCTCACAGTTTTGAAGGCTGGGAAATTTGAGCTCAGGTGCCAGCATGGCTGGTGTCTGGCGAGAGCCCTCTGCCTGGTTGAAGAGACTGATTCTCACTCTTCTTCCCATGGTAGAGAGAGAGAGAGAGCATGTCTGGTCTCTTCCTTTTCTTACAAGGACACTAATTCCATCATACCCACCCTGAGGACCTCATCTAAACCTAATCACCTCCCAAAGGCCCCACCTCCAAGCACCATCACATTGGAGATTCAACATATGAATTTCACAAATTTCACAAATATTCAGTCATAACACATATCTTCTATGCATTTGCACATTTAAATAAATATACGTTGCTTTTTAAACAAAAACAGGAGTACATTGTACATACTCTTCTCAAATACTTTTGTTTTTTGGACATCCTTCCATGTCAATTCTTGTAGATTTATGTCACTTTTTAATATTGCTATGGGATATTCCATAGATTGACGTTTCCAAAATTTATTTAACCATTTTTCTGTTGACTGACATTTAGATTACTTTCAGTTTTTCTCCACTACAAATAATCTTGCAATTGACATGTATGGATGGCTTCATGAGTATGTGGTAATATTTCTGTAATATAGATAGAATAAAGTCCTAGAAGAGGAATTGAGGAGGGGGGTGGGTGGTCATAGGATATGTGCATTTAAGATGTTGAAGGACACTGCCCAGTGGTCCCTCAGAGGGTTATCTCTGAAGAATTTCCATTCTTCCCCACAATCCCTTCTATTCACATACTGTATTGATAATCTTTATGTTTAAAACACTTATCCCATTTTCTGACATTTTCTAAATAATAAATAGTATTTTATGCCAAAAAATTGATAAAAAGATTCAATCCATAATGCATCATGCTAGTCAATATTTTGCTTTATGATTAACCACAATGGTCCCGTGTTAAATGACTTTATGTGCATTGGAAGCTCATAGCACTTTATGTGTCACCACGCTAAAAACCATGCTGCAACTATTGAAATTCCCAGGGAACATTGGGTAGAATAGGACCATCAAGGAGAGCTGGAGTTTACCAGTTAGCTCTCCCTACTTCAGGAGCAGCAGCAATGTACACAAAAACACAGATCCCTCCCTGCATGCCTCACTTCTCACAGTCAGAGGAGGCACTACATCAAATTAATTCTGAAGGCAAAAAATGAGTGTCACTTGGCAAATAAAATTGGGAAAAAATATTAGCATGAAGGAACATCTCCTGCCATCACAGTGAAATACTGGCACATAGACCATCTTAAAGTGACTTAACACTCACAACAATGAAACTAATGTATGGACAAAAGACCCAGTAACTGCCTCTATGTACCTGTGCCCTCTTTAGCTGCTTGCTAAAATCCCTTAGCCCAGACCTGTGAATCACTGGAATTGCTGCAGAAATTGCCAAAATAACCTCTGAGAAGCAGATGGTTACGGAGGCTTCTGTCCAGATGCCAGAATCCCATATGCTTGCCAATCTGTATTTCCAGCATGCACCATTATTCTTAAAATTATATTTTTCCTTTTCCTGCCATGTTCACTCTACCATAATTAACAAGGTTCTAATACTGTTCCAGAAAACAAGAATCCTCACAGCCTGTTCACCTTCCTTTGATAAATAGAAATATAAATAGAAAGCTGAAAATCAAGTGTCAGATGTCCCCAGTGCTTCAACCTAAACTTCAGGTCTATTGTTTGGGGCTTATGTTAGTGATCTTCATAAAGTCTGCCTGCAATTTCTTTTTTTTTTAGCATTTTTTGCCATTGTCTCCCCTGGGCCTTTTCAGAGGTGCTTTGGCACCTCAGAACTGAGAGGGCTGCTCTCTGATCCCTTTCCAAGTCTACTAGCAAACAAACAAAAACCAGTAAGTTCTGGAAAGAAACTAGTCACAGATTTCTTTTATTTTATTTTCCGGAACCAGGAGAGAGGATGATAGGAAAGCAGATTCTCTATTGTAGAACAATAGTTCGATTTCTTGAATCAGCAATATACCAGCTCATAAGCTCTCCACACCATGATAGCAAAACCCCTGGCACCATCCCAGAGGTTGAACTTCTAAATACCAAAAACAAAGCACTTTGATCTGTGCCCAAGGTTACAAGTCACAGGGAGAACTGAAATATTTGCCAAACCCAAGTGAGGCTGTGGGACTCAGAGCTACCATTGTTCAGAGGGCGGTCTTTCCAATGATCACTTTTTCTATTGACTTGTTTACTTGCTCCTAGACCAGACTGCCCGTTCTGTCCAGGGTCTGGCATCACGGGATGGGGAAAATGTCCAAACTTTCACAGCAGTCAATTTGGCATATTTACATGGTGTTCCAATGCAGGTCTCTGAAGCGGCAATCATTACAAAGAGCATTCTCACATACCTTCGTTCTGTTTCCCAGTACCTGCGATACTGAAAAGGAAATACCCTTGAACATTCACCCTTTTGACAAAAAAAGGAACTAAGTTCTTCCTTTCCGTGAATCCTTTGAAGTTGTAGAATAATAGGGTGATTTTATTAGTAAACTGGAAGGAGCATTGTTGGTTTGGTTTTTTTGTTTGGTGAAGGAGGTATGTTGTTTTAGAAAAACTTAGATGACATTGCAATAGTGAATTGGAATCAGCAATCTAAAAATAAGCATTATGTCACTTCAATTATATTTTAATGATTAAGCCTTGGAAGTGATACTGATTTAAGTCAAAATAATTTTGAAGGTGTTTTTCCTGCCTGAAGCTCTCTGAATATCTGATAGAAGGGAAATGGAAAAAAGAGTAAAAAGAGAATGGCGTTCTAACCATGAGAAAGAGTGGATTTAGGGGTTTTTGTTTATTTATTTGAATTAGGGTTGATAACCACAATGGGAAGATTTGGTTATAATGGGCAACATTCCTGCATGTTTGGGCATTCAGGACACTATGTTTGCATTTGCTTCACAAAAAGTCAACATTAAGGATGAAAAATGAACAACCCCGAATTTCTCTCTGCACGCTGCCCCTTCTCCCACTGTCATATGATCTTCTGTTTAGGTTCTTCTTGGACCACAAAAAATGTCAGAAGAGAATTTCTTCAACATAAAACCAAAACTGAAATTCAGGAAGATGACATGCAAACACCAAAAAATTCTAGAAATTTCTCAGCATTTCATCTTCCCAAGGAGAGATGCAAACTACAGTAATATAAATGATGAAAATGTTTGCTTTGAAAAGCTAACAATAATGAGTTAAAGATAAAATCTTCTTAAAACACTGCCTTTACACATGTTGACCCTCAGTAAAAAATAACAAAGGGCTAAAATAAGTTCAAGGATGGATGCTCTAAAACAAATAAGAATGAATAAACATTATGCCTCTGTTGAAGAGCAGGGTTTTACTTACATTTTTTTTCATTGATTTTGCTGTGGATTTCCTAACAATGTTTGTGATATCTTTTCTAAACTTAAAACCCCAAACACTCTAAAAATTTTGTATATCACAAAGCACAGTGCCCATGCCTCTGAGCCATTTAATATTTCTTCTGTGGTGTATTCACTCTTTACAATCCCTGTCCGAGCAGAAGACTGGCCGACAATAAAGTTTCTTCTTCAGATGGACTAGAAAAGAATATAGATATTGACCTAGGTATAAGATAATTTTTTTCTATTATAAAGGTAGTAGTTCAGATCAGTGGGTTAATTATTTAGTCCATAATTAATATCAGAGAACTTTGTTAATTATTTGGAAAATAAATAAACTTATACCCTGCCTCTGTCCTATTTAAAAGGATAGAACAGAAGGATTAAACAGAGGTTTAGTAGTGTGAATGTGAAAAACAAAACTATACAAATATAAGAATATTATTTAGGAAAATACTTTTATAATAATCATGTGCAATAAGGAGATTTATGGAAAAAAGCAAATAACTAATAAACATATAACAAGATGACAGCCTCAACAATGACCAGATAAATGTAAATCAAAGTATCTAATCTGTACTATTATCAGTTTTCAGGATGTTTTATTAATAAGTAAGAGGGTAAAAAATTTCACTCTCAAATATTGTGGGTGAAATTCTAAATTGGTATAAAGGACAATTAGAAAACAACTAAAAATTCCTAATGTGGGTAAATGTCAACTCAGAACTTTTAGTTTTGAGGAATCTATCTTACAGAAACACTTCTACATGTGTACAAACACACACACACATACATTTGTTACAATATCATTCACTATAGCAATAAAATAAAGACAGCAAAAATCCATTTAGCCACTTAGATTGGCTAAATCAATTAGAATTCAATACAACAAAAAAATCGGACCACTATTAAAATGAATGAGGTATTTACCAAGTTGGACGAAAGTCTATGATAGACTTTTAAGTCAAAAAGAATGTTTCAGAATAATACACGCCGAATGCTTATATATAAAAACAAAAAAATTGATTGCTTGAATGTTTTGCAGTTACATGTATAGCTGTCACCATTAGACATGGATGCTTCAACCTGCTCATTTGCCAGCTGCCTTTTGAACCTTTCTCAGTTCCCCTGTGAATATGATTTCCACCTCAAGTTAATTCCACACCTTATGCATATGCGTACAAATCCATTTGTAGTTTCTGATCAAATAAAGATTTTAAAGTTTTCTAGTGGACCTAGGATGCTGAGCTTTCAAATATATATGCTAATTTGCCACACCCCAAATACCAAAACCATATTGGGAGAAAAAAAAATCAGAGACAATCTTCCAGCAAATATTTGGAGCTTCAACTGTTTGCTTAGCCAGTCTCCACAATACAAGATGAAGAGATAACGCAGCAAGGCATGCCCATGGTCATGGCCAAGCCACTCCCCACCCCACTGACTTCTAAACCTCTAAACAACTGTGGGCAAGTGGGAGCCAGAGAAGGAGAAAGTGAGCCCTTGTGCCTGCTCCAGAAGCTCCAGCAGGTTGTCTGGGGCTATTCCTTAACATTTGCTCCCATCCACCCAGTTGCCAGGCAGGGTTTATAGGCATCAGGATTTTGCTAGTGACTGTAAATTGGAGGTTCTGCTTGGCCTAAGGACTGATTAGAAAGTCCAAGTTTAAGGGAGAAGAAATCAAACACGTAGATGAGTCAATCCAAAGTAACTATTTATATATAACTGGTTTTGTATTTTTAAAATATCATCAGTCTCAGAACATCTTAATGTTGAAACATTTTTGTGAAAGGAGAGAATTATTCAAGATACCTGATATCTTTAATATCACCTACATATTTTTCTTACCACTTCTTTCCATAAAAGCCGAGATTGGATCGCTAAAATCAATCTGAGAAAACTATTTCAATTTCAACTTCAAATTCAAAATCACTAAGGTACTTCAGAGCTTAAGAGAATTCAAACCAGTCCAGCATAAAGCTGTATTTTGATAGATGATAGAAAAAGAAAAACAGGCAGACAGATATTATACACTGGTAAAAACAGGTATTTTCATTATATAGTATACATGTTTCTTGGTATGTGGAACTCAGTGTGAAAATAATTGCAGGCAGCATCTTCTAGTGACATTAAGGTCATTTTTTCAGATGAGCTACCCAGAAAAAAAAGTTTCTAGCCCAAGTGCAAACTGGAAAGAGGCAAGAAAATCTTTTCTTAAAATCTCAGAGGCTTCTTCTAATGTAGTGGTTCTCAAAATTGGTCCCCAGACAGGAGCATCAGTATCACTTGGGAACTTGTTAGAAACTCTGAGGGTGGAGCCCAACAATACAGGTTTAATGAGCATCCTTCCTGATTCTGACACCCTCTCTAGTTTGAGAACCAGTGCTCTAATTGTCACGGTTTTGTAGGCCCAGATAAGCTCAACTTGGGGCAAATTGACTATTTGTGCTACCCAAGGTCTTCTGTTGTAAAAAAATTTATATTTGTCTGACTTGGTTTACTGAGCTTACTCAGTATCTAAGAGGGTTGCACACATATATTTTCAAATGGGCAAGTATTTGCATATGAGCCATGATGACAGTGGAATAAGTAATCTAGCTTTATGATTTATAAAGGCTTAAATTTGTAGTCTTAGAAAAGTGTGATAATTGGATCCATTGATTTGTGATTAGCAAATCATCTCTATAGAAAAAAAATGTAGTAACTGGGCCTATCCCAGTATTTTCCAATAGCCATATCTAAATGAAACACCGGACAATATCTTTTCTCATTATAAAAGAGAGTTCTGTGTGATGTGTCTTCTCCTTGACTTTAACTCTACTTCTACCACTCCTTCTCTGTCATAAGTAGGTGATTGTCTTTAGTACTCTCAAATTATTAACAATCATTTATGGAGTGAGCATTTAATTATGATACAGATTAAAACCTACTACCTTCTTGTTGCAAGCATGTTGAGGAATGATTTTCCTGTCACAGCATAGGGTGAGTTTTCCAAGTCTCCAAATTTTCTAAACCTTACATGAATTTTATGTAAAACTATAGTATAAAGTTGGTGTTCATATTTCTTCCTCAAATAATTCAAAGGTTAATCAATAAGATGAAAGGCATAAAATGTACATGTAAATTATGGGTACAAGCCATTGAGTCTAACTGAATTTGATACTATAAATAACCCAAAAAAAGGTCTTCCCTGAGCAACATGGTGATTGTGGAAGAAATCATTTGTGTTCTATGAGCTCCAAGAACTTTAATAGAAATACTAATTATATTGTAGCTTAACTGAAATGGGTCAGAAGTTCAGAAATTGTATAGAGAAGTAAATAAAACAATGAATTAACAAAAGTTTTCTATAATTATGAGGACACCATTAAAGTAATTTTATTCTTATTTCTGATTTGCCTTAAATCCCATTAATATTAATGGGATGTAACATTAATAGTCCTAAAATGAAGGCCAGATGTGAGGATATGCCCATAGCTCTCTGTTTTAACTGGCTGTTCATTATGTCTCTTCAGTTTAGTCTTTTAACAGTAACATGTATAAAACAAGCCATAAATATACAAGCTATGGGTTAAGTCTTGCATTTAATTCCATACATATATTATATGCCTTTAAAGATTCAATTAACAGTAATCTTTACATTCAAAATTAAATAACTTGGCCATTACAGTTACAATTTCTTTCAGCCAATATCTCAACTTAAAATGTCAAACCAAAAGCCATATTTATCTTCAGGAAAAGATACCACATACTAAAACATTTTGCCTGATTGGGGATTACATAAAGACTTGAATTCCTTCAGCCCAAAAGGAAAAAAAATGATTTGCTAACGTATGAATATATATCTTAATTTGGGGGGAGGCTGTAAGTAACTTTAGAATAGTATTTAGTGCCTTTCTTACCAGCCTGGCTATGCCTCTGCCTCTTTTTCATTCAGCCAAGCCAGTTCTGGGAATCGGGGGCAGTGAAAAGGGGAAAGTTGCCTTTGCAGTTAATTTCTCCTCATGGCTCCTTGTTGCCCCTGAGCCCAACACCGGCTGCACTTGTCACAGCAGCTTAGGTGGCAGGCAGACCCCCGGGCTGTTCTGAGACCTCGCCAAGAGCAGCAATCATTCAGCACCAGTGGGTGCAGGAGCACACCTGGCACCCCCATTGGAGCATTCTGAGTCCAAAGACAAACCTCTTTAATGGTGCATACTAATGATCTTTACATTTTAATTAGAAATGCTTGAGTTAAGATCACTCACTGAAACCTTAATGAGCAAAAGAAGGCTTACCTCCTGTTCCTCTGCTTTTCAACTACAAGAAAGCAATAAGCTGACCTGAATTGGGTCAGAACAAATATCAAGAAAACTCATTAGAAATCTTTGATTTAGCCCATGCTGGAAATACCAGATATTTCCACTTTAAAGCCAAGAAAACGTAAGGTTAGCAAATGGAATAGTCAGTCTACAGAGGTCTCCTCACTCTCTTTTTCCGCTCACTCACACACATGTATACATTTTTTACTTTATCCTATCCAATTCCTTCAATATGCAGAAAGCAAAAGCCACATGCCTATATCAATACCTATCAAGTTTGAATATTTTCCTGAACCATTTGAAGGGTTTTGTTTACTTTCTTTGTCTAAAAGCACCCAGCATTATACTAAATGAACTCAAAGATTTATTTCTTGATTATCATAACAACAAAAAGGAAGAGCAGATTTAATACTTTTGCAAAATATTTTGGGAAAATTTTCCTTAAGCTGAACAGTAACATGTTCCTTTTGAAATGATTTTATTGGGGAAAAGAAGTTCTATGAGGTTCTGCTCTCCCACCCCCATTAACTTCTAAAGCACCATCATCACGTGAAAGCTTTCAAACTTTGACACTTAATAAAAAGTCCTCAAATATGGAGAAGAAAGCATCAGGTCTAGGTGAGGTAGCAGGAAATAGCTTTGAGTATCTCCACCAAAAAAAATAAATACATAAACACAGCATAGAGCAGCTTCTCTTAGCTGTTCAGCGTCTGATCAATCTTAACCTAGATGTTATCTCAAATTCCCTTTCTCAAATATGTGGGTTTCCTGAAGTAAGGTTCTTAGACATCTGGTGGTCTACACTGGCTAATCAAATGGTCTTCAATAACATGGAGGCTTCAGATGAAAAACCAATGAAATGATTACATTCACAAGCATTTAAAAAATGATGTGAAATGATTTTCACAGGAATCTTCTTGCAAATGTACTATCATCACCTTCTGAACAGTCAGTCATTCTAGGCAAATTTCAGTGTGTTTATCAACTCTTCTTGCCTATTCTTCAGATAACAGACTGTATTTTTGTCTTTGCTGATGAAGTGTTTCACCATTTGTGGTATATTTTTTATAATTGTGCATTTAAATTTTCTATTAAGTATTATGCTGAGTTAATGCCCCTATTTGAAATTTTGGATCAATGACTCAAAAAGGGTCAATGATGCATGAAAGTAATGATGATAATAATAATTTCTACCATTCAGAAGGTCATACAAATAAAAAGAGAATGAAATGCCACTGCAAGTATAGAATATGAATTTGTATGTATTCAAATATGTGAATCTGCTGGTGTGATGATTTTCCATAAGCAGATGAAAAGAGAAATGAACATCTGAAAATGAATGTTTTTGAGGAAAAGCAAACTTATTGGATCCTAGCTCAATCCTAGTCTCTATTTTGAAACTTTTTCCAAATCATGACCTAAGTCCATAGAAGCATAATTTCTATAGATGGTAAGTGATTTCTTATGGAAACAACCTGAGTTGACACAGTACAAATATTTAATGCTTTTCAACATAAAATTAATGTTGTCACTCAGCCAAAAAGGGACCAAAACTAGAGTAGCGTCATTCATAGTGACCCTTCTCATCAGCCTAGGTCTTCTCATTTGAAAAATTGTTTTAAGTCTCTCAAACACTTGCCATTCCAATTTGCGTTTTTCTGCTTAGATCATTGTGTCATCTACAGACAATGATAGTAGAAATCTACAGATATGACTAAGTTGGGCTTATGCCTGTAGCACAGTGTTGAAGAGCTGCAGAAATAGTTAGCATCATCATCTATTCTAACACTAAGAATGCTTCAAAAGTTACACCATTCTCTGTGAAGCTTGCTGTGGATAGCTGGTGGATACCTTTTAGTACATTAAGAAACTTCCCTTCTGTTCCAGGTGAAGAGCTTTTAATGTTAACTGGTGATAGATTTTATTAAGTGTTTTTGAAGGGCACCAATTGAGATCATTACATAGTATTCCTCTCACCCCAATCTGTTTGTACAGAGTGCTGCATTAAATTCCTGATGAAAGAATCTGAATTCCTGAGCTAATTCCTAGTCATACCTTTAATACTCTGCTACAATCTCCTCACTAGTAACTTATTTTGAATACATGCATTAAAGTTTCTAATTAGAATACTACTGTAAGTTTGCTTTTTCTGTATTAAAATCATACTGTTTTGGTATCACTCTAAAGCTAGCCTTGGAAAATTAGATAGCTTTCCACCTTTTTTAATTATCTGGAAGAATTTCTAAAACATGAGAATTAGCTATTCCTTTAAATTTTTTATGAAATTTACAGTAAACCATCTGGCACTGTTTCTTCCTCTGAGAGAGATCTGACTACATTTTCAATTTCTGTTTCAGTTATTGATGGTTTTAAACTTTCTACTTCTTTTGGCTCATTGCTTTTCATTTATATTTTCAAAAAAAAATATTTTTTCTCCTCGAATTGCAAATGTATTGCTTTACATCTGCAAATAGTATTTTCTTCATATTTGTTCATCTCCACAGCTCTAGTCAATAGCCCTATTTCTTCTTTTCTAATCCTATTTTATTATTCATGTTATTTTCTGCCTTGATCAGACTTCACAAATGTTTATTGATGTTTCCATCTATTGCTTTTATTCATCTGCAAGACTTTTATTCTAAATATATTTCTACTTTTATCTGTATTAATTCTTTCATCCTAGTCATTCAGTTACTCACCTAATATTTAAGAATTGGGACATAATTTCAATTTGTCCCATTGACAGTGATATTCACTTTGCCAGTTGACTAACGTGGAATCTGCCACATGTTTCTCCAAAGTAAAATTGTTAACTGGTGAAGAGGTACTTTGAAACTATCTATATATCCAAATATCCTGTTTCTTATCAAGCTTTTATTTTATTCATTTTAATTTTATCATCATGGACTTATGATTTCCTATTTTATCAATGGTTTATAATCTATCAAAATCAGTATTGTTCTGATACTCGGACTGAACTTGGTTTGGTCCATGGGAAACCCTACAAGAAGGCTTTTGAGTCCTATTTTCCTACCTCAAGATGACTCAGGCCCATCACAGCTCCCCTGCCCCAGGCCTGGAGGCAGCACTGCTCAAAGGGGCCCTGACTACACCTGTGGAGAATGGTTGCTCCAGAGCCCCCTCAGTGGGCAGAGCTGGGACTGCACATGTGTGCACACTGAACACATTCACAGATACATGCAGATATCAATGTTCAGTGTCTTTATAAACACATAATAATATTTGTTGCTATGATTCTCTATCTTTATTGATTTATATTAAAACACGTAAGTTTACACCAATACTGTTGAGTCCAGTTTGCAGGGTTTGCTCTTGTTTTCTCCCCTGCTCTATTTGGAAGCCCTTTTCCAGCTGTGAGAAACCGACCCCCATTATCTTTAGTGTAAGTATTTATTTGATCAGCTCCGCTGTACATAGCCAATATCCCGCCTCTGCCACCATCCATTCCCTATCCAGAGGCTCAAAAGCCAACTTGGCGCTCCTCACCTGAGGCGGGCTCTGACTCCCCATTTCAGATGCTCGCCCCCAGAATGTGAATACGCCACAACTTGCTCAGACTCCAACACCCTACACAAGGCCACCTGGGCACACGGACGTCTCCCTCACCCTGCTCAGGTTCTGACCAGCCAGACTGGGCCACCCTCATATGTGGAAGCCCTTCTCATGCTATGAGACCTGTGCCTGCAGGCCAGCCTGGGCCACCATGGCACCCCCTTCGCACTGACATGAACGCCTTTATCAATTCTCTGAGTTATTTAGGAAGGACAGGAAGCCGGAAGAGGACAAAACTGTTTTCTATGCTACACTGAGCTTTTATGAGTATTACTAAAAACCCAAGAAAACTTTTCCAAGCATAAGTATTTCATTTGTTCATATTGATCAATCAACAGACATTTATTGAACACCTGCTGTGTGCTCAGCTGAGGTGATATCAGAGAAGTGCGAAAAGGTTCTTGTCATGTAGTTACTTGAAATTAAAAGTGAACAAGGGACAGAATAATAAAGGTTCACTGTATTTTCTATGACAACAGAAACACAGAAAGGATAATATATAACTATCACATTCTCAGATTGTCATAATATGTAATTTGCTTTCAGGTAACCTTTCCATGCCTGATGTCTCTGCCTTTCTTTCCAGTGACGCTCACTCAGCATTGAGCTTTTTATTAATGCTTCAGAAAAGATGGTGCTGAGTTACATTCTGTTAAATTACTGGAGCGGGCAGTATTATTACTTTGGGAACACTGTCATCAGAACTAAAGCATAATAAAGAAAGTCACAGTACAATGTGAAAAAAAAAAAACCATCACTTAAAAAAACATATGGCAGAGTGATTCTTCAGATGTGTTTGCTGGAGGTTGGTCTAGCCCAGAAATGTAATTTATATTTTAATCATTTCTATAAAGGTCTACATTTCATTTTAAAAGTATAAAGCGTACGCATAGCTCCATATCCTGGCTGAGAGTACGGAGGTCGGAGCCGTGGGGCCGTGCAGTACTGTGGAGGAGAATTAAAAAACAGAACAAGTACCCGTGGGGAGAAGAAAAGGCAAGAAGCCAGTGATAACAAAGGAAGACAACAGTCCTGCTGGGAGGCCCTGTAGGAGGGAGGGGAAAAGAAAGTAGCTCCTGCCAATCGCCACTGTGGCCCAGCTATCGTTTTAGTAGTTCAAAGAGAACTGATATCACTCGTGTCTTATGCTACATGGATTTTAAAAAAGAGGTGATGACGGTGGCTGAGAGTATGACGTCATAGCTGAAGGCCAAATACTGATGTCCACAGCAAGAAATGACAACTATTATTAAAATCATTAACTGTTGTCCTCAGATACTGATTTTGTCAAGGTAAATACACAGAAATGATTATGGCAGCGATTATTCGTGCCTCTCGAATTCACAAGTATGTTTGAACTGCACTCTTTTCTTTTCTATGGGAGTGACTGAGACTCAGGTCCTCTGAGTAATGTCACTGATGATGAAGGCAAAGCCTTCATTAAGGCAGAAAAGTTTTCCATAACCAAAGAGGAAGTAAACGCTGGTTCATGAATGTTCTGGTTGCCCTTCCTTGCCATGGACAGAATCTCTCACATGGTCTTTTACTGCAAATGTGGTCGGTTCTACATCCATTAAGTGAGATCTTGTGAATGCTGCCCAGCCTCTGCCTTTTTCTCTAAAACTCCTTCATCCATCAACCTCTAGGACTCTGCTCCTTTTGCCTAAATTGTTCAATTAGAATAGATACTGACCAGGCTGGATTAACGAGATCCTCTCTCCTGGGAGATCAGAGTCAGGACTTAGGAACTCTTGTCACTTACCTCATGACACCACTGAAGTTTCAAGGCATCTAAATGTAGGGACCTGGGAGACATGCTTCTTGTTGGTATTTTCAGTCCTGCATAAAGAAGCAGAGAAAAGTGAGCTACAAAGAGTCTAGAAGGTGAAGCAGACAGACTGAGAGAAACAGAGAGGACCTCTATCCCTGAGCTTTCAGTTCTCACATCCGTCCTTCCATTTGGTGAAATCCCACCGGGGCTTATCTTCACCCTGCCTTTTCCTTAAGCTGGTTACAACTGGGCAGAGTTAAGAAACCTCTTTTCATGAATAGTGTATCTGTCAGTAGTTTACAAGTCTTACCTCTTCCTCTGGGATTTCTTGTTCTTACTTGTGGCAGTTGGAAATACCACTGATATTTTTATATACTTCGAAGTGGCTACCAGGACTACTAAGCACACATGGATCACAGACTCATTGCTTACGGCCTCTTTGACACCCAAATTCAATACTCTCCTGGGGCAGGTGATCCAAGTAGCAGGGACCCTAGACTGGGAAGTTCTATCAACAGCCCAAAAAGTTTCACTTGAGATACTCACTAAAGATCTCAATTTGTTTGTTTTCTACATAGGTCCTGAGAAGTCCGGCTGATCTTATTAATGCTATGAATTTGCTAATTGATTCATCTGGCCCCTCAAAGAATTGCCCTAATCACCACTGGTTTAATTATGTCAGAGAAACTGTGCCAAAGGCTTTCGATGTGCCCTTACAGTGAACGTAAGAGAGATTGCCTTAATTAAGCTGGGCTCCCTTGCTTTCTTTTCCTCTTTTCACCTTTATGATTTGGCCCTTATTGTTTCACTTGGTTTTTATGTTTCTTTGTTGTTGCTGTTTAGTTTAGTTTTTATTGTTCTGTTTAGTTTTATTGTATCTATACCTTTTATGGTAAATGTACTCAAATTAGTCTTGAATAAAATAATAAAAGCATAATAGTAAAAAGCAAACATGAGAAGAAAAAATTATTTTCACTTTCATCTGCTTCACTGATGTATTAGCCAAAGACGTAGAGTCACGCAGACAAGAAGCTGCTGGATTCTTTCCTACAGGGTTAGTGATACCATGTGCTTCAATGTGCGTGGACCTCCTTCAGGATCTTTACTCATGTTTATAATTACTGAGCACTTACCCTCTACACAGAAAAACAGAAGCAAAGAAGAAAAATTCCTTGCACTTGAGAAATTTACGGTCAATGGGAAAAATACACAGGAAGTCAACTAACAAGAATAGAAGAAAGAACAAAATAAGCTCTAGGAATATAGGCACACTTGCAAGCATGATAAGTTTGAGGACAAGCAGCTGTCTTGGAGGGGACAAATGAGGAAACAGTATTTGCATTGGGCTATGAAGAAAGAAGAGGTTGAGAAACACCACAAGGACATCAGGACATCCCAGACTCAAGGGACAACCTGAGCATAGGGGCAGGGACCTAAACATTCCTCTTTTGTTTGAGAAAGAGTGAAAAACCAATGAGGAAACCTTGTTAGAATTTGTTAGAAGCTTTACCTATTTGGAAAGCCATGTTCAGGTGTTCACACTTAAGATATATCAATAATGCACACGTCATTCATAAGGCTAAGCTTTGGTTATTTCAAGTGCTGCTAAAATAAAAGTAATCTAAAGAGAAGGGGAAAATGAGAAGACTCAAACTGGGATTGATAGAAGCAGGTGGACTTTAGGCTAAAGAAGTAAAACACATTGTTATTGTGGTTGTTGGGAAACCAACATGTATTCCATGAACAGAATGGTTTCATGTTCTACCAACTGAGCTAGCCAGCTGAAATCCATTTAAAAACAATTACTATGTATTGTGTCTCTTAAAAATCTGTGCTTGAGATCAAATGTCCCCAAGGTAACTGATGATCGACCAGATGATCAATGGATGTGGTACACTGGCATTATACTATGGTTCTTAACCCTTCTGGAGCCATGTCATCTGAGTGTATAAAGAAACAAATTCCACAGAGCAGTAATTTCCTTTGGTGGAACAGAGCATGTGTAAAATTTTTATGGTCATAAGTGAGGTTGTCATAAGGTGTGAACATATCCTTAACTTCACTAATATTTTACGGAAAATTTGTGCATAATTAGAAGGTTGACATTTAATGTTATAAAATCATCCACTTGTTTTCTGTTTACAACCCTTTGTTTTTTTATAAACTAGTTATTAAGATGTATTTTCTATCATGTAGAAATGGTTCTTGACCCAACATGAAACAAATTAACTCAAAAATAATTTATAGTTTTTGCCCCAAGAGCTACTTCTTCCTTTACCCAAAGGATTTATATTTAGCAAACTACATTTCTTCTTGTCAGTGCATGTGTGACAATATGCTACAAGGAGAAACATAACTAAAACTGTCAAAATTAAGCTACTGAGAGCACATTTGTGTGACAGGGCAAATCTAGGTTGATGAACTGTGATAACAAAAGCAATCCAGTCAAAGGGCCACCAGGCAGCTCTTCTAGCACCCAAAGGAGAGTATCTTCCCATAATTTTTAAAGGGAGATTGTGTGGTGTTTTCACATGACAATTTTTAACATGCATTCATTGAAAGGATGCCTTATACTATAGATGAGGTATGAAGTGGAGGAAAAGCAAGAGTGAGGAAAGCAGAATTCCCCTGTCCAACGACTGGAAAGACTCAATAATAATTTCAATGAAAAGGCATTTTACTCTTTAGTCATCTCACATGGTCCCCCAAGGCCTTCTTCTCTCCCTATGCAGCTCAGAAAGCAGACAGACCTGCAAGGAAAACCAGCTCATGCACAAGCAAGCTCCAGAAGTTTCGCGTTTAGTTCTTACCATTTGTTTTGTTTTGGAAACCATGGTGAAACAACAAACATAATCTTATCTGCTGGAAATTGGTGTCACTTTTCCCCTTTTAGCGTGTTTATTTGTAGTGCTACATTTAATCTCTTTTAATACCAATATATATATATATATATATATTCAGCAGGAAACTTCAGAAAAGTTGATTACTAAAGTGTTTGAAGGCAGATGTGAAGAATTATCAGCTCTTACAGAGAATTTGCATTTTGACACATTTATGATGTATCTTTACAGAGAAGAAACTCGTATCCCCAGGCAGAAGTTGGAACAAGATGAAAACATAACCTCCTATCGAAGTCTGTGAGGCCCACTGTGCTCCTGCCAGCTGGGCCTCTCCCTTCTCCTGTTGAGGAAGCAAACTAGGGTGCAGGGTGCTTCTAGACACCTGCCTAAGGCCTGGCTAAAATGGATCAGGGAAGAAAGTGCTCTGCCTATTGTCAAACGTGCCGTCAGTGTTCCTAGGCTGAGCAGGAATCCCCTGCCATCATTGTTCACCTCAGAGACTTTCCAGGCATAAATAAAAAAACCATTCCACACACAATCCATTATTTAGAGGCCTGAGGTGTCTCCAAGTTTATCACTGGAGGCGCCAGATGCTCACTTAGCCTCCTTATCTCTGAGTTCTTCCCCAGACAGTAAGTGTTGACCAGTAAATAGCATTCAGTACATGATCACCCCAGCAGTGACCTGACAGCCACACTTGGAGCCATTCAGCTGGTAGAAGGGGCCTCATCTCTGTGTTAAGCATTAAGAAGTCTGTCAATGGCAAGGAAAAACACATCCCTTTGCTGTGTGGGAGGAGCAGCGCAGCTGTTATCGATATTCATTTGACCATAAGCTATTGATTTATTATTGTACAGAAAATGAAGGTTATTGATTTAATAAGTTAGATTATATTTACACGAAGCAACCCCATTTTACCCTAACAAATGGAGAAGCTCACAATAGAAATGGCAAAGGTTGATTGAAGCAGAACCAGCTGACATAGGAAGAAATGGTATCTGAGAACAAGACAGGAAAGAGGTTAAACACTCAAGCCTAGCAGATAAGAGTGCAGGATCTGGAACCAGACTTCCTGGGTTCAAATTTGGCTCTGCTAATGATTGCTTTATGAACTGAACAAGGTACTTAACTTCTCTGTGTCTCAGTTTACTTAGCTATAAAATGGGAATAATAAGTGTTCATGCCTCGTTGGGTTATTTTGAATGATTATTAATGAGCTAATTCCTGAGAAGTGCATAGAACTTATCTGACAGAGTGAGGCCTTTGTGATTGTTACTTGTTAGTGAAGGTAGCACTCGGAAAGCCCGGAAATTAAGACTATTTAAGAGCAAAGGAACTTACACATCAGAACAGACCCTGAGGGGGATCCCTCTGTGATAGCCTGTGACAAATAATAGTTGGTATTCATAATAGAGTTCTTGAGTCATTCTGTTTTTAAAAAAGTTATTAAAACTGCATATAATGTTCTGTAATCTGCTTTTTTCACTTAATGTTTAGTGAGCATTTTTCTGTGAAATTAAACATATGATTCAACCTATGGTCCTACCTTTTATTTGCCAATTTCCTATTATCACACATTTAAATTATTTTCAATTGTTTCTATTAATAAATGTAGTGAGGAGAAAAATATCAATATTTAAAACAAACACAAATATATTAAGTGGGGTTATTTCCATATGCTCATGGAGATGGTTCTTTGTTTAGGAAAACACCTGGAAAAGTCTCTTTAGGCATGAAAAATAAAAACCCATTCATAATCCAAAAGAAGGGGAAAAGTACAAAAAGGAAGGGAAGCTGCCCTGCACAGGAAAGTGAAAGGAATTTTGTTTTCCCTGGATTGCCTGAGTCAGTGAGGCCTGGAAATGGGGATTCTCCCCAGGGGAAGAGGGCTCTGTGGTCAGGAAACATGATGGCTGCTGGGCTCTGTGGAGGACATCCTAGCGAGAAATCCCCACTGGTGTGGGATAATTTTCTAGTGATAGTGAACTTGGACATGGACATTAAATCTATTTCTGGTGCCATCTTATACTCCCCATTGGTTATCCTAGAACTCCAAACAATACATTTGTATCAGAGATAGTATACAGGATTAGAGGAAGATGATGTCTAGTGTAGAGAAAAGCGGATTACTAAGAAAGGTCAACTGATATCTTTTCTAGCACTGAGATTTAGGAGAATTACTAAACCACTCTGTGCATCAGTTTTCATCTGTAAAATGGTGGTAATGTCACTTACATCATGTAGTTTTGATATGAAGTTTAAATGTTTAGAAGATGGCTGGCTATAGTATATGCTCAGTAAACAGTACTATAAAAATTTACTCCAGTGAACTCTCCTTGTGCACATGCATGATTGTAGCATTGTACAAAGTCACCCAGTGAATTTCTAATAAGAATAAAATCAGGTTTTTATTTTTCTGAAAAAAAACTGAGATAGTCAAGAATTCAAGCTATACATAAACACTGGAACAAATACGTGATTAACTAAATATAGTATATAATTTTTCTAAATTCCTTTCTCTAAAGAAGTTCCCACATAAGATAAACATTTTGGAAATAAAGAAGACTCCTACCAAGGACCATTCACATTCTACAAGCTTTGTTTCTGCATCCCTAGGTTACACATTTTGCTTTTTGCAGCCAAGCAAAAAATGATACACAAAAGAAAGACACCTGAAATCTCTAGACCTTTTTCTAATTTCAATTATTTTAAAAATGCAGTCTGTACTAGTAAGTATTAAGGACAATGTTAATTATATATAGTATATTCAATTGAAGAAGGCAGAGAAGTAGGGCACCTTTTTAAAGAGAGCTTATTCAAAAAAGTAAATACATGCTTTGAAGAATAACTTTCACTTGTTCAGGAAGTTTAACTGTCTGGGATATGTCATCCCCTTGAAGTGCCAGCTAACTTAAATTCTGGTTTACTACTCATCTAAGATATCTGCATTTTACTCTGTTAGGTGAGACAACTTGTGAAAAGGTTTTTCAGCAATTACTCTTTCATTGGTGGCCAGTAGTCATGTACCCAACAAATACTGCGTAGCTACTGTGAGGAATTTGGCACTGGGGAGGGTTAGGTTCTGATTTCAGACGGTTTGTTTCACTGAATATGAGGCTACATATACATGCCGCCATAATTTGGTTATGCAGAGTGTATCCCTTTTCGGCTTGCCAGCTGTCGTGAAGGAGGGCTTGGAGGGTTTCCACAGGTCCTAGAGCCTGAGCTAAGGAAAAGACTTCACTGGGGACATGTACAAGCCAAGCCTGGGGGTACGCGAGAAGAGAAGGTAGAGAGGCCCTATCCTCTCGTTACCCAACAGATGCCTGTGCCTGACACACCATGACGACTCGGGCCCCTGCTACTGTGTTGATCTCCCTTCTTATAGAGAAAACACAAAATAACTGTGCCAGTGTGTGTGTTTGAAAGAGAGAGAAAAGGAAGAGGTAGGGGAGAAAAAAGAGCAGAAGTGAGGGTGTGGTGGTAATCAGAATACTGGGGTATCAGGCCGACCAGATTAAGTTCCACAGGTTTCTGCAGTAATCTGCGAAAGACACCGACCCAGTTTGGGAATTCATGGGAAGTTTGGCTCGAGCACAGCCCCTGCTCTCAGAGGAAGGAAGCCCCTTTGTCCTGTGGGTGCTGAGCCTGGGCGGAGGCACTGCTGCGGAGAGAAGGAACGGCATCCTCTCCCACCTGGCTCCTTTTCCAAGTAAACAATACACTTCAAAGTAATTTTCAGACAACCTGAGCCCTCCTGTATGCCAGATATTACGCTGGGTGTCCAGGACATCAGAGCAAATAAATGGGATAAAAGCCCCGGCTGTCATGTAATTCGATCTAGTGGAAGATGCAGGCTAAGTATTATCTAAGCATAATATCAGTTTTGTCCAAAATGTGCAAGAGATGAATTTGCATTTACTTTAATGCATAACAGAAAAAAGACAGTGCATTAAATATATTTTTCAAATATATTGGTTGAGATGAGGCCAACAGAGCATAAATTTAAGAAAATATTTTTTTTGTTGTGGGTGGGGTAGTTGATTATAAAGACATTTAAGTAAATAATAATAGAACCCAGATATAATATTAAAAATTGCTCATACATATATAAATAAAGCTTGAGAAAGAGCACTTCCTGCCACTGAATCCTCACAAAATCCTGTGAAGTAGACATTAATGTACAGTACTGTCAGAAATTGGATTTAAAGAAACCTGGAACACCACTCAGTCCCTCAGGACTTGAAAAACGGACTGCCTGGCACCACAGCCCATATTCTCTCCATAGTCTCTCACTGACACCAAAAATGCCAATGATCATCAAAAATTCTAATTCATTTTCCCAAATGCTAACCCTTCATAATCAATTCTCTGTACCACAGAGCGATCTGAAGCCATCATGCTGTGCATCATGAAAGGAATTAAAACCTGCTTCTCCCACCCAGGAATCAAAACCTCAGTGTTAGTAGGATTTATTCTCCCTGTGCCCGTGCAGCCCAGAAACCTGAAAGTAGCAACTTAAAAATCCAGGAAAATGCCTATTGATAAGAGGTGGCCCCGTGCAGAGGCATTCCGCCACGGGAAAAATCAGAGAAGAGGAACTCAATCTGGACTGAGGGAAAACTGCTGTGCTGGCTTCTACCATGGAAGTCGTTAACCAGGTTGGATTAGTAAACTCTTCCAAAGGCACATCTGCCCTAGTAAAGCTGTAAGGGCCATATGCCAAACTGAAAATTAAATCAAGCAACAAAAAGGCTGTGCGAAAATGAATTTGGTTTTATTGTTACTACGCAGAGAGAAGCTCTGAGCTGTAAAGCGACCACAGAGCAGCTCGGCCAAGTTGCAGTGGTTTCCCAGAATGCATTAAAAACTCAGGAAGTCGTCACCTCCTCCACTTAACGACGTTTGCTGCTGGATCATGAAGTGACTTCTGTTCTTTTAGGGAAAAGGCTATTTAGTGAAAATTTCATCAAGCAGTGTGAAAGTTGCATATCAATTTCAGTATAGTGTTCAGCGTAAATTTTGCAACAGTAAAGTCTCAAAATGCTCTGCTGGACTCAAACAGCCTTGTTGCTGTCTTAATTGACTCTTTTCTTTCCAAAATTACTATGTACTTCATCCTATTTGGAAAAAAAAATCTTGGCTCCAAATTTGGTAAAGGACAAAAGATAGAGTTCCATGGACTTGATGACATATTTGAAAGCTATGATTGCAGAGGACTTTTTTTTGTTCGTTGCTGGTGGAAGTAGCATCAGAAAAACTTTAGCCCTTAGGCAAGTTTTATTATTGCCAAGGTGCTGCATGTGTTGAAATGTCAATTATTTTAAAATTGTTTTCTTAGCACAGATACAGCAAATTATGCTTCCCAATCCTTATTTTATAATCAGAAGAAAAACCAAGTTGGTATATATACTGTTCTGTAAAAAAAAGATTCTAACATAAACATTTAGAAAAGCTGGACAAAGTATAACCAGCTTATTTTTCAATAACTTGATAAAACAGTAGGTGGAAATCTCAGGTACTATATGTCAAGAGAGTTCTGAAAACCAAGGCTGTGTGTGTGTGTGTGTGAAATAACACTGAAAGTACCAGGGAGAGAGCATCAGTGCTATTAATCTAGGGACTTGAGTTTCAATGTTCAAGTGAGGACCGAAAAGTTAGCATTGGAACCATGCTACTTGAGACCTCAACAAAAAGTTGTTATACTTGAATGGCTGCCCACTCCATGAATTGGTGGCTTTAGTATATGGGGAAAAAAAACAATCAAATGCTTATGGAGGAACCTGCTCGCAACTCAAGGCATACAAGACTAATGGATAAAGCAGATCTTGCTAAAACTTAGTTTGGCTACCAAAGTTAACATAACACATGGAAAAACTGTGTATCCAAGCAGGAGTCAGGAGACATAATAAACAAGATTTGATTCTGTAGAATTTTATGTCATAGAACAGTAACTCAGTTTCTAGGTAAGCAGGAGTCCCTTGTGGTGGACCAGTATTCCTTATGAAAACAACAGGAGAAGCTGGATAATTTCAAGAATGACATGTTGGAGGTATTATTTAAGAACTATAGGTCAGTGAAATCCAGGAGAGTCTGGATCAGGGAGATGGGAGAAGCGGGGGGAAATGAGTTGACTTTCTGCAGCTGCCTTTTTCCCTGACCCAGTTGCTCATTTGGGGAACCAGGTGAAAGGCTAGGGATTTGGATTTTGCCTGGGCAGAAAAACCCTTCCAGGAATAGACAAGCTATCAAAGATTTTAGTGATCTAAACTAGTGGAGAGATAAAATCGGAGATTTGGTGATTCTCTAATTGGAAACTTGCTGGTTTTCTACTCTAGACATTTGCCAAATTATGAAGCTGCCCGAGGAAGGAAATTCTGCCAACGAGGGAGCTTAGAGAGACAGAGCAGGATTTTCTGGAAATTTACTGTGCCAAGGAGACAAGGACTAGAGTCCAGGGATACCCCGGGAGAGGAGTTCCCAGGACACAGCCTCTGCCCAGTGGAATGCCCCGGAGGGCTATGACCGAGAGCAGAAATGAGCGAGAGGTGGCCTGGGCTCTACCAAAATTGCAACCCAGTTTTTA
Source organism: Manis pentadactyla (assembly GCF_030020395.1). NCBI lineage: Eukaryota > Metazoa > Chordata > Mammalia > Pholidota > Manidae > Manis > Manis pentadactyla. Next base: position 76,733,130 of record NC_080019.1, on the reverse strand, counting down.
ATCAGCTTAATTTCTGGTTGGATTAATGGGTTTAGCCTCAACTCTATCTGACTTGTAGAGGAGTAAATCCCAACGGTGGAATATAGTATCATCTGGATCTTTACAATTTCCTATACACAGTATCTGGCAGTCAGTCAAAAATAACTTGATTTTTTTCCAGCTTCTAGAGGTTTCCCTCATGTCCTGGTTTGTGGCCCCTCTATCTTCAAGACCAGCAACCATATCACTCTAACATTTGCTTGTCCTCACAGCCCCTTCTCTGACTCTTCTGCCTCCCACCCTCTTCCATCTTTTAAGAACATTTGTGGTTTTATTGGGCCACCTAGATAATACAGAATAATCTTCCTATCTTAAAGCCCTTAATTTAATCACATCTACAAAGTCCCTTTTGAAATATAAGGTGATATATTAATATGATCCTGGAGGTTAAGACATAGACATTATTGGGAACCATTAGTCTGCCTATTGTAAGAGTAAAATAAACCTTAAAACAATTAGATATATAGCTGAGTAGAAAATAATATATATACTCGTTTGTTATTGCCTGTTAACAGCAAGTATTAGTGAAAATGCAATATAAAGGGAACTTTTACACATTACTAGTGAACACGTAGAATTTTACAGTCGCTTTGAGGACTATTTTAACAATATCATTTCTACCTTAGAGAAAATAACACATGTTCACAAGGAGGCAAGTTCCAAATTATTTACTGAAGTTTTGTTAGCGATAGTGAAAAAGGATACTCATCTGTTTCATAGTGGGGGAAAAAGAAGTAACCATGTTTATTATGCAATGGAATCCTGTACTTTAGAAACTGTCTGAGAGATAGATGTATTAATATATTATAAATTATTAAATTATATATGCAAGTATATATTAAATATATAAATATTACATAGTATTTATTATATGTTCCATAAATATAAATATCCAAAACAAAAAAATAGGGAAAAAATTATGGGGTAAAATTATGGAAAATCATGGTAGTGAGGAAGATGGAGCTAGCTCCCAGCACCAGACTGATACTTGGAAAAGTACATGCCCATTTTCAGGTACACATAAGGATAGTACACATATCTATAGAAAATAATGCCCCAAAACTTCACATTAGGGTTGTCTCAAGATTTGGAAACAGACTGAAAGAATAAAGGAAGGGAATTAGATTTATATGTAATATTTAATTATTTTTTAAAAATCTGGAATAATTAGTGAAAAAATAACCTCTGCTTAATCTTCAAGGAAGTTTATGAGTATTCATTTTATTATTTTTCCAATTTTCTTTATATTTGCATTTAAAAATAATTATAAGTATGTATGAATGGTAACTTTCATTCTATTCCATTTCCAAATTATCACAACCCTGAAATTAAAGGAATCAAATTTAAGTAGGGATTAACACAAGAAACCAAATCATATTCATATTCATGAATAGGACACAAAATTGAATATAACAATTCAAGTAATTAGAGAACAGTCCTAAGCAAAGGAAATAAACTAGATGTTTCTATCAAGCAAAGTTTATGGAACTTCTGAGAAAACTTATCCAAGAATAGGAGCTGAAAAGTTATATTATCTAGCAACGTTTTTTTATCTCCATCATAAATTAGCAACTTCTCTAGGATATACTAAAATAATTTAGAAATCTACCCTGCTACTTCGCCCCTTTCATCATTCATGATGAGCATTTGGGATGGGGTGGAGGGGGTGGTGAGGACTTGCCAGAGATCCCCAGTTCTCAGTCTCCTGTGTCCTCTCATGGCCCTGCTCCTGAGACCATTTATTTTTATGTATGACAAAAGATGTGAAGAAACATTTATTGACAAGCCTAATTCTAGAAAAATCAATGCCAAGTAAATTACTTGTCACAGTCAAATCAAGTCTCACAATACTCGCCCAGATCATGCAGCAGATTGTTACAGCCTTTGTACCGACTTCAACTGTCAAACTGTCCCCATTCTAAGATACAGTTCTAAAATTGGTTCTTTTTCTGCCAACTTTAAGTCCTGAATTGCATGTCTAGAGCTGGGTGCTAGCTCCTTCTCCTTCAATACAGGATTTTCTAGTAATTTAGCGATCAATATACAATAGTAAATGGAGTAACACTTCTAACTGTAACATATTGCCTTCAAAATCTAAGTTACAGCAACTTGTCCTTTTGTAGAGATCTTCCTGCAAGCCCCAGACTGCTAGACCTCAGAGATTTCACTAAGGAAGCAAGCCCCTCTCTCTTCAAGAACCAGATCTCCAGTCTGGCATTTAAGGACTGCATTCTGCATTTCTCTTACCAAAATATCTTTGAAGAAACTTGCTCTTGGTCTTCAATGTTGGTGAACAAGAAACTTGAGGGTCTTCTAAAGGGTTCATTGTATCATAGTATCTGTCTTTCAAAGATTGAGGAAGCTACTGTGGAAATCTAACAAAAAAAATCATTTATTAAGTATATTTATAACAATTATATACATAGAACTTGGAGAATAGTTTTGGGGTTTGGGGTACCAATGAGTTATCCATGAAGTTGAATTGAATCAAAACCCCTTTCACTCAACCACATAAGCCTCCTTTCTGACTGATGGACAAAAGTGACACTCTGAGACCTGAGGATCTATGTCTGTTCAAGTCCATTTCCAACAATGCCTAAAAGGTCTAGTCATTTCTCCTTTCCTGGCACACAGTTGCTCAAGTACATGGATGTGTAATATTTTGGGAGAGTCTTAGGAGGTTTTCTGTACATGCTTGTGAGATTTGCACCTGCTCCTTCCTTGAGAAAGATATCCTTCCTTTCAGGGGCTCTAGATCTGTTAAAGTTTGAAATTTAGGTGAAAAGCTATGACTTTTAAGTCAGGTTTCTGTTTCCCAGACTTTTTTTTTTTTAAGATATAAAAATCAAGTAGGATCTTGATAGACTTCTCATCTTTTTCAGGCCTAGGAATCAATAACCAGTTACCCACCACCATATTTCACTGTGAGCCAAACCACTTTAATGACCACATCTGCTCCTTTAGATATTATCACAGCCATGTCCATGCCTCTGGCATTTAAGGACTGCTGTGAAGAGCCTACCTCTCAAGACCACGTCTTTGCATTTTAAATGAAGCATCCCATTTCAATGAACTGCCTCTACTAGCATCCTAACACCAGAGAACAGTTTCCAGAGCACTTTTCAAAGATGATGGGGCTGCTCTTATTAATGCATTTTTTAAGGATCTTTTACAGAGTCCTCTTGGAAACATGGGAGGGGGGACACAGTAAATGAACATGTTGTGGGTGAGCAATCCATTTCAAATTCATATCTCCCTAAGTCTTTAGATTCCTTCCCAAAGCCCTAACTTTCACACAAGAGACCTCACAAGGCTGTACATTTAACTGAAAGATAGTGGTGACTGCAGGAAATTAGTGGCAAATTCAAAATTTTAATTTGGTTTTTATTAATCTCAGCCTTATAACATAATTGATAAAAGCTTTCAGCAATGAAATTCTATAGATTTCTTTCTCTTCCTTGAACCACAGACTTCAGATTTTGAGCTTGTATTTCTTTTTTTAAGTTTAATTGCCATTAGAATCAAGCAGTCACTCTCTATTCCTTGAATTCCTTATGTTCCTGCATATGGTTCTCTGGCTGTGGACCTAGTTCCCTCAAAGATTCACTTTTTGAGACTACTTCATCGCAGTGACCATCTATGAAAATTAGAGAGCTGTTTCATGCTGTTTGCCAAGAGCCTTTCCTATAGGTTAGATTTCTGAGCTTCCAGCCTGAATGAGACCAGATAATCAATTCCAAATACCTCATATTTGCCTGAGATTCTATTTTTTAATATGACTGCTGGAGTCAGTGTCCATACAAGTCAGGGTTATTAGTTGTAAGCAAAAGTAGCCAATTTTTGTAGTCTAAGCAGAAAAAAAGTTATTATAAAGATATGGACAGCAGACAAAATGTCAAGAGGTATAGAGGAACAGGTGGAAGAGGAAGATTCCAGAAATAATGCCCACAACCATATCACAGAACTGCCCCAGGAACAAAATAGTCACTGCTGCCAGTACTGAGGATCTGAGACTAGAGTCTATGTGACTGTCAGTGATAAGACTTTATTTGCATCTGATACTTGATGACATTTCTGTGTCAGGAGTTCAGTCCTAGCGGCAATTCACTCCTAGAATGGACATGGTTAAGTACTGCACTGGCTAGTACAGCTAGTAAACTGACTCTTCACGGAGCCTCCTTTCCAGTATCGCTCACTGCTGAACCACAGTGTGACATCAACTAGTATAATTGGATTTACCTAGGTCACAAACTTGTGTCCTAAGTGTCAGAGAAGCTGACAAAATGACTTCGCTGGTTTCTGCTTTGAGAATGCTGAACTTCTCCAAACATAGGATAGTCTTCAAAAGTGCTGGATAACCAGGAAATATAACAGACATTCACTATGCTGATGGGTGTCTTCTTATTTTGAATTTTCCTCTGAGAATAATTTTTCTCAAGTATCTTGGATATAAATTGCATAAAGTCTTTTATTTGGTCTTTGTTCTTTGGTGTTTATATTTTCATTTGCTTTCTTGCTTTATTTCTCTTTTCTAATATTGCTGTATTACACAAGTTTCCTTAACATTTTTGTTATGTGTTTTAATTTTCTGCTTCAGTGTTTACCTTTACATTAAATTAACTTTTAAAAATTCAGCTATTATTTCTCAATTATAATAAAAGAAATCTCACATCAGCAGAATAAGAAATTTAGCCTGTATTTACTTCTTTCATTCCACACTCAACTCACAGTTTTCATCAAAATAATCTGGAAATTTATATACAGATTATTTTATTTCTTCTTATTATACTTTTTATAAAAATAATTTTTTGACAGAAATAATTCATAACTATGTCAACATTTTTCAAAACCCTAATTGTGTATATGATTTAGATATTTATTTGGTTTCATTTACTAAGTAGCTAGAGAAAGTTTTCTAGCAATTTTTTTCCAAGAAGGCTCTTTGGGTTATCTACTTTCTAAATCATTGTTTGCCTAAACTTTCTTTATAAAGCCTTCTATTAAGAAATATAAATTCACAGGCTATAGAATACTTTGGTGATAATTACCCCTTAAAACTTTGAAGGATCTATTCCAGTGTGCCTTACATATTATATGGAATTTAATGACATCTTGTGTGTGTGTGTGTGTGTGTTTCTTAAGTGCTTGTTAGGTAACTTGTTTCAGTCTTACAAGACTTAGGAGGGAGTGGTTTTTTCTCAACCGGAAAAAATATATATGTAGATTTTCTTTTTATTCTCAAAATTCAACTTTTACAAAGATATAATCTAGATGTATCATTTTTGTTAATTTTGCCTGCTATTAAAACCTAGAAGTTTGGCAACATTCCTTGTCAATGAGACTCTGAGGAAACAGACTCTTTCATATATTGCTCACTTGAATAATAATACATAACTTCTATGGCATGGAATTTGTTATTATCTAGTGAAATTATTTACATAATACCTTCTAACCAGCAGTTCTACTTCAAAGAATTTTCCTAAAGATACCCTAGCAAAAGTATGAAGTCGTTTGCATAAAGTTATTCATCACAAGATTTTAACCTTGCAAAAACCTAAATGTCCTTCAATAGAGATAACTAAATCAAGCATGGAAATATCCACAAATAGAACACTACGCAACTCTAAAATGGCATAAGTAATGTCTAGATGCTAATATGGAGTGACCTCTAAGAAATAAAGATGTTAAAAATAGAATAAAAGAGCAAGATGAAAAAAAATGGCATACCGAAGGCTATCATTCAGCTCAGAAAGGAAGGATCTGAACATAAATATATCTCTAGTCTCAAAAAATAAACAATAGAAAAAAACCCATAAAATAAAAGGAGTAGTTTCCTTTAGAAGGAGAGAAAGAATATAATTTAAATTTTCTTGGCTATATCTTGGGGTTATTTTAGGTTTAACATAATTGTAAATAAAATCATTTTTAAAGCAATCCCTGAAAAATAAAATTTTGGGAATAAACAGTTGATGGCACAGAGATTCTCCCAAGGCACTTTAAAGAAATTACAGTAATTTGACTATACATCCCTGGAGGGATATATCCCGAGAAGTAAAAGAAATTAAAACACATTTTTTAGTAATCATATCAAAAGTCAAGGGTTGGCATTGCTAGTCTGATTCTGCTGTGGGTGTATTTGGGCATAAGAAAATGTGAATGAGATATTCCTATTCTATAATTCTCCCATGATATTCAGAACAGGATTCTCAGCACAAGAAAAAGGTGATACAAATGTAATATTGAACAGGTTAAGTAAAACCCTTTGTAATGTTGAATTGAATGGAAAGTACCAAGGCAAACTTGTGAGTTTTCCTTTGAAAAAACATTTCCTTACTCGGAATACTGAAAAAACTAAGAGAATGACCAACGCATTTCTAACAAATGTTCTTAGCATGTAGATTATGATTATTCCATTCTGTGTCCCACTGAAGGAATCAGGGCTTCCTGGAGAAATGGCTGATTCCAGATCTGAAACAGAAATTCTGTAGGATGAATCTACTATTCTGTGTCATAACACATAGCAAAAAACTCTCTGAGACCCAGGGTCATGTCAAAAGGACTCAAAAGTTAACTTAAAAAGGCTCATAATGCTCAAAAATGGAAATTTGCAGCTTTAAAAAGATAATAGTTTGAAGAAAAAGAATTTATTTTTAATAAATATTAAAGACAAGTATTTATCTTTAATAAGACAATAAATAAATATTAATAAGATAAATAAATAAATCATAAATGCTTAAATTTATGTCTCTATGACAAAATACTAAGCTTCTAGGATGTTAGTGAACCAATCATAATTCTTAAAACTAATAAAAAGAGAATGAATCATGCATCTATTCTGCCTTCCCTTTACAATTGTGTCACTGAGTCACCAGATAGCAATAAAGATAAATTTTTTAGAGAATTGTTCTAGCTAATAACTAAGGAATAAGTGACAGAATTCAAATATCACTATTTTTCAAACCGTTATGGACCTAGGCATTGATCAACTGCTTCTAATATCACAAAAAGAAAAAAATCCAGAAATTGCGTAGAAGCACACAATGAACTTATGAAGCAGCCTTCTGAAAAATCAACTTTTGGAAATACAGAGGTTATAAGTTCTTTTTGTTCAACCTACCAGGCAGGCAGTTTGCAAAATTCAGACTGGAAAATTACAGGACAAATATATATGTATAAAACATTTCTTCAACAAATAATTGTAAAAACAAAAATTGATGGAGGGGAAACCTCTAAAAAGGCATTTAAAACACTTAGCAACCAATTCTTATGCGAGGACCTGATTTGGACCTTGATTCAAACAAACGGCAAAAAAATATATTTTATAACTATGAGACTATTAGAAATTCAAACAATAAGCTCAATATTTAATGATATTAAAGAGCTATTATCAATTTAATTTTTAATGATAATGGGTTATATATATATATATATTCTTTTATTTTGTTTTAGAACTAGAAAAAATATTTACAGAGGAAATGATATGACGTCTAAAATTTCCTTCCAAAAGTTTGGAGGAAGAAACCGGTTTGGGCGTACAGGAAGCAAAATTGGCCAAGGGCTAACAACTGTAGCTGGGTGATGGGTTGATAGGAGTTCATTAATTCTGCCTACCTTTGTGTAGGTTTGCAATCTTCCATGATAAACAGTTCAAAAATGTCTGCTACTTTGTTAAGTCCAATAATGATGAAGATGCAGGTCTTTTTATTTGAAGTCAACTAATTCATTACATGTTTGATTATTTTTTCTATTCTGCCTTCTCAGTTTCTGACTTTTGGAATTCCTTTTACACATTTTAGATCTGCCTTTACAGGCTTCTCTGTTTTCTCTTATTATGTTCTTCTCTTTATGCTTTTTCTCTGATTGAGTTTTTGAGCTCTCATTTAAATCTTGTACAAAATCGAGCTAGGCTTTTCTTCAATATTTAAACTTCTATTCACTACCTTTATTGAATATTTTATTGCTATTGCATTTGTTATCTCCAAAAGCAACCAATTTTCTCTAATATCATTAAGAATACTATTTTTATTAAGTCATTTAATAATAATAGTAAAAATAGTTTCATTAAATGCTATGTTTCAGGTACTAATAAATAATTTCATTAGATGCTTACTGCTTTCTATTATTTGCATACACCCATTTAGATTATTCATATTTAACAGACAAGAAACACGGGATTTATAGAGCGTTGGTAACAAGATCCAGGCTGGACTTGTCTAGACTCATTCGGAAGGTACTGTTTGTTCATCTTGGGTGGGCTCACTACAGAGTCTGGAGCTTGTATGTAGGTTGGCTGATTTAGGTGGACTTATCTATCTAGAAAGGCTCAATTTTGTTCTGTGTGTCTCTGTTTCTCCTCCTGGGACCAATGAGCCAGCCCAGCCCATACATGGTCATTTCATGATAATGATAAAGATGCAGAGGGACAAGCAGAAACATGCAAGGTCTCTGTAGGCCTATGCTGGGAACTGGCACATTATCGATTCTTCAAGTCACATGAATGAACTTCAAGTCAAGAAGCAAGGAGCCTTCTCCTTCAGTGGGAGAGATCTCAAAGTCATAGAGCAAAGGGATGACTTTGGGGAGGTTAATAAGCAATCACACAGTCAAGTTCTCTGCATATTAAATGACAAAGCCAGAACTGGACAAAAGCTTCTGTCCTTACCCACAATTTGACAATGAATTTTTTTAAGTTTTCTCCTAATTTTTGCATTATTTTGCTTTCATTAGAAAACATTCACTGATGCAAGTGATTTATCTGCTTGTTGGAATCTGTTAAATATTTTCATGTGCCTGTGATTTTTTTTCTCTTTCTCAAATAGAAGGATGCAAAACATATATTTTTGTATTGTATGGGGAACTGGAATGGCCTTTAGATGTTTTGTAGATGTCTTCCATTTTTCACCTCAATTAATTAGAGACACTCCAACATATCTCATAGGTTTATAAAAATTCAGTGCAACATCTGGAAGTACCCTGGGACACAGTAACTTAATAATTAGTCCCCTATAACTCCCAAGAGTCCCTTCTCCTACTGCATATAAACATGAACACTTTTCCAATGCTCGTAAAATTTTCAACACTGTCTTCCATTCGTATATCCTACTGTCTCCTGTCTCAATTATTTCTCGATCTGACTTACTCTAGCCTTCATCTTTTATCCAACTTGAAAAACTGAACTGTCAAGTTACACCACTAATCTCATTTTCTTCAATTCCTTCATTCCACAGAGAACACAGTAAACTGTTTTTCTTGAAATCACCAATATCCTCCATATTGCCAAGTCCAATGATCACATTTCTTTCCTCATACTATTCAAACTCTTAACAGAATTTTACACAGCTAATCATTTTTTATTAAGATATGATTGATATACACCCTTATGAAGGTTTCACATGAAAAAATAATGTGGTTACTACATTTACCCATATTATCAAGCGCCCACCCATACCCCAATGCAGTCATTGTCCATCAGTGTAGTAAGATGCCATAGATCCACTATGGCCTTCTCTGTGCTACACTGTTCTCCCCATGATCCCCCACATCTTGTGTACTAAACATAATACCCCTCAATCCCCTTCTCCCTCCCTCCCCACATGCCCTCCCACATCCCTCCCCTTTGGTAACCACTAGTTCATTCTTGGAGTCTCTGAGTCTGCTGCTATTTTGTTCCTTCAGTTTTGCTTCATTGTTATACTCCACAAGTGAGGAGAATCATTTGGCATTTGTCTTTCTCCTCCTGGCTTATTTCACTGAGCATAATGTCCTCCAGCTCCATCCATGTTTTTCCAAATGGTAGGATTTGTTTCTTTCTTATGGCCGAATAGTATTCCATTGTGTATATGTACCACCTCTTCTTTATCCATTCATCTACTGATGGACACTTAGGTTGCTTCCATATCTGGTTATTGTAAAAAGTGCTGTGATAAACATAGGGGTGCATATGTGTTTTTGAATGTGAGAAGTTGTATTCTTTGGGTAAATTCCAAGGAGTGGGATTCTGGGGTCAAATGGTATTTCTATTTTTAGTTTTTTGAGGAACCTCCATATTACTTTCCACCATGGTTGAACTAGCTTACATTCCCACCAGCAGTGTAGGAGGGTTCCCCATTCTCTGCATCCTTGCCAGCATTTGTTGTTCTTAGTCTTTTCAATGCTGGCCATCCTTACTGGTGTGAGGGAATATCTCATTGTGGTTTTAATTTACATTTCCCTGATGATTAATGATGTGGAGCATCTTTTCATGTGTCTGTTGGCCATCTGAATTTCTTCTTTGGAAACTGTCTCTTCATATCCTCTGCCCATTTGTTAATCAGGTTATTTGCTTTTTGAGTGTTGAGGCATGTAAGTTCTTTATATATTTTGGATGTTAACCCCTTGTTGGATATGTCATTCACAAATATATTCTCCCATACTGTAGAATGCCTTTTTGTTCTGTTGATGGTGTCCTTTGCCATACAGAAACTTTCTAGTTTGATGTAGACCCATGAGTTCATTTTTGCTTTTGTTTCCCTTGCTCCAGGAGATGCATTCAGGAAGAAGTTGTTCATGCTTATTTATATTCAGGAGATGTTTGCCTATAGTAATCAAGACAATTTGGTACTGGCACAAGAACAGACCCATAGACCAATGGAACAGACTAGAGAGCCCTGATATAAACCCAACCATATATGGTCAATTAATATGCAATAAAGGAGCCATGGACACACAATGGGGAAATGACAGCTCTTCAACAGCTGGTGTTGTCAAAACTGGACAGCTACATGCAAGAGAATGAAACTGGATTATTGTTTTACCCCATACACAAAAGTAAACTCGAAATGGATTAAAGGCTTGAATGTAAGTCATAAAACCATAAAACTCTTAGAAGACAACATAGCACACAGCTAATCATTTATTCCTTCCAGAAGTAGCATCTTATCTTGCACATGACATCTTACCCTCTCTGTTGTTTTTTTTTCCTTATCTCTCTAGCTCCTCAGTCTTACTCTTTTGCAATTTCTTCTCCTCGACCTATTCTCTAAATTCATGACTTCCCCAAGACTCACACCTGGAACAATTTCTAACTTTCATAATGTATTTTCTCATTTGATAATTTCATGCTTTCCAATGGCTTTAGACAGCTTCCAGATGCTGTCTCCCAAATTTATATCTGAGCGAAAACCTCTCCTTCAAGCACCATGTTCTTCCCTAACATACCTCCTGAATATGTCCATGGGCAAATTCTTGACTTCTACTGTTGGCTCCCTGGTTTAATTCTGACAACCATCCATGGAGTTACAACCTAAGCTATCTCTCCCAACAACCTTATTTCATATTGGTTTGTTTTACTGTATTACTGACAGGAAAAAAAACACATTCCCCATGTGTTTGCATCTTGTTTATTTTCTGTCTGCCTGACCATGAACGTAAGCTTCACAAAGCAGAAACTTGGCCTGTTTTGCTTACCGCTTTATCTAGGACCAGACAGATAGTAATAACTGCCAGGCACATAGTAACAACTTAGGAAATATTTTTTTTTGGATGAAAGAATGAATGCTGTCTTACTTTGGTAGGTCTCCTGAAAAACAAATTGAAATATACTAAAAAGTCTATTAATTATTAATAATAATTGCTTACTTACTTATGCTACTTTATGTTTTGCAAATATTTTCATTTAAGGTGTCTTACTTAATGATCATAGCAACACTGGGAGTAGGATTATTATTCCTACTATAAAAAGGAAGAACACTGTGACTGAGAGGCTCATACAGATGTGAAGCTGAGTTTTGACTCCAGTTTTGCTGATTCCAAGTTCACTGATATTTCCATTGTACTATCATATTTATCATTTTTTTCCAAAAGGAGTCAATAAGAAAAGATAATTTAAAAATGCATTCCTTAGAAGAAAAAGGTTATAAAAGGCATATATTCATATTCAATAGGCATTCATAAAAACCATAAAAAGTCAATAGAGTTTTACCTGTTGCTGTATTTTTAACATTCCAATAATAAAGGTTGTATTTGCACTACTCGGTGACTGTCAGCATCATTATTTGCCTAGAAATATTTTTATAATTATTTAAGGAGAAAATTTCATTAATCAGTATGGCTGGATGTAAATAACAACATCATAGTCATAATAATTATAGTAATACTAGCACCATTGTACGACACTTCATATATTTTCAGTGTACTTTCATAATACATGCCCTTTTGATTTTCACACAGACAATAATGTAAGATTATTAAAAAAATTTTTTTTAATCATTTTAGGCATTTTTGAAAGCCTTTTTTAATACCTTCATGAGTACTCTCAAAATTGATTCCTTAATTTCTTCCTGTACCCATATTCAATAGGCATTATCTTCAAACCCTTCACAAAACTCTCCGTCTATCAATTCATCTACTGATATCTGTCCCTTTGGCAACCACATATCCTCCCTTGTAGCCTCTTTGATCTGCACATTTTATCATGCCCAATGTAATTGTCCAGTATAATAAAAAGTGCTGTCAGCAGTCTTCTATACATCTCCTGCTATTTACATTTCATTATTTTTCCACAACCCTTAAAACCAATCATATCATTCAGCATCTTTCATGCTTTATCTGAACTCTATACCTTTTGCCTCTGAATCAGTATGCTACTGTAAGCAACGGAAATACTCTGGCTAACTTAAGCAAAAGAGACCTTACTGGAAGGTAACTGGATCTTGCAACACAGTTTGAAGGTAGGAGCCGCCGTGCGGGATTTGCGTAGGAGACAAACTAGTTTGTCACATGGCCTCTCCAGCCAATACACCAACACCAAAATGAAAAAGACTCCCAAACACACTTGTCTTTGTGATCAGGATTGCAGATGGCACACAACTCATCTGTCTCGGGCCAGGTGCTGTCCCTTAGCTATGGTAGGACACAAATAATTAAAACAGACTCACAGGGCTATATTCAATAGAGAACAGGTAAGAATGCAAGAGCGAATAAAAGTGCTGGTTTGTTTTAAAGGAAATTCATTACGCTGTATTGACAACAAAATTTTGCCACAGTCCACTTCTTTGACTACCCAACATTATACATACACTTCCAAATATCACATATCCACTTCCAACGATCCCATATAATAAAAAATCATCTATTCCTCCAAAGAGACTATTGAAGTTCATCCACATTCAAGTCCACATTTTCTGGCCATTGTTCTTTTTCACTTCTAGTTCCTTCATGATCCCATCTCAACATTCTACAGCCTAGAAACTAAATGGAATAACAGTCTTTACAAAACAGTGAGATAATGGAAGGAAACGAGAAAAGATACTGATTTAAAATATAAAGATACATGCATACCACACGAGAAAGAAAATAATGGCAAAGGTTAATACCATCAATCTGCTATTGGACATGAGGCTGTTTTCCCTTCCTTCCTCCATAGGTTATCGTGGCCTTTAGCCAATATCCCAGTTGGTAGAGGTTATTTGTTCAGCGTCGTAATCCAAACTTTCATTCTGAGAGATCTGACTACTTGGCAGTGCTGTATTTATAGGATTTTACAGGTCTTATGTTAGCTGTTTCTTCTAGCCATACCAAAACAAGTTGGTGTCCCAAATAGTCACCCAGGTTCCTACCAATCTGTCTCCCTGTCCCCATTGTACAGCAGAAACCTGGTTCCCCTGGATAAACAGAGCCAATAACCCTACTAAAGCCATGATTCTGTTTTCCACAAGTTTCCCAGTTGCATGACAAAGGCAAAATGCCGAGATAGTAGTCCATACTTGCAATGTAATGGAGTCACTGCTGTGTTCTCTGGTAGAAACATTCCCCAGATGGAAACAAAACTAAAATTTGAGTGGCAAGAGTCTTAGCGTCAGGAAGTGAACATCAGCCCCCTACACTTATTTTCCTTTATTACTGAATCCATATTTTCTAACATTAGGGAACAGTAATTTCATAAGATGATGTATGCCAAATGAAATCATAACTGAACCTTCAATAGTTGCTTGAATTATTTTATGACTCCAGTGAATCCCATGGATATTAGCCTGTTATTTGACTTCTTTAGCTTAAGTCAAATTCCTTGGTCAAAATTAGTGAAATAAAGGGTATCCTGATAGGGCATTAGGAATTTCATCAATATGGTGTATCATAATGTGAAGAGAAAATAAATGCAAATGCAAAACAGATACCTATCCCAATAAGTATGAATTGCAAACAGTTCCAAGTGTAATTAATTTGTTGCCATCACAAAGGTACAGAAGGTTTAATATGTTAAAGCCCAAAGTTAGTAGCTGCTTTCTTGCAGACTGGACACTCAATAGGGGTAACAGACTGGTAGGCCTTGGTAAAAAGTATATGCTCATGAGCCTAAGCATTAAGTCCATTGTACCAATATGACCACTTTATGAGTACATTGAATAACCATTAGGTTGGTCATGCTAAGTGGCTTACAAGAAATCAGAATAGAAATCTTATCCATTTGATTTTCAAGAACTTCCTTTATAATGGAAATTCAGGTGAGCATTTGAGGACTTAATCTGAGAGATTCTTCTACATTTTTCTTTTAGAACTTCTTGACACTATTTCTCCAAGTATATTCCTAATTTTCTAAATATGTGGCCAAAGCATTAGCTATTGCCCATTAGTTTACATAAATCTCTACTTCATGTCATCATTCCTTCTATGCAGTGTCAAACTCTGTGACACTGATTGCATATGGAATAATTGTGCAGTGTTAGGCTAGTTATTCTGGGGAAAGAGGATTGTCTGGCAGCCAGAGGAGTGGAAGGGTTGTGCTGGGCATTTGTTGGTTTTTTTCTTTTCAGTATCCAAATCCCTTTCTAACATCACCCTGAAAATCTCCTTGAAAAACGATTTCTAATTGAATTATTTTAAATAAATATTTTTTAAAGATAAATTTTAAAATGAAATAGCAAGAAAGATGTGGTAGCAGCCTTGAAATTTCCTATCTTTCCATCTGGCTTTTTATGGTAAGAAAGTACATAGTAACTGGATGGAGAAGCTCACACCAGGAATGAAATGCATGCATTTGACACAAGCTCTTTCTGTAGTTTACTGAGAAACTCCAGTATAGTAATCGGCAGTGGGCTACATCCATTTAACAAAAATAATCTTAAATTAGACAAAATCAGGAAAATGGAACTCTAAAATCTAAGGAATCCTAACAGCCAAATTCCATAATAACTGTCTTCACAGTACCATGTAGATTTTTAACTATCCTTGGCCACTATTTTGCATATGTATATATTTCATTCTTCAGCATTTCCATTGCCTTCTCCAAGACTTGAAGATAGAAAGTATTGGGAATTGCTTAGCTCTCATAACTTCTTACATTTCCAGAAATTTACATATAAATTTTAGTCTTCTTTGACATTAAAGTGAGTTATATTTCTAATTGTTCTAAGAACACTACTATGTTTCCATGAATTTTAGTGAGAACATTAGTGAACTTTAGGGTTCTAGTTACAACAGAGCACCTGAACCAAAACTTCGTTGGCAACATATGTGAATGAACTTCTATAAAATATGCACTTATAAATCATGATGGTTATGGGAATGTATTAATCCTTCATAAAAGACGCAGCAGTTAATATTGCTCTTGAGCATTCAGTTCTCTATCTAGGAATGTAGCTGAAATTTCCAAATTGTAGATCAGGTTAATTTTTCAGTCTAATGAGCAGATTTTTGTATCTACCATTTGTATATTTATCCTCATGTGTTATAATTATGGATTATTAATTTTCCTCTGACATTAAGACATTTGCCTTAAAGGTAGTTTTACATTCTAAAAATCTCTTTAAAGACTGTCTTTATTATAGATTGCTGGAACTGCTAGAAAGAAAATTTTCACCATTTTCCCTTGAAGGTGTGACCCGTTTCTAGGAAGGTGAGCCATTTTCACATTCTCAATGATTCAGATCTGTTCCTTCATTCTGAAATAGTTATGTGCAATGAAAATGGAGAAAACTTTTATCCACAAATGGTGACATTTTGCCCAAAACATAAAGTCAACATCCATGAGCATCTGATTTTATACACAAAAGCTGTTAATTAAAGAGTTTCAAGTAGGCTCAAATTATTAAATGGCTAGACTTCAAGTCTCTTTTTTGTACAGAGATTTAACTTTCATTTTTATGAAAGTAATTGAGGTTCACAGTTTAAGAAACAAGGAATATACTAGACAGAATTAAAAACTGCTGTGTCTCATCTCTCCCACTCCAGATTCTTCTTGCCAGTAACTGATTCTCACCCAGAAGAAACAACCAGTTTTCATCTCTTTCAGTTTTTTCTTAGGGCATTTACATATTTCAAAATAACATGATTATACTGCTATTAATTCCTTAAGTCTTTACGTGAAAGAGGGAGATTAGCTCTCATGTGTGCCATTCTACATACATGACACTCCTCCCTCATCCCTGTCCTCTAACAGTTATGGCACCATTTGGGATTCAACTAGTGTTCGCCGTTAACGTTATTGTGACCAGGTAAATGTTGTTCACAGTTAACCTGCTAAGTACGCTATCATTACATTTTCTTTCTTGTGCAGACTTTGCTTCCCCACAGGTATATACCTGCCTTATATTTTGTATTTGCTTTAAAATGTATGTATACCTAACACTAATTCATCCCAAGTGCTCCAACTTCCGCCAATGTTCTAACAATGTTATTTGTACATTGGAATAACCCTACTAAATCTTCCATCTACCTACTTCAAATTACATTGTTTGTTCTATGGATTTCCTCCAAAAATTTGCTATAATCAATTTCCCTGAGAATCCCATCATCTTTTTTAGTAGCATTCTGAGAAAAGGTGTTTGGGAGGTAAAATGTTCAAGATTTTACATGTCTTAAAATGCCATTATTCTATGTTGATGATTAAGTTTTAGTGTGGCAGGGCAACAAAAAATTATCAAAAATAAATCATATTTTCTCACAATTTTTCAGGTGTTATTCAGTTTTCTTCTAGCTATTTAGGTGTTGGCAATTTTTTTTCTATAAAGAAACAGAAATTAAATTTCTAGGCTGTGCAGGCTGTAGGATCTTTGTACAAGTATTCAGCTATGCTGTTGTAGTTTGAAAGCAGCCACAGGCAATCTGTAAACAAATGGGCATGGCTGTGTTCCACACAAGTTATCTATGAAAACGGGCCACAGTTTGCCAGTCCCGGTTCTAGATTCTAATGTTACTTAATGACATCAAGATTTCTAATTCATTTACTTGTGACTTTTTTCTTGTTAGAAACTTTGAGCTTTGAAGATTCTTCACTTTGGACTTGACATTAAAACCATCCATGATACTTTCTTGGGCACTTGGGATTTCTTGGTGGAAACTTGGTGGGCTTTTCAAACTGGAGACCCTGGAAGAGGTTCATATATTTTGATAATTTCCTCCCATCCCCTTCCTTTGTTCTTGCCTTCTGAAACTCATAATAGTTGAATATCGGACCTCCTGGATTTACCATTTTTAACTTGTCTCCACTATCTTCACTGTACATTTTGGAAGATATTTTAAAACTTATCTTCCAACCCTGTTGTTTGATTTTTAATTTGTTACCATTTTTTTAATTTCTAAGAGCTCTTTCTTATCTGACTTCTCTTTATTTTATGGTACTTATTCTTATTTCATTGTACAATCTCTACAAGGATTTTAATGAAGTATGTGTGTGTGTGTCTTAGTCCATTCAGGCAACTGTAACAAAATACTGCAGACTGGGTGGCTCACAAACAGAAAATTATTTCTCACAGTTCTGGAAACTGGCAAATCCAAGATCAAGGTGTCAGCAGATCCAGGATCTGGGGAGGGCCTGCACCCTGGTTCATAGGTGGCTGTCTTCTCACTGCTTCCTCACACAGCAGAAGAGCTCTCTGAGGTCTCGTTCCTAAGGGCACTAGTCCCATTCACAAGGACCCCACCCCTGTGACCTACTTGCCTCCAAATACTGTCACAATGAGGTCAGGTTTCAATATATGCATCTGGGGGGGACACAAATAGTCTATAGCAGTGTGTGTGTGTGTGTGTGTGTGTGTGTGTGTGTGTCTTCCTGCTACCTGTATTGCCTCTACTTTTTTTATTTTATTCCCTCCTCCTCACCCAACCTCCCTCTCTCTTATAGAAGTTTCCTTGTAAGTTAGGTGATTTTTGGCTATCCTTTCACTACTAAAAACAAGGCACTAAAATGGTGGCTGGAAGTTCTATGTACATGATTGAGCTTGACAACTGGTAAGCTTTATCATACCATGATCAAATTAAAACCCAGCAGTTTCATTGGGGAACCCAAGTACAATACATAGAACTTTTTTCTTAGGTTAGTCTGTTTCCCCAGAAAGCAATTTTTCAACCCTTTGGCTGAAAAAAATCACCCAACTGAAAAGCATTCTGGATGGTACAGGGATCTCACAATGCAGTATGTATTAGACCCTTCCACTTAATTCCAATGGTCCCAGTGTGGCCCACGATAGCCACTCTGGATGTGTTTAAGATTTTCCAAATCAGAACTTGTCTGATTCACATGTACAGTGAGAAAAGTTTACTTCAGGCTTCTTTATGGGTTAGAGAAATGTAATCATGTGCCATCAGGAAGGGGATCCGGCCGTCAAATAGTTTCAAGATTTTCAACTGATCTTCCTTTTCTCAGTCCAACCCTATATCCTAGGTCCTAAGGTACCTGATACCACCAATTCTTTAGCCTTTCTCGGTGCTCATAGGACAAATAGTGTTAATTCTTCTTAACTCTCACCAGCATGCTTAAATTTAAGATTTCTATAGTTTGATCATTCAATTACCACTCATCCATCAGCTTTCCAGCGTTTAAAACATTGGTTTATGTTGTTAGTCTATTGTAGTTTTTTCTCTTTCATTCTTTATTTTTCTTCCTTGTAGTTTTTTTTGTTTTCTTTTTATCTTTTTTACTCCTTTTGGTGTCATTTTAGTGGGACATCAGGGAGGACCAGATATAAATCAACATGCTTAATCAAATATGTTTCCTCTGGTTCCATCCCTAACTTTGGGAGACTCATGCCTATGCCGGCTACTGAAATATCCCACAGGAGCTCTGGAGCTGAGATGGCCCTGAAGCATTATCCTGATTTGCAATGGGAGGGCTGGGCTTTTATAAATGAGCATCCTCCAGCCACTGGATGGCAGATGCCCCAAGGACGGGACACATCCTTGAGTGAGGCAGCTGAGGGCAATTCCTGGAAAGAGCTTGGAGCTGAGGCCTGACAACTCAGATAATGATCTGGGTAACACAGAGGGTGTTTGCTGCATGTGACTTTGAGCAAGATACATTTTAATATCTGTACTAATAAATAAAATTTTTAAATTTAAAAAAATCAAGTGATTTACTTAGCAAGGGGAGCTGACACTTCTGAGACAGCAGGGCTATAAATTCTATAATTGTACAGACTATGCATAATTCATCTCCTTGTCTGCAGCATAGAGCCCTCCACTTGGTTCACAGTTGACCCACATTTAATATTTATTTAATAATTAAGTGAAATAAATAGATAAGTTTTAAGAATTAGCTTCTATTCAAAACTTACTCCAAATATTGGCATTGTCTTTTACATCAGCTAAAAGTAAAACATTTTTCCTGAAAAAAAACATTCAGTGGCGATCAATGAGAACAAGATTGTAACAAACAGGGGTTTAATCCATGTGATACACACAGAAATGGAAAGGTCACAGAATGTCACCATTAATGCAAGAGATGTCAGGTTGTCTCTGACTCCCACCACCATGTCACTTTACACCTTGATAAAAAAATTTTCAGTTAATTTATTTAAAGAAGTAACCTAGTGGCCAAGAATGTCATAGAGATAATTTCAAGTCAATAAGTGGGTAATCTTTTCATTTTCAATAAAAGCTAGAAATGGAAAGAGTTGGGATTAATGAGCCTTGAAACAAGTGATATTTGGAATGCAGGAACAGTTCTCTCCAAGCCATCACTCCATAGAGAAATAATCCTGGACTAGAGATGTCTCTGCTTTCACCGTCTGTCATCTAGCATGCAGATTACTACCTCCAGAGGGTGAAGCACCACAGATCCCTCTAGCTCATTTGCAGAGGCCAGTTGTCCAGACTAAATGGTCTTAGGTTAAAGCAGCAAATAGCTAGAAGAAAATTAATCCCTTTCAACACATACAGTTTGGAGTGATATTTTTCTCATGCTGATGGCTTACAGAGAGGGTAGCTTCCCAGTTTTGTACTAGATGCCTAATATTATGCTATATGAGTCAAATCACATTTTATCAAGTTACAGAGCAGGTCAGCACAAATGCTGTGTTTAAAGAAGCCTCTGCCTTCCTGCCAAGTTGTTTGGCACCACTCAAGTTGTCATCAATTTGAATTACTTGTAGATCATTTCAGAAGATATTAAGATAATTATTGACTGTTCTCATAGGGTAGAAGCCAGGAAAGCACTCATGATGCTCATCTATAAATTGAAGAACAGACACTTTATATCTTAAAATAATATAATTCATGCCATGTTAATGTAGGCACCACCTCAGTTTATATCCTATTATCCTACTCTTAAATTATATAACATGTTTGGGTAATTTATCCTATCAATATAGAATGCATGCAGCATTGTTTCTAAGATATTTTCTTTCAGTGCTTTGCTGAACTTTTATATTGAAGAGTTATAGCACCTGGTCATGCTACAAATGAGAAACAATTGAAAGCAAGGCTTCAAAATCTTCCTTTTTGAAAGAAATGTGCACAACAACAAGAGTATAACAGAAATACTCTCCATTTATAGTGAATTACACTCCAAAAGTTCATTCAAGGGCTGGTTACCTGAATCACATTTCACACTACACGTAGAAACAATACAATCAGGGAGCCCACAATCTGGTTATGGTTCAATACTGTATTAATAATAGTGGCTTATTTACAGTGTTGGTGCTGTGAAGTCATTCTATCCTAGAGGAAGTTTCAAGATCTGATCTCTAGCATGATGTTCTAGCAGGAAATACACTCAATTACTATGCATTTCTCATTGATTTCCCTAGATTCCAGCAGTAGGAGAGTAAAAAATTTTAATTATCCTCAGAAAATCAAGCCAAAGAGAAACAGAATAGAGAATGGCTTTGGTAAAGGTGACTCATATCCCTGAGTTAGTAACTTTTACATGAAAAATGGAAATGGCACATAATTGGCTAATTCCTCTCTCAACTCCAACACTTATTCCTCAGCTTCACACTCTATCTCTTTGAATTTTATTCTTCCAGCTTTTCTTTTCTGTTTATTAAATCCAATTTATCAAAGAGAGACTATATAGTAATTAAAAGCACAGACCAGAGTTAGACCATCTGTGCTCAAAATATGACTCCATGTTGGAAGACAACTCTCCATGGGTCTCTCATATTTCTGCACATCTTTCCAGAAAAGCCATCAACAGCCTTTATTCTAAGTTATTTTTCAAAGTTGTTTGTATATTGAACAACTGTGGCAACAGAGATAAGTGTCTCTGAAACAGAGAGCAAATTTACTTGCTATCCAGTATAAGAAAGGTAATGTCTCTATTCAGGGCAAATGTTGGACATGTTTGCATGCAGCCCATTAAAAAGATTGGGATTTCCAAAACATGGGGTTCCTCAGTTGTGATGTAAACACACAGCGTCCATCTGAATCTGCCTCCACATAACCTCCCTGGGATTTGAAGGGTGAGAATAACAGGAGCATGAAACTCCTGCTGTCTGTTGTGTCCTCTTGGACCCAGGAGTGGCACGTCTTCTGGCATCATCCATGGAATGATGAAGGGCTAACGGTTTACCTTACAAGGAGGGTAAAATCTTAGACCTGACATTGCCACTGAATAGGTATGGGTCCTTGCAAATGAATCTCTAATTTTCATATCTAAAAAAAGTCAACAACAGATTTTACTTCAAGGGATTGTAGATGCTTAAGTAAGATAATGCTCTGGAAACACTTGGCATAGCTCCTGGCACTGTAGATCCTTAAAAGTAACTTAACTGGTGTTGATTTTTATTTGTTGTATTTTTTTCTAACATTTTTGGCTTTTAAAAAACATAACAAAACAGAAATAGACTCATAAACCCAGAGACTAGACTGCTGGTTGCCATAGAAGAGTGGGTTGGGAGAAATAAGGGAAGGGAATAAAGAGGCACTAACATCCAATTATAAAAGAAATTAGTCATGAGGATGAAAGTACAGCATAAGAAATATAGCCAATAATACTGTCATATCTTATATCTTTGTACAGTGACAGACAGCAACTACACTTGTCATGGCGATCAATTAGTAATATTGTACACCTGAAACTAATATAATAGTTTATCAACTATATTTCAATAAAAAATATAATTAAAAATAGGAGGGCATTACTAGTAGACAGGGAAGCATATGCAAAAGCGCAGAAAGCATTACTGTGTTCAAACTGCATGCATGTAAATCTTGTCATTCAGTGCAAGATTTAGGAACAGGATGGGCTGGGGTTTGTTTCTAGGTTTGTTTTGTTTTGTTTTGTCTTTGTTTTGGTGTTCAAAGTTGATAGTGTCTAAACCAAGACTAATTAATACAAGCAGCACAGAAAAAAACATTTGCTCCTCTTATTTGTGCAATTCATCTTTTCAGAAGTACATATTCATCTTTTTCTTTTGTCTTAACTATGTGAGAATTTTCTAGGAAGCAGCAGGTTAAAGCATTAAATAAAATACAATAGAACCTGAGAATTGTATATCTAAGCACCATCCAGATATTTGAAGAGGTGAGAAAAGGGGTTTGCTGTTCTTGCCCTCACTGCTCAAAGCTGTGGATTTAGCTCTGTATATGTATATTCCAGAGGAGGCTAGGGTAGAAAAATCCCAAACAAATGAAATCAGAGCACCTTACCTTGGGGCCCTGGACAACAATAGTTTTTCCAATATTCTCAATTCCCTCTTGTTCAGTTGAGTTGAAAACTACTCTTTTGCTCTGTTCTTGTCTTTTTTCTTCTAAGATGTTGGTGGAATCCTTTTTTTTCCCAACATTCTACTAAGATTTATTATTTCTCAATTAACAATGACCTTTTTAAGGAAACAAATAAATTAACATATGCAAAAAGAAGAAAATAAAAATCACCTATGACCTCACAATCTAGACATAACTGTAAGCATGTAACTAACATATATCAGTTCATAGAATTTTTTATATCAGATTTTCATGGTTGTCCATATTCGTAATTGCAGGTATGTTTGTTTTACATTTTTTTAATTTTGGTATCATTAATATACAATCACATGAGCAACATTGTGGTTACTAGATTCCCCACATTATCAAGTCCCTACCACATACCCCATTGCAGTCACTGTCCTTCAGCGTAGTAAGATGCCACAGAGTCCCTACTTGGCTTCTCTGTGCTATACTGCCATCCCCATGCCCCCCACTATGTTATGTGTGCTAATCGTAATGCCCTTATTTCCCTTATCCCTCCCTTCCCACCCATCCTCCCCAGTCCCTTTCCCTTGGGTAACTGTTGGTCCATTCTTGGGTTCTGTGAGTCTGCTGCTGTTTTGTTCCTTCCATTTTTGCTTTGTTCTTATGCTACACAGATGAGTGAA
Organism: Manis pentadactyla; assembly: GCF_030020395.1. NCBI lineage: Eukaryota > Metazoa > Chordata > Mammalia > Pholidota > Manidae > Manis > Manis pentadactyla. The sequence goes on along the minus strand of NC_080019.1, from coordinate 76,709,542 downwards.
ATCATTTGGTACTTGTCTTTTTCCACCTGGCTTATTACACTGAGCATAATACCCTCTAGCTCCATCCATGTTGTTGCAAATGGTAGGATTTGTTTTCTTTTTATGGCTGAATAATATTCCATTGTGTACATGTACCACCTCTTCTTTATCCACTCATCTACTGATGGACACTTAGGTTGCTTACATTTCTTGGCTATTGTAAATAGGGCTACAATAAACATAGGGGTGCATATGTCTTTTTGGAACTGGGATTCTGCATTCTTAGGGTAAATTCCTAGGAGTGAAATTACTGGGTCAAATGGTATTCCTATTTTTACTTTTTGAAGGAACCTCCATACTGCTTTCCACAATGGTTGAACTAGTTTACATTCCCACCAGCAGTGTAGGAGGGTTCCCCTTTCTCCACGTCCTCACCAGCATTTGCTGTTCCTAGTCTTTACTATGTTGACCATCCTAACTGTTGTGAGGTGATATCTCATTGTGGTTTTGATTTGCATTTCCCTGTGGTTTAATTTGCAATTAGCAATGTGGAGCATCTTTTCATGTGCCTGTTGGCCTTCTGAATTTCTTCTTTGGAGAAGTGTCTTCTCATATTCTCTGCCCATTTTCTAATAGGATTATTTGCTTTTTGGGTGTTGAGGTGTGGGTCTTCTTTATATATTTTAGATGTTAACCCCTTGTTGGGTATGTTGTTTACAAATATATTCTCCCATACCGTAGGATGTCTTTTTGTTCTACTGATGGTATCCTTTGCTGTACAGAAGCTTTTTAGCTTGATGTAGTCCCATTTGTTCATTTTTGCTTTTGTTTCCCTTGCCCAAGGAGATGTGTTCAGGAAAAAATTGCTCATGTTCATATTCAAGATATTTTTGCCTAAGTTTTCTTCTAAGGGTTTAATTATTTCATAACTTACATTCAGGTCTTTCATCCATTTGGAGTTTACTTTTGTGTATGGATTTAGACAATTATCCAGTTTCATTCTCTTACATGTAGCCATCCAGTTTTGTCAACATTAGTTGCTGAAGAGGCTGTCATTTCCCCATTGTATATCCATGGCTCCTTTATCTTATATTGTTGACTATATATGCTTGGGTTTGTATCAGGGCTCTGTATTCTGTTCCATTAATCTATGGGTCTGTTCTTGTTCCAGTACCAAATTGTCTTGATTACTGTGGCTTTGTAGTAGAGCTTGAAGTTGGGGAGTGTAATCCCCCCAGCTTGATTCTTCCTTCTCAGGATTGCTTTGGCTATTCAGGGTCTTTTGTGGTTCCATGTGAATTTTAGAACTATTTATTCTAGTTCATTAAAGAATGCCATTGGTATTTTGATAGGCATTGCATTGAATCTGTAGATTGCTTAAGGCAAGATGGCCATTCTGACAATATTAATTCTTCCTATCCATGAGTACGGGATGTGTTTCCTTTTATTGGTATCTTCTTTAATTTCTCTCATGAGTGTCTTGTAGTTTTCAGGGTATAGGTCTTTCACTTCCTTGGTTAGGTTTATTCCTAGGTATTTTATTCTTTTTGATGTAATTGTGAATGGAATTGTTTTCCTGATTTCTCTTTCTGCTAGTTCATTGTTAGTATATAGGAATGCAATAGACTTCTGTGTATTAATTTTGTATCCTGCAACTTTGTTGAATTCAGATATTAGATCTAGTAGTTTTGGAGTGTATTCTTTAAGTTTTTTTATGTACAATATCATGTCATCTGCAAACAGGGACAGTTTAACTTCTTCCTTGCCAATCTGGATGCCTTTTATTTCTTTGTGTTGTCTTATTGCCATGGCTAGGACCTCCAGAACTATGTTGAATAAAAGTGGAGAGAGTGGGCATCCCTGTCTTGTTCCCAATCTTAAAGGAAAAGCTTTCATCTTCTCACTGTTCAGTATGATGTTGGCTGTGGGTTTGTCAAATATAGTCTTTATTATGTTGAGGTACTTGCATTCTGTACCGATTTTGCTGAGAGTTTTTATCATGAATGTATGCTGAATTTTACTGAATGTTTCTTCAGCATCTATGGAGATGATCGTGTGATTTTTGTCCTTCCTTTTGTTGATGTGGTGGATGATGTTAATGGATTTTTGAATATTGTACCATCCTTGCACCTTTGGAATAAATCCTAGTTGATCATGATGGATGATCTTTTTGATGTATTTTTTAATTCAGTTTGCTAATGTTTTGTTGAGTATTTTTGCATCTTTGTTCATCAGGGATATTGGTCTATAATTTTCTTTTGTTGTGGTTTCTTTGCCTGGTTTTGGTATTAGAATGATGCTGGCCTCATAAAATGAGTTTGGGAGAATTCCCTCTTCTACTTTTTGGAAAACTTTAAGGAGGATGGGTATTAGGTCTTCACTAAATGTTTGGTAAAATTCAGCAGTGAAACCATCTAGCCCATGGGTTTTATTCTTAGGTAGTTTTTTGATTAACAATTGGATTTCATTGCTGCTAATTGGCCTATTCAGATTTTCTGTTTCTTCCTGGGTCAGCCTTGGAAGGTTGTAGTTTTCTACAAAGCTGTCCATTTCTTCTAGGTTATCCAGTTCATTAGCATATAATTTTTTAGAGTATTCTCTCATAATTCTTTGTATTTCTGTGGTGTCCATACTGATTTTTCCTTTCTCATTTCTGATTCTGCTTATGTGCGCAGACTCTCTTTTTTTCTTGAAAAGTCTAGCTAAGGGCTTTTCTATTTTGTTTATTTTCTCAAAGAACCAGCTCCTGCTTTCATTGATTCTTTCTATTGTTTTAGTCTTCTCGATTTTATTTATTTCTGCTCTAATCTTTATTATGTCCCTCTTTCTACTGACTTTGGGCCTCCTTTGTTCAGTTGTTGGTTGAATCTTGACTGGAAGCACCTGGAGCACTTTTAAAACTACATATGGCTGCCTATGCCCTACTTCCAGAAGTTCTGGTTTAATTGGTCTAAGTGAGACTCCAGCATCAGAATACTAAAAATTTCCAGGTGATTTCAAGCCACAGCCAATATTCTAAGCAAAAAAACAGCAAGAGGACAAATACTTCTTTATTCTTTTAAATATTTCAAAGAGGTAGGGCAAAGGATGTATTAAAATCATGAAAAATTAAAGAGATTTACCAACCCTTTCTCATACTTCAAAGTCCAAAATCAAGTTGAAGACTCTCCCAATTCTAAGACTTAATCAACTGGTGTTGCTTTCAGTGTGGTCACAATGGGCCTGTAATTCTTTCCCAACACAAAAATTATAGCTCATTGTAAAGAAAGCATTGTATATTTCTATGTGTGTGTTGATGATTCAAACAATTTCTTTAGCCAAATATTCTATAGCCATTAGTCAGATGGGCTGTATAGAAAAGCCTGTGGCTGATCCTCATGATTTGGGAAGGTTATGTTTGTTCTAAACGAAGACGTCCTTGTTTTTTACATCAGCATGTTATACTCATATGTTTGCAAAACATGATGCTATCCAGGGTAGGAAGTTCAAAACAGGATTGTTACTGAATTATCTGCAAAATAAACAGTTTCATCTGAAACAGTCAGTTTAAGGCCACCTGTAGATTTTACAGGGATCCTTCAAGTAAAACAAGAATCTTAAAACCATAAAAATATGGCTTAAAACCAAATGCTGTTTGAAAACTTGGAATCTGTGAAAACAGTTCAGGAAAAAAAATCACTGAAAAATTTGGTGAATACCTCACAATTCTCTCTCCCCAAATCAAAATATAATGATCAAGACAAGTTAATCAATATTTCAATTTGTTCCTTATTAGTAGCATTAAAAAAGATGGAACATTAATATTTGAACAATTTCTTCTATATATGTCAGGCACTTCATCAACATAATTTCATGTCATGCACCCAACAGCCCTATTAGGTGGTGTTATTTGTGAGGCTCATGGAGGTTAAATTTCCTGGAGTAGTTTAAGCAGTACATGGTGAATGTAGGAGTGGATCTCATCAGTCTCAGGTAGAAATCTCACTCTTTCCCATTACATCACTTGGCATTAACCATGGACTCAACACACAAAGGTACCTAATAAATGTGTTAGGGACTGAACTGTATCCCCTAGTATTCAGATGTTGAAGGCTTAAGTCCAAGTGTGAGAGTATCTGGAGAATGGGGCCTTTAGGAAGTAATTAAAGTCAAATGAAGTCATAAGGGTGGGGCCCTAATCTTATAGGACTGATGTCAACATCATAAAAAGAGACGTTAGAGATGTCTTTCTCTATGCAAGCACACAGAGAATAGACCACGTAGACACCCTGAGAAGGTGGCCATCCACAAGCCAGGAAGAGGGTCTGCCCAGAGACGCACCCTTTAGGCACCTTGATCTTAGACCTCCAGCCTCCAGAACTTGGAGAAAATCAATTCCGTAATTTAAGCCACCCGATCTATATTTTGTTATGGCAGGAAGAGCAGACTGATGCAGAAGAAAATGGTTCTCTAATTCTTTATAATCTACCTATGTCTGGAATTGTAAAGAAACCCTGAGACCAGGAGTTAGAGATCTCATATAACTTCTCTTCAGCATGTCAAAAATTCTTAGAGCCCCAGTTTTACTCATTTGAAAAATGGAGATTCTACTATCTGCTCAGTCTACCTCACCAGGTGATTATGAAAATGGAAGTACTAAAGCTTTATAAATTGTAAAGAACTAAACAAGCATAAGAGAATATCATCAGTGAAATTCCAAGCACCCAGAAAATACCAATTTCCTTCAAACAGACATGCAAAATATTTATAGTACCCAGGCATTGAGTAGATTTACACTCAGCATAGATTTCAAGTGACCTGTCCTAACATATACAATTTTAATTTCTCTGTCAAGTGATTACTCCTTAGATAGAACTCAGGAGATCTCTTCAGGTCCCCTGACTGAGTGGCTGTTGGGTGTGCAGAGTCACAACCCCTCTTCATATATCACTGGCTTTTATATACCCTATTAGTCCTCATTTCAAGAAAACTTTTTCCTCTACCTTAAGCAAAGCTTAGGTGTCTTTCTCAGTACCTGAAAATTAAAAAATCTCCATTCTCATTCCAGATCAACCACACCATAACTGGATACCAGCATGTTTAACTGCTGCGGACACAGCCTCTTCATCAAGAAAATGAACATGTTGGGCTATGCTTAGGGTTGCCAGATAAGATACAGGAAGCTCAGTTAAATTTGAATTTCAGATGAATAAAAATTTTTTTTTTAGTATAAGTATACTCTGCCTTCTTATTTGCTAAATTTGAAGCCTTGGTGAGGAACTTCTTAGGTCCTATGCTCCCAGCATGGTATTACTTCAGAAGATATAAAATAACAATAACAATAGCTGATTTATTTAAGATTTACTCTGTGCCAGACATTATCCTTGGTGCTTTAACATGTATTATTCACATTAATCCTCCACAAAACCCTATAAGATAGTATGAAGTCAAAGGGGACACAGTCCACAAGACTGTCCTCACTGCTGACATCCACTGGAGGCTCAGACATCCTCAAAACAACACTTTGGTCTCTATAATTCACTAGAAAGACTCAGAGCTCACTGAAAGTTGTTTTACTCAGCTTTATTATAAGCTTATAAAATTAAGAGGCTACAAGAACTAGTGTATTTATAAGCTAAAAAATACAGATTAAAATCAGCCAAGAGAAGAGATACATAGAGCAGAGGTCACGGGTGGGGGAAGGGGGGTGGTTTACACGTTCAACTTCTAGTTGTCCTGTGCCTGTGGAATCATGGGCAGTATTAATTCCCCCAGGCAGTGATGCATGACAATTCACACAGAGCATGGCCAACCAGGAAAACTTACCTGAGATCTAGTGTTTTTATTGGGCCTCTGTCATTGACTGCTCACATGACTGACATCAGTCTCCAGTCCCTTCATAGACTGAGCTAAAACCGTAGGACTCCAAGTCCCCACCATAAATCACATTTTAAATTTTATGACTTGGCTCAAAGTAAACAAAGACATTCTTCTCAGGCAGGACACTCCAAAGACCTAGAGATAACCCTAAGTAGTCAAGGACAACGGCCAGCCCTTTCTTTGGATGGGGCTGTTCTGGATTGAAGAATTCCTATATATTTGGCCAAAATAACATCATTACTAAAACTGAACAGTTACCACTTACATATATATCAAGCTACCAAAAATGTAACGAAAACTGAGGATCAGAGGAGTTATGAGAGGAGGCGAGAGTCACACAGCAAGTTAGAGGCCAAGTCAGGGTTGAAAAAAGCTCTCCTAACTTGGAGCTCAACAATAACTATGCCACCTCCTCTACAGAGAGAGAGAATGAGAGGGAGAATCTTTGCTCAAGATAATAGAAGATCAACCAAAGATAACAATGGAGGGAGACACCAACCTGTCACTCAAACATGAAGTAACTAAAAGTTTAATAGCTTAGGAAAGACTTTCTAAAACCAACAATGGATTTTTAGTTTTTTTGTTATTGCTGCTTGTTCACATTTTTACATTGTCTTTAGACAACACATCAATAAAATGTCCTCCAAAAAGAGTGTTTTGTTTGGATTGGATCTTTTGTTATATTAGCTTGTTTTTATTAGAAGTGTGCTAAAGGGTAGGAGGAGTGGAATTTGAGGTGGTAGGAGTTAGAGGATGAAAAAGCCATTTTGTTCTTTAGCTTTAAAATGGCCTTATAGTAACCTACTATTACCTAGGAGTAATATGAACAAATCTTTAACCACCAAAACACTGAGGACACCAATTAATGAAGTTCAGACAGCACCAGTTAGTCCATATGTTGGGCACAAGTCATGTATCTGGAGAAATGAGATAGTGGTGCACACTGGCTGAACATGTATATGTTTTACAACTCATATATCCTAGTATTTATTGAGCACTGTTATGGACTGAAAGTTTGTGTCACCTCCAAATCCACATGCTGAAACCCTACCCCTGAATGTGATAACATTGGAAGGTACAGCCCTTGGCAGCTGTTTAGATCATGAGTGTGGAGCCCTCATGAATGGGATTAGTGTCTTTATAAAAGATACCCCAGAGAGCTTTCTTGTCCCTTCTGCCATTTGAGGACACAGCAGGAATACTGCCACCTATAAACCAGGAAGTGAGCTCTCACCAGATACTAAATCTTCCAGCACCTTGACATTGGACTTCCTGGTCTCCAGGAATGTGAGAAATGAATGTTTGTTAAGCCACTCAGTCTATGGTGTTTTTTTATAGCAGCCCAAACAGACTAAGCAAGCACTTATTTTTTATGGTTCACTATTTTACGAACACATTATAAAACCTAGTCCTCCAGCATCCCATTTTTATAAATGAGAAAACTGAGGTCTAGAAAGGTTAAATAACTGCCCAATAGTTCATAGCCCTTGACAAAGTTTGAATTTACACCCCATTTCTGCAACTTCAGAGCTCCTAATATTAAGTGCATAAAATTGCCTCAGAATATGGTGACATAATAACATATATTGGCAATCAATAAGGACATTATTGTATGGCTTCTTGGCTTGATTTATTCTGATTTGGTTAGATTGAGTTTGGTTTTAAGCCAGCAGTACCAAAAGAATTTTCTGGAATTCACATTTTGGCTTATTTGTTTTACCCCAAAGCAAGCATGTCCTGTCATGCTTATCTAACTTGTCAACAGAAAATCTATAGATAAAATTTCACATAATAAAAAGGTAAAACTATTTTGAATAAATTATAATTAACAGTTGTAAAGTACTTCTCATTTTCAAAGAGTTTCCCAGCATTCAGCCTATTAATTTTCTCAGACCTCTGCAATTACTCTCACAGGTGGTTGATGAATAAACTCCCAAGTGCTGAAGACAGTCATGGGAGAACTGCGCCTTACAGGGGCAACCATCCCATCACCAATCACAGTATGTCTTTATGCACCTGGCTCTTTGCAATGGCTGTAGATTGGAAAAGGCTTATGGGTCTTCCTTCCTACAGCGAGTTCAGTGGACTCAGACTCATGGGGATGCAGACAGTATGTTAATACTATCTTCCCCTATAGATGTTGGGGAGATCCAGTTCAGGGTAGTAATCATTCTAACCTATGGATAAATAAGAAGGATAAACACCACTGACATAAAAATTATCATTGCAAGGCAGGAATTAACATTGACACTGAACATGGAAACAGTTTAAAGATTTGCTAATAAAAAATAATTCAGGTATGAAGAGATTATTTGGTGAGAAATCAGCATTTCTTTATTGACTATGCTTATAGATAGCCAGTGCCTGATTACTTGACTATGATGAAGCCATTACAGAAAAAAACAAGTGCTGAAAGTCAGCAATGTATTAAGTAAACTGCAGATGAGTGAATATTTAATTACACCTTGATAACAATCTTGTAAACATACTGATAAAAATCTAAGCCAGTGTTGAGTGAATCTGAAAGGCTTTATTTTCCCAGAGTTAGCATAGGCAAGAATTTACTCACAATCCAAGAATTAAAAAAAGGAAAATATTTCTATACCATCATCTGTGTGAGTCTAAATTAGCTATCTGGGTCTTTAAATGAATAGCAACCGAAAGTAAAAGATCTCAAAAAGAACTGGACATATTCAAGAGTCTTCAACAATTGCTCATTTAACACCTGTATTTGGAACTATAATTACTAGTAGTTTGAACTGTAATGCATATCCGAAGTCCGGGGGTCACAAATTGTTGACTTAACAGTTCTCACAGATGATTGTGCTCACATATAAAGCCTCCTAATCAGAGTGGCTGTCGTAATCTGGACTCCAACACCTAAGAACTGCTGCCCAAGAGTGACTAGACCCGAATTCCATGATAATATCATATCAAGGCTCTTTCCAGAGAATATCTGTTAGCTATGATATTTTTACGGCTTCTGAAGAAATCCAGAATGTTCCCTTTTCTTCACAAATTAAGTCAGACCAGTGTATTATGAAGCAAGCACACCATGCACGGCTATTTTAATCAAATGGGTCACTTACAATGTCTTTCAAAGGTATTTTAAGTCAAAGTCCAGCCTACTAATCAGTACAAAATTGGCCCAGATAATGATGATTTTGGTGTGAGTTCATCAAATAAATGGCAGTACTTAAAATTCCATGCCAACTTGCCCTGATATTATATTTAGAAAATAAGTAGGTTTAGAAATTCAGGGTTGAGGATAAATGAGCCTCTTCCTTTAAGGGACAGAAATCACACCAAAGATATTCTCCAGATATCACCTCCAGCTGCTTCATAAACTGCAAACCAATCAAAAAGAAAATTTAGCTGGTTTTAGTCCCATCTGGACTCCAAGACTAAAGTCAATGAAAAGAAGGAAACATCAACACAGAATGGAGACCCTAGACTCTGATTAATTCATTTTAGAAATGGCTGATAGGTATTGAAAAGGGAACTAAATTTAGCATTTGTTCACTTCATACCATGATGTTCAGAAAAAAAATTTACTGTGATATGTGTCAACAGCTGTGTTTTTTAAGGTTGTAAGCATGTGTTGTGTTTTGTTTTCAAATACTAGCTTCACTACATGAGTGGCATAATTCCTACTTAATCAGGAATGGCTTACATGCTGCAGTAGCAGTTGACATTAAAGCTGTCACTTCGGTAAACAGCACTGACCTGTGGGAGAGAACGTGGCCAGAGCCTTAGTGGTGGGCAATGGCAGCTGTGCTGAGAGTGGAGTCAGAGGAGAGAGGCAGAGTAGACATTTCAGTGGATCAGAGAGGTCTGTATTCAAAATTATCTCATTCTATCAAAGTCAAGTTCCTTAAATTTTGAGTTATATGTACAAAAATCAGTGATTTACTTTTAACTTTAAAAATGATATAAAATTTGCTTTTCAAAAATAGACAATATTACAACCTCAACGTAAACTTTAATTTATGCTAAAATTCTATTCATAATGTCTGGAGGGCTGTCTTGTCAATGGGTTTCAGCTCCAGGCAAGCTCACTATGGATTCAATGTAACCAAAGCAATGACTGTAGGACGTTCTTGGGGTGAAAGGGTTATACCCAACTTTATTTCCATGATGGCAGGTCAATTACTAAAATCCCGTTCACTCAGAGCGAGTCTGCATGCAGCAAGCTGGCCTCTGCCTCTGGGCCCCTCTGCCCGCACACCTGTCCTCTGGGCCCCACTGCCCACACAGCCATCCCCTGGGCCTCTGTCCTCAGTGCTGCCACCACTCCAGCCTCTGCTCTGCTATTCTGCAGCCTTGCAGCTGTACCACTGTGTCGCCCAGAGAACTGGGCAGAACTCTTTATACAAAGTCAATAATGATGCATTGCCAACACATATGTAGTGAGCTAGCCAATCAGGGCCAGGTGAGAATCCTGGCCACAGGAACCTTCACTTTATCCACAAGGGTATTTTACTTTTATATAATATTTCTTCTACTGAAATATTTTTGTTTCCTCTTACTCAGCTCACCCTTCCCATTCCTAGCCCAATCTTTCTGTAATTAATATTAGCGGCCTGGAGTAAATTCCTTCACATCTTTCATTATAGAATTTGTTTATAAACAAAACAGAAATATAGAGAAATGTAGAGAAAAAAGATTAAAAACTAATAAACAGTTTAGAAAGTTTTGTTTTCTCTGCTAAAAAAATAATTTTCTATTTTAAAGGTTATAAATATACATTAGAACAAAGAAAGCTTCAGCATTGGCACATTCTAAGACAATCATGTAAACACTTAAGAAAATTTCTTGAGTTATTTCTCTTCATACATTTAGGTTGTTTTCTAAAGTCATCATATCTAAGTATACATACATATATAATTTTAAAATTTTATTACATTTACCTGTAACTGTCAATAAAATTAAGAATGAGTTTTGAAGACACTTACAATATCTGCATACTATTCTACTGAATGGATGTATCATAGATGTGGCAGAATATTGATACTCAGTACCAGTATCCATGTGCTTCTCTGCATTCCCAGACACCCTTGCAGTTAGATTAGCTATAGTCTAGTCACTGGAACATAGATGAAAGTGATGCATGTGTGGATAAAATGAGAGTTCCTGTGGCCAGGATTCTCACCTGGCCATGGTTGACTAGCTCACTGCACACCTGTGGGCAATACATGGCTGTTGACTCTATAAAAAGAGTTCCGCCCAGTGCTCTGGGCACGACACGGTGGCAGGGCTGCAAGGCTGCAGGAGAGCAGAGGCTGGAGTGGTGGCAGCACTGAGGACAGAGGCCCAGAGGACAGCTGTGCAGAACAACTATGCAGAGAGGCCCAGAGGACGGCTGTGAGGACAGAGGGGCCAGAGGCAGAGACCGGCTTGCTGCCTGCAGACTCGCTCTGAGTGAATGGGATTTTAGTGACTGACCTGCCACCTGGAAATAAAGTTGGGTATAACCCTTTCACCCCAAGAGCATTTTGCTGTCATTTTCTTTGGTCACACTAAATCCATAGCGAACTTGCCCGGGGCTGAAACGCATTGGCAAGACAGCATGTCACTCCTAAGCCTGTTCCCCAAATCTTCCATCTAATTTCCTATGTTCCCTCTTCCTTCATCTCTCAGCAGGATACAGGAAATCAAGCTGAAGAGTTTGGAATCCTAGAAGAAGGAAAGAATCTGCTCTGCCGAGTCACCGTATCAAAGGCTCTGTAGCGAATACCTGACTGGACTGTGACATGAGTGAGAAGAACTTTATTGCCTTATGGTTTATTGTATACAGGTAGTTTTGACATCACCAAGCTTACCATGGCCAATGCATAGCTTACCTTAAAATTTTAACTTGTAGAAATACTGATAAAGTGGCTGTCATGGAGATGCAATACTCAGATCTCCTACGAGAGGAACTTCAGCAGGAGCAGAGCTAACTGACAACCCGCCCCAGCAATTGCTCCTTCAGCGCTGCTCCAGTGTTCACAGCAAGGCCAGGCTTCTCCAGGGCTGTTCCCAGCCAATGAGCAGAGAGTGGGTACCAGAGGCAGGGTATTCCTATGGAAAGCAGGCATCCTACAACCTTTGTTCAGGGACTGCCCATCAATATAACCAAGACTTTCTAAGAACTATGCTGCATTATTTAAGTTTTATGTAAAATGAGATGTTGCTATTTCTTGACTTCCATGGGTACCTGTGTTTTCTTAATTTATCTAAAATATATTCCTGGCATATGACTGGAATTTATTTAAGGAAAAGATACATTTTCTTAGTACATCCTGGTTGTCCAAAATGGCTTGATGAAATATGTACTTGGGATTATAATTCTCCTCTTTGAAATGCATGGATTTTGGCATATCATTTGACTTAATAATATTAATAATGAATGTTGATATACAATCTTATACTGGTTTCAAGTATACAACACAGTGGGGCCTGGCTCAGTGGCACGTGGAGGCATTCTGGCTCCCCATGCATAGAGGCTCTCCCCAGCTGAGAAGCAGGGTCCAACTGAGCAGAGCAGGCAGAGGCAGCAGAGAGAGAGAGGCTCTTTTCAAGGGTTTTGTGAGGGCTTCATTGAACAGTCGTGATTAACTATATTATTGGCTATTGGCTGATTCAACCTCAAGTCCTGTCCTTGGGTGGGGTCCAAAAGTCTCTCAGTAACATGACAAAACACCCATTTCACCTTTAAGACTGCAGTGTTTTCAGGAACTGGGATGAAGACCAAATATATCTGGGAAATATATATTTGGTCATATGAATGACCAAATATGTATTTATGTCTCATTATATTGCAGAGAGCCTCTCTTAAGAATTTAATCTTATTATTCTTTTGCTTATTTTTACACTTTCACTATATATGTATCACCCATCAATAAAAAATATACAACATGGTTTTGCATTATTTAAGTTTTATGTAAATTGTATCATATACTGCATATCCTTCTGCAACTTGTTTCTTTACCTCAAAGTTATGTTTTTGAGACTTATTTATCTTGGCAGATGTAGCTGTGTTTCATTTAACACTTTCAGGTAGTGTCTATGGATCAGCAAGTCTGTTCAAAGTGAAGAATCTCAGGACCCACCCCAGACCTACAGACTCAGAATCTGCATTTTAACCATCTGCCTGCATGATTTAAATGCACACTAAAGTTCAAGAAATACTGGCATTGAATTCCATTGTATTAAAAACTTCTCATTTTATCCATTTTCCACTAATGGATATTTAGGCTGTTTCTAAATTTTTAATGAGCTGATTTTCTATTTTTCTTGTTTATACTTTTGTTTTTAAGAAATGTTTCCCATCAACAAAATAATAGATGTTTCATAAGTGGTCCCTATTTAGGCATGTACATGACTTATTGAGGGAGTAGTTCTTTATTCTAGGATGAGGGGGACCAGTAATATGTGTAATTTGCTCAACTGCCCTCAGTGTGCAAGACACGCGCATTTCCTTTGACTGAACTAACTGAAATTTTGCATTTGTTGATGAAGGTCAGTATGATGTCCAATGTCATAAATTTTCATTTTCTCACCCTCACATCAATTATACTAGAACCTAAACCTGAAAAGACAGGAATTAGGCATGCAGCTTGTCCACCATGTCACTGATGAAGATACTCCATGCAGGCCTACGAAACATCTTCAAAGGCCTATGGCTCCACCCCCTCTGCATTAAGCTCCGCAGGGACCACTTCACTTGAGTGGGGGGCGGGGGGGCAACCGCTGTGCTCAGAGGCAGGCATTGCCTCAAGACCCTGCTTCCTGCAGAGTCCTGTCTCACGTGCCCTCGCTGGCTCACCTGCAGCCCTTCTGTTTTCTTAGTGTTTGAGGTTATCCCTCTCTTGGGCAGACCAATTCCCTGTTGAGAACATAAAGTTCTATCAGGGTTTTTTCCTGCTCTTTGGGCCAAGTCTGGCATGCCTAAAACACTTCCTTTTTTTTTCATGGAAGTCTATTAATTCTCCTTTTACAAGGAGAGCTCAGGCCTTCAAAAGAAGGCCACTTTAAGTCCTCTTGTTTCTTTGGAAAGAACATACAGCATGGAAAAATAATACAAAGTGCCAACTAATTTCTCATAACTTACATTATTACAAGCTTAACATTTGCTGAACTTGAAAGATCTAATTCAGGGTAAACTACCCAGGTTCTCTTCAGGACTGATTGCCCTTAACACTCCATTTTTAAAAAATTCATCTCTACTACCTCAACACCTCTCCTTTTATAAATTTGGAATTTGGCCCAAAAGAGTATAAATGGCTGAACCAAGGTCCCAAGTTTGCCCTGGTAATAATGGAGCCAGAGTTCCTCTGGAACATGCCAGTTAGGAGATGGTCTCACTGGTCTGATGCAGTGTGAAATCCAACAGGATTTCCCCTTCCCAGGTCCCTCATGGGGGGTCCACTCAAACTGCTGCCTCAGCAATGAAGCTGCGATCACACAGCCCACACCTCCGAATTACAAATCAAAATCTTAATAATAGGACACTTGGTTGCCTAGGCAAGGCAGTTATGGATCAGAGAAATTGGTAAGATTGACAGGTTGCATGAAGGTAAAACCCAATAAATCAGCAGTTATTAAAGGCTTGCTAATGTGGACACAGCTAGTTGGTGGTAGAGCTGAGTCTTGCTACCCAGGCAACTCAATCCAATAAACATGTTCACTGCTCACTAGGTGACCAAATACTGCAAATCTGACCTCATTCAATCTATAAAGTCATCCTATATGGTAATAGGATGATCATGATCTTACATATAAGAAAGCTAAACTCCACATTTAAAAACAAAGGATTATATACCGAGAAAGGAACAGAACTGAGCTTGCTGCAGGGGGGACTTCTTGTTGTGGGTCCAGCTCTCCTTCCTCTGGGCCTCACCAATAAAACTACCAGCCAGTTATAGATGTCTAGACTTGCCAGCCCCATGGAAATCATATTAACAGTAACCATCCAGGCCACTCCATCTTTTCTGTCCTTTTCTGCTCAGCTTGAACTCCATCCATCTGAAAAGAAACTAAAATATTTCTAAGAGACATGTTCTGGAAAATGCTCCTACATGAACACACAATCTGATGCACTCCTTGCTGCCAGGCGCCTGCTGGGCATTATCAGGTCAGAAGGGCACCACCATCTCTCACCAGGAATTCACTGGATGTTTTCATCTCTTACCACAGCTGGGCCACCAGAGAACTCAAGATTCTGGACCTGTACTTCGTTCTATTGCATTTCAGCAAAGAATCTCAATCTTCTCCTCTCTCCCAGCTCCCTCTTCATTCTGTTAGAGAAATACTTAAATGAGGCTTTCTACACAGGTCTTATAGTGAAATTGCTTGTCATTTTTACTGACGTCTTTGTCCTTGACTCCAGTTACCAATACTTGTCACAAGCCAAATGTGAGGCTCAGACAGATCTAAGGGACCAGTCGTCACTTAATCACATCTCACCTGTATGATGAGCAGATGGTATTCAAGAGCCAGACTTTTTGAACTCAGATTCTTCCTCCATCAAGGATCTCCACGTAAAGAGGCTTCTGTTCATTCCACCCCACCAGCGTTTGCCAGGCATGTCTCAGTCCCACCAGAGGCCAGCCCCAAGAGAACCCCTGAGCATAATAAAGAGAGCCAGTATTTGTTGTGTACCTGCCCTGTCTAAGCCCTGGATCAAGTGTTATGTTATATTATTTATTCTTCTCATAAACCTGTTGGTATTATTATCTTCACTTTCATATGAGGAAATGAGACTCAGAAACTTTAAACTATCTGAGACTGCACAGGTCATAAGTAAATTAACACTATTTTATTGGGTCCTTCTGTCTCTGAAACCCACTACTCTGGGTTTGCGTCCGCACACTGCCCCCTCCACCACCACCCCTGCCCAACTTGTATGCTGAAGCCCTGATTCCTAATGTGGCTGTATCTGGAAATAGGGTCTTTAGGAAGTAAATAAGGTTAAATGAGGTTCAGGGTGGGCCTTGTCCAATAGGACTTGAGCCTTATGAGAAAAGGAAAAGATTCTCTCTCTCTCTCTCTATCTCCACCCACCACCACCATGTGACAACACAGCAAGAGAAGGTAGCCATCTGCGAGCCAAGAAAAGAACTCTCACCAGGAACAAAATCAACCAGCACCTTGATCTTGGACTTCTCAGCCTCCAGAAATGTGAAAAATAAATTTCTGTTGCTCAAGCTACCCAATCTATGGCATTTTGTTAGAGCAAGCCAACAAAACACTTATTCTCTTCCCTCTATGTCTGTATCATGTGTGTGTGTGTGTGTGTGTGTGTGTGAATTACTGATATCTGGATCCCTGGCCCCCAAGTCCATCAGGATTATCTAAGTTAAAAGGCAATAGTGAACACACTTCAAGATTTATTTCCCCTAGAGACTTCTCATTCCCAAGGTTAATTCATAGATACATATTGTTGTTCATTAAAGAGGGGGCACAATTCACCCACTCACACCACTAGGATTCATCCAGGTCTCAACTAGGGCAAATCTGGACCTTGTGAGGAAATTAGTCTCAAAATGAAAATTACTCTGGGAGAGAGAGTCTATGACTGTACAGTCACACTAAGGTATAAAATCAAAAAACAGACATTCTTGAGAGAAAGTTTGCCAACAGGGTATACACAAATATTTCCTGTGGTATCATTTTGCCTCAGGCCTGTCCTGGAGGAGAACTATGACTTCAGAAACTCAATATGAGCTTAGAGTCTTACTAAGGTAATTTTATTTCCATTTTATAAGTCTTGTGTACACTTCAGATAGTTCCAACTGCCTTGGGAGAAAAATATTAGAAATGAAATTTGGAACATTTCCTTTGAAGGAAAATTCTTACGCTATTAGATTGTTTTGGGAAATGTTACTTATGGCAGAATGATTAGGAGAATTTTAAGATAATTGCTGCTCTGTGCGCCAGTTTAGAATTTGAGGTTGGAGTTTGAAAGGGCAGAGTTGGCAGAAACTTTATGACATCTTAAATAAATTATAAGAGAACACTACCACCATATTTAAAAGAGAATTATTTTTCAGGAGCAGCGAGAGTCTCTCTCTCAAGAGCACTTTATGCCTTTAACAGCTGTAGTGTAACAAGTAACCTCATTTCTGAGGTGCAGCAATGGAAGGAAACAGCTTGCTGGTTGGGGTTCCAAGGATTTTTAAGGAAAAGGAATAGAGAATTTGATTGAGTAGAGCACAGAGGCTTGGCTGAGACCAGAGTCATATGTAATAAAGGGCCTGTGGGTTGGTGAGACTGTAATTCTGCTTCCAAAGGGAGGTGGAGATGAAGTTGGAAAGAATGTGGCTCAGAGCTCTGAAGCTGTCTTGCTTTAACTTGGAATAGCAAAACACCCAGGGATTTGACAGAGAAGATTTCTGTGTCTTCCTTGTAACTGGGGAGGAAATGATGGCCTGCCAGATACCATGCTTACTCTCACAGTGAGTCACCTTGCCTCTGTGTGAAGGTGCTGAGTACACAGACCCACGTTTAATAGCACATCAGTACCAGGAGTCCGTAGGGGATAAGGACACTGCCAGTGAGCAGAGGGCTCGTTACAATAGCACTACCTGCAAATTCAATCATGTCATGCTCCTGCTCAGATCCTTCAATGGCCTTCTGGTGCCCACAGAATAAAACCTAAACTCCTTAGCATGGCGCACTTCTAAGTAGTAGACTTCATTGTTCCTTCTCATATTTGGTGTTGCAGGATGCCACCAGGCTCTCCTCCCATGGGATCTCTGCTCCCATAAATCCTTATTCCCACTCTCCCTCCAACTTTTGAGTGTCTATCTTTCAAGTCTTGACTTGAAAACTCTACGCTTGACTCCAGGCTAATGCAGCCATCCCCATTTTCAAGCTTCGAGCTTGTTATCCCTTTGCACAAGACTACAAGGTCCCTGGGAACGTGATCCGTATTGTAGACATCTTTCAAACTTACTAGCTGGGTGACTTTGGGCAAATTACTTAACCACCCTTACATCAGTTTCCCTGCGGGAAGGTGGCTAGTGATGCCATATTTCCTTGTACTTTGAAAAATAAAGGGATGTAGATAATGTCCAGCCTCATGAAACCAGGTGTAAAGAGGCAGTACCTGAAATTAACAACAAAGAATGGAAAATTCACTAGTCAGGACTCAAAACTAAACTGAATCAGGAAAACTAAGTCTCTGAGATCCTGGAGATATTGAGAAGAATGACAGCATAAGGGTTCAAGGCAATCTGATTAAATCTGGAAGAGTAAAGTTGCCCCAAAAGACTGAAAGATTTAAGGTTATCCATCCAAACAATAAATACATATATTATATATATATAATACATACATATACCTGTATTCTCTGATATTACACTATTGGTTATGTGCTACTGCTCCCCATTTTCAAGCTTTGCCTCGGGAATTAACTCTAACTTCTCTAATGCCTTCTGTCATGTTATGCCAGGAGTTGTAAAAAATAAAAATGGATATTGGTAAGGTTTTCATAAAGTTCCCCTGGGTAAATGCAAGTGATTCAGCACTGATTCGTCAGACAGCAGTCTCTTCAGCGCACACCCCAAGCACTGGGTCTGCCCAGGATGTCAGGTATACAGAGGACTGGAAGGCCATCCTCAGGCTGCAGACTGGAGCCTAGCAATACCCCAGGACAGGAACAGTGAGTCGCAGCCTCCCAGGCTCCTGCAATGCCTCCATACCTTGACCTAGTTGGATCTTTAATATGGTGAGTAGATATCTTATTTTGAGGTGTTTACACTAGTGTTTCCAAGTTCATGAAGTTGATCCTACTTCAGCAGTTGTAGTATCCAAAGAAGAATTAATGTCACTTTCAGCTTAAAGTTGCTGAAATTTCCATAGGAGGTTAATCATCCGGTCAAAATATTAACCCCTGATATCTCTGTATGAGAAGGATACCGATATTGTTCATCCAGCCTCATAAAAATAACATTGAAACTGAGAAGGAGCTCAGTGTCTCCTTCAGACTGGCTCTCCATACCCTAGACTGTAATGGCACAGCCTCCTCTCAATGGGTGAAGAGCAGACATAGACACAGCAGTACCATAGTACATCCTTAGGTATATAATGCATTTATTCTCCAGGACAAAAAGGAGACAGTTGAGGGAAGCCCTGCAATGTTAACCTATCAATGACACCCACAGGCCTTCAGTGAAAGACTTAGCACATCTGTGGGCTCGGGGTCTCCGAACATGGGCTTCTCAGCTTCTTTGAATAAAATTCACACCTTCCTTAAGCTCCACAAAAATGCAAACCATTTAGGGATGACAATGACATTATAAAAAAAATTTTTCCCATGAAATGATCTTTTAAAATTAATAATTATTTTGACCATTTTCTTGGTCAGTTTGGAAATTCAGTGCTTTCTCTAGGTTTGACTATCAGTATCTTTTCACGAGGCATTGTTTCTTGTAAATATTTTCAGGTAAACAATAACTGCAAGTATTACATATGTATGGGTAACATCTTCTAAAGTCATATTTTTCTAGAAATAGAAAAGATGGTTTCATGGATAGATCACTCATGTTGAAGGCTCATAATTGCATCAATCTTGGGCCTTTTAAAGCAGGTGAAGTCAAAGTCTATCACCTGGAAAATGTGGCAGACAGGAGGAGAATTTACTTTCATGAGCCCAGCATTGTCTAGGATTGGTATCTTTAGCCTTCTAGGCTCAGATTTCAGTTTAGCAGCACACTGAAAACACCTCATTCTACCGTGGGGTTCTCACATGATCTAAGCTCACACTATCTTTAAATAAGATAGAGTACTATTTCTTTTACATAAAATAAGTCCAGAGGTGAGACCCAAGGCTGGTGCAGTGGTCGTACTTTCATTCTTACCGTTGACTTCCATCACCAAGGTTGTTTCATACCCGAGATGGGGTGGAGATCCAGTAATGATGTCCGCTTTCCAGGAAAAAATAAGGAAGAAGAGGTAGAGCACAAAAAAAGGCACATAATCGTTGTCAGTCTCATTTTTAAGGAACTTTTCGGAAGACCCACCCAGCATTTATTAGTTTCATGTCCCAAACAACTGAAAAAGAAGCTTGAATATTTAATATTTTACTGATTTGACCTGGAATACAACTGGGGTTCAGTTAGTAAGACAAAAGTGGAGAATGCAGATTATTTGGTAACTAGCATCTCTTCCACAGTTGTATGAATCAGAATATCATGTTATTCATTTCCAGCAAGAAATGTTACTGCATCACACTCAGGAGTGGGAAGAGCTGGAATAGTAAAGCCATTAAGTAGGAGCTGCTGCGGTTATATGGATGGACATTGCCAAGAACTGACCCCATCAAAACAGGTAGCCACAGTTAGAGGAACAAGACAGAGCAGAAGTCAAAGCCAATAAGTAAAGCAGCACAAAGGAAGAAAATAATATCAGTGTAACAGTACAGCAAGGAAGCAGGAGCAAGAAAACCAAAGCAGATCACAACTCAAAGAATGCATTTAAAGGAATACATTTGCAAAGCTAAAAATAATTCTGCCAGAACAAGATTTCTTGGTCTCAGTGCTATTGACATTTTAGACTGAATAACACTTTGTTGTCGGGGGCCGTTCAGCAGTGCAGCACCCTTAGCCTCCACCCACCAAATGCCAGTGGTCACAAAACGTCCCCAGATGTTGCCTGATGTCTCCTGGTCCAACAGCCACATCGTCCCCTGTTGAGAACTACAGTGCTGCAGACTTTGCTGCTGTTCCAGCAGGTGTTGAAGGTCCAGCTCTGAGAACGCCTTAAAGGCACTGGACTGCTGCTTACAGTTCATGTAACTTATCTCAGGACATGTGGCTCTCAAAAGCACTGATGGAGGCAACAGGGAGTTGGAGACTGGTCACCAGGGAAGGGTCAATGAAGTGCTAGGCATGCTCTGGAATCTAGGCAGCAGTTAGAACCAGGAACTAGATGGAGGCACAACATGAGTTTAACTTTAAAATACAGTGTTCAGTG
Source organism: Manis pentadactyla (assembly GCF_030020395.1). Taxonomy (NCBI): domain Eukaryota; kingdom Metazoa; phylum Chordata; class Mammalia; order Pholidota; family Manidae; genus Manis; species Manis pentadactyla. Next base: position 76,688,743 of record NC_080019.1, on the reverse strand, counting down.
CTAAAAAAATTAAGGGAGATTTATGAGCAATGCTTATAGGAATTGAAAATACAGATACACACAAAATAACTCTGCAGATTGCACAAGAATAAAGACCTACTAAAGGACATATATCAAACATATTAGAGTAAATGTTTATGTAGGGGAAAAGACTGGGATTGAATACTAGGGGGAAAATAAAACTAAGTTAAGGATGAAGCTTTATATATCATGAGTCAGTGTGCTATGAAGAGTATAATTAAATTAACTCTCAGCACTTGCTGTCCAGTAAGAAAAAAATAGAGGAAAAAATGACACTGGATATCTTAAATTCACATTTTCACTAGAAAGTTAGCATATTGTCAAGGCAGAGGTCTTCCTGGGACTGAGCAAGCTCATCATTTGTAGATAAATTATGTGGAATCATGCTGATTACTTCCTAATTATGATACAACTACTAAACTTTAAGTTTAGGATTCACATATCAAGAATTCATGGCAGGAGTTAAGTTGAACTACAACACTAAGAGCTCCATTTTGATCACTTAAGTAATCAGGTTCTTTTGTCACCATTCTTCATTAGAACCTGCATTCTGCCTCCCTGAACTGGACATAGAGCATGGGCATATCACTAGTCGGCCTCATGAGCAATTGCCACCGCTGAACTTGCTCTCAGGTAATGGGAAGTGTCCACAACTCACACTGGTGACCAGCATTCGCCCCCGTCAGGTTAGCACGTGATGGCGGAGGGGACATTTCTGCCACAGATGGCCCAAGTGTTAAAGATTCTCCTCCATTTCTTTATCCTAGTGTGATGCAGTCCTGCCCCTTTCTTGAGCCACTCATTACAAATGGCCAAAGTGACTAAGTCAGACAAAGGGCTTTGTCATGACCTCAGTATGCAAGATAAACAAATGGGGAACATCTCCAAGAATTTCAGAGCTAACACCAAGGTATAATTTAGAGTGACATTAACACCCACAGCAGGCTTTGATGGTCCTAGAGTCATTTAAATCTCTGAATGGGACTCACGTGTAGCAAACATTGAGATGCGCCACTCAGGACCCTTCAGGAAAGGACTCATTGCCCAGCTGCAGCCACCAGCTTTTATGTCCTTTAGGATCCCTTTTAATCATGACCACTAAGGTCTCCCTCTAGCCAGGAAAGCTTCCAGTGACTGAGCAAGGCAGTGATGTAAGAGTCAAGCCATTTCTGCCTAGTTTGAGACTCTTTGCTCCATCTTTGCTCAAAAATCTTCCCATTGGGTTAAGCAGTGTTTTCTCAGTTCTGCCTTAGTTATCTTATACCCCCTTCCTGTCTAACCCTATTTCCTCCCCTTTTATTTCATTAAGTGTTATCCCCCCCCCCAAAAAAAACTTTGAAACTTCTAAATCTGTCTCAGAGCTCCTTCCCTCCCAGAGACCCTGTCTGTGACATGGGTAGTGCTGCTGAGAAGCGTCATTTATATATTTTCATATTCCTGGGGAACTTGATTAGAATCTAGGAGAGGGGGGAGTCTGAAATTGCCCTACAATTATATAAAAATGTGTGTGTGTATATATATGAATTTTTCTAACAGGGCCTTAGCATTTAGTAAGATTCTTAAAGGTGTCTGTCACTTAGAATGATGACTGTCTACCCTCCCATATCTATTCTTCTTTCAATTTTAGCTGAGAACAGACATGCCAGTATAAAGACTCTATTATCCAACTTCTCTGGCCGCAAGGCACCAACAGGTAGCAACATTACCAAATTAGAAGAGATTATCTCTGCTCTCCTTCTATCAACATGATGGCTGGAGTTTGACCAGCAATCATAGTATAAGAGGTAGAAGGCAAGTGTTGAAGATGACAGGAAAATAAATTAGAAGCCTACATCCTTGACGATCATGGAAGTGACACTCTAGTTACAGATTGCCTAGGTTTGCAGGAAGGAGAAATAAACTACTACCTTGTTTGAGCCACAGTTATTGAGAATTTTCTGTCACTTCCAGCTGAATCTAACCTTAACCAGTCCAGGGTCCATGCCACCACAAAGATTAAAAATTATATAGTAATTCCTTAATCTAATTTATAAACTTATTGAGATCAGAACTATTATTCATACTGTACAACATTGTACCTGGCACCTAGTTGAGATTCAAAATGTGTTTTGGTCTTAAAGAATGCATGGTAAGTTCCTGAGCCCTACACATTGTTGGAAGCTGCATATTTCTGCTCAAGTCTTTCCATTTAATTTGTTTCTAAATTGAATGAAAGCCTCTCAGGCTATAAATCCCAGGAGGTGGGTTTTTGTCATCAAACTGTTGAATATGTCCCAAGATATCTATTTTAACCTCAGAATCTGATCTGGTTCCAATATTATTTCAGGATTGATTTAAACTGTATACAATTATTCAGCTTTTGAAATGGAATTGCCTTTTTATAACAGAAAGGGTACCTTTGTTGAATCTCTGTGAAACAGCTAAGCTGATGACAAGCAGTCTGTCCCAAGATAGGACTTTGACTGGGAAATTACCATACATTACTGAAGGACTCCTTTCCCTACACTGGCCAGAGTACAGCAGCATAGGAATTCAAAAGAGCTAAAATAAGAATATTGAAAATTGATGTTTCATGGCAATCACAACAAAGAACATTTCAAAACAATTTTTTTTAAGTTTTGGTATTCACCCGTAATTTATTCTCAATCTATTCACCACCATCCCATTAACTATGAGTTGTAGGATGTATTTGAAGTAAAAAAATCTTCCCAGTTTTCTACTGTTGAATCCCCATATGTCATTGAGATAAAACAAGCTCAATTTGAACCAAGATTCTCTGGCCACTTTTGTATCTTGCAGGGAAAAATCTGAAATTTGAGGAAAGCAATCATTTCAGTAAAGGCTTTGGAAATGAGCACTTTCCCTTTTATGGCAAGCTGTCCCAGTCCCGGCTCTGTTCTCTGGCAAGTCTAAACGACAACTTAACCACTTTTGTACTTTGTTCAAATCTTGGATAAAAAAAGTTATTCGAGGACATAGATCTAACTAATGCTTGAAGTTCCATCACTTTTTCCAGAATAAATTACAACCTCTGCAAGATGCAGAAAGAAAGTTACAACCCCTGATGTTTTAACTTCCTTCCATGCCACCCCCGCGACCACAGAAGCCTTTGGAGGCTGGCAAGCGGTTGACAGCAAAGCCACACAAGTTTCCGTCTGCGTGGACACTGCCTGAGGATTCCTTCAGGGCACTCGTCCCAGACCCTCGTCAGGGTGCCGTGTGGGACTGTGGTGGTTCCTGTGCTGACACAAGCTTGAAGCTGTGTCTGCCGTGACCGTGGTGTCCTCTGGGAGCTGCACACGATGCTTGGGACCTGGCTGCAGAAATCGCCAAAGAAGCCTTGCGCTTCGGCAGTAATTTTAAAAAGAGAGAGAAAATTGCCCGGAACTCCTTACGGAGTCCACACCCTTGGAGAAGCAGCGCGGAGCCAGGCTGACTGGGTCTGAATCCCAGCTCTGTCGTTACTGCGAGATCCAAAGCGGGTTACTTGGCTCTCCGAGCCGTACTTTCCGTACCTGTGAATTGAGCATAATGGGGCCCGACTCTCAGGCCTATTATGAAGACCAAAAGAGTTAAAATTTATAAAGTATTTGGAACAATGCCTGGCACATGGTACGAATTACATAAGTGTTTGTCAAATACATATTTTGTTCAAGTCTCACCCAATAGAGGATGCATCCAAGCCCTAGTTTCTTACATAGAAATGAGCCCTTAGGTTCGTGTATGGCTTCCCACAAGATTTTAGTCCTATTTCTATTTTCCAATAGAACTTGTCTCACGTAAATAAGACTTAATTTAGCTTAATTTCAGCTGATTCATGCAGTACCACTAATGAACAAGGCCCTGGGGGAGCTACAGAGTGTGCACAGCAGGTGAGCCCTGAGGCCTGCCCCCGAGGATGTTACAGTCTTACGGAGTGACACTTAACCTCTCTCTCTGAGCTTGCCTGCACATGTCCCTGCCTATAATTAACCTCAGTGGTGTCCTCCAGTTTTAACAATCTATAAATCAAATAATTTAGAATAAAAGTCTGAATGCCATGAACTAAATGAGAAATGTAAAGTGTTGTCAGGGCCCAAAGGAGGGAAAATTATCCGTTAGTGTTACTCTAGGGTAAGTTATAACATTACGCATACTGTCTCACCTTAAAGTGCCGTCCCTTCTCTACTAATTCAAATTATTTAAGGCATGTGGATTCGGGCCAGGGGAGGTACTTTATTTTTTAGTATAAATCTATACAATTTAAATTATGAGACGTTTTCAAATTTTAATCACAGTGCTTTTAAGTGTGGAGTTTATCAAGTTAGAAGTCCTTTTTTTTAATAGTAAAAGACAATGTTTTGCACCTAGCCTAAGTCGTAAGGGTCTCTATTTCAAGGAACTGAGATTGCCCTCACTCTGACCCCCACCAATCTAAGTAAGAGCTCTCGCCTACCACGAACTCCCTAACTGGAGAGTTCCCAAAGGGCTCTCACATGTGCTCAGTCACCAGCCTACTCACCGCTGTTCAAACTGCTCCCTCTGGCACTTCTATTATTCTGCTCAGCTTTGCTCTTTGGGATTTCTGCAGTGCTTGGATACGACAGTCTCCTGTCAGCCGGGACCTGTGTCTTCACGCCGTAATGCTCCCGGTGATGCTAACGACAGTCCCACCAATCCCCCAGGCTGCCTGGTGCTGCTTCCACTGGGATGATTTCCCCCGGAGCTCCCTCAGCCTCCACAGTCCTGCACAGGTACACACCTGGGTTTGCAAGGTGTCAAATTGTGCATTCATTGTAGCACAATGGAAAGAAATTGGCTCTCTCATTCATATTACAAACTATTGAATAGACCCCAAAAAAGAGTGTGTCTTAGGTCCAAAAATGTTACCAATTTGGTGAAATAGTTCTTTCAGCTGTTAGTTACACATTGCTCTTCCTCCCAAGGACGCAAACATGCTATCAGTGGTTAGGTGACCATCACCATCCTACACTAGCTCTCTTCCTATGCAAAACGCCTATTTATAAGGCCTGCTGGCCTTGGCAGGCTTCTTACCTTAGCATGAGATCTCCCTGGGGAGGCTCTTCCCTCTAGACACAGACTTCTGTCTGGGCAGTCACCAGTTCTCCCCTACACCTAGAGGTTTCTTAAACTCAGCAATGAACACACCTTAAGTCCTTTCCCATGCATCTCCTCAATCCTCAAGAAAATAGGTTTGAAATAATATTGCTCAAGCTTTGAGAAAAATCACTTGATATAAGCCACATCTTCAGGGAAGCCTCTAGGGAGGTGGCTGGCCAAAATTAGGAGGAAAGAAAAATGTAAAAGAAGGGTAGCAGTTATTGCTAGCTACTTAGTCCTCCAATTCTGTTCTTCCCTTCTTCCAGATTAGAAGAGTTTGGCGGGGCATGAGGCTGTCAGGAGTGCCTTGCCCAGGCCCCCCTGGCATCCAGGAGTCACCTTGAGGCTGAGTTCTCACCAACAGAATGTGAACAAAAGTGACATGTGTAAAACTTTCGCCATTTGCTTAAAATGAAGTCTATACTTGCCCTTTCCCCCAGTTCCCACTGAGAGTAACCAAGCTTCAACCACCCAAAAGGGCACAATACCCAAGGAAAATGAATAAAGGTATCAGAGGGAAGGAGGGAGGGAAGGAAGGAACAAATTAACAAACGAAGGAAGGAAACGGCTTTCTTAAGCACTAGAGTTTGTAGACTGAGGTGAATACCTACCACAATTGCTTGTTAAGAGACAACACGAACAATACTATGTTATGTACTTGACAGCTGGTAAGAGAGTAGATCTTAAATATTCTCACCACACACAGACACAGACACACACGTAAGGATAATTATGTGAAGTGTTGGAACTGTTAGCTAACCCTATTGTGGTGCTCATTTCACAATATAAACAAATATCTAATCATCCCATTGTATACTTTAAACTTACACAATGCTATGTGACAATTATGTGTCAATAAAGCTGGGCGTCGGGAAGAGGCAACAGTGGGGTCACAAGTAACAAGATCAACATAAGTGTAAGAACATCTCTCGACAGAAGAAAACCTCTTTCCCTGGAAGATGAATATTGATGCTACTGGCTCTCAAATTTCAGTGTGAATGTGAATCAGCTGGGGAGGTTGTTAACACAGCTCAGCGCTCCATCCCCTGAGACTCTGGTTTCAGTCAGTCTTTGGTGGACATCCTAGGACCCCACTTTTAAAACAGTGCTCTCAGCTGCACTATCAAACACCCAGATAGGTTTGCAATGGCGAGACTAACCCACAGTGAAGTGGAATCAAAGAACTGATATCTTGAGGAAGGTAGAAATCTATAAAAAGCCTCAGGAAATAATAGGCTCATTTATTATCTTCCAGCCAAACTTTACTTCTAGGATGCTCTTCGGAGAAAATAGCATTTCCTACATTTCCACGTAAAATGTATTTCTACAGGATATTATTATATTTCAGTCTATTTTTTGCTTGTTTACACATTCTTGCTGTGATAAATATGAGAAACTTGATTGACTCACATCTCTCCAAATTATTCTACATTTCTAATTATGGAAGCCTAAATTAAAGAGGTTCCCACCACCTCCTTCTGCTTCAATTACTGTATCATTCATGGAAAATAAAACTGGTGTTGAAAACCTTTTAATCTTAGTCCATATTAGATTCAGAGATTTGGAAAACCATGAACTTCCTCTCTGATCACTTATGTTGATACAACTTGCTTATAACTTGTTAGCAGGATATGCTGCCTATTCAGTACTTGCCTCAACTTCTAAAGTTCATGGTAGAGTAAATTTAAGCCATTTCCTATCCAAGGCAGAGAAGGTTACATAGATCAGAGATTCACAAAGTGGGGTACCCAGACCAGCCATAGCACTTGGAAATTTTGTTAGAAATGCAAATTAAGACCCAGGTCAGAATTCTGAGGGGCCTTTCATGTAGTTCTGATGCTCAGTGGGGTTTGAGAGCCATCCCTATCTTCTCTCTCCAGCAAAGAAGTACAGCCCATCACTGTACCTGCAGAAGAACATTTCTCCTCTTGGTCCCCTTCTTCCCCATATCCCAGTCCAAAAAAACTCTTACCATATTTCATCCATGCTATGAAAGAAGCATCTGTCCAGTCTCCCTGTCTTTAATCTTGCTCCTTCTGTATCCACCCTCCACAGAAGTCCAGAGTACCTTCTGAATATTAATTTGCCCATGAACTTTCCTAATTAAAATCCTTCAAACGGCTGCAGGATAAAATCCAAAAAGCCCTAACTTGTTTTTAAAAGCTGATGATTATCTGGCCCTCCTTCCAGCTTTATGCCTTGATAAGAAAACCCCTCCCCCATTCTAATGTCTCTTGGCCTTTGCCAGTGCTGTGCTCTCTGCCTGAAATGAATTACGTAGGCCAGAAACTTTGATACATAAAATAAAATTGTTCTCATCTAGTCACAAAAGCAGAGTTACTTCTCCTTAATCTTCCCCACTTCAACCACTGCCTTCAACTCATGGATACCCTGTGGCAACAGCAAAATCCTATTTATTCATAACTAAGGAATGTCTCACTTTCTCTGGGCAGCCTCCATGATCACTCCTGGCAGATTCAGGTGCTCTGGCCTTGGTGCCCCAATGCTCCCTGTAAACCACCTACTCTAAGGTCTCTCATGGACTGTAGCAATTTATAAATATGATGTTCCTTCTACTGAGGACAGGGACTGTGTTTTGTTCCATTCTGGAGTCTCAGGAACCCCAGCATCTAGCACAGCATGTAATCCAAAGGTATCAAATGATGTTGTCAATTGGTACAACTGATGAATGAATGAAGAAGTAAATGAATATCAAATAATTGTTGTAAGGAGAATAGCTTAGGCTTTGAAGTCATTTGTAATCTGAACTTCTAAATTACACTACATTGTTTTCCAGGTTGTAGACCAGTGACCAGCAATCAAAACTCTCCAAGGACATATCTTATTTGGTCAGCACAGTGTTTAAAAATTTGTAAATGCCTTTAGGTGGGGTATATGCCCTCTCTCAAGAGTCTAGTCCCTCCATCCTTTTTGTCTTGCTTCTACCAGACTCACACATCCATGTTACCATCTTGGTTCATGAAGGCATGTGAGTCAGCTGCCAGCCTTTTCTGCTTTTTTGGACCCAAATCTTTGCCTCTTATTTCCCACCCATAGCTCTTACACTCCATCCCATTTGCTACTCAAGTCGTACCTCTGCCTCTCACTGGTGTCCTTAGATCCATATGTACACATTCTAGAATTCTCAGCATCTCTCTTTGGTACTTACCTTGGGCCTCTCCGGTTGAGCTGGAAATCTACTGCATCCCCAGGTTGGTGCCATGGTACTTGCTCTGGGGCTTCCCATCCCCCAAGGCATGTAGTGTGATCTTTAGGGCACAAACACCAGCTCTGACATATTCAAACTATGTAGCCTTGGAAGTCTCTATTTCTAAGCCTCAGCTTATCTATAAATGAGAAATCATATCTTCCTTGTATATTTGTTAGAAGAATTAAATGAGAACTTATGAGTAAAAACATATTATGTAATTTTGCAAATTAGTAGAGCCTTATTAAATTCTATCTTCTTCCATTTGGTTAAGGCAATACAGCTTTAGTAACATAATGAAAGAGCTATTTATTAGTGAACTTCTACTATGTGTTGGTCTGTTCAAATATGCTGTTCAATGAATCCTTACAAAACAACATCCACAACCATGACCTGATACTACTGTTCCCATTATACCTAAAGGAAATTGAGGTTCAGAGAAGGCAAAATATTTTTCCATCATAACAAATGGTGCTCATCAGTAAGGAATGCTCTGGGCTCCAAGCAATCAAAGTACTTTTTTTTCTATTTTTTCTTTTTATCATATTACAAGGAATCAAAAGCTGAAAACCCCAGGGTTGTGTTGGTGATTCAACCAAGTAAGGCTGCTATGTCTGGGTCACGGACATCTTGTCCTCTGCACCTTGGTCAGAAGATAATTACAGTCATTTATTCATTTATGGATCCCATACAGGAAGAGGTAGAGGTGGTGGCAAAAAAGAAAATGACTTTCTCCTCATGTTCTTTTTTAGGAAAAGACTTTTTAGAAATTCTGTAGGGGCTCCCCCTTACAGCTTAGTGGACAGAACTGGGTCACACAGCCTCACTGGGAAGAAGGCTGGGGAAGCCAGAATCTTACTCTTTCAACCTCTTGGTGGTAAGCTGGTGAGAGAGGAGGCTGGGACTGGGGACTGGGTTGGCCGAATAAGTATCCGCCACAGGCTGACTGGGGGAACAGGGATTCCAGTACAAGCTTGTCTGACTTCAAAGGCCACATCCCTTTCATTACTCTATGCTATATCTTTTGTTATGCAAATGTAATTATTTTATAGAAATTTAATTTTTAATAAAAAATCCAAATTAAGGTCTCTATTATCATTCTGAACTCTTACAAAGAAAAACTGATCGCTCTCTCTAATGACCTATGATAAAAATGGCATATTATAAAAAAATAATTGTATCTTTATGGAATAGGGATAGAAGTCTCTTGAAAATATTTTTTCCCTTTGATATAAAAAACAAGAGTGATGTTATAAAGCAGGAGTCATGAAACTGGCAACAGATTTCAGATATGTTTAAATTGGAAGAGGATGGATTATACACTTTTAAAAGATCCATTTTATATTTTTTATCATAAATTCATGTAACCTAGGTAACATGTTTCTGCTACATCTTTCAACCAAGTGTTTTCAACATTTTCAAATTTCAAGCCAGAATCATTTTGCAAAGGATTTTTGTGTTTGTTTAAAGACTAGAGTTGCATTTCAATTTATTTTTGCAATCCACTGATACTTATCGAGATGTGAATATATAGATGAAAATGTTTCCAATTTTAAAAGATAACTTATTAAATAAATGTAACTGTTGAAATGAAATTCAGATCCAAGTTTTATTTCAGTTAAAATTTCCAGTCATTCTATTTTGAAAGAAATAACTGTATTTGCATTATTAAAAGCCAGAAAAGAAAAATGAATGTTTGTATTGCCTGAGAGTTTTGGCTCCAGCCAAGTTCACTATGGATTCAGCGAGACCAAGAAATGACAATGGAACATTCTTGGGGTAAAAGGGTCTATACCTCACTTTATTCTCACAGTGGTAAGTGGAGCACTAGAATTACATCTGCATCCAGCAGTCTGCAGGTCTGTAGTCCACTCCGTCTCTGTCTTGACCCAGAGCACTGGGCAGAGCTCTTTATATAGTGACTCAGTCAATAATAGCTCGTTGCCTACAAGTGTGGAAGCAGTAGCCTAGCAGCAGGCCAACTACATCATGAAGTAGTTTAGGGTCATCTGAGGATCCTGGCCATAGGAACTTGCATTTTCCCCACACTGTCCACCTAAGAATTAGCAAGGAGTTTAGTTAATTTAGGACATAAGAGAACAACCTCCTCTTTTAGTCTAAAAATATCAGCAAGATTAACTAAACTAGTTGCAAATAATGAAGTAGTTTCTCTGGTTTAGTATTTCACGTTTTGATATATGGAATCACCTCTCTGTTATCAGTGTATAGGAAGGAGTGGATTATAAATATTGTGCTCAGATTTGTCTTAAAAATGACATTTCTAAAAAAATATTAAAGCAATGTTATCTGCAGGAATGCTAAAATCTCCTCCATTGAAAGAAAGAAAAAAACTTTCAAGTACCTGATGGAAACAGAGTTTATACTGGAGATGGCTACTGTGGATAAAGTGAAGGTTCCTATAGCCAGGATTCTCACCTGGCCCTGGTTGGCTAGCTCACCACACAAGTGTGGGCAATACATTGTCACTGACTGTATATAAAGAACTCCGCCCAGTGCTCAGGGTGACATGGTGTCACGGCTGCAGAAGAGCAGAGAGGCTGGAGTGGTGGCAGTGCAGAGGACAGAGACTGAGACGGCTGCGGGGGCAGAAAGGCCCAGAGGCAGAGACCGGCTTGCTGCATGCAGACTCGTTCTGAGTGGACAGGATTCTAGTGATTGACCTGCCACCGTGGGAACGAAGTTGAGTATAAACCCTTCCACCCTAAGAACATTCCATTGTCATTTCTTTGGTCTCAGTGAATCCATAGTGAATTTGTCTGGGGCTGAAACCCATTGCAAGACAGCTACAAACGAAAATGAACATTAAGCATGGTTATTGATCTCAGAACTTTCCGAGGAGCAGCACTAGTTTAAGGCTGCATTCATTAGAACCTCATTCAGCAATTTGCAGTGAAAAACCCAACCAAGGGAGTAGCTTCACTAAATAAGACGATATTGTTTCACACAACAGGAAGTTGAGAAAGGGCAGTCCAGGGCAGGAAAGGCACCTAAGGGATGTCATCAGGGCCCTAACTCCACAAACCTTCCTCCTCATGATCACACAATAGCGACTTCCCTGCCAAGTCATCAGTCTCATGCCAGCTGGGATGAAGAAAGAATGGGGGATTGAGGTCTGGCCAATAATCCTAGAGACAACTCTGAAATTCTGTAACAGGACTTTAAAACCATTGATTCTAATCCCTTCATTTTAAGTGAAAAAAATAAAACACTGTGACATCAAATACTCGCCCTAGGTGACCAGCTAGTTATATTTAAAACAGGTCCTGTTAGTCCTTGGGTTGGTGTCATTTCTTATGTGCTCACCACTTCCCGGCTGTTGGTGGGCTTCCTTTGGGATGTTAATAATAATGTCATCAGGGGTCTCTCCATATCCTGAAGGAGAAAGATTAGGAAAGGGCTGGGTCACTAACTCCTAAGAACCTTTACAGTACAGATACCAGGCCAGAGGGGCATCTTTGTTCACAATCCCATCCTTCCCTGTTCTCTGTAGGCAGGTCTCAGCATCTTGGCATCAAAAGTCCAGAGAGCAAAGAAATCTTGCTGAAGAGAGCAATGGTCACAGTTGTGATAACTGTGGTGGTGAAGGTGGTGGAGATTGTCTGGTGAAGGGAGTGGGTGGTGAGGGATCCGTGTGAGGGAAAGAAAACCAGATTCATCTAAAAATGTGGAGGTTCTTGGTATCTATTTTTCTCACCTTTGTGCACACATGAAAGCATAGAGACAAATGCCAAGGTCTTATTTAACATCCCATGACTATATAAATAGAGACAAGAGCTCATGCTTACTGTTGAAATTTTACAGGTGGCACATACTTTAGCCACTACCAAGCAGATGGTTTCTGGCTTGACTGAGATGAGTCCTGAATTCCTGCTATCAGAATAACTGGGTCATGCAGCTCAATAGGATGACTACCAGCTGAGAGAGGAGCCATGTAGTTAGTGAGAATTCTACTTGCGGAAGCTGGAATATACCCCGCTGCGTGTGACGGCAGATGGCCTCAGCATGCCTTTGTCCTTGGTCACATGCCATTAATCTATGACCAAAGGAGCAGGTGGCACCCAGAGACCACACCATTTCCTTCGGATGTCATCCAAGCTATAGAAAAGTATGAATCATCTCAACATGTTAGAATCTCCATAGTGATTTTTTATAAGTGTACTTCTTAAGCAAATGGAAATGAGAGACCAACACTTTATCTCCATTTTCCTGGTGTCTGTGAAACACTCCGTAAAATATATTTTAGTGAGCAATCACTCAATTAGATATTCGCTGGACAAAAGTAATTCTAAAATAGGACATTAACTCCACATTTAAAGAAAAATTCATTAAATGTCAGTAGCTCATTACCATGAAATGCATTTGATTATATTTTGTAGCATGGGAGAGTTTCCCCAGTATAAATCATTCAGTAAAATGTTTTACAGATTAAGGTGGATCAACAATGTTAGAATAATTTGAAATTATTAGAATTGTTCCAATAATTAGAAATTATTCTAAGCCCAAGACAAGTTTCTTCCTGGTTCACTCCTATGCAGCCCTTGGGACCTGAGAGATCAAGACTTCCATGAGTCCTCCTGAGGAAGGGTCTTAATAGGCACCCTCAGTCTGTACTGTTATATTTCTGTATAGCATTCAAATACCAGCACTGCACATTAACATTTTAAATTTATTATCTACAACTATTAAAATGCCATGGTCAAATGCTATTCAGCAACACCCAAATAGCTTTCCTTTCATATTATTATTTGCATTAGTGAAAGCCATTTAAAAATGAAATCCCATTTTAATTTATCTTTGTGTTTAGATTATTGTTCTAGCCTGAGAAGAAGAAAAATACTAATCCCTTTAGAAATGAAAATTGCCTTCTTGTGTTCTGAATTAATTTAATCTAAATTGTTAACTCTGCAGAAGGTGGATTCAGAAGAGAGAAATCTCATCCCAAGGGCTAGAAAGGTAGCGGGTTTATCTTACTTATGCATCTGGTGCCCTAATTCATGAGGATTGTGAAACTCAGGACTTACCACTCAGCTCACAACCAGCCTTTTACTCAATACATTCTGCAATGACAAAGCAATAAGATAATAAGTTCAACCCAGTGGAGTGTCCAAAATAAATACAGAGCTATAGCATAAACCTTTAGCAACTGGAAAGGAGCAGCTGTTCAATATCATGGGAAACTGCCTGCAGTTGAAGTTTGGGAGATGGAGGGAAAGAGAACTGGAAAGTCACACCATCACCTCACCCTAGCTTGCAAAGGGAAGATACAGCCTTCCAAAGCAAGCAGCTCTGAATTGTAAGTATGAAGTCTGTTTTTTCCTAGGTGCACAATGACCAAAATCTGTTTACTTGTGTGCTTTAGACTCTCCTCTGCAAAAACAAACACGTGACTGTCCAAGTTTTATATTTGGAGCAACTACTGAATGCTCTCTTAGTTTAATGCAGTCAAGATCTGTTTCTTTCCACAGCCATGTGCTATGTCACTTCTTTTCCACTTTCAGAGTAAGGATTCAGACACCAGAGCCTGACAGGTGTTTTAAACAGCCTCAACACAGCTCCAGTCTATAGGGAACTGGTCCCTTGACATTCTTCCTCTTTAAGCTTAGCCCACGATACAGACAAATGGAAAACCTCATTTAGCCAGATCACAGTAAGTGATCGTATTGTAATTTGCTCTCATTTCAAAAGAAATTGAAGGAGGATACATGGAAGTCCTTGCTAAAACTTACCCAGCCTAGATCATGAATGGAGCGTCCCAAGCAAGTGTGCTCCTGCCTAAATGTTTGTTTTGTAGCCCTTGCGAAACTTCTGTCAAGGTAAAGCTGTTCGACAGGTTCATATCTGAGAGCCCTGGTAAACTCTGCTCTTGGCAGCAATTACAGCATCTACTGAAAATCATTTATAGGGATACAAAAAGTGCACATGAAGGTGAACAGCTGGAATGTTTCTGCCTCCCGCAGGCAAGATAAACAACTTATCACTGAGCTTGATTAATTCAACAAAACTATGAAATACTTGAGTGACTGATATTAAATAAGGAGATATTTGATGTATTGTAGCCATCAAGGTGGGGTTTTTTTTTCTTTTTATTTAAAGAAGTCTTTTTACCCATGAATTCAGTACAGTTAGTACTGCAGGACGTGGTGTGGAACAATGTCCTCACTCTGGCCTGTCTTGGCAGGCTTATAGTAAAGTTACCATCAGCAGGAAACAGGATGTGAGCAGACGCCAGGCATGTCCAGGGTATCCAGGAGAGAAGATCATGTTAACCTGATAACACACAATCAGTGAGTACATAATACATAATATGTATTATGACTGCTGAAAATTGGGGTGGTTGAAAGCGTCTGCCACTTACTGGTTTTGTAATCTTAGACAGTTTCCTCATCTGTCTAAGTATGCAGACAATACTTCATGAGACAGTTGTCAGAAGTAAATTAGCTCATTCACAAAGTGCTCAGCATGGTGCTTGGTTCAAAGAAAGTGCTTTAATAAACCTTACCTTTTGATTCAAATCAGATACTTCTCCCTGCCTGTGGAAGGCTGAAAACTGAATGTATCCATATACTGATGCCTGGAACCTGTCAATGTAAATTATTTGCTAAAAAGGTCTTTGAAAATGTGATTGAGTTAAGGATATTGAGATGAGGAGATTCTTGTAGGTTATGTGGGTGGACCTTAGTTCAATAACAAATGTCCTTATAACAGAGAGGCAGAAGGAGAACACACAACCAGACAGGAAGCCAGCAGCGGCTGTGGAAGCAGAGATGGGAGGGATGCAGCCACAAGCCAAGGGAAGCCGGGAGCCTCCAGAAGCAGGAAGAAACAAGGAGGGATTCTTTCCCAGAGCCTGTGGAGGGAGCACAGTCCTGCTGACATCTAGATCTTGACAGTGAAACTGATTTCAGATCTTGGCCTCCAGAACTAGGAAAGAAAAAATTTCTGTTTTTTTAAACCACTAAATTTAAGGTAATTAGTTATAGAAGCTACAGGAAACAATGCCTTCCCAAACTTCATCAGTGTCACACATTGTGGTACCAGACAAGGGCCACCCTCCTTTCAATCACAGACCATAATGACTGTGTCATAAAATGCAGTGTGCTTGGTTGGAGCCCCCAAGTAAAAAGTGCCTGCTTTCCCTTTAATTGCATATTTTTACTCTCAAAATAAAGAGAAAAATGCTGGGTAGTTTGTGATATGCTACACCATAGCTTGTGTTGTTTAGGAAGCATGTTTGCATGTTACGCAGCTGGATTCCTAGGAACACCCACGTTTGTTTTCTCCCAAGCCCTTCATCGCTAGGGTAGTTCCAACAGTGCTCCAGAGCCTCTGGTGGGTGAAGCAAGACCAGCTTGTCCCGGACCTCCAAAATTGTTATTTCCATAGTCATCAAAAAAAATCACTAAAATTATTTTAAATAATATAGCAGATGGTTTTCAACAGTACTTGGAGACAGAGTTAAATAGTCTTACTGCCTTTTCAATTGTCTTTCAATTCTGTTTACATCAAGAAGAAAGTCTAATGGTTTTTATATTGATTATGACTTCCTATTCATGGCAGTTTTCTCTTTTTTAACCATTTATGATAATCATACAAATTTTCCTTCTTAAACAAATGTGTTTAAGCAAATACAGCAAATCAATTTAAACGAAAGTATTGAAAAAATAAAACTACAGGTGGTCATAGTGAAGATAGTTCTCTAATGCTTAAAGTTTGGGACACAACACCCTAAGAAGATAGGAACCTCTAGGAAGTTCATGAACGACCACATCCAACCTCAAAGTTTCCCAGACCATAAGCCAGTTAACACTAAAACCTTAACCCCAGGCCTGCCTCAGCCCCACATACTCTCCAGTAGTTCTGAGAGATTCTGCTTGACACCCCCAAAGAGCAACTGAGGGTCTCTGTTCGGCTGGCAGTGCCCTGGGCATTCACTGAGGCAGGCTGCACCGGGATCTGACACATCTGAGCTGCCTGGCCCACCTCCTCCCTGAACTGGCTCCATACTAGTCAACAGTCCTTGTCAAAGGGCACGTATTTGTAATTTTTAAATTATGCAATTGTCCTATATGATCTTGCTATCCCCTATCCTCCCAGAAATAGAAAAGAAATTGGCTCCTACATTAACCATCAGAATAAATTGTGCAGCTGAAGGAACTTGTGTTCTAATGGTCATTTCAAAAGAAAAATGCAGTTCAGTAATCTTAAATAATTCAGGAGTCATTTAATTACAGTAATTTTTACATAGAAAAAACAAAAACAGTTAGTTAATTTTGTTTGAGTCATATTTTACTCTGGTTAATGTAAAGTGATACTAATACATCTAGAGTTTATTTTTCCCCCTATGGATGAGGGCAAAACTATACCCAGTACCTTTACTGCACAGAAAAAGAAAATTACTCCCGGTCCTTTGAGTGTTTACATTACACTCAGATGTTCAGGGAAAGTGTTCACCAGCCTCGTCCATAACAGATTCAGCCTCCCTCCTGAGCTCTGCCCAAGGGACAGCACAGAAAATACTTGAACTACATTTGAGTCCAGCAGAGCAATCCCAGGCCAAACATCACGACTGAACCATCAGCTTCCGTCACATAGTCTCATTTAGATAAAGGCTGCTCTTCATGCTGCTCCCTTCCTTCCTCCAGTTGGCAGTGGGCATATGACAGAGGTGAAGGGGTGGCATATATGTTATTTGTCTTCCTTGTACAACACTCCTCATCACTGAGCCCTCTAACAATGGCTATTAAATAGTCAAGAGTGAACCATCACTTCTCCACCTGCTCCTTCAGTCAGGGTGCACAGGCTTCTCCAGCTCACTCTCAGTCGTGTTTGGGCATCCTGAGGTCTGGCCTGGGCAGTTTACACTATAGGTCTTGTTTATAGGACCACCTTGCTCTTCATAGTCATCCCAGGACTCAGACACCAGATTGTCTGTTTCCAAATCGCTGCTTACTGACTTTGGCAAGCTACTTAATATTCTGTGCCTGGGTTTCTGCATCTATAAAATGGTGAGGGGTGTCATAATAATCATAATACTATCTATCTCTCAGAGTTGTATGAATTAATAAATGATTAAATATTTTCAGCAGTATCTGGCCCATATACATGCTATGTCGGCTCACTACTAGTGTTGTCATTGCTGTGCTAGGGGGCGTCCAGCCAGAGAGTCAGCTTACTAGCTTACTCCCACACCCCCCACAGGGTCATGTGAGGACCTCTAGATCCTACTCAGATAGCACACGAGCCAAAGGAAGCTCAGAGATCTAAATCCAGATCGTCTTCTCAGGCCACGGAGCCGTGGAGCATTCTCAGCTGTGCCCAGCTCCAGGTCCACAGGAGAGCCAGCTGGGAGGCAGACTTCACCAAGAATCCTAAAAAGAATCACAGAAAACTGCCACATCATTCCCCTGGGCCTGTCTAAACTCCATGCCCAGGCCAAAGCCAGAGAAAGGAACAGGGAACAGCTCAGTCACGGTTTGTTTCTCCCTCCTCTCACCCTCTTCCTCTTCCCACAATCCCTCTGAAACTGCTAGCAGGAGCTAGTGTTTCACTTTTCCTTCCACTCTTCCTTCCCTGGCATCATCATATCTTCCTCTTTCTGACCTGAGTTTTGTTGGCAAGGCCACAAGGTGTGCAGAGTGAAGGAAAATGTATTAACAAGACTTAAAATCCAGAAGCTTTTAAAAATATCACACATATTACACGAGTTCATAACCTAGAAAACAGCAAGAACCATCTTCAAATACTCAGTGATGGACAGAAAAATGTAAAAACAACTATATTGGGTTGGGGCCTAGAATTCAGAGAAGTAGCAGGCATCTAGTGCATTCCAGCTCATGCAAGTGACTTCCTGAAAGGAAAACTTCGTACTGTTGTCCAGTGATATTTGGGGGATGAAGAAACATTTTAACTAGAAGTAAAGTGCCGATTCCTGGTAGTTATGAACTAAGCATTTCTGGGAAAATTGGCTGTAAGATGGATTTTTCAAAACTATAATGAACCAAACAGGAGGCACAGCACCTTAATGAGAAACATCCTGGAGTCAGGGTTCTTCACAGACATTTCTGCAGGAAATGCCAGTGTCTAGAGTTCAGGATCAATACATTTTTTGTTTTTATGTAATGCCAAAAATTTTTTAAAGCCTGAAAAAGGAACGTCACTTGGTTCCTTACAGAGGCCTCCCATGATCTACCAAGGTAGGCCACACACAGAGGTTCAAGATCTTCCTATTTAACACTCTGCCAATGCCAGGAAGCAAAATCTGCTGTTTTGGGAAAGGGAGGTGCTCTGGGACTTCCCCAGGTTACTCTGACTAAAATATAAAAATAGAAAATATTCCATAGAATACATAAATCTAGAAATACAGCCGTCTTCAAACTTAATAGCCATAAATCACCATGAAAACTGTCAACTACCTGCAGTGTCTTCTAGGAAGCAGACGTCACTGCTAATGGTTTCAGGTATAAACTCTCCTGTCTCCTCTATTAATGGGAGTCACAAGTATATTAATTTATTTTCAGAGGCTCTATGTGTGTGTCCATGCACATGATGAAAAAGTTACACAGGCTCAAAGTCAGAAAGAAAATTTTAGCAACTCTAATTGTGTTGCCCATTTCTGTCTGCAAGGTCATTCATTAGCTGCAATTTTATGAAAGTGGCAGGCCTAACTCATTAAAACCATTATTGGTGTTTTTTAAATGGAAATGGTTCATAACAGTTTAACAAAAGAAAAAGCCCTGGGGTCATGCAGAAGTTTCTTCATTAAAAGAAAATTAACCCTGAATTTGTAGCACTGTGATTTAATAAGCAATGGTAATGCTTGCCCAAAATTTACAAGATTAAAAAAGTGCCATATGGCTTGATTATATGCAATAATTAGGATAGAATTGGGAAAGAATGGAATCAGGATTTTAGACTTTAAGAGTTGTAACAGATTATTTCATCCAGTCTCTCTGGTTTCTTCCTCCCAACCACCCCATCCTTCTCTCTCCACACACATTTCATAGACAAGGCCCCCCAAAATTAAATTCCTTTCTCTAGGTTACATACTTAAATACTGTAACTGAAAGTAAACATTCTAATTTCAAAGTACAGGTAAAAGAAATTCTAGTGTAAATGGTAATCTAGAAAAAAACATGCATTATATAGGATGAAGAAGCTAATATACTTACTATATAAAGAACTTCCTGCTAATCAATAAGTTAAACAGCTCAAAGGGGAAATAAAGAAATGACGTCCACAGACAATTGAAAAAAGCATCCATAGGAAATCTTGATAAATGTTCATTTAACTGAAAGCAAAGAAATGCAAATTGAGACAATAAAATTTCATGTTCATCTATCCCCTGATACAGATTTTTTTAAGGTTAATATTCAGTATTGCTGAGGGCTAAGGAAAAGGATCCTTTTATATGCTGATAGTGTTCATGAAAATTGGTACAAATTTTCTGAACAGCAATTTAGTAATATGTCAAAGGCCTTAAAAATATGTATGTCCTTTGACCTACTAATTCAATTTCTAACCATTTATCCTAAGGAATAATTAGAAATACATACCAATAATTATGTAAAAGAATGTTTATTGTAATGTTATACAGTGAAGAATTGGAATCAATCTAAATGTTTAATATAGGAATTGAGGAAATACATCTTTATACATTTATTCAATTGACTATCACCCAGAATCATGTCCTATGACAAAGTGAATTTAGTGCCTCAGAAAACTTTTTTTAAAATATCAGGTTGTAGAAGAAAAGTTCAGAGTGACTTAATACATTGATCTATCAATAAAAAATAAAATATATGGAAGATAAATACCAAATACAGTAACATTATAAGTTATTTCTTAAATTATTTTCAGTAATTTTTAAAATCCTTATGAAAATGCATTATCTAAAGACAAATCTAAACAGTTTAAATGAAAACATTATTAAGATAAATCTGACTTATCAGTGTGGAGCTAGAAGGTTATAATGTCTAGGAAACCTTCCAAGAGTGCTGAGCCTTTAGAAACCACACTTCCTCTGTGGATTCTGCTGCAGTGAGAGTGAGACAAATGCTCATACACTCTTATGCATCTCATGGAATTATCTGCATGCTGCATTTGACCTTCTGGAGATGTGGTGGGTAAGGAGAAGGACCCAGCGTCCCTTCAAATCTTTAGCATAACTTTGTAACTTCCATCGCTAAACTAGGGTCACTGGTTTAAATGCCTTTAGCGCCTGATTAATTAGTAATCAGGACAGTTAGACAGCCTTTCCGCTTCAGAGCAGATAATTATCATTCCTGACACAGAAGTCAATTTTTGGTAGGCATAAGGCACACTGCTGTCACCATTATACTCTGCTCCACACTCTAGATTTATTTTAAGTTTCTGTTTGTAAAAAAGAAAAAGAGTCTTTGTGACTATTTTACTCAAAAAAGTCTTGCTAGTCTTTTTTTTTCTTCCCCTGGATCTCTGAATTATGCAGGTGATAAAATTGATTATCTAATGAAAGAAAAGAAGTTGTAGAACACTAGTATGTAGCTCAGGGAGACAGTAAACATTTTTAAAACTCATGTCATGAAGATTTTGAGAAGACTATTGTATTAAGAAAAATCCCCAAGTAGCATTGAAAAATTAGAAAATCTGACTTTCCTCTTCTCAGTTCTGAACATTGTGCCTACAATCAAACATCTATATACAACTGTCTAAAGCTATGTTTATCTAGGACCTCTTCATTAAGGACCCTTTTGGAAAAATACCTGCAGTAAGCCAATTGCCATTCACATCTGGAGTGCAGATAACCAGATTATCAACTGTTTTAAGTCTATTTTTCCACTCTCAATGTTGGATGCTGCCCCCCACCAATGCCCCCGTCAAAATCATAAAATAACCAAAACAAAAATCATCTTAAAATTCCTGTCAACTAAACAGTGGTCACAAATAATACAGCTGGACAGTCATGAATAAACAAACATGGAGGGAAAAAGAACAAATGCAGTGCACCGGGAACGCAGTAGGGCTTCGAAGGTCCTTGACCAGCGGTGAGCCTCTGGAGAGAAGTCTCATTCTAATTTCAGCACCACAGTTTTTGTGCTCCACTGGCATTTTCTGCCTTCTTATTAGAATCCTGAAATATGAGGAGCCAGGCTGAAGGAGCACCTTTTTTTTAAAGTGATGTAAGCAATTTAGGATTCTAAGATACAAAAATTCCTCTGTAAGAGCCTAAATTCATAGACCTGGAAATGACAATTACCTATTTCTTCTAAATGCTGCTGCTCTCCAGAAAGAGAAGGAAACGTGCGTGATATGTGATATCCTGATGCTCAGAAACTGACAGTGCCAGGTCAGAGCTGCAGGGCCGAACAGCAGTGACACTGCAGGAGCCAGACAGGTGTAGGGATGTGCTAATGCACAGCATGATGACTCTGTGCCTTTGTGTAGGAGAAATCGACAAAGAGAGTGAGGGTAAGATAACAGGTTATCTTGGAATCTGGCATGATATTAATGAGGATTACTCTTGAAAATGCTAAAAAGTTTCTCACAAGAACTGTTGGCAGTCAATTTTTTTGTGGGAATGAGGATATCAGAGACAAAGAGTACAGTTTGCCAAGTACGTCCAGTTCTCCACCTTCTAGGAACTTCCAGGGATCCCTACGGATGGAACCATGTGACTCTTTTCAGTCAATGAATCCTAAGAGCTCAAATGAAGTTGAGACTGGAGGATAGAATGGCCAGTGGAAGAAAAAAATGCTCAAGCTTTCTTTTTCTCCCCAGCATGGTGACTGGCCACATTTAGGATGGGCAACTACTTTCTCAACCAGTTCCTAAAGTGTTATAATGAATCCAGCCTCCTATAGACCCACAGTACATACTATTGAATGAGAAACTTGGTTATTTGAAGCCACAGACATTTGGAGTTGTTTGTTACCTCAGCATAACCCAATATCCTGACTGATATATAGTGACCTCCAAATATAGAGCTTAGATAAAGCTTTTACTGGCCATTCAAGAAATCAGATATGAACTATAAAAGTCATAAAAAGGCACAAAGGCCATAAAAATCCCAGAACAGTTAGAAGTGAACAATGTAAAAAGGACAACAAAGCAGCCTTGAACTGATACATTCCAAGGAAAAAATTCTACTGGACGAGGGAAGTAGTCAATCAAGAGCTACAAACATAAACCCGATACACAGAAATTTCTTTATTTCTGTGCTACAGTTTTCCAAGAAAAGTAAAAATAGTTCATAGATTAATTTCTTTCTATAAATACTTGGAAATAATTTCCTTATTTTTGGTACATTGTTCTATCCATAAAATATACCACTCCATTAATCTGACACTCTTGTCATTTTTTTCCTGTGAATCACCAACTGAAAACCTATAGAATCAGTTTTATTATATATCCAAAATAAGCACACTGCCAACTAGTTTATCTTTCATCCTAAACCAACTCATTCCTCAAAAAAATGAGATTAAAAGTAACACAGAGAATATAATTTCCATAAAACTCATGTTTTTTCCTTGTTAATAACAAAAATTTCTAGATCTTGAGAGAGTTGCATTGCTTACATTTTGTGCCTTCCACATAAAAGTGTATTAGAATTACAATATCTATGATACTCTCATTTCATAAGTGAAGAAAGGTAGTCCCAGAAGCGTTGTGAAGCCATCTGAAATGCATTTAGGGTTGCATTTCTTAGAATCATTCAAAGTTTCTAAAATGCTTGACATTCATTTGGTCATTTAATACATTTTTAATGAGAACCTACTGTGTATCAGACACTGAATTAGGTGAGCAAGACACACTCTAAGGGCAAAGCAAGCATCAATGAGTGATCAAGAACACAACATGATAAGCCCTAGGCTTGAAGTACAGAGAGGGCGCTATGGGGGGTATAAGAAGGGCCATGCAACCTGGGGCTTGGGGCCAAGAGAAGTCTTCACAGCAGTGATGGCTAAAATGAGGCTACACTAAAGGGGCTGAGAGCAGAACTGTCCAGGACAAGTGAAAAAAAGAGAGCCTTACAAAAGACCTAAGTAAGAGAGAGCATGGGCCTTCAGTTGGTAGATTGGGGTCCTAAAGGCCAATGGAGGTTGGCCAGAGATGAACCGAAGAGGTAAATTTGACAGGATTCAGATCCTGAAGCTCCTTTTAGACATTGTGAAGGGGTCTGTACATTTTTTATTATAAACCAGGAAGCCACTGAAAGATTTTAAGCAGAGATTGCTGTGATTATATTAGAGCTTCAGCAAGATCACTCTAACTGTGGTCTAGAAAACAGATTGGACAGGGCGAGCCTAGAAGCAGACTGGCTGATTGAGAAGCATTTTAAGTAATCCTGGTGATATAAATGTCCCCCAGACTTGGATAGTGGCAGCAAGGTGAAGGAAATCAGACAGTCTGAGAGAAAGAAAATAAGAGTCAAGAGCATGTCTGCAGGTCAGAGGATGGAAAGAATGATCCAGGATATCCCTTCACCCCCCCTTTTGTATTTATAAAAAATATAAGTTGTTTATATATGTCCAATCAACAGAACATTTTTGTTCAATCTCATCCTAGAAAGGAAGACACTAAGACACATGACACCTATGACTTAAATTAAAAAAGCACATTATTGTAAGCAAAGTGAATGAACCAGGCTTATAGTTACTTTCCAGCCCACACTGCCAGCCTGTACCCTAGTCCTCTAGACGTCAGTGAGAAAGCTACTTTAAGCCACTGTTCTAAGAGTCCTTGTGAGGTCAGGAAAAGGGGGAAATGATGGATTATTGAGCAACTAGGAGAATTCAGCCACAATTTAGTAAGCGATGCCAGACCAAGAAGCATACATACATCCAGAAATTAAACTCATAGAGCAAGGCTTTATAAAATAAAGAGAACAAAGTATTTAAATACAGTTAAAGGCTGGAACAAAAACCAAGATGGATTCTTGTACAACACAGTTATCTCTATGGAATATGTGAACCTCTATATTTTCTCAAAAAGCGACCTTCCAGACTCTGTTACAAAGTCTGAACTCTTAAGATGCCTAGGCTCACTGTGCCTTCCAGGGTCAACATTCTATTAGGTAAGATATTAATTGAAACAGGCATGGTCACTTGCAAAGCTGTTAATAATGTAGCAGTGCAAGAGCCACCGGTATGCAACTGATTTTCAAAACCACAGTAGACTATGGCAAACCTCATATCCTCATGCATGATTATTTCTGACTCTTCTGTAAGCCAACATGTTAGAAACCTACTTGAATAAGCATGGTTCCTATTTTGCAGAAATCTTTCTAGTCAATCATGCTCTAAAATATCATGGGAACATGAAAAATATCTTTTCAAATTATAATGACAAAATGAAAATAATAATTTGTTGAATTTTAAGAAATCAAAGAGCTACCTCGGAATAACAGGTATTATGGGTAGTTTTGTTTTTTGCAAAGTATTAGGCACTTATAACTATAAATAAATTTGGAAGTCAGGTTAATGATATGCTTGCTGAAATCTTTCAGAGTGAAGCATATTCATAGATGCAATTTCTTTTAAAATGCACAAAAACTAGACACTTTGATGGGTGGACAGAAGGGTGGAGAAATGTGTTAATGTGATAAAGCAAAAACAGGAAATGTAGCAAAATGTTAATAGTAAAATCTAGTGATAGATACATGATTGCTACTTCACCGTTTTTCAACTTTTCTGCATGTTTTAAAATTTTCATACTAAAAACTTTGTATAAAGTTCTTATGGGTAATCATTTCACTCAAGTTCTTGGTTTCATCAGCTGCCATCTCTCAAGGGACCTGTTTCATCAACTATCTACTTTTGGTCTGTCTTACACCACTTTCTCGCTTTCTCCCTACTCGCTTTCTTCCTCTTAGCACTTTTAATAAGAGTGTGTGTGTGTGTTGTAAAAACAGAAATGCATTCCAATTAGCCATAGAGAAGAAAGCCCTGTACTACTCACAATTTGCAAGTTGCAGAAACCTAACTCAATCTGACCCAAACAAAATGGAGAATTTCCTTACTTAGCTCAAAAGTCCTGCTGTGGCAGTGAGGACTCTGGAAGATTCAGCATAACTGGATCCAAGAGCTCCAGTTACAGAGTCAATTAACTACCTTCTTCCATCTCTCTTCCCTTCTTTTACTATGTTGGTGTCTTTTCAGCCACTGTAAGATTACTTGAGAAGTGAGGGGTAAGTTTGTAGTATCTTCCTGACACATCCACTGTAAAAACCTCTCCTATTCTAGAAAATACCACCCTTGAATCTCTGGCCCCTTCTAGCTATCACTTTATCACTTGCCACACTTTTCTGGGAGCTTCATCTATACTCGTTTCCCTTCTTCCTCACTTCAGCACCACTGCATGGTTCTCATCAGTCTGTATTCTGTTGTCACAGCTTCACTGAAACTGCTTTTACAAAAGTAACCAACAACTTTCCTACTAGGGAAGCTGGGAACACTCACGCTTATCTTGCTGGTCCTCTGCACAGCATTTGATTCTACAGGTCACTTATGTTTTGACCTTGGATTCTCCCAGTAGCATACCTTAGACAAGGACTGGGGTTCAAGCACTTTATTGCAAAGAGGATTCAAGAATCAGATGTTAGGTAGCAGAAAAAAGTGAGACAGTTAAGAGTAATACAAATAGAAAATCTCTAATAAAAATTGTCCCTCATAAGTTTTCATCTGGACTCTGTCACCTTGCCTGGGTTTGCCTCTCTAAATCCATCCCTCAAAACGCATTCAGGAAAATGTTCACCAATCACCCCTCCCCAAAACGTCTTCTCAGGTTTCCAGGCTCATAGCAGTTAAACCCCAGTGTGCTTAACATTCAGCGCAAGACCTTCCACCACTTGACTTTCGTTTGCTTTTCTGGTTGCTCTTTACTCTGGTGTTTGGATTCTAGTTTTGGGCCCTGGTACTCAGTGGCTGTGGGGCTCCCCATGAGACATGTTCTTTCACACCTTCTTTGCCAAGGTTATATCCCTCTTCCTGGAGGCCTCTTCCCACTCTCTGTGCCTAAAATGTCTTATTCTACATGCACGACTGGATCAGACAGCATTCCTCCATGTCTCACTGCATCTTGAGCAAACCTTTATATTGGCATGACTTAGTGCTATTTTGTCAACACAATCTGTTCCCTTTTTCCATCTCCCATAAAAGGACCATGAGGACCTCAAGGGTCAAGGTCATTAACATTCAGGAGGCAATTAATAAATAATGAACTGGACTGTAGAAATGCTAGCAGTACTGACATCTCTTAATTCAAGCATATGAAATGGATTATAATTTCTCTGTGGATGCTCAGGGAGGGCGGGAGAGAACAGCAAGGAGGTCTCTTTGACTCTGCACAGGAGTATGGTGGAGCTAGCCAAATGCCTCCAGCCTGAGCGGTGAGAGCTGGTGAAGGGGAGAGGCCAGCAGCCCAGGTCTGTGCGCCTTGGCACTCTCCCTGGTAAATCTGCTAGGGTTTCCAAGATCTAGGATTGGCTTGAGCCCCTACCCTGAAGATTCGCTTTTATAAACAGGTACTGAGAATTTAAGCTGCTGTTTATCTTACCTCCCCTAACTCTAAGTACCTTTCTATCACAAAAACGGGTGACCTGATCTTACCTGTTGAGATTCTCAGAATTGTCTGTTAGTAGAGAACCTTTTTGTCAATGTTCACCATTCATTCACTCACTCAACTTATATTTTGTTTTGTTTGAATTGATTTTTTTTAAATAAAAATAGACATGGTATTATTATGAAGTAGTAAAAAAGAAAGGACTTAGATCAGTGCTGTCCAAATCATCATTCTAGGATGAAGGAAACGGTCTACAACTGTGCCATCCAATATGGTAGCCACCACTCATATGTGGCTTCTAAGCCTTGAAATGTGGCTAGTACAACTGAGGGACTGAATTTTTCATTTTATTTGATTTTAATTAAGTTAAATTGAAATAGCTACATGTGACTAGTGGCCTTTACATGCAACTTGCACAGTGTAATAGTGCAAGATAGAGAGAGTGGAAACACCCTTTCTCTGTTTCCCTCAGCCACCAAGTTCCTCTACTCAGCAGTAGCCATTATTCTCAGATCCTTCAACGTATTTCCAGTGATATTCTGTACACTGACAAACATATTTGTGCATGTGCACTCTTTCTGTGTGTGTGCACCAGAGCTAGTCCTCTATTCACGGATACTTTGCTTGCCTTAATATTTTTCTGTAGAGACAATTTATCGTGAATTGTGATGAGGGAACAGATCCCAAGACCATCTACATATTCCATGACTTGCTAGAACTCTCAGGCCTCCTAATATAGTTGTGCTCACAGCTAAGGTTTACTACAGCAAAGGATATATAATAGGATCAGCAAGGGGAAAAGACCCAAGTAGAGTCTGAACAAATCCATGCACAGGTCTCCTATGTTCCTCCTCCTGTGAGAGGACACACGGACTGTGCTCCTTCCTCCAGCAGCACAGAATGCAACAACATGAGTGCAATGTTTCTGCTCCGGGAACCCATTAGAGATTCACTGCCAAGTTTCTCACTGGGGACTGGGTATATGGGTACCCCCTGCCTAGCAGGAACTAAAGTTCCAAATTTCCATAAGGAACGTAGTTGTTCATTGCCTCAAGTGTGTAAAACAGCTTTATCACTGAGGCAACTTTTCATATCAGCACAGGGAACAATTTACCAGCTGAGTCCCTAAATGCCAATCAAGGGAAAGCCTTGCGAGCAAGCCCTTCTAAGAAAGCAGCTTCAGACTTGCTATATGGACTCTTTCCTGCACACTGAATATCTTTGCATATATCTGATTTTTTACATATGCTATTATACCTGTAGGATAAATACCTAGATGTAGAAATGCTGCATGAAGGACCATGAACATTTGTAATACTAATACGGTGTTGGGCCAAGAGGGAGAACAGTTCAAGTTGAAGTCAGAGAGGACAGCAGGGGGTTTCTGCATCAATACAAGAAGTTTGGGCCGCATTCTGAGTGCTGTTGGGAGAGGCAGTCCATACACGCAGTCTTCTGATGTACTCTCAGCCACCTAAGAATGAGCCTTGGGCCTGGAACCCTTCCTTACTGAGAGCTATAGAGTCCTCATAACCTCACAGGCCATGCTGGGCTTCTCACCTTGGGTGGGAATATCTCTTCCTGTGTCAGAATCCATGTAATTCAGAGCCTTTGCTATGCTTTAGCAGGTGGGTCATATGGCACTTGCTCAACCTTCCTACTATAGGTGCCCCCTGCTGGGAGGGGACAGGGTCCTTCTGTGCAGCACAAGAATGGCGTGTGGGCCAGCTGCCATGCTCTGGCTGCCAGGAAGAACCCACTGGCCACAGGGCACCGAGGCCATGACTGAAGCTGATCTTGTTCTAGCTCTTCTTTATGTGAGTAAAGTATTGTTCCACCCAGCCCTTGACTGCGTTGTGTATTCGCAGCAACTCTGATACCAAGACGCAGTGGGCAGAAGTGCTTAGAATTCCACTCCAGGCAGTGGGCACCAGATGCCGCTCGCACTGCAAGGGCGATGTGAGACTCTTGAAAGATCTTAAGTACCCAGTTAGCCACTGTGTATGGAATGGGTTTTAGAACAATGAAAGAAGTAGATAGAATTAGCAATTTATTAGAATATTCCAGGTAAGAGATGTATTAGAATATTCCAGGTAAGAGATGATGGTGACTAAGCTGCAGCATCCTGAGTGGGGAACAGAGGAAGTGAAGCCAATGAGGGTTTGGATGTTTAGATGTGTGTATCTTGGGGACTGGAACCAACATCATCTCCATCCCGTGTTAAACAATCCTGGGGCTGCATGTTTTCTTTTCCCTGTACTGAACACTAAAGAGAACAAACATAAAATAACTCAGCTAATTACTTAAGGAAATACTCCTTAAAAACAAGACTGTGAAATCAACTGAATAACTTATCCACCAAGACTAACAGCTTCAATGGTATTGCCTTGACATAGCTACTATTGAAAATTATTATGTCATAAACTCTGTCTAATCTCAACCAATTTCTTGCATTGTAAGACCCTCCTTAAAACTCACCCAGCCCAGGCCCTGTAACCCTGGGAGTATCTTCCCTGGCTTTCCTGTCTGAGACTCTGCTAGGACTGTCAGGGTGCTTTTCTGCTTCACTGCAGAAGGTCTAACAAACAGCTTTGTCAGCTCACAGGTTTTCTTTGTGGCCTTTTGTAGCTGAGGGCCCTGGAACTGTTGAGAGAAAGAGAAATAAGCAAAGAGAGTCTTCTGGAAGACCACTACCCTGCCTCTATTCTTGTAAAGTTTTCAGAATCTCAGTATGAAATCCTGATAGAATGAGCTCTAGATTAAAATTCAAAACACTTGGTCTAAGACAAACCCATTGACTCAAAACCTCTCAGTGCCTCAAGCTCCAATTCTCCTAAATAATGTAAAAATAAAGTTATACTAAGGTCCACCTTTGAAAAATATGAAATAATATATGTAAAACATTGAGTGGCTTAAGGGGAAATTGAACTGGAGGAAGTAAAGGAACTGTATTATTTTCTGACTGGAGTGGAGCTTTTAGCTCACATTCAAACATCTATCCCTTTGAAGTACAAGAAGAGATTTGCTGATTCCTCAGGAAGTGCCTTGAAACCAACCTAATTATGTTTTACATGAATTTAGATTCATGTAAAATAGGTGACAGAACTACCATCTGGGTGTTAATTTTCCTTCAAGTAGTAGGAAAAAGATCATGTCCCAGAGGCAGCAGGGCCTTCAAACTAGACATAATCCTAAATTACACAGAATAATAATATATAAAATAGGAAGTACAAATATTGGCAGATAACCATACAAGGCTTTATTCAGGCTATGCAAATTCAATTGTAAAGTATTACTTTCCTCAAAAGAATCTGTGCTTGTTGTCATAGATTCATCAAGATTTTGCTGACTTTAAAATGCATATAAATCTTTGTCCAAAAGGGAATAAAATAGCTACACTTCTCTATGGCTTGAATTTTTTTTTTCAGTATTTTTCAACAACTATTTATGATTTCCTTATACATTGCATGGACCAATATAAATGTTTTCAATGAAAACACAAAAGTGTCTCAGTAAAATGAGGGCCTATACCCAGTGTGGTGTGGTATACCATCTTGCAAAATCTAAATATAGTGCTGGGTCAACTCCTGCAGGTCACTAAGCAGATCTGCTGGCAAATTCAGACAATTACTTTTTGTATTTTTTTCCCCTGAAGATTTTCACCACCTGTCTTCATGTCTGACCTCTCCAGTCATTTCAAGCAGTTCACAAAAGGAAGCAGAAAAAAAACGTGGCAAGCCCATATGCCAAACTAAATCATATCCAGGAGACCAAATGCCTGCTGAATCTAAGAAATAGTTATTTATAGACCTGTAATTAGTGATTAGAACTCCAGGGAGTATTTGTTTTCCTCTTAACCTTAAACTCCTCTCAGCATCTATGTATTCTCATACCAAATGTGATTCTGTACAGCTCTGCTATTTATTACGAAACAACCTAGTAATTATTGTGGGAAATGTGCTCTTCACAGTATGCCTAGTTTGCCTCATGTTTTTAGTGGGCAATTATTCGTTAAAACAGGATCAGAGCCTCATTTTCCCTGGTCAACCATCAGAAAATTCAGCAATGTTTTGCTATGCAGAAATTAAGAGATCTATTAAAAATGAAAAACAAATTTTAATTAGTAGTGATTGTTCTGATATAGTAAGCTGAAATAGTGATATTTAAGAAATGGTGTTCACACAGGAGAAGCAAAACTAGGCTTACTACATTACTACTGATTTAATAACAGAGAAGTAAATAAAGTTAGATTAAAAGTAGGCCTATCTATTACCAATTGTTCTGAATATTTAACAAGTCTGGGAGTATGTACTTGTTTAATTTAAATTTGAACAATATGCACAGGCATTTCACTTCTAGCATTGAAAAATAGATACCAAAAAATATTTAAAAACTGACTAAAGAATCCATGCAAAGAATTCCACACAGTTTATGCAGATACTCTACCCTTAAGGAGGGGGAGCATAATGCCCCACTGCTGACATAAGGGCTGCAAGTAGTGACTTCCTCCCAAAGAGCACAGTATGGAAGCAAGACCAAGAGAACAACTTTGCAGTGGAGAAACCTGACAAACACCACCTCAGCCAGGTGATCGAGGTCAGTGTCAACAGTGATAACTCTTGATGACAGTACGTACTGTTGATAAGATGCAATGAGAATGAACTTCACCTCTGGATATTACTCCCCAAACCCATAACCTGAGTCTAACCATGAGAAGAAAAAAATGAACAGATTCCTCTAGGGGGCATCCTACAAATCACCTGGCCAGTCCTCCTCAAAGCAGTTAAAGTCATCAAAAACAATGACAGTCTGAGAAACCATCACAGCCAAGAGGACCCTAAGGAGACGTGACAACAAAATGCGACGTGGTGTCCTGGATGGAATCCTAGAGCAGAAAAGGACATCAAGGAAAACTAAGGAAATCTGAACTGCAGCTTATAATGCATCAAATTGGTTCAATAATTGTAACAAAAATACCATAGTAATATAATATGTTAATAATAGGGGAAACTGTGGGGTGTGTGGGTACTCTCTGAACTATCTTTCCAAGTTTTCTATAAATCTAAAACTGGTATAAGAAAATGAAGTATATTCAAAATAACAATAATACTAATACATGTGAGCATATCTAGCATCCAGGTCTTGGTTTCTAGTGCCAAAGGCTCCTTAGAGAAGGGGCTGATTCTTGGACTAGGGCAGGAAATAAAACCTGGAGCATCTTGTAGTATCAGAAAATAAGAAAGTGTTCAACACACACACTCAAAAATCCATGGTGATGAGTCTATGTGGAACCAACCACCACTCTCCTAATGGCTAAAGCTGGGGGGAGAAAACGAATCATTTAGTTCTACCACTGAAACAGGAGGAAGGAAACTAGTATTGACTGCAGGCTGTTATTGAACTAGGCACTGTGTTAAATGCTGAGTATTCCGCATTTAATCCCAGAACAGCTCTGTGAGGTAGATTATCTCAACTTTACCAGTGAGGAAGCTAAAGGCCCACAAGCTCACCTTGCCCAAGGTCACACAGGCTTAAGGACAAGCTAGCTTTTAAATCATGGTGTTTCCTAGCTCATAAGTCCAGACTTTTTCACTACCCAGTGCTGTCTCTAATTCAAAGTCAATCTTCTTTCCATGAAACTTAACCCTAAATTACCTGAAGTTTTCTGACAAATGCCCATTAAAGAGTTTAAAAAATTGGATGGGGAAGGGGAGCCTGATGTTAGAATTTATTACTATTATTCCTTTAGAGATCATAATGGACAAATTACACACAGAAAAAGCTTATCTAATATTTAGTTGGCCCCTTAAAAGCAGAGTGTTTCTGTTTCATTTCTGTTTACTTAGCCTCCAAGAGAACCAGTTTCTACCACAAGCTGATAAGTAAACAGGTAATAGAACCTCAGCATGACTTCATCAGAGGAAAGAACCCAACATAGGTCATAAGGCTCCCATCAAGCTGCCACCCTGGAAAGGCCAAAAGAGATCTAGGTAAACAGAGCCAGCACAGGGAATGGCTTGATGCCCAGGAACACCACTACCCAGCAGCACATATACACTGCCCACATGGGCATTCCTTCGCCCCCCACATGTCTCCACTCCCGCCTACCCTCCTGTCCTCACTGCTGCATCATTTGGTTCCTGGGTAACTGTCACCCGAAGGCTACAGTATCCAGACACTGACTCAGTGACTTGTCACCTTTGTGTTTAATCACTATTCTTCACATTGCTTCTGTTAAATTATTGCTTCTTTGTGGATGAGTAATCACTTATTTGTTGTTTGGACTATAGGAGTTTCCTCTAAATCTTTTCTTTCTTTGGCCTTTCTTTACCTAATGGCCCACTATAGCCTCACTTTTAAATTCTAACCTGAGCATTTTCTTGAAAAATTGTGTAACCTGGAAAATTTAAGTCCTAAACATGGTCTGGTCTATGAAGTACCTCATAATGTAATATATACACAATATATAAGTACACCATAATTTAATACAAGGCTTTCTCTCTTTGAGAGTACATCTTTCCAGACCCCAAATCACACTCTCTATTATTATTAAATTAATCACTTCCATGTATAGATCCTTTCCATTATGTCCTTGTGAACAAGCACTCTCTATCTAGTATACGAAACAACTTTGTAAATCTTAGAGTCCAACCATGTTATTTTCTTATTTACTTTGCATATACAAGCCCTAACTCATTGAAGAGTTGACTCAGCAGTTGAAAAGTATCTGGCACTGATACAAGCGAAACATCCTTATTACACTGAGAAGGCATCTGAGGCCTTCAAATTGGGCTTCCAGACCCTAGGAAAGCTTTTTGAAGCCAAAGCTCATGTTCAAAAGGCTTGACATACATGAGTTTCTATGTCAAAGAAAAAGGCCTGCCAGTGAGGATGACTTGTTGGGGGTGGAGGTGGTATTATCTAAAAGATCACTCATCGTTCTGCAAATAAACTATGAAGCAATTTTAAACAATTCATTTTTCTTCCCTAAATAAAAAAATGAGTGGCTAGCTTCCAAATAAAATGTATATTTTGCCTGCCTTACAGAAATTAGCAACAATGTGAGTGACGGAATTTTAAACAGACTTTGAAAAATATTATTTCTAGTATTTTCCCACAGTAACAGTCTGGGGAATAGTTTTTCTTATTAGATAACCAAGAAGATAGTCCTTTATAATAGTCTGGAAATTCGCCTCTCTCAACAAGGGTGGGAAAAGCAAGTATTCAAACTCTGGGAAAAGGCATCTCCAAGGAAACCCCATGTTTACCCTTCTTTGTGGAAATTGTGTGAGTACAGGCATCTCCGTCTCTAAGCAGGTGACTGACAGAGCGCTTTCAGAGAAGGGGTCTCCAAGCCCCTCCCAGCAAATGCCTCAGGCAGTCATTAGCTTATTAGACTTCTCTGGTAATTAAATGTCTGTGTAATAGCCCAAAGCCACATGCAACTAGGAAAAATGAAATCATTGGGAATGTAGTCCCAGATTAATGGCTGACAGAGAGAAATGGCCAAAAAAGAGAGAGGGTGGGGGTGGGGGGTTGAGGAAAGGGTAAAACCAGCTACCGAAAGAATGGGACAGAAATTCTCCCTCTCTCTCTCACACACACACACTAACAAATTAGCATTCAGTGTTTCCAATTAAATTTGGATTATTTAAAAGCCATTCCCTTTCCTGTTACAAACTGTTTAGAAAGGATTAAGCACAATACTAAAGAAGAGATTTGAGGTTCACAAACCACTGAACACACAGCACCCTTTTAATACAATAAGTCAAATACAAGCCTGGCTCCCAGTATAGAAAAGCCTGGGAAATGTACATACTGGGTTTAATCACGGTTAATACTAGATTTTACATAAATGAGGGTGGAAGAAATAGCCAAACTGTATGGTAGATATAATTGGAGATTTGCATTCCACTTAAGAGATCTGCTATAAGCTCTTAGAAAACCAACTTAAAAGGATTTTTAAAAAGATGAAAATTTTGTCCTTTTTCATCAAGGAGTGTGCTGTCTGGTAGAGCAATAAAGAAAGTACAATCTCTGTTCAGAGCATTAAAGGGGGTTCAGAGAAGGATAGAGCCCCTGTGGTTAGGAGTAAAAACAGGATCTTTATGGATGAAGCATATTTGAAGGAAGCTATGAAGGAGAAACAGCACTGAAGTTTGGTAGGTACAGATAGTGAGGAATAGTGTCCAGGGAAAAATGCAATGGCTAAAAATTAGCAACAGCAACAATAATAATAATGATGATGAGTTTGGGGTACACCAGACTGCCAATTTGTTTAGAGCAGTGGTTATCAAAGTGTGGTTCCTGGATAGCAATGTCAGCATCAATATGGAAATGTGTTAGAAATGTAAATTCTTCCAAAGAAGATATCCATATGGCCAACAGGTATGTGAAAAGGTGTTCAACATCACTAATCATCCCAGAAATGCAAATCAAAACCACAAGATCTCACCTCACACGTGTCAGACTATCATCAAAAAGACAAGACATAGCAACAAGTGTTGACGAGGATGTGGGGAAAAGGGAACTCTGTGCACTGTTGGTGGGACTATAAATTGGTGCAGCCATGATGGAAAACAGTATGGAGGGTCCTCAAAAAAATAAAAAATGAACTATCGTATCATCCAGAGATTCCACTTCTGGGTATTTACCCAAAGAAAATAAAAACATATCTGGAAGAGATATCTGTACCCCATTGTTCATTGAAGCATTATTTACAATAGCCAAGACATGGAAACAATCTAAGTATCCACTGATGGATGAATAGAAAAAGAAAATTTGAGATGTATCTATATATACCCATATTTATATTACATATATTTCAGCCATAGAAGAGAAGGAAACCCATTTGTGACAACATGGATGGACCTAGAGGGGTTACACTAAGTGAAACCAAGTCATAGAAAAAAAGAACAAATTGGTAGTTGCCAGAGGCACAGGGTTGTGGGAGGGTGGCATTCTCCTCTCGTAATAGTGTCCATTCCTACTTTTTTATTTTAACTCTATTTTGTAAATGTTACTTTTATAGGGAAACTAAAATTCTTTTGTAAGGTAGCTGGCATCCATATTATACATAAATAAGTCCAAGTCTGGAAAACAACAGATGCAAAGCTGAATATTTCATAGCAAACTGCATCATAATTTAGGGATATTAGTACTCATAAACTAAAGGATTTTAGTTATTTTTAAAATAATGTAATGCATATAACTATAAAAAATTATGCAGAAATGAACATTGACACCAGCCAAATGAATTGGTATTCTGACATCCAGGGCCTAAGTGTAGTAATTTACCCAAGTTTTCTGGAATGGAAATCAATAAAGTTTTCAGTGGTGAGAAAGCACCGTTAACTAACAAGCTGATAATAGGAGAATTACCAACAGTGAAGAGAGGAGGACGATAGGAAGAAGCAGTTAGGAGTTTTGGATTGGAGCTTGAAGGAGTTCTGATTGATCTCACCTGGAACAATTTGAGGTTCCAAATAAATAATAAAAGTGATGGATAATAATTCATTAAGTAAAATGGGAATCCATGAGTCCAAAACTGTATAGATAAATGAATAAATGGAAGATCTGATAAGAAACAAAGTATTTCAGAGTCTCAAATTACCTTTGGGAGGGAGGCAGGGAGAGAGGCCTGACAAGCAGGGGCCTCGCACAGAAGTCTGCAGATGGGGTTGTGGCAGCCAGGAAGTGAGGTAGAGAGTAGGAGCTATGACTGAAATCAGCCGTGGGATTTTGTCTGAGACTGGGTAGTGCCTGTAACTTATGTACCTCATCTCACTGTCAGGAAACTCAAGAGTTTCCTGGCACTGCCATGAAAGGACCATCCATGTAGCTGCACAACTAACCGATCACATCTCGGTTTGCTCCTTCAGTGATTTTCACTTCGGCACGGCACATCTCCTGACTGTCTCATTTCCTTTTCTTCCTCACACTCTCCCTGGTTCCTTGAACAAACTTTCAAAGGTATGGTCTGACATCTACTAGTTAACAAGAGTACCTAAAGTGATATACAACATGATTCTGCTGTCAAATCACACATGCAAAGAACTCAGCCTTTGGGGAGAAATTTCCAAGAAGCAGCAAAGAAACCAGTACTATATTGCAAAGCAGCACTCTTGAAGACCCAACACCTTACCGGGATGGGGCATTGGGAGGCCTCACAGATGAGCCAAGATCTCACAAGCGCACAAAGAAAGCAGTAGAAGAGGAATGTCAACCCAGCCTTGCATGTCTTGAGTGTATGGGCTTGTCTAACTCCATTTGGGTCTGTGGCAGAAGCAGGATTTAAAAAATGATTCTGTCAGTTCCAGGACTTTACTACCATCTGTTAGTCCAGATCATTACTTCTGTGAGTGACCTTGCTGTAGTGGTAACAGTACAATTGGCCCTCAAACACCATGGGCTGAACTGCACAGGTTCACTTAGATATGAATTTTTTTCCAATAAAGATACAGGAAAAATTTTTGGAGATCTGTGAATATTTGAAAAAACATTTTCTTTTCTCTAGCTTACTTTATTGTAAGAACACAGTATATAATACTTACATGTGTATAATGTACAAAATAGGTGTTAACCAACTGTATGTTATCAGTAAGCCTTGTAGTCAATAGTGGCTATTAGTTAAGTTTTAGCAGAGATTCAAAAGTCATACATGGATTTTCAACAGCGTGGAGGATCAGCGCCTCTAACCCTGGGTTGTTCAAGGGTCAGGTGAGTTTTAATAAAGGTAGATGATTTTTTTATCTTGTCTTTCTGAACTTTTATATCTTAAAACTAAGCACATACACATTTTAGTGTGTATGTAAACTAGGCACACATTTTACTTGTATGAACTGATGATAGAGTTTTCTTCTTTTGGTAACTGATACATGAAGCATATAATTACTCTTTGGAGAAAAGGATATTGTATGTCTTTCTAATTCCCACTTAAAGTAGGCTTCCCAAAGGAGAGGAAGATGGAACCTGAGTGAGTGGCTGTGCAGGTGTATAGTGAAAGGGTGAATACCTGGAAAAGTAAATAGATCAAGACATGCTCATTTTGCTTCTACTATTATGTACTTAAATATGGTAACCATAAAAAGAACTGTCAGGTCATTTTTCCCTCAAGGAACTTGCACTGTCAAGGATACAAGCCTTACATATATAAAATACATAAATAAGTAGAGAACACCACTAAAGCAACCGTTAAATTGTGTTGTATAGACAAGTGGCTCTCCTCCTGAGCATGAGGATTTAGGGCCAAATACAGTTTGCTGTGTACAAGCTATACAGTTCTATGGAGCAGCCCTGTAATGATCCTTTTTACATATCAATGTGTCTGTGTGTATGTAGGGCATGGCATATATTATATGATTCTGATTGTACTTTCAATCTTTATTGATTGAGAATATGTGTATGTGTGTAGATGGACTAAAAACACATTGGAATGAAAATGGGTGTGGGACATGCATGCTTTAAATAAAAAAGGTACAGTGAGTCAGGAAAGATGGGAGATGTGGGACTGAAGAGAGTGGATTGAAACAGCAGCATGAGACCATTCGAAGCAGAAGGAAAAAGAAGCTAAGGCTCAGATGCAGGCATGAATTTTCAATGTGGGGGCCCTGTTGGAAGTAATGTCATGTTTGAACTGTACTTTTTTCTTGACTCTCTGTTCATAATTTAATATAGACGCAAGTACCTAATAGGAAGGGAAACATTCCTTGTAATTTCTTGGTCAAAGATATCATGAAAGTTATTCAAATTGTTATTTTTTTCCTATAACAATGTTTCCATGCCACTTAAGTAATTCATAGTAAAAAAATTCATGTATACACTAAGCCAAATCATCTTTAACACATTCTTTGTATTCTCACTAATAGAGAAATTCTAAGTGAAAATAATATAATGCCATATACTGATTTCAATAACTTCTCAAAGACAAACATATGCATGTATGTCTGTGTATATATATATATATATAAATACTCTTTTTAGTAAAATCTCGTTAAGTGGATCCTGCCATATCCGAAGAATCTAACCCTCTGGAGTGGCACAAAGACAACACTCCAGTGAACCCACTGGGTTCAACAAACTTGCCTCTTCATTGCACAATTGTCCTGAGACGTACTGGTGATTATTTCTGATTTTCAAAAAAACATGAAACAATTGTGGAAGAATGATTAAATTCTTCTTAGAACACAGGGCAAACATTTTAGCTTTATAGTTTGACATCTGAGATTACACACAGACAGCACTCAGTTTCCTATATCCTCAGGCTCACAGTATTTTACATTCTAAAAGAGACTGCATTCTTTCCCAGCTTTAAAACAGAGGTCCTACAGTGAAAAAGAGCCAAGAGACTCCATCCTGTGTCTCAAGTGATTCAGGGAAATGGAGACAGAGCCAGAGGTGGAGGAATTGTCTTGTTTCACAAGAGAAAGTAGAAGGGGGAGGAAAGGATAATGTATCAGTCAGCTACTGGTGCAATAATACAGAATAACAAAGTGTAAGGTTGAGGCACTGGGGAGAGGGGTGAGCATGTCAGACACTGATGACATGCAAAAGTCCCTGGCTGCTGCCCCCTCCCAACCTGAAAAATGTGCCTTAAGCTAGCCAATCCTTGCACCGCTGTAAATCTAAGCTCTGCCTCCCCCTACCTTCTTTAAAAACTCACTGCCTGCCCTGCTGAGTGTGACGTCCCCCGCCTGTGATAGCCAGACGGGAGAATATCACCCGGGAAGTGCGCTCAAATAAACTGCCTAGCCCTTTGTTGCCTCTTGTTGCCTGCTTATTTTGGCTAGAATTTATCTTACACAAAGTACCCCAAAACTCAGGGGATTATAATAAAAGCGTCAATTTTTCTTATGCACAGGTCTTTCACTTGGCTGGCATGACTGTTCCCGGCTGTGGGCTGGCTCCATAACACACATCAGCACCACATCCACTCCAGAGATCTTTCATCTTCTTTGGATTAGTCACTTCCTGGAGCAAATTCTTCCTAATATTCAGCAACCTGGGTCATTACAACAAATGAAGAATCAAATGTGAGAAAAACCCAGAACTTCTTAAGAATCTCTTGAGACCAAGATAAAGAAATAAATACTATTCATAACCAGAGAAACAGGTTCTCCCCCTGTTCTCATACCCTTGCTCCTACCTTCCAAGTTGTAGATGAAACTGCAGTATTTCCAGAATCTCTCACCTGGCCTTAGTACATCTCCATTTCAATAGGTGTTTCTAAGCGGTAGAGAGAACTAGTTCATCTCCATATCAATAGGTGATTACAAGGGGGACCAAGGGCATATCTGGACCAGAGAGGTGTGGTGGGATCATTTTTGCAGCTGGGTCATGAGAGACACTGGCAAGCAAAGTGGACAACTGCTTGTAAAGCAATAAATGGGTTTCTCCCACTTTATTTCTCCCTTTGACTGATTTCAGCTTCAAAGGTTGTTTGCCCCAGGCTTGGAACATGTTTTCCCCTGGAGTTACGCATGTATACTTTCTTCATGAGCTTCTGAGTATTCTCTCCTCCTTAAAATCTACTGATACATGGCTAAATTCATAACTGCAAAAAAGTTGGATATTAAAGAAATGGGGGAAAAAAGGGCACACTTTGATAACAAATAGCAGACCCCACTTTGTAAGTTATTCTTTCTCTCTGAGCCTCAGTCTCTACAAAATGAGATTTTTGAGTATAGTCACTCTTGGCAGTCTAAAAGCAATAAAGCACCTTGGTAGGGAATGGGTCTTCAATGCCCAGCTGAGAGAAATGCTAGAATTAAACAAATTTAGTGACACCTTTTACTTAAATAAAAGTCACCATTAATAGAGTTTCTAAAGACCAAGTCCAAACCCAAAATAAATATGTTAATAGGTACTTATCAGGACAATCACCCTGAGCAAGAGGTTTCACTTTGAAGTTGAATTAGGTGTCAGGATACAGAAAGATGTTAGGAACAAAGAAGGTCGGGAATAACTTACAGGATACAGGGTTTTTTTCCTCGGAATAAGGAAAAGATCAAGCTCTGAGAGACAGATTTGGGTTCGTTGAATCTGGACCCCATGCAAGTGAGCAGAGAGGAAATCAGAGGAAGTGAGGCAGCAGAGCCCACTCAGGGGCTGGGTGCGCTGGGGTCTATTTGGGTTGTGGCAAGTGGCTGGGTGCTGCATACAGCCTTCTACAGAACAATTTCATGCCGTGAGCTTCCTCCTATGACCACTCTACCTCTGGTGATGAATAGTAGTGTGGCCACCAGTTCCTGCCACTTCTGCCTGTGCCACTGAGTTTTGGAGATATTGTGATAGCACTGACCTTCAGGCTCAAGACAAGTGCCTGCAACTGCAGGGACATCACATTCTTGTGTTGATCCTAAGAACTGCTGGAGGAAGAGAAGGCTCAGGGACTGGAAAATCAGCTTGGTAGGCATTCCCTGGTGGGCAGCAGACCCAACTCTTACACCAGAGCAAAGTGAGTGGGGAAGGAGCAGCCTCATGTGATGGTGCAAGCAAGATGCCAACTCCAATCCTGCTGCCAGCGGAAGCTGGAAAGTGGTCCCAGGTAAGGTGGGCAAAAATCTGTTTCAGTCCTTTGGAACCACCTTACAGGATGTGGACTGGGGCCAGAACCACAAGCCCAGAGAGAAAACTAGCCAGAGTAGGATCACAAAGCTGCCAGCTGGATGGTTTCTGTGCTCTGCGTATTTTCTTGGTTTGCTTTTCTCATGTTCTCCCTCAGCATTAACTAAAGTAATCGTGTCTTTTCACACCAGCCTATCTCAGTGATGGAACTTTCCAGAGAAAACAGGGCTGTCCCAACCCAGAGCAGCATGTGGTGGCAGGGGGCCCTCCAAAAGAGAGTGCCTCGGGGACCATGAAGTTGGAGCTGCTTGGTCCAAGCGGTTTCCCCCATCAGGAAACTGGCAAAGTTTAATTGTACGGGAAGATTTCCCTCTCCCAAGGGATGACATGTTATTTGTTGTATAGGGAAGAACTCTCTTGGTGGCCAAGAATGTGGTCTCTGGAATTAGACCTAGGACTTAATTTGGTTCTATCACTTACAGCTGTGTGATCTTGAATATGCTTCTTATTCATCTAAACCTGTTTTCTCGTCTATGAAAAATATTATAATGGTAACTTGCAAGGATGTTGTAAGAATTAAATAAAGTAATGCACATAAAGTTCTTGGCAAAAGGCCTGGAAGAACTGAATAAAGATGGATCATCAGTATTATCATTATTCTTATGCTTTCTGAAAATCTGGAGAACAGAGGTGATATTATTACTCAAAAAAAGGTTGGATGGAACTATTTCTCTCTCCCTATCGTAAATGGACTGCTGACTCCAAGTAATTTAATAAATGTCATATTTCCAGGGTGGGAGACACAGTACCTGGAAGTTAGTAAAGCTTTTTTGGGGGGAACTTGTCTTCCAAGATGAGCAAGAAAGAAACCAAATGCTCCTCATGTCTCCTAGTGCAGAACTAGGACTATTTATTGATCAAATTCTTAGGAGAAAAATAAAAAACAAATGACCCCTTCATCAACATTAAAATTTACTTTTGGAGGACAAGCTTCATTTATTAGACATACAGTTAAAAAGTCCATGATTCACGGCTCTAAATG
Source organism: Manis pentadactyla (assembly GCF_030020395.1). Classification (NCBI taxonomy): domain Eukaryota; kingdom Metazoa; phylum Chordata; class Mammalia; order Pholidota; family Manidae; genus Manis; species Manis pentadactyla. The sequence goes on along the minus strand of NC_080019.1, from coordinate 76,646,249 downwards.
AGGAACTATCAAAAGGAAAGCTGAAGTTGGAAAAGCTATGTCCGCCCCCCAGCACTGAACCCTCTCCTCTCCTGTGTGCAATGAAAACTTCGCTGAATAAGAGAAGAAAGGCATGTTTAGAGGCCAGATGTTTTACTTTGAGGAGTATTTTTAGACAGGGAGAAAAGGACAGGGCTGCCTGGGCCACGGCAGGGGAGAATTTGAGGGCAGGGGAGTCAGCTCAGGGGAGAGAGGACGTCTCACCAGGGGACGTCCCCCTGCGCGTTTTGAACCTCAGGCTCCATCAGGCTTCTCCTGTGAGACCCTGCAGAAAACCCAAAACGGCTGGACTAGCTTCCAGTGGAGAAACCTATTGTATCTGTCCAGCATGGAGTTCCAGTCCTGGTGGGAGCAAACATACTGAACGTAAGGGGGAAGGAAGGGTCTGTCTGGTCCTGTCTCCTCCAAGCACAGCGGGAAGGACGCCGCCAACAGCAGCTGCACCTTCGCGTTCCCGGCGGGGGTTGATCCGCAGGCTGATGGGCAGGAAGCCCCGGGAAGGCAGGACAGGCTCAGCGCAGCAGGGAGACGCTGGAGACGGGCAGGGAGAGGCCGTAGATATAAACAGTGAGGAGAGCCGAGATAAAGCAATAACCATTAATGACACCAAATTTGTGAGCAAAAGTTTCCCCCATCAAAAGAAATCAGGATCAGACAATTATAGGCAGTTTTTACCAAAAGCTTCAAGTGATAATATCAATCTTACAGAAATTGTTTCAGTGACCAGAAAACATGAGAAAGCTACTTAACTCATTTTGGAATCCCAACATAACCTGGATACCACAACTGGATAATAATAGTACAACAAACGAAAATTATATCTATCTCACAATGAACATAGATTCAAAAATATTGAGTAAATAATAGCACATCAAATCAGAAATAGGACTTAAAAATGAATGAGAAGAGTTATCTCAGTGTTAAGTTTCAGGGTTTTGTCAAAAGGAAGAAAATATAAATTTTTTGTAAATGAGAGGACAACTTCCAGTTTTTGCCAACTCTGCCAGAACTTCTATTCCATGATACTAAGCTCCAGGGAATGTGTGCAATACACTAAAATAGGACCTTCAAACCACGTGCCTATTGCTTCAGTCGCCGCGTTCTTATCGCAGCCAACAGGAAGGAGGAGGTGGACGTGAGCCTTCTCTTAGGCAACACCTCCTCAGAGTCTCACAGAACACGTCTGCTTGCACACCACTGGCCAGAAGTTAGCGAGGTGTCCACCCCAGCTTCCAGCGCACCTGGAAGGTGTGGTCTTTGCTCCCAAAAGAATCACCAGATCTCCTACTAAAATAGATACCATAGATACACAGATATAGATAGGCAGAGAATGGATATCAACACAACAGTAATATAACATTAAAAATATAATAAAAAACATTTCACTGAAAACAACAACATGCATGATATGGTATATAGGAATAAATCTAAAAAAAGAGCAAATTAAGAACTAAAATATATGTGGGAAAAGATGGAGAAAATTATAAAGAATATAATAGAAATTTTGAATAAGTAGAGAGATATACCATATTCACAGAAAAAAAGACTCAATATCACAAAAACTTTATTCTCACCAAATTAATCAATAAATCTGAAGCAATTTCACAACAAATCTGAGCTGGGTTTTTAATGAAATTGTCATAAAATGAGCCATAAGATTCACATGGGAGAACAAGAAGTCAAGAATCAATTTTGAAGAGAAATTAAATGACAAGAATTATCCTAAATAAGAGTAATTAAAAATTATCCTTAATTATTAGATAGTAATTGTGTTGGAAACGAGTAGAAAACAGACAAATGAAATAGAATAGAAAGGCAGAGAACTACCCAAGCATTCACAGAAACTTGATGTCTGGCAATGGGTAAATACACAACATACAAATGAGTGGGTGTATTAGGTCAGGGTTCTCCAGAGAAACAGAACCAATAGGGTATGTGTGTATGTGTATCTGTATATCTGTATATCTAAATCTGTATCTTTATCTTTCTATCTATATATGCAGTGAGAGAGAGATTCATTGATTGATTTTAACGAATTGTCTCACAGGATTGTGGAGGCTGGAAACTCCAAAATCTGCAGGGTAGGCCAGTGGGTTGGAGATACATGAAAGAGCTGGGTCTGCAGTTTGAGTCCAAATGCAGTCTGCCGGCAGAATTCCCTCATTTTCTTCTGGGAAGACCAGTCTTTTGGCTGAGTCTTACTTACATTACAGAGGTAATCGGCTTTATTCAAATTCTACTGATTTAAATGTTAATGTCAGATTAAAAAGTACCTTCACAATAACATCTAGAATACTGTTTGACCAAATATCTGGTTACTGTGGCCTAGCCAAAATGACATAAAATTAAACATTATATAAAAAGGCACAATAATTCTCAATCACAGTATAAGGTCACAGGGATTGCAGTACAGCATGGAGAATATAGTCAATGATTCTGTAACATCATTCTATGTTGATAGATAGTAACTGCACTAGAATGGGTGAGGATTTAATAATATGGGAACTATTGAATCACTGTGTTGTATATTTCAAGCCAAGATAAGATTATATATCAATGATACTTCAAAAAAAAAATTAACCATCACAGTGACATAAGAGAGAGCTATTCTAAATGTGATGCTGAGACAAATGATTATCTATATGGGAAAAAAATTAGATCCAAATTCACTTCATTCCAAAATTTAATTCTAGATGGATTAAAGAGTTCAATGTAAAGCAATAAAACTTTCAAACATTTAGAAAAAATATAGACTATTTTTGTGGCATCAGGGTAGAAAAGAGTTTGTTAAACACAACAAAAACACGTCTAAAAAGGTAAACTGATAAAATCAGTTACTTAAAAGTAAAAACTGTTCTTTAAATAAAGGAATCATAATCAAACTTCCAAGACAAAAATAGACTGGAAAAAAATGTGTGTAATGAAATAAATAATAAAGGTATAGTATCTGTAAAGAATTTTTCCAATTGGTGGGAGAAAGGCAAACAGCCAAATAGAAAAGTAGCCAGAGGATATCAACAGGCAGTCACAGAAGGGGAAACGTTAAGTGACGAATAAAAATGCACAAATTGTTCTATCTCTCTAGTAATCAGGAAAACAAAATGTAAGATATGCTATTTCATATCCATCATATTAGAAAAAGACCTCCGGATCATGTATTATGTGACATGCACCAAAATAGACAATCTCAGAAACACAATACATAGTCTGATACTATTTACACCAACTTTGAAAACATGCAACGCAGTGTTATACATTACTTATTAGTTTGTGTGTGCGTATTTATAAATGGAGTATATCCTAAAAATGTGAATGAGAATGATGAACACCACCTTTAGCCTTAAAATAATGAGGGAAGAGGTGGGATTTGGGAGTGTTACAAGAAGTGCTTCCATAGTGTTTGTGATATTTTGTTAAAGCAGCACTATGAAGCAAGGTCAGACGTTAGAATTGGATAGAGCAGTATGCTGGGTACACAAGTGTTCTTTTTGTTATTTGCAGTACTTGTCTGTTATAGTTAAAATATTTCAAAATAAAAATATTAAGAATTTCCTAGTAATCTGTAATTTTTAAACTGCCTCTGTCATAAGAAATCCAATATCTATCTGTTCCAAAAACATAATTTTTTGGAAAGAGTGCTATAAATGTAGAGTGCATCCTGACTTGATGAAACATCTTCCATTTAACAGACTCTGAACAGCATCCTTAATTTCCATTAAGTACAAATTCTGTTTAACACCACACACTTGTGGATTCTTAGAAAATACTTCTGTTGATACAAATTTAAAGACATGTCCGTGGGCAGAAATACAGTAAATTGTTAAAGGAAGTGATAAATACCCAAATGTTTAGCCAATTGGAAGAAAAAAGTGTAGCTAGTTCTTTTCACAAAAGTTTGTAATATGCCTTCATTTCATTTGTGTGCACATCAGCTACTCTAATTGGCATGATATGTAATAAAACCTTAGTAATAATACTCTCCAGTTAAATTCTGTCTACTATGAATTTAAGAGATTGCCACTTTTGACTTTAAAATATCTGAAATAATACAGTGATATAGTAAAGAAAGACTCAATAAAACTTAGTTCCCTCCCCTCTCAGGTTCTTTTGTGGACCTTAAGGTTTAGCCTGTGTATATAGTTAGTTGTGCGAAAACCATCAGGTGAGGCATTTTGGCAGGTGGAGAAACCACGGGCTGAGGAGTGAGAGAAACTTGGGTTCCATTCCAAGCCTTTCACTTTCTAAATGTGTGGCCTAACTTAAGAATTTTCCCCATATTGAGCTTCAGTTTCCTTGCCTATAAAATCTAAATAAGAGTCTCTACGTTATAGGGTGAAGCATCTGTTGGGAGCCACACAAAGACAACAAGATGGCCACAGTTCATGAGGTTCCTGCTTCACTTCCTGGAGATTAGCTGCGAGCCCGCGCGCGCCAACAAGAAAGCCCGCGCGCGCCAAGAGATACTCTTCTCCCCCTCCTTCCCCATTATCATATGCCAATCAGAATGTAACTCGCTGCGCCATCCCTGCTGTGCAGCCAATCCCCTGCTTACAAGTATCCTATGGCCCACTCTGCCCCTGAACATTAGTATATATGTACCCCCGTCTTACAATAAAATTTGAAGGCTTGATCAGAACATTGTCTTGCCTTCGCTCTTCTCTCGCCCCCATTTTCTTTCAGGTCGGATCTCCCTCGTCCCCACAAATAACTAGGTCCCGCTGGACGGGACAAGTGGCGCCCAACGTGGGGCCAGAGGTGCAGATCCTTCACAGGCGGACCCCCGAGTGAGATATCGTCTGCGCAGACCCCTTCTTGATGAAACAATAGGAGACGCCTTTCGCCGCTCACGGAGGTCGTCGTCCCTGGTGAGTACCGGCCGCCTTACAAGAAAATGGGAACTAAATTAAGTAAAGAAGCGGTCTTCATAAGAGACCTAAAAAGTTCACTTAGGGAGAGAGGAGTTCGAGTTAAAAAGAAAGACTTGGTAAAGTTTTTTATTTTTGTTGATGAAGTCTGTCCGTGGTTTATCATTAATGGCCCCGAAATTCATCCTAAAAAATGGCAGAAAGTAGGTAGAGATTTAAATGATTATCTTATCAAAAACGGCCCTGACTCTGTTTCTGTTTCAGTATTTTCCTATTGGGGTCTTATCAGAGATATTGTTGAAAATACTGACCCTGATAAACGTCAACTCTTGTCAGTAGCAGAATATTGCCTCCGCCCCCTATCTCGGGCGGCCTCAAAATTGTCTCTTTCGAGTGATCCCCCTGCTCCAAAATCGGCTAAATCCCCCTCCCCTAGCCCGACACCATCTTTGCTCGGTGCCCTCCATGATACCCCTCCCAAATGTTGCATTTATCCGCCTCTCCCTCGAGATTCGGACTTTGTCGATACACAAAAAGTTTTTCCAGTCGTGACTAAGAGCCAAAATGGCGAGCCTTTAGATCCGGGAGACGCGGCTGAACTAGAAGACGAAGCGGCCAAGTATAACAACCCAGATTGGCCCCTTGCCGCCCCGTCGCTTAACCTCCCTTCTTACACACCCCCAGTTTTGAAAGGAGCCTCTTACACTCCCCCTATTCGGCCTCCCAATGTTTGCGCCCCGGCCTTTTTGCCCCCGTCGGCCCCTCCGCTACCCCCTCCGGCTCCCGGTCCTGTTAGCCCCCCTACCAGCACTGAAGACCTAATAGCACAGATAGTAGAACAAAGAATAACTTGCCATCTCCAAAAATTAGTTGTCTCCCAACCAGTTCGTCCCGCGTTATATTCGCAAAGGGGCCTCTCTAAGAAACCGCTTACAGCCACAAAACCTAATAAACAACCTAAAAAACTGCTCTTTCCTGTTCTTACCCGAGCCTCCGCCCGCTCTGGCCCCACCTCCACAACACATAGTCCGGAAGAGGGCGATCTTAAAAGCGACGGCGAAGACGCCCCTGCTGCTCAGGAAATAGAAAGTGAGGGAGAGGAGCAGGCTGAGCCAGAGCCGGCCGAGCCTGCTGATGGCCCTAGAGAATTTCACAAAATCCATTTCAAAAGCTTAAAAGAGCTGAACGCGGCCGTTAAAGCTTATGGCCCCAATGCCCCTTTTACCCTTTCTGTTCTTGATTCGCTGTCTCGAGGAGGACATTTACTCCCAGGTGAATGGCTGCGTATAGTCCAGGCTGTGCTTACCCGTGGTCAGTTTTTAACTTGGAAGGCAGATTTTGCTGACCGTTGTCAGACCATCGCTGCTGCCAATGTAAAAGACCCTCATTCCCCAACAGCGTCCTGGACTTTTGATAAGCTTACGGGACAGGGCAGATATATCTCTGAAACCAGGCAGCAGCGCCTTCCCCTTGGTCTTTTATCTCAAGTGAAAGATGCCGCTTTGGGCGCTTGGATATCACTTCCTGCTTCCGGGACTGCTAACACTCCTCTAACTAAGATCACTCAAAGCTCGCAAGAAGACTATAGCGAATTTGTTAGCAGACTGTTAGAGGCCGCCGAAAGGACCCTTGGTTCCGCGGCTGCCAATGATAAGATTGTAAAACAGCTAGCCTATGAAAACGCCAATTCGGCATGTCGAGCCGTCCTCCGCGGTAAGACTCGAGACAAAACTCTTGATGAAATGCTGAGAATGTGTAGAGATGTCGATCCTTTTACATCCAAAGTCCAAGCCCTTTTAGCTGTAGGTGCCGCTGTTCAAACTCCCCCGGTTTCTTATCCTCCTTCCTTCCCCAGGGGCGCACCGCCTATGCGTAACTGCTTTAAATGTGGACAGCCAGGCCATTTCGCTCGCCAATGCCCTACCACAGCTCCTCCCCCTAGAGTTGGGTCAGTCCCCGGTATTTGCCCTCGCTGCCATAAGGGGCGGCACTGGGCCAAAGAGTGCCGTAACAATCCAACAAATCCTTTTTACAGTACCACAAATCCTTTCACCCCCCCTTTTCAGGGAAACGGGCTGAGGGGCCAGCCCCGGGCCCCCCAGCCAATTCCATTTCAGCCGGCCTCGGGGAACAGCCTAGCTGTAGCACTCCCGCCCTCTATCGGGCCACACCCGGGAGTGCAGGACTTGACCTCTGTGCCTCCTCCTCAACAATATTAACGCCTGAGGAGGGAATTACAATTATTTCCACAGGAATTTATGGCCCACCTCCCAAAGATACTTATTTTCTAATTTTAGGGCGAGCTTCCACCACAATAAACGGCCTTATTGTCCACCCTTCCTTAGTTGACAATGACTATACTGGAGAAATAAAAATTCTTGCTAGTGCCCCCCAGTGCCCTGTCAGCATTATGAAAGGTCAGCGCCTTGCGCAGGCGCTCCCCCTCCCTTTAAGTACATCTCACCCTGCTATTCATAAGCAGCGAGGCTCCTCTACCCCAGGTTCTTCAGACTTATATTGGATCCAAGCTATTACTAAAGAACGCCCCACTCTTAAACTTAAGATCCAAGGAAAAGTATTTGAAGGAATTTTAGATTCGGGGGCCGACTCTACGGTCATATCTCAGGCTTCATGGCCCTCCAGCTGGCCCTTACACGCTTCCTTGACCCATCTACAAGGAATTGGGCAGTCAAGAAACACCTTACAGAGCTCACAGTTATTAAACTGGGAAGATGAAGAAGGAAATACCGGATTCATTCAACCCTTCGTAGTTCCTGGGTTGCCGGTAAATCTTTGGGGAAGAGATATCCTCTCTCAAATGAAAGTCATCATGTGTAGCCCTAATGAAGTTGTAACACAGCAGATGCTTTCACAGGGTTACCTCCCTGGTCAGGGGTTGGGCAAACTAAAACAGGGAGATCCCAACCCGATACTGGCCACGCCTAAGATAGACCGCTCAGGTTTAGGGTTTGAAAAACATTTTTCGTAAGGGCCGTTGCTCCTCCTGCACTCCAGGCAGACAAGATTACTTGGAAAAGTGATGTTCCTGTCTGGATCGATCAATGGCCCCTTACCACTACAAAATTAAATGCAGCCATAGAGTTAGTGCAGGAACAGCTGGCTGCTGGACATATTGAACCTTCTACATCCCCTTGGAACACCCCAATCTTTGTAATCCAAAAGAAATCAGGCAAGTGGAGGCTCCTACAAGACCTCAGGGCGGTTAATAAGACTATGGTCTCTATGGGCGCATTACAACCGGGAATTCCCTCTCCAATAGCCATCCCTAAAGGGCATGTCAAATTAGTAATTGATCTAAAAGATTGTTTTTTCTCCATACCTTTGCATCCTGATGATTGCAAACGTTTTGCCTTTAGTATACCCATTACCAATTGTGTAGGGCCTTCTCCCCGGTTTCAGTGGAGAGTTCTCCCACAAGGAATGGCCAACAGCCCCACTCTTTGCCAAAAGTTTGTAGCCCAGACTATAGACCCCTTTAGGTTGCTCTTCCCCACTTTGTATATTATCCATTATATGGATGATATTCTTCTTGCCGGTCCTGACCAGCAACAGCTCTATGCAGCCAGTCAACAGCTAGTCACTGCCCTCCGAGATCGAGGACTACAAATTTCCCCAGAAAAAGTCCAGGTCCACCCCCCCCAACTATTTTTAGGCTTTGAATTATTTTCTAATAAAATCCTCACTCAAAAAATTCAGTTAAAGAGAAGCTCCTTAAACACTCTTAATGATTTTCAGCGTCTGCTAGGAGACATCAACTGGCTCAGGCCTTATTTAAAGCTGACCACCGGAGAGTTAAAGCCCTTGTTTGATGTCCTACGTGGAGACCCTGATCCTTCCTCCCCCCGCTCGCTTTCATCAGAAGCACAAAGGGCATTAACCATTGTAGAGCAGGCTATTTCTGAACAGACCATTAGCTACTTCTCTCCACATCTAAGTTTGTGGCTGCTCATTTTCCCTACCCCCTTCTCCCCTACAGGAGTCCTTTGGCAAAACCATCCACTATTTTGGGTTCATTTGCCAGCCTCCCCCCCTAGAGTCTTAGCTACCTATCCTCAATTAGTTGCTGCCCTTTTACGTTTAGGCCGAGAAGCAGCTCTCAAGTTGTTTGGGAGAGACCCTGAAGTTATAACCCTCCCATACAATACATCTCAATTACAATGGCTTATTCAACATGATGATGATTGGGCAATTAGCTGCACCTCCTTCCATGGGACAATAGATAATCATTACCCTGCAGACAGATTAGTCCAGTTCCTTCAAAAGACCCCGGTTGTCTTTCCCAAAAGGACTAAAACCACGCCAATTGCTGGGGCCGTGATAGTGTTCTCTGATGGGTCCTCCTCCGGTATAGCCGCTTTCAGTATTAATGGGCAAGTTACTCGAATACAGACAGACCTCTCTTCTGCACAACTTGTTGAACTAACTGCAATAATCAAAGTTTTTGAGCTTTTAATAGATGCCCCCTTTAACCTTTACACTGACAGTGCCTATGTAGCAACCTCTGTTCCCCTATTAGAGACAGTGCCTTATATACGTCCTTCTACAAATGCTTCCCCCCTATTCGCAAAATTGCAAAAATTAATTCTAAACCGCGATGCCCCTTTTTTCATCAGGCACATACGCGCTCACACTGGCCTTCCAGGGCCGCTTGCCAAAGGCAATGACAGAGTTGATCTGGCGACTCAATTAGTAGCCTCTGTCACGTCAGACTCACCCTTGGCTGCAGCCCAACGGGCTCATGAACTACATCATCTCAATGCTCACACTCTTAGACTCAAATTTTCAATCACCCGAGAACAAGCCCGCCAAATAGTTCGGCAATGTCAAGGATGTCTAACTCTCCTCCCAGAGCCTCATAACGGAATCAACCCCCGGGGGTTAGTTCCAGGAGAGATATGGCAAATGGATGTCACTCATTACCCTTCTTTTGGTAAATTAAAATATATCCATGTGTCTATTGACACATGTAGTGGTTTCCTATGTGCATCCTTGCAAATGGGAGAGGCAACTAAAAATGTTATTACCCATGTTCTCTCATGCCTGGCATATCTACCACCACCTAAAATCTTAAAAACTGACAATGGGCCTGGATACACCAGCTCTAGCTTTAAACAGTTCTGTGCGCAGTTAAGTATTAAGCACATAACAGGAATCCCCTATAATCCCCAAGGCCAAGGCATTGTTGAAAGAGCCCACTTAACCCTTAAAAACATGTTATTCAAACTTCAGTCGGGGGGAGAAGTACTCTATCCGAAAACAGGTAATGCAAAGACACTCCTAAATCATGCACTGTTTGTTCTTAATTTCCTTACTTATGACTCCGCGGGTAAAACCGCTGCTGATCGCCTTTGGCATCCCTCCACGGCAGATAATTATGCACAGGCTATGTGGAGAGATCCGATGACCAACACATGGCACGGGCCTGACCCTGTGCTCATATGGGGGAAAGGACATGCTTGTATATATGATGCTAAGGCACAAAATGCCCGATGGCTCCCAGATAGGCTCATTAAACTTCTAGACACAAATAAAAGCAAAAACAATAACTCTAGTCCAGGGCATGTTAACCCCTGAGAAGCCTTCCCTTTCTGTTTAATTTCAGAAGGCAAGAAGTGGATCCACGCATCTCATGTGAAACCTGTTGTGGAGAGCCCAATCTACCAAGAATCCTCTCCAGCTCAAGATTAGCAGAACGCCCCTAAGATGATCGCCTTCGAACTGTGTGCCATTGTACTGGTACTGTGCTCCCTTCCCCCAGGCAGATGTTCCAGCCCACAGCAGTCTCACAACTTGACCTGGGAGGTGATCAGTGGGACAGGGAACGTAGTTTGGAGTGTGTCAAAAATAGCACACCCCTATTCCTGGTGGCCAGACCTGTACCCCGACCTGTGTACATTAGCAATAGATGCAGCCAATTGGGGTTTGGAAGGACACACAGACTTCCAAAAACCCCCCTCCTCCCCTGGGAGCCTAGGATCGCCCCCTTGGGGAGGATGCGGAGAACCCAGCAAGAGGAGAGAGTTGAAAACCCTCACTTTCTATGTCTGCCCTGGTTACCATCGTAGCCAGGCCCTTAATTGGAAGTGTCAAGGATTATCAGATTTTTACTGTGCAAGCTGGAGTTGTGAGACCTCAGGTGACACCTACTGGCGGCCCTCCTCCTCATGGGACCTTATTAAAGTCACTGCTAATTACACCCACTCAAATCGGGGCAACGATGGCACGTGCAATACATGGTGTCACCCGTTGCGTATCGAATTCACCAATCCTGGGAAACGGAGTACTAGTTGGACAACGGGGGCCACATGGGGACTGAGACTCTACCAGAGTGGCTATGATAATGGAGTCTCGTTTACAATCAAGCTTAAAGCAGAGCCTCTTCCAGCTGTCCCAGTAGGACCCAACGCTGTCTTGCGAGACCAGCCGCGTCTCCCAGCCCCGCCCGCGCCAACCCTAGCCCCACCTGCAGACGCTGCCACCCCTTCCTTCGCCTCCACTCTTAACCGACCCACCTTCCTTCCTAGCACCGGATGGCGCTTTCTCAACCTCCTTGAAGGAGCTTTCCGAGTTCTAAATACCACCAACCCAAATTCTACCGAATCCTGTTGGTTATGCTTTTCCTCTTCACCTCCTTACTATGAAGGACTAGGATTGTTAGGCAATTTTAATAATACGACCAGCCACGAAGCCTGTAGCTGGGGCTCGCAAAAGTTAACCCTGACTGAGGTAACTGGAAAAGCTACATGTTTAGGAACAATTCCCTCAACCCATAAAAGTCTGTGTAATCACACCCTACCTATAGTTTCCTCAGGCGAGAACAGGTATCTAGTCCCTCCCCGTCAAGGATGGTGGGCTTGTAACACTGGACTAACACCGTGTGTTTCCACCTCTGTTTTCAATTCCTCCCATGATTTCTGTGTTATGGTTCAACTAGTACCAAGGCTTATATATCATGATGATTCCTCATTTGTCACTGAGTTCGACCCTAAAAATAGGTACAAGAGAGAACTAGTCTCGTTGACCCTAGCCACATTAGTGGGAGTAGGAATTGCAGCAGGAGTGGGAACAGGGACAGCTGCCATCATCCAGGGGAACCAAAACTATGAAGGGCTGAGAATCGCCATTGACGACGATCTAAAAACCATAGAACAATCTATTACCAAACTTGAAGAATCTCTGACTTCCCTTTCTGAAGTCGTCTTGCAGAATAGACGGGGGCTAGATCTACTGCTCCTAAAAGATGGAGGTCTGTGTGCAGCTTTAAGAGAAGAATGCTGTTTTTATGCAGACCACTCCGGAATAATAAGAGATTCAATGTCAAAGCTTAGAGAAAGGCTAGACCAGAGAAAGAGAGAGCGAGAAGCTAGCCAAAGTCCCTTTGAGTCCTGGTTCACTAAGTCCCCATGGCTCACAACTCTGATCCCCACCATCCTTGGACCCTTAGCAGGACTCCTCCTTTTAGTGTCTTTTGGCCCTTGGGCCTTAAGAAAACTAACAGCCTTTATTCGAGAGCAGGTTGACCAGCTCGTCAAGCCAGCAGTTGCTGTTCATTATCACAGACTTACAGCCTGTGATGAAGAGTCTAATACCGAGCCAACCAACGCTCCCGGTCTCCAGTTCTCAACTTTACAGGCACCTCAACCATGGTACCATCGATTCTGGCACCGTAATTAATGTGGCCCATATGCTGGTCGGCCAGAACCAGACATACCCCATTACCATTTATGAGGGTATGGGCATCGAGATGAGTGCGAGACAAAGTACCGCAAGGGAGGGTTCTTCCTAGAACCTCTCTGGTCCTCCCTGAGAATATGCCTGGCTTGCATAGAGGTTGGTATCCATATGTACATAAAGCCTTAATATCAGCTAGCAATTTGGCTTTCAGCTCTGCCTCTCCTCCCTAAAAGATACCGAGAGCATATAGGTAGACATTCGCAAGATGTTACCTTACTGGAGGAGCCAGGCCTCTATTCCCTCACTCGATTAAGGCCCACCTTTCTGAAATAAATAGAAAGGGAGGAGATGTTGGGAGCCACACAAAGACAACAAGATGGCCACAGTTCATGAGGTTCCTGCTTCACTTCCTGGAGATTAGCTGCGAGCCCGCGCGCGCCAACAAGAAAGCCCGCGCGCGCCAAGAGATACTCTTCTCCCCCTCCTTCCCCATTATCATATGCCAATCAGAATGTAACTCGCTGCGCCATCCCTGCTGTGCAGCCAATCCCCTGCTTACAAGTATCCTATGGCCCACTCTGCCCCTGAACATTAGTATATATGTACCCCCGTCTTACAATAAAATTTGAAGGCTTGATCAGAACATTGTCTTGCCTTCGCTCTTCTCTCGCCCCCATTTTCTTTCAGGTCGGATCTCCCTCGTCCCCACAAATAACTAGGTCCCGCTGGACGGGACAAGCATCAATGTATGCACGTTTGTGTAAAGTGTAAAAAACATTCACATAATACATGCCAGCAAATTTCTTCCCTTTAGTTATACTTATTGTTCTTTTTAAATTAAAATTTACCAAGTTGGTGGTTTAATGCTGCAAAGGATCTCATATAAAAGTGTGATGAACAAGAAACAAATTGAAAAAAAATTTACAATTCATACACAGAAAAGAGGCTGATTTCATATATATGTACAAAAGAAAGAAAGAGGGCTCTTTCAAATTAGAAGAACTCCCATTTCAAAAAGGGTCTAAGCCACACTGTGATATTTTTTTAACCTGTTGGGTTGGCAAAGATCCAAAAGTTCGGCAACGCCCTCTATGAGCAAATGTTGCAGAAAACAGGACCCAAATGTAATACTGTAGATTGTAGGACTGGAGAATGGGGAGACTCCCATGGAGAATAAATCACATATAGTTTTCACATCACAAATGCACATGTCCTCTGACCCCGAGAAGCCAATTTTAGGAAATTATCCTACAGATGTACCTCTGGTAACAAGATAATTCACTGCAAAGTTATTTTTTAAAACAAAATACTGGAAACATCTAAGTGTCCATCAATGGAGGACTGGTTAGAAAAAAATAATACTGCATACATATTAGAGAAATAGTCTACATGTGAGGAAATGCCATGAAAAAAGGAAAGACTGATGTGCTGTTATATATACTGATGTGAAAATGCCTCAAAGAAACACACTCTAAAATCATGCACACAATACGATAGCATTTGCTCAAGAAAAGGAGGAATATTTTATTTGCTCATATTTACATAAAAGATATCATAAAAGATAGCTTAGAAACTAATTATATTGATTCCCACCGTGAAAGGGAACTTGGCAACTGGGGAACAGAGTTGGGAGAAAGATCTTTTTCACTGTAAATTCTTTATATTTTTGAGTATTTGACTATATGGATGCACTTCCTATTCAAAGGTAAAACGCTTTTAAGTTGTTGTGATAGACACTTTAGAAAACGTAAAAGTTTCCTTCAGCATCTATGTCACAAAATGTCACAGTAATCATCAAAAGCCCACAGGAAAAAGTACTTTTTTTTCATTTAAAATAATACATAAATAGACTTTCTGACTTAAAAACAGTATTTTGCTCATTAATTATTGATTGTTCCTAGGAACAATTCCTATGGGTGGCTGAGTAGTTTCATAAAAGCATTCATCTGGAAGCTGATTATGTATCGAAATGCAAACTTTGGTGTCCTGCAGTCAGCTGCTCTGGCAGCCACGTGGTTCATTCACAAGGAGCACCTTCAGGTCAGGAACCGGCACCCTTCCCCTCCTTCCTGGTTCATCTGCCGCAAACCAGCAAACGGGACTGCACCTGTGATAGTAACCAACACTAAGTTTCACCTGTTATCATTATAAAGAGTGGATTTTCCTTAAAGATGGGACTACAGTTTAGACAAGTGCACATAACATTTATTTTGAATACTGGGCAATAAGAAACTACCCTGCTTTAATTATAGCAAGGTCTTTGGAAAACCTATAACAGCGGGAAGGTAGTCCGGAAGGTCTAACGGGCCACCGCCAGAAATGGAACTGCTATACATTTATGTTTACATCGCAGCAATATAAATTTTTTACTTCATATCCTCCTATCTACAAATGAATTTATTTGTTAATTATCTGCATGTACTTCTTTAGAAATTACATATATTATAAAACTCATACAGGGAACAACATTTTTTTAAAAAAGATCAAGAGAAAAAGACACACACATAAAGGTTCTAGTATTTTCTTCTTATACATGTATGTAAATACATACTCATAGAAAACAGGTAGAAAGAGTGATCAAAATATTAAAATTTATTCACTCTACATTATGAATGAGCAATTTTTGTTCTTTATACTTTTTTGTCATTCTTCTGGTTTCCTATGATGATGAACACATTATTCTTATAAAAAGAAAATAAGTAAAAAAGGAAATGCCAAAATAAAGTGATGATCAAAATGCTATTATTAAATCTTTAACAGAATCTCTCTGAAAAAGAGATCTGTTTTGTAAGTTCTCAGACTGACTAAAAATCATGCTTCACAAAAGTCCAACAGGCACAATTCAAGAATCAATTATCTCAAGTCTACATAGTTCTAGTTATAAACAATAAGCTGTTTATTCTCACATTCTTGGTAGAATCAAGCACATTCTACCTGTCTTCTTCCATAACAGGTTTATGTATACTTAAAGGAGATAAGGGAAATTATGTCTGAACCAGATAAGGGAAATTATATCTGAACCAGGAGAAAACCTTTGAGGGAGAAAAGATAACACTAAGTGTCAAGATAGAAACTTGAGTAATACAGGACTACCTCATTAAATTGGCTATCACCAAGCATTAAAACTGACACTTCAATTTTAATTTTATGGCTTCAAGTATATTGGCAGAATCTTGTCTCTTGACTCCTGACAAAGAAAAAAAATTGTATCAAATATAAGAGGAGTCTTAAGGTGAAAAAGAAACATTTTTATTAAATCTAGAATTAAGCAACCTAATCTGTCAGGTCAAATGTAACCAAAGTATAAAAAAACGAAGAAAGTAAATTGGTTTTGTTTACACAGAGAGTCACATTTATGCCAACATTAACTGTAATTAGGCTAGAATAAAATGCAGTTGATAATCAACAAAATACAAGATTCCAGGAATCCTCTGAAACCAGTTAGTATTTTCCCTTTCCAGCTATTTAAAAGGGAGCAGTCTGGGTTACATCAAGTGGCCTGAGGCATTCATTTCTCCTAAGGAGAAATTTCCCAAAGACACATGGATATAGACAAAAATGTAAGTCACCAAGTGATGTACGAATGCAGAGAAAAACAATGATAGGAACAAAGGAGAAGTCATTCCTTCATTAACATTTAGGTGGGAGATGGCTCAGGTGTGAGAAGCTAGTTATTTCTCAGCACAATGGGAGTGATCACTGAGTCAGCCTAGGCAGCTGGTGCCCCATCTGGAGCACCAGAGGTGATGGCCAGCTTGATACTGAACCCAACCTAGAACAGTTCTTCATTGTTCTAGGACCAGTCACCATAGTTGAAATGGCTCAAAGAACCATTGCACCATAATTTACTTTCTAATATCTTCTGCTTGTGGTGTCTCTTGACTCCTGGAAAACAATACAGCACATTGGAAGGAATGCACGTTTTGGAGCTAGAGAGACCTGGGTGTAAATCCCAGTGCTACTGTGTATTATCAATTTACCACACAACCTGAAGTTAGTCATTGAACTTGTTGGAAACTGAATTTTGGCATCTGTGAAAGAGGAGGGAGGTTCTACCATAGAGGATAATTGGGAGAATTAAGTGAGATAACAACATACAAATATTGCAACTGTATCAACTTAATGCTAATGTAGCAAATTGCTATGTAAAAAGAACTACTGTATTAGGTTCTCCAGAGAACCTATAGATATAGATAGATATAGACATAGATATATAGATGATATATAGATATATAGAGGATATAGATATATATATATAGATTATAGATGTAGATATGAGAGGTTTGTAAGAAATTGCCTCGTATAATTATGGAAGCTGAGATGAGAAATCCCAAAATTTGAAGTGAGCAAGCCAAAAGCTGGCAGTCATCAGACCAAGAAGAGCCAATATTTCAGTTCAAGTGTGAAGATAGGAAAAGATCAAGAATCCAGCTCTCGTAACCAGGCAGGGAGAGATCCCACTTACTTTCAGGAATCTGCCTTTTTGTTGAGCTCAGGCCTTCAAATGATTGGATAAGACCTACTCACATTAGGGAAGGCAATCTCCTCTACCCAGTCTATGGATTCAACTGTTAATCTCATTCCCGAACACCCTGACAGACACAACCAAGTAATGTTTGACCCAATATCTTGGCACCCTGTGACCCAGTCAAGTCAACACATAAAGTTAACCCTACAAAATCTCAGTGGTTTACAAGGGGTATTTATCTTCCTTAGACAAGCAGCTACCCCAGGCGTGATCTCACAGCAGTGGCAGAAACACATGAGAACATGCCCATTTAATGCACAACCACATTTAAGCATCTATTCATCATGTCTGTAACTGATGAGCTGAAGCAAGATTTATGGAAAGCCCAACATTAATGGAGGATGGTGACATACCCACATATGTTAGGGGAAGTTCCAAAGCCACAAAGCAAAGGGCTTGGATACAGAGAATGGCAAAAATTGGAAAAAATAATTTACCATGGTAACCCAGTGCCTAGAACACATTAGATAATCAACAAATTTACTTTCCTACTCCCTCTACCCCAGTGCTACTTGCTTTTTTCCAAGAATTTTCTGATTATCTTTGTAATGTTCTATATTGAATGCAAATACAATATTTTTATGAATTAAGATAACGCTATTAATAGGAAAATGCTCTTTTCATGGAAGACTTCACCTACCAGGCAGACTGCTTCTATAACTGCCTCACAATACCTGTTAGTTCATTTCCCAGAGAGGTTTTACAATCAATTAGCGGTATACATGTACAAGTAATTTATATCCTATTTTTCATTGTGCTCTGCTTCACACTTGCTTATGTTGAATTTCAACTGCTGTTAGTTTGCTCAATTAAATATGTTTTTTCCACAATTATCTAACCTATTTAGAATGTTCTGGGAGCCTTTAGAGCTCCTTTCTCATCTTTTCCCTGGCTAAATAATTTATCATCTGGTATATTCACCATCTTGCCATTCAGCCTTGCTTGTCAGAGAGTTCTTTGGCAATATGAACATTTCAAGTCCCAGTGTAAATGACGAGGAAGTTGTACAACTAATTTCTTTTCATGCCATGACTTGCCTTTTTCTCTTCCTTGCTTTACTAATCTCTCAACTCGTTTTTAAATCCATAATAGAATTTTATGTCTCACCACAATGCTGCCAGTTTCTTTGTGTACTTCTCCATGAGACAAATATGAATATCTTATCAAGATGTCAACAGTCACAGTTAATAACTTGAAGCAACATGAAAATCACTCAGAAAGAACTGAAAGGTTCATAAGGAATTTTAATCTCTGGAAGTTAATGTTTAACATTAAAATGTGTATTTAACCCTTAAAGGGTCTTATTTCAAAAGAAAAACATATTTATTGTCTCTTCTAGCATCAAATAGGCACTGCATGGATATGCTCAGACACCTTACTCCATTTTAATTCTTACTGCAACCTTACCAAATTGTTACTGTTATATCCGCTTTACAGATGAGGAAACAGAGTTAACCTCAGTTTAAAGAACTTGACCAGGGTTACCAGGAAAGGTGTGAAACTCCTAACGATTGATTCCAAAGTCCATCTTCTTTCTTCTATACCTCACTAAATAGCTCCTTTTCATTCTGTTTTATGACACTTATTGATAAGCCAAAATTCTCACCATCCTACAGCTATATTGAAAATTTAGAATGGCATTGCAAAAATAAATTGAAATAGAATAAAACACCATTCCTTTTTCCAAAATATACTCTTCCCTTAAAAAAATTGTGATATGCCCTACTATGGGAGTTTCTCCCTCAATTTGAGAATCATCCCTTTATAATATTAAAATCAGCCCATGAAAATATTTCCCCCACACCAGTCTGCAAATTCATTAGGCTTATCTGGTGCTCTTACTATATAGTATCTCCAAACATTTTTGGTCACACATCCCCATCAGTAAAAAATTTTGCATATCCATCTCCAATGTGAGTGTATTGATTTTTGCATAGGCTATTTTGATCCACATGCCAAATTTTTCATAAAACTAGTGTTTTTCTTATTTTTTAGGAAACAAATATAATCAGAATTTCTTATATCTCTTCCTTAACCTTAGAGTGGGAGGAAGGGTAGTTCCAGGCCAGGGCTAGATTATAAGCATCTTGAAATTCTCAACAATGTCTTACTTGCCTTTGATTCTTCAAAACCTAGCACAGACCTGGCCCATGCTAAGCATGGAATTGAGGCTTTGAAGATGAAAAATGAATGGCAGAGCGGACTTTTTTAGAAAAGATCAGAGCTAAGCCTTTGTTGTGCCTCTTTAACTCCAGAGTAGTACCTGTTGCCAAGGATGCATCAGACTTTACATTCTTTCCCCAAATAATATGCATTTCCCCATGAAATGAATCTGCCTTGCCACAACACTCAAATCCCAATCTAAGACGGAATGGTTCATAGGTGAGAGGACTGCGGGGAGCCTTCCAGATGTGAGTTTCAGCTCTGTCACTGGCTAACCTCATGCTCTATACAAGTCATTCCAGCCTTCTGAGTCCCTTTCTTCTCATCTGTTAGAGAAGTTTGGAATAGATCATTATGAATAACCCCTTGGCTATACCAATTTACTAAGAGAATGCTTGTGATTTTTTCTGAGAGAAAAGTTATATTGTATATATTCAAAGATTTGTTTAAATACCTTGAAAAATAGTTACTTGAACCAGTCTAATACTGAGAAAAATCTGAAAGCTGTTCTTTCTTCTTCATATTTTCCAGTAAAGAAGCAAATGATATGCAGAGCTCAGTAAGTATGTGGCTTGGTTTAATGTTCTGCTTAGTTCCAAACACACTGTAAGTGTTGTAAGAAATACCATCCCTTAGCATCTCCCACATAAACCTAGTGTCTATAAATTCCTAACTCTGTTCCCCAATGAAGCCTACCCTTTTGCTAGGTTCTAAGGAGAGATAAAGACAATCAAATGAAGACTAATGGGTGATACAACAAGAACCAAGTCATAAATTTATTTGTGCTGGTCTGTTTCTTTTTGTTCAGGGAATGGATGCGACTTGATTAAATTACAGGAATGCTATTATAGGAAAAGACAAAATAAAGGATAGTTGGGGTCAGGGGAGGAGAGACTCTTTCTTAGAATAGCTGAAAATTTCCATTTTAGAATAAATAACTTTTATTTATATAATTTAATATATCTTTTATAAATTGTTCTGCCAGAGATACATTGTATCTAAAAATTGCCTCTTGGACTTTGATGTTTCAAACACCACACTAATGTGAAAGATTGAAATAAGTTATCCTGTACAAATGGAAAATTCTGCATCCGATGGCAATTTTCTGTCAGAGATCTGCCCTTTGCCTCTTGAATTATATCAATTTGCTTTCCTGGGAGTAAGCATTCTTATCACAGACTGAAGCAGTCACATATAAAAGAGAAAGTTTGAATACTCTAAAGTTTCACAAAGGAGGCGTCTGACTTCCCAATATTTATTACTTTGACAGAATGTAAAGTAACATGTGCAATATAGGCAAAATAAAAGAGGATACATTTTAATGTGTATTCGGCAAGACTAAAATCGAATCCTTGATTTTTTTCTCCTCCATGGAATGGTCTACTTAAGGAAACTCTACAATTAAATGTTCTCTGTGAAAAAGGCTGCTCACTAGACAATCTCTTGGAAAATAAAGTGGATTGGGAAAGTTTTTTCCTGGTTTAAATGTCACATCCTTCTCAGGAAGTTCTATTGCTTTTCTTCTCATTCTACTGAAATACATCCCTGCAGACATATGGGGCCCAGAGTAAGGAATGCCCAAAGCCAACACTGGGGCTATTCCTAATGGCCAAGGGCATTAAGTATGTTACTTGGGCACAGATAAGACAGTATTATCCCCTTTTTACAGCTGAGTAAGCTGAGGCTCAGAAAAGTTAAATAACTTACCCTAATCCAGATACCTAGCATATGGCCAAGGCTTGATTGCTCCAAAGCTCACTAATCATGCTAGTATTTGGACAACCTGCTCATATTCTGCATGTTCCAGTCCTGTTTTCACCTCAGCAGTGGTGGAACAGAAAACTAATTCTTCTAGACACTCCCGTTATCTTATACAAGATTAATACTTACTCTTGATTTGCCTTTATGTTGTGGGTGTTTTTAATCTAAAATCAAACACAACTTTTTTCCTCTAGAAACACATCTAACAAAGCCATGATTCTTTGAATAGTCATACACATACATAAAGCTTAAAGCCAGGAAAAGTGAGTTACCCAGACGTATGAAGAAACCTACTATACTAACAACTTTCTTCTTAAGAATTTACAGTGTTTTGGTATCTATCATCCCATCCCTTACAACAGCTTTCTATAAAATCTAATTACTACATCTTATGATTAGTCACGCTTTCTAAAAACTCCTTCTAAGCTAGCTCATCCAAAGAGGCTGCAGGAGGAAAGATATATTTTATTATCTTAGACTTAGCAAAGGCTTCTCTTAAATAAAGACAGAATTGAAGGAGGAAGAGTATGTGTTCTAGTGAAATGTAATTCTAACTCAACGTATAGCCCAGGGCTTCTTTCCGTGCTGACACTGCTGTTGGCTTACACTGGTCCCTCATTTGCCTCAAGGAAATTAGGCACAGCTTCAAGAATCAGGATCTAGTGAATTTCTCCATCATTCTTACAGCATACAACACATACACACTTGTGCATACTTGCACATACCTATTTATTTATTAGAGAAGCTAAAATAATACGCCTTTCCTTACTAAAGCCTGGTGATTATGCAAGCCCAGGTAAGAAGAATTTGTGTTATTTCTCAGAGAGGGCTACAAAACTTCCACAGTTTTGAATTACAATTTTCTTTCCTGAAAACCTAGTGAGTAAAGCAACATTTAGCAATTAACAGGGAAAAAAAAAAAAAGACTGCTGTCCACGCCTGTAAACATAACTAGACTAGTAATTAGACTCTGAATTTGATAATGAAATTAGCCGCAGGAGGTTTCCATGTACTCATTTCATTCAGCATGTCCTTAGCCAGCTCAAGCATAAATTTTCATGACATTTAGTAGATATTCACTGCAGAAAAAGGAAAAGGGATGGAAAGAGCAGTACTCTGGATTCCCAAATGAAAGTAAAGTAGCACTAAGACTACCCCAAATGCACAGCTGTGGCTCACTGCTGTTCCTCAGAGTTATCTGGAATAAGCAGCCTCATTATGGTTCCAAATGTCTACAGTTACTCCCCAAAGCCTGGTTAACTACGCCTTTGTACAGGTCACCACATGAGTAAATAATAAATTTTCACTGCTTGTTATCCTGTGCTATTATCATGCAGAAGAACATCTGCATAGATTACCCACACAGATACCAACACATGAAGTAATGTTTTCTCTTACTAAGAAACATGTATTCCATCCATTGGCAAAAGACTGTCCCTGTGCTTGAAAGGCATTCTTACAGAAAAAAAGGTAATCAAATTTGGAAAAAAGAATCAAACTGGATCTCCAGCTTTTCTCTTAGATGAGAAAGATGTGATTTTAGAAGTACATTTATTTTGTCTCTTCCAGTTACCACCCAACTAGGACATCAGAGAGGGTGCACAGCAGCCTCAGAGAGGGCTACGGAACTTCTATAATTTGCATTTATCATTGTGATTATTACTAATGAGCTCATTGCCAACATATAACTCCTCTCTATGTGTAACAAATGACATTAAACAGAACCCCATCCATTTTCCTAAGGCATATATCAGTTTGCTAGGGCTGCGTAACAAAATACTACAGATTGGATGGCTTACACAGCAACTTGTCTCACAGTTTTGGAGGCTAAAAACCCAAGATCAAGGTGTCAGCAGGTTTGGCTCCATGTGTGGGCTGCTGAGGGAAGGATCTGCTTCGGGCTCATTCCTTGACTGGCAGGTAGTTGTATTCTATGTCTCTTCACATTGTCTTACCTCTGTGTGCACCTCTCCATCCGAATTTCCTTTTTTTATGAGGACACCAGTGTGGGATTAGCTCCCACCCTGATGACCTCATTTTAGCTTGATTATCTCTGTAAAGATTCTATCCCCAAAAGGTCACATTCTGAGATACTTTGGGTTAGGACTTCACCATATGAATGTAGAGTGGATACAGTTCAACCCTTAACAAGACATTACTTTCTAAATGTCATGTACCATTTAGTAGAACTCTGCCACATTTCATGCAGTAAGTTATTGATTTTGATCATGACCAAATTTTAGTAAGATGCTGGTGCAGATACAAGAGATCCAAATAGCATAAGGGCCCAAATGTGGCTAAAGAATCTAATTGAGAAACTGGACACACACACAAGACAAACAATACAATATGGCTATGATGAATATTAAGATAAAATATTATAAACTGGATTACATTCTTCTATTTTTTTTTATTTTAATTATGCACTTACCTGCACAACCAACTTGACTTATTGGAGCAACCATGGCTGCAATTGCAGCGGTTATTTGATCAGAGTATGTAGAGGCCAAGTAAAAAGACAAAAATCTCCTCAAAATTTCTTTAGGTTGTAATAGGCCAGTGTCAGAGCTCAGTGTAGTAACATAGCAATAGAACCTTAATGTCTAGTTTGCTTGCTCTGGATAGTTACTATACTTGTGCTAGCAGAAAATGCAACTTCCAGCTGTTATATAGATCTTTTTATGTGGGTTTTCCAACACTGAGAGATGTATTGTAAATTTACAAATGAGGACATGAAACTCAAGATCCCTTAGTTGACCTGGCCAAGGTTATACCCTAACTTGGCAGTAAAGACAGGTCCAGATTTTGGGTTCTTTCTGCTTCTCCACACTGATCTGCTTCTCCTAAAGTGAAGATAAGGAATGTGGGTAAGTTTGCTTTGTGAAGTTTTTCAACTCTTCTGCTTTTGATCCAGGCAGCTGTGACATAAATGTGTTTTGTGGGCCATGAGGCCTATCATGAAAGGTTGTGGGTGAATCAATAAAACTACTCAAAATGAATGCTCTACTAAAGTTGGTCAGTGTTATCTACCTAACTTCTTACATGAAAAACGTGCTTATAAATTATATTACAGATAGCCAACTCAAAAACTGGCATTCCTCTATTCCCACAGTCTTGATACAGAGCTTAAGAATCTGTTACTATAGTTTCAGACATCCTCAGAACAGGCTCTTACTTGTATTATTATAGGGTCATATTCCTGCTGACTGTAAAGCATAGACACAGACCCAGAGTAGTTGATGTGGAGAAAAGAAAGAAAGAAACAGGAAGGAAGAAAAGAGAAAGAACTACAAGAAAAAGAAACAGAAATACAAGAGAACAGTCATTGGAATAGTTAAGCTTAAACATTGGTGATCCTCAAACCAGAGGAGTCACGTCCCCAGGGAGATGTCAATCACCTAGCAGGATGGATTATTTCCCACCCAGGGTGACAGCAGTGACCCCTCACATACCCATGCCCTTTCACAAATGTGACTGTGCCTAACTCTCACCCACTTGAAGCTTGTTTGGCCCTGTGACCTATTTTGACTTTGCTGCTTTTCGAGATTTAGACCTACACCCCCAGAAAATTTACAACTCCCTGGAAGTGGATCACCATGTAAAGAATCTGTGGCTAACAAAAAGAGCCTAAGTAAATTCCAAAAGATTGAAATCCTACCAACCAACTTTTCAGACCACAAAGGCATAAAACTAGAAATGAACTATACAAAGAAAGCAAAAAGGCTCACAAACATATGGAGGCTTAACAACACGCTCCTAAATAATCAATGGATCAATGACCAAATCAAAATGGAGATCCAGCAATATATGGAAACAAATGACAACAACAACACTAAGCCCCAACTTCTGTGGGACACAGCAAAAGCAGTCTTAAGAGGAAAGTATATAGCAAACCAAGCATATTTAAAAAAGGAAGAACAATCCCAAATGAATGGTCTAATGTCACAATTATCAAAATTGGAAAAAGAAGAACAGATGAGGCCTAAGGTCAGCAGAAGGAGGGACATAATAAAGATCAGAGCAGAAATAAATAAAATTGAGAAGAATAAAACAATAGCGAAAATCAATGAAACCAAGGGCTGGTTCTTCGAGAAAATAAACAAAATAGATAAGCCTCTAGCCAGACTTATTAAGAGGAAAAGAGAGTCAACACAAATCAACAGTATCAGAAATGAGAAAGGAAAAATCACGATGGACCCCACAGAAATACAAAGAATTATTAGAGAGTTCTATGAAAACCTATATGCTAACAAGCTGGGAAACCTAGGAGAAATGGACAACTTCCTAGAAAAATACAACCTTCCAAGACTGACCCAGAAAGAAACAGAAAATCTAAACAGACCAATTACCAGCAACGAAATTGAAGTGGTAATCAAAAAACTACCAAAGAACAAAACCCCCGGGCCAGATGTATTTACGTTGGAATTTTATCAGACATACAGGGAAGACATAATACCCATTCTCCTTAGAGTTTTCCAAAAAATAGAGGAGGAGGGGATACTCCCAAACTCATTCTATGAAGCTAACATCACCCTAATACCAAAGTCAGGCAAAGACACCACCAAAAAAGAAAACTACAGACCAATATCCCTGATGAACGTAGATGCAAAAATACTCAACAAAATATTAGCAAACCGAATTCAAAAATACATCAAAAGGATCATACACCATGACCAAGTGGGATTCATCCCAGGGATGCAAGGATGGTACAACATTCGAAAGTCCATCAACATCATCCACCACATCAACAAAAAGAAAGACAAAAACCACATGATCATCTCCATAGATGCTGAAAAAGCATTTGACAAAGTTCAACATCCATTCATGATAAAAACTCTCAGCAAAATGGGAATAGAGGGCAAGTACCTCAACATAATAAAGGCCATCTATGAAAAACCCACAGCCAACATTATATTGAACAGCGAGAAGCTGAAAGCTTTTCCTCTGAGATCGGGAACTACACAGGGATGCCCACTCTCCCCACTGTTATTTAACATAGCACTGGAGTTCCTAGCCACGGAAATAAGACAAAACAAAAAAATACAAGGAATCCAGATTGGTAAAGAAGAAGTTACACTGTCACTATTTGCAGATGACATGATACTGTACATAAAAAACCCTAAAGACTCCACCCCAAAACTACTACAACTGATATTGGAATACAGCAAAGTTGCAGGATACAAAATCAACACACAGAAATCTGTGGCTTTTCTATACACTAGCAATGAACCAACAGAAAGAGAAATCAGGAAAACAACTCCATTCACAATTGCATCAAAAAAAAATTAAATACCTAGGAATAAACCTAACCAAAGAAGTGAAAGACTTATACTCCGAAAACTACAAGTAACTCTTAAGAGAAATTAAAGGGGACACTAACAGATGGATACTCATCCCATGCTCATGGCTAGGAAGAATTAATATCATCAAAATGGCCATCCTGCCCAAAGCAATATACAGATTTGATGCAATCCCTATGAAACTACCAGCAACATTCTTCAATGAACTGGAACAAATAATTCAAAAATTCATATGGAAACACCAAAAACCCCGAATAGCCAAAGCAATCCTGAGAAAGAAGAATAAAGTAGGGGGGATCTCAATCCCCAACTTCAAGCTCTACTATAAAGCCATAGTAATCAAGACAATTTGGTACTGGCACAAGAGCAGAGCCACAGACCAATGGAACAGACTAGAGAATCCAGACATTAACCCAGACATATATGGTCAATTAATATTTGATAAAGGAGCCATGGACATACAATGGCGAAATGACAGTCTCTTCAACAGATGGTGCTGGAAAAACTGGACAGCTACATGTAGGAGAATGAAACTGGACCATTGTCTAACCCCATATACAAAAGTAAACTCAAAATGGATCAAAGACCTGAATGTAAGTCATGAAACCATTAAACTCTTGGAAGAAAACATAGGCAAAAACCTCTTAGACATAAACATGAGTGACCTCTTCTTGAACATATCTCCCCGGGCAAGGAAAACAACAGCAAAAATGAACGAGTGGGACTATATTAAGCTGAAAAGCTTCTGTACAGCAAAAGACACCATCAATAGAACAAAAAGGAACCCTACAGTATGGGAGAATATATTTGAAAATGACAGATCCGATAAAGGCTTGACATCCAGAATATATAAAGAGCTCACACACCTCAACAAACAAAATACAAATAACCCAATTAAAAAATGGGCAGAGGAACTGAACAGACAGTTCTCCAAAAAAGAAATACAGATGGCCAACAGACACATGAAAAGATGCTCCACATAGCTAATTATCAGAGAAATGCAAATTAAAACTACAATGAGGTATCACCTCACACCAGTAAGGATGGCTGCCATCCAAAAGACAAACAACCAATGTTGGTGAGGCTGTGGAGAAAGGGGAACCCTCCTACACTGCTGGTGGGAATGTAAGTTAGTTCAACCATTGTGGAAAGCAGTATGGAGGTACATCAAAATGCTCAAAACAGACTTAGCATTTGACCCAGGAATTGCACTCCTAGGAATTTACCCTAAGAATGCAGCAATCAAGTATGAGAAAGACCAATGCACCCCTATGTTTATCGCAGCACTATTTACAATAGCCAAGAATTGGAAGCAACCTAAATGTCCATCGATAGATGAATGGATAAAGAAGAAGTGGTACATATACACAATGGAATAGTACTCAGCAATAAGAAAAGGGCAAATCCTACCATTCGCAGCAACATGGATGGAGCTGGAGGGTATTATGCTCAGTGAAACAAGCCAAGCAGAGAAAGAGAAATACCAAATGATTTCACTCATCTGTGGAATATAAGAACAAAGGAAAAACTGAAGGAACGAAGCAGCAGCAGAATCACAGAACTCAAGAATGGACTAACAGGTACCAAAGGGAAAGGGACTGGGGAGGATGGGTGGGTAGGGAGGGATAAGGGGGGGGAGAAGAAGGGGGGTATTAAGATTAGCATGCATGGGGGGGTGGGAGAAAGGGGAGGGCTGTACAACACAGAGAAGGCAAGTAGTGATTCTACATTTGCTATGCTGATGGACAGTGACTGTAAAGGGGATTATAGGGGCAACCTGGTATAGGGAGAGCCTAGTGAACATAATATTCGTCATGTAAGTGTAGATTAATGACACCAAAAAAAAAAAAAAAGCAGTTCCTGTGTGGAGACCTCCAATGAGTTCTACACAAGGGTATAAAGGGCATATAAAAGTGTAGGCAAAGGGTCTGTTTGTGTTTATACAGAGGATCAAAGCCTAATTGGGCTACCCTGAAAATGAACTAAGATACGATATGAAAAAGAACTTCCAACATCAGCACTCTCTGGAAGACTCATGCCAGAAGATGATCATCAAAAAACCCCAACAAAGATCCACGCACTGCTACAGCTGTAGATGCACTCATCCCACCAGTTCCTGGACTTGCCATGGGAATGAAGAAGGAGATATCTAAGCTGGCCTGTGCATACAGTAAAACAACAAATTTGACTGGATCTATACTGTTGGAACTCAACCAAGAATTAGGAGAAGTGCAAATTGTAGCGCTCCAAAATCTTACAACTACAGACTATTTACTGTTAAAAGAACATAAGGGATGTGAACATTCCCCAGGAATGGGTTGTCTTAATTTGTCTGATTTCTCTCAGACTGTTCAAGTTCAGTTGGACAATATCCACCAATATCATAGATAAGTTTTCACAAATGCCTAGGGTGCCTAACTGGTTTTCTTGGTTTCACTGGAGATGGCTGGTAATTACAGATATGCTTTGGTTATGTAACTATACTCCTATTATGTTAATGTGTGTGCGCAATTTAATTAGTAGTGTAAGACCTATACATGCTGAAGTTACTCTACAAGAAGATTTGCCAAAGAAATAATCAATCTTCCCATGTTTTCTTCTGCCTGCTACTTCTATAGCTTTTCTTCTTCCTTCCTAATTACAACCCTTAAGTAGAATTCGTGCCTCATATCAAATTTACCGAGTATCATAATTCTTCCAAGTGGTAAAGATACCTCAAGACAAATGCTGGGCATAGAAGCCACAGGACATAAATATGCAAAGAAGTAAAAAGCTAACCTTTTCAAACAATAAGGCTTCTCTCTCACTTACCAGCTTTACATTTCCCTGTATGGCCCCGGAAGATGACTGGTTAGCCAGAGACGGGTAAGATTCCTCAAGGGAGGAACAACCTAAGACAGGCACAGTCACAGGGGGGCCATCAGGTGAGAAATTGGGGATCAACAGAGGTGAGGCTTAGAACCTCACCCCCCCTGTTCTGAGAGAAATCTTCTGCATACGTGGATGTTTTATTGCCCTTGTCTAGCTTGGATTAACACATAGTCTACAGGCACACACCTGATCATCTACATTTGCTCTCTTACAACACTAAACTATGTTTTCTACCTTTATCTTGTATCTACCTACCACTTCAGCATTTTATTAAAAATAATAATAATAAAGAGAGAAATGTGGTATCCACATATAAATCAAGTATAAAAATCTAATGAGTATTCATATTTGAACTGACTGTTTATAGTTCATAATGCATGAGCAAAACCGAAAGTTTCTGTGATGACTGCCCTTTTACTGCTCACCATGTAACTTATTCAATATGTAAGAATTTGTTCTCCATGTAAGAACTTGTTCGTTATGCTTCAGAAGATTGGAGACTGACGAAAATTAGGCTTGGGGTGGATTAATGATTGTGCATTGAGCATTGACTCCCCTATACAGAATTTTATTGTTGTTACCAACCATTTGATCAATAAATATGAGAGATGCCCTCACAACAACAACAACAAAAAAAAAAAGTACGCACTTCCAATTGTAAAATAAATAAGTAACCGGGATGTAATGTATAACATAAGGAATATAGTCAAAATATGGTAACAACTTGGTATGGTGATAGCTGGTACCTAGAATTATCATGTATATAAATGTTGAATCACTGTGTTGTACACCTGAAACTAATGTAATGTAATACTGTGTGTCAACTACCCTTCAATAAAAAATAATTATCTACAAAAAAAAAAAGAACCTTTGATATGTTATGTAAAACTAGGATGTGTGAACCTTGAACTTCAGTGATGATATCTTTTCCTTCATTTGCATCCTTGTGGTAAAATCTAGAGGACTAGGTGGAAAAATTATTGGAAATTAAGGCACCTGGAGACAGGCTGTGTTTGGGTTTAGAAGTGCTTGAAAAAATGCTGCACCTAATGGTGCATAATGGGAGGCACACTTTTTTTGCTTGAACTTTAAACAGTGAGTTCTTATCGGGATATTGTTCCTATGGGAAAGTGTTTCATCCCATTGTTTTATCTTTCCCAAAAAATTATTTCTGTCTCGAAAATGCGGTCACCAGAGAAAACAGGTTGTCAGGTTAGATATAAAAGGCATTTAAGTAGTGTGTCCAACTTACTTGGTCATAGTGTTTGTGATAAACTTGGTACATTTGTAGAAAATAGAGATTTACCAAGCACCCCATATGATTCTTATTATCGAACTGGTTTGGAAATACCCTCAAAAATCACAATAAGACTGACTAGACTGCTTGCAGTGTTTCATTAAACTCACTAATTTGAAGTCTATTATTAAAATTTGAAATCATAACTTTCAAGATTCTCCCACCTTTTACATTTCTGTAACTCCATTTCACAAATCAAGGTGAAATCATATTTATTATTTAATTTATTATCAGTTCTCAAAATGTGAGTTTTTTTTTTAACTCTATTATTAAAATGAAATGATGTATGGGAAAAAAAAAAAAAAAAAAGAATCTGCGGCTAGAGTACTGAATGACGAATGGCTACATGGACCCAGCCTTCCAGGATCCTCATCAAGGCCCTGAACGTGTCGGTATGGGTGAGGCCATAGACCTTTTCACCCAGCCCAGCTCCCAGTTAAAGACAAAGACCAGAGAGTCCCCAGAGAAGACCAGTGGAAGAACCCTGTGCCAACCTGCACAATCATGAAAAATTAAATTGATTATTTATTGTTTTAAACCACTCAGTTTTGGGGTAGTTTGTTACACAGAAATAGCTACCTGACATTACCTTTTCTTGCCCTCCAGTTTTTCAACTGAAAATAAATACCCATAGTACAAGCCAGCTTGCAATAAGTGCTATGATTTAAGAACACAAGAATTTTGTACTTTATCAGATGTGCACCCCACCTTTGTGGTCAAAAAAGATGTTTTTGAGAATTTCTGTTTTAAACAACCACTAAAAGTGATTCTACCTCAACATCCACAATAAAAAAAAGCAAACAACCTGATGTTAAAAATGGGCAAAAGACTTGAATAAGCATTTCTCTAAGGAAGATACACAGATGGCCAAAAAGCACTACTTAACATCACTAATCATTAGGGAAATGCAAATCAAAACCATAATGAAATACCCCTTCACAACCATGTATGGTTACTATCTAAAAAGCAAAAAATAACAAGCTTTGACAAATATGTGGAAAAATTGGAACCCTTGTGCACTGCTGGTGGTAATGTAAAATGGTACAGCCACTGTGAAAAACAGTGTGGTCATTCTTTAAAAAATTAAATTAAAGAATCTAATTGAGATTAAAGAATCTCTTTACACTCCTTGGCATATAGCCAAAAGAACTGAAGGAAGAGACTTGAATGGATTTCATACACCTGTGTTTTACAGAAGTATATACACAATAGCCAAATGGTGGAAATAATCCAAATGTCCATTAATAGAAGAACAGACAAAACAATTGTGGTTTATGCATCCACTGGAATATTATTCAGCCTTAAAAAGGAAGGAAATTTAGACACATGTTATATATATAGCATGGATGAACTTTGAAGAAATTATGTGAAGTGAAATAAACTAGGCATCAAAGGACAGATATTATATGATTCCACTTATTATGAAGTACCTAGAATAGTCAAATCTGTAGAAATACAAAGTAGAATAGTAATTACTAAATTAAACAATAATTTCAATAGGTACAGAGTTTCAGTATATGAAAATGAAAAAGTCCTGGAGATAGATGGGGTGATGGTTACACAGCATTGTGAATGCACTTAACGTCACTGAACTATACAATTAAAAATGGTAAAAATGGTCAATTTTATGTTTTAATATTTTTGTATTTTACATAAAATACATTGTATTTTATGTATTAATATTTTAATACAATAGAAAAAATTAAATTAAACTTAAGAAGTGCTTCTCAACCTGGCCCCATATTCAACTAGTCTGGGGCAAGTTTTAAAAATCCCATTGGCCAGGTCCCACCCCAGAACAAGTAATT
The DNA here is from genome assembly GCF_030020395.1 of Manis pentadactyla. Classification (NCBI taxonomy): domain Eukaryota; kingdom Metazoa; phylum Chordata; class Mammalia; order Pholidota; family Manidae; genus Manis; species Manis pentadactyla. The sequence goes on along the minus strand of NC_080019.1, from coordinate 76,613,922 downwards.
AAAAATATCTAGGAATGGGGCACAGGGACCCAGAATCTTCTAAAATTTTTTCAGGTGATAAAAATATGCAGCCAGTGTTGAAAATCACTACATTAAAATACTGGAATTACTTTGTCTACTTCATGCATTCAGATTAGCATTCAGCACATAAAAATCAAAGCCATCAATTAAAGTATGATGAGGATCACTGTAATTACAAAATCATATTTACATTCTTAAAGACTTTTCCAGTTACTAATGTAATAATTTGGTTTAAGCTATATAAAGATGCTGCTGATAGCTAAAGCTTACCCAGTCATTCATTTGTTATGTAACAACTGGTGCTGATATAATTTCAGGAATGAAGTTTTACAAAAATTTGGTACCATTAAACAGCCTTTTGTTTTATATGTAACTAAGGTCATCCTCACACTTCTTCCTCAAAATCTGTCCCCAGTTCTGGCTTGGCTTCTGCCTTCTATGAGCTTTGTCCTTGCTTGATCCAGCAGTATTGCCTCTGAGCCCCCTCCTCTGCCCATTGGGAAAATCGGGATTGGTATCACTTCCATTCCTGAGCTATCTAGTTGGCCCTTGTTCTTCCTCATCAAGGTCTTAGCTCCATCACTCTCAATCTGATCTGTTCATAATTTATCACTTTGCACATCACACTAGAGTCCCTACATACCAGCCCACCTCAAAGGCAGGTGTTCACCCTGCATGGTCATCCATGGTAAGCTGAAGCAGGTCCAAGCAATGATTCCCAATATGTTCATGTCCCTCATTCTCCCCCTGGCCATCACCACCATGTAGGACTGAATAGGGATATCAGAATTACTGAGAATCTGGGAAGATAAGTGAAGTAACATCGCAACATTGAAAACAACCAGGAAAAGGATGGAAGACATTCCCAGTCCCAAAAAGCCTCCAGTGAGACAGAACAACTGGAATGCTGGTAGAAATGTAAAATGATGCAGCTTCTTTGTTAACAAAGTTAAACAAACATTTCAGGTGAGACCCATAAACCCACTTTTACATATATAACCAAAAGAAATGAAAGCTTATGTTCACACAAAAAACAATTCACAACTATTTACCATCACCAAAACTGAAATATACTTCTCTGATAAATGGATAAACCAACCATAGCATGTCCCTATCCAGGAACACTACTAAACAATAGCAACAACTGCTCAAAAAGGAGTGAACTGTTGACACGTACAGCAACATGTATAAACTTCAAATGTATGATGCTGGGCAAAAGAGGCCAGGCTACATAGTCTATACATTCTGATTCCACTTACATGACATTTTGGAGAAGATAAAACATTAGGGACAGATCAGTGGTTGTCAGAAGCTGGGGATGGAGAAGTAGACTACAAGGTGGTGAGAAATATTAGAGTGGGTGACAGAATTGTTCTGTTTCTTGATTGTAGTGTTGAATACATGACTGTCACAATTGAAAAATTTTTATAATTGTACACTAAAAAGGGTGAAATTTATCTTATATAAATTACATCTGAAAAGCTGACTGAAAAAATAAAAACCCTCCAAACATGACAGGGACAATGGGTCTAATATTCCCAGAGTTTATCACCAAGCCTAACATCAGTAAGTGTTCAAATAAAACAAACACCCTCTTGGCAGTGTATCAAGACTTCTCGTTGGTCACTCATTTCAGCAGGCTCCAGCTGCCTCGATGGCCCTCTTTCACTCAGTCTCCTTTCTCTTTCCCTTCCACTCTTTTCTTCCTCCCTACTTCCCAAAATTCCCATTTGTTTCTTATGCTAAGTTGTTTTTATATTTCATTTGTAAAAATAAATTATTATCCCCATTACCTTGAACATTGGCTGACACAGAGCAAGAGGTCAAGAAATACTTTTGAGTGAGGGAGGAAGAAAGGAAGGAAGGAACACAGGAGGGAGAGACCTCTTCCTACAGCCTCTGCCCTGAGGACCTCAGTTTTTACCTCTTAGCTGGGTTTCTTTTGGAGTGATTGATGAACATATGCTAAAAGTAATTATGAATATATATGAAAATCATTGAATTGAGTACTTTAAATAGGTAGATTTTATGGCCTGTGAATTATATCTCAATATAGCAATAAAAATTTCTGGAGAAAATAAGACAAAAATGTTAATGTTTCTTAATCCTCGGGACAGGGAAGGATAAGTTTACGTTCATCAGTAGACATGGGAAAGGAATTAGCTCCATGGTCCAAAGCACAGAGGCATTAAAGAGCATATTGTACTGAAAAACCCAGCATGGTTCTAGAAGAGTATGGAAAGCATGGAGAGGTAAGAGCTAAGTCTGGGAAGGGCTTTGCATGTTTGGTTAACAAATTCTGAATTTGTGCTGCATGCAGGTAACTGAAAATGAAGAAATATTTTTTGAAGCATGAGAGAATTGTGTTTTAGGACTATTTGTCTGGCAGTGCAGAGTGAATTGCTGAGGTAGTGACTGGAGGCAGAGAGAGCAGTTGGAGGATGCCTATAATAATCTGCATGAGAACTGTCAAGTACCTGACATGCTGTGATAGTAGTCAAGATGGACAAGAGGGAAAGTATTTGAAAGCTCCTTACTAAAAAGTCAAAAAGACTTGAAATGTCACTTATGATACTAAGATTTATTTGAAGGTTGGGAGAATAGGCAGGTAGGTTATCAGTTTTAACCTTCATAATAAAACCAGTAAAAAGCAAATTTGGGATATAGTGTCCATGAAAATGCTCCAGTAAGATCTCCTATTGTAGGGAGCATAATGACTAAGGGCTCCAGAAGCTCTGAATCCACCGTTGCATTAGTACCAAGGCTGTGCTTCCCTAGGCTCATCCAATAACTGATGTGAAGGAATACTAAGGTAAAATGTGGAACTCCTCTGACAGGCAAGTTTGACTCTAGGACTTCTTGCTGCAACTTAGAACTATGCTGCAGTTTAAGGCTCAGCCTATCCAATCCTCTTTCTTTCTGTCTCTCCTTCACAGAGGCCAGACCTGCTCTGGTCTGACAGCTCTCCCAGCAACCTCCCATTTTTCCCTTACAGGGTGCTATTGACTGATGTTTTTGTCCCCCCAAAATTCTCATGTTGAAATCTTAACAACCAGGATGGTATTAAGATGTGAGGCCTTTGAGGGCTTATTAGATCATAAGAGTGGAGAAGTCATAAATAGGATTATAGTCCTTATAAAACAAATCCCACAGACCTCTCTCACTCCTTCCACCACGTAACTACACAATGAAAATACAGCCATCTACAACCCAGAAGATGCCCTTACTAGAACCTGACCATGCTGGCAACCTGATCTTGGACTTCCAGCCCCCAGAATGTAAAAAATACATCTCTGCTGTTCATGAGCCACCCGGTCTGAGGTGTTCTGTTAGAGCAGCCCAAATGGACTAAGACAGAAGTTGGTACTGAGCTATGGGGATGCTGCTGTAAAAAATATCCACAGATGCGGAAGCAGCTCTGGAACTGGTAACAGAGTCTGGAAGAGCTTTGAGATGCGTGCTGGAAAGAGCCTAGATTGCTGTGAACAGACTTTTAAACGCGGTTGTGGTGAAAGCTCACAAAGGAGAGAAAAGAGCTGTAGGGAAAGCTTCCATCTTCTTAGAGAATACCTAACTAACCATGAACAGAATGTCGGTAAAAATGTGGACGGTAATGATGTCTCAGCTGGAAATGAGGAAAAGTGTCACTGGAAGATGGATAAAAGGTATTCTTTGTATCTAAAGTGCCAAAGGACTTGGCTGAATTGCGTTTATGTTCTAGTGTCTGTGGAAGGCGAAATCTGTGAGCTCTTTAATTGCATACTCATCTGAAGTGATTTCTAAGCAAAGAGTTGAAGGTACAGCTTGGCTCCCTCTGACTGCTTATGACACAATGTGAGAAAAGAGAAATAATTTACAATGAAATTGATCAGCAAAAGGGAACTAGAACTTAAAGATCTGGAAAATTCTCAGCCTAATGAATACTGCAAAAAAAAAAAAATGAGATAGTGTGTTAGGAAGAGAACCCTGAAGGTGTAGCCTAGTGACCAGTCTGTAAAGAGACTGTTAGTGTGAACCAGGGTCTGAGTCAGCTGTCTCAGCAGAAGCCAGGCGCCATTTTCCAAGCCAATGGAAGAATGACCCCAGAGGCAATTCAGAGAGTATTAGAGCTGCCACATCCACCTCAGAGCTGGAACGCAGGGGGTAGTCTGGGGGAGGAGGGGGAGAGCCCAGTGGTTTCAAAGTCGGAAGACTGCTGCCCATGGGGCCTCTATACACAAGCTGCCTGGTGCTGCCTCACATCACAAGCTCCAGTCCGTGCCCCTTGGGCACTGTAGGCACAGCTCTGGTGGTCCTGGTGTGGCGCAGCTACATCGGCTGCTCCTCAGGAGGGTGCAGGCAGCATATTTTGGCAATCTCCGTGTGGGCCTGGGAGGCATGGCTGCCTCCACCTGGACTTCAAAGTCTCTGGCTTAAGATCCCAAGCTGGGACCCCAGACAGAAAGCTCTTGCAGGGCTGTCCCTCTGAGCCATTAGGATGACCTTGCCACCATGTAGCCTGGAGGGCAGAGCCTTGAGGGAAGGGGGATTATTTGTGAGCTTTAAAACTTCATGGAGTGTGCCACGGAGTTTGGACATACTAGGGACTAGTGATCGTTTTCTTCTTTGCTATTTCTCCCTTTTGGAATGAAAATGTTCGTCCTGTGCCCATTGCATTTTGGAAGCACCCAACTTGCTTTCCCACCATTGCATTTTGGAAGTACCCAACTTGCTTAGTTTCACAGATTCACAGCAGGAGAGGTAGGTGTCTCAAGATGAATTGTACCTTGATCTGATTTTGATGATATTTAGATGACCTTGAACTTTATACTTTTAAGTTGATGCTGGACTAAGTTAAGACTTTAGGGGTTATTGATATGGTATGAATGTATTTTGCATATTAGATGGAGATGAATTTTGGGGGAACCAGCAGTGAAATGCTATAGATTGAATGTATCCCCCAAATTTCATATGTTGAAATCTTAACCCCAAATACAATTGTACTGGAGAGTGGGCCTTCAGGGGGTGGTTAGGTCATAAGGGTGGAAACCTCATGAATAAGATTAGTGCCTTTATAAAAGACACCCCAGGGACTTCCCTTACCTCTGCCTGCTTATGAGGGCGTAGTGAGAAGTCAGTTGTCTGTGAACCAATAAGTGGGTTCTCACTAGACACAGAATCTGCCTGCACCTCAATCTTGGATTTCCCACCCTCCTGGACAGAAATTTCTGTTTTTTATAAGCTACCTAGTCTATAGCATTCTGTTATAGCAACCTGAACACACAGGTGTTTTCTCCAATAAATTCTTGCAATCTAATCCCATCTTGGTATCTGCTTCTCAGAGGACCCAAAATAATAAATGGGGGAAAAGAGGTGAAAATAGTGCTCCTTATTCCTTTAGCCTGTTTCATTGAAATTCAGTGTTCATTCAATAAACATTTTTGAACATGTATACATACAAGGAACCAAAGAGTGACTGAAATCAAATACCACAGGGAATTTCTTGGTTATAGCTGTTTTCCAAGGTTCTGTGGTTTTTGTATTACATATTGATGAACTGGCCTTGGTTCACTACACTTTTCTGTATTGTACAAGAATATCAGTTTTCATATAAAAAGAAACATTGTATAATACTAAGGGAAAGAAAACAAAACTAAAACTTTAAGTTTGCCCCAATTATTTTAAAAAAGAAAGACCTAAAGAAAAAGAATGTTCGATTCCTAAGTGGTAGAATTATGGATTCTTTTCCATGTTTACACTCTGATTCATATTTTTCTAAATGATCCATAATTTCTGCACCAAACATATTGGTAATGAGCAAGCTCTCTGGTTTTTGACATTACCTATAGAAAGAGTTAAACTCCTTAAGGCAAATAAGAAAAGGTTATTTGGTAGTTTCAGAGACCTTGGCTAGACTCTTTTAACATGTTACCATGGGAATTAAAATAAAAATAAGAATTGCTGTAATTTTTTAAAAATCTATAAAGATCCATATATAGTGTTGAATCTCCTAGATTATCTGAATCATCCCCTAGCAGTATGATGGAAATGTTTTCATAAGTCTTGTTATTAAAACCAGGTTTGAGAGCTCACCCTACAAATGGTGTTTTAAACTATGAGAAACTACCCTTTTAATTCAAGAATACACCTGAATGCTCATTAACACTGGAAGGATATTTAAATTCAACATAATTCTTGAAAAAGAAAATTTAAGGGCAGTGATGTCTGTGCTTGAGAAGCGTTTCCAGTTCCCTTTCTGCCACACCCTTTTTTTTTCTTCTTTTCAATCTTTTTCATAAAAACTCAATGCCTCACCCTGGTTCCTTTGTTGTCCACAGCAAGAAAGATGTGGCATAAGCCTGTACCTAAAAGATAAAAAGTAAAGGACATTATACTTTTATTCTTGGGAGATTTCATTTTGCTTGCTTCATTATGTCTATAGCAATCTAGTCTTTCAACATTTGTGTCATTCGATTTCTCAACCAAAATTCAGTCAAGAATAAATATACATGCTTTATAACTCTTGCTAATACCGTGAACAACTGTTCAAATAGAACTCCAGAGTAAAAGAACCACCAGATATAGAAAAATGAAGGTTACCCACTGAAGAACTTTGGAGCAAAAGTCATCAAGGTGTAAAATAATAGCATTATTAGAAATATGGAATCATCTTCTTTTCTATGAGAAGACTAATTCTATTATGTAAAAAAACTATCTTCTGTTTGAAGTACAGCACTCTAGGACAAATTCTGCAGCTCTAACTGCTTGCTATACAGACTTTGAACCAAGATCATTGGGTCCAGGTAGCTCTTGGTGAATGGTGAGAGCCACTGGATTTTGTGATAATGCTGATAAGGAGAATATATTTAGAAAACATTGAGTATGTCCTGAAGGAACCAGAGTAATCTTTTATGCATTGCTATGAATTTGACTAATGTTCCTAATTTCAAATTAGCATATTGAACAACAAAAGCAAAAATAAAGCAGGCCATTATTATAAGGTTCTAAATTATTCACATGCAATATAATAATACATATTAGACTGAGAATTAAAGAAAAGCCAAATTCTAATCTCAGTTATACCTTCTACTGCTGTGCTAATTAGAGCAAACAAACAGAATTCTATTGTCTGTTTCATCATCTACAATATGGATTTAATAATACCTGCTCTGTCAATCTCCAGGAATTATTTGAGATATGAATAAGAAAATGGCATAAAATTGCTTTGATTATCATGAAGCATTGCTCAAAATAAAGATGATTATTACTTCCAGGTACAGTAAATTATTAATGTATAGCACTTGGGAAAGGTGGCAGTGTGACTTCATACTCCATCAGCAATGTAGATAGTGAGGGACCTGGAGCAGAAAGGACTGGATGGAATGCCTGCTCACTCTCTCCCTTTCTCTCTCTCTCTCTCTCATACACACATATACACACACCCTATCCCTAATTGAAACCAGCTGTGAACAGCACCTTGCATGATAAAAGGAAGAGTAATATTTAAAAGTAAATTAAAGATATTTAATTCATTAAAGCAAATATTCTTAGTGTTTGACATTATTTCAATAGATAACACATTCCTTTCTTTTTAAATATGCATGTTAAGAAAAATAATAAATTAGAACCCTACCTCATACCATTCACCAAAATAGAACATATATGACACAAAAAATGAAATTTTTTTTCATTTAAGGCAACTAGATAAAAATAGATGGCTAATCTCTTATATGAAGATGAAAACTTTCTAAGCATAAAATCAAAGGAAAAAAACATAAATCATTGATAGAATTTACTAATAAAAATTAAAACTTTATGCATATGGAACACTATAAACAAAAAGTATAAGGTAGATGACAAACAGGAAATATCTATAACACATTAATAAAGCTCTGGTATTCATGACATATAAATAACAAATCAGTTAATATAAAGTAAACATTACAATAACAATTTTGATGTGACAGTTCACAAAAAATATAGTCAACACATCTTTCAGTGGCCCATTTTCACTCTAATGAAAGCTATAAATTAACATAAAGCATAAACATTTTTCTCCTATCAAACTTGGTGAAGGTTTCAGGAAGACCAGCACAAGTATAAATGACTGATGGGAATTTAAGTCATTACAGTGTTTCAGAAATGAATTATTTCACTTGTTTAAGATAAATTTACTGAGTGCCAATAAAAATCAGATATTCTGCTACAGGCTGAGGAAAGAGCAAGACATGCAAGATCCCACTATCAAAAAGCTTATGATGGTGTGGGGGAAACAAGATTAAATTGTTTTACAAATATCTACAGCAATGTAGTGATGATATGAGATGATGAGTGGAAGAAGGCAATGGACTTCAGACCTGTTTTGGATACAGAATCCATAGACCTTGATGCGTGGTATTTGCCATCAAGAACAGGTTTCCAGCATGAGCAAGCGACCACCTACACAACTGGGCAGCGTGGCTCTTCACTGACGGGGCAAACCCAGGGGAGGAGCAGGCTGGGAAGGGGATAGGGAGACCAGGGCTGGAGATGTTAGGCACGACATGCTGTGAGTCAGCCGAAATGAAGAGGTGAGGAGATAGGTCAGACAAAAAGATCTGCGTGCAAAACAGAAATCAGTGAATTGTCAACATAGAGTTAATATTTAAAACCATGGGCATGAATAAGATAGGCTAAGAGAACAGAGGGAGAAAAGGATGTTGCTGTTGAAAGTGTTCTACACAGAATTGTGTAGGAAAAAAAAGTGTTGTGGGTGTGTTATGGGTGCAACACGTCTGAGAAGTCAGGTAAACAAAAGAATGAAAAGTGTTTTGGAATTTGGCAGGCTGGAGGTCATTGGAATTCTAATTAAACAGTTTCAATTACTCTACTTCTAGGAACTTATTCTAAGGAAATTAAAGGAGTACAGAAACCATTAGGTAAAAAGATGTCACACAATCATTTATATTAGTAAAATATCAGAAACAATCTAAATGACTGAAAATAAACACTTAAATCACGTTTCTTCTATAAATAGGCTATGGTATTATCTATTCAAAAAGTTTTTGAAGAATATGTAAGTATACAGGGAAGTTTTCATGATAAAAAGTTTATTTTTTAAAAGCAGAATACAAAAATATGTAGCATGATTTCTAATTTTGAAAAAAATAAATACAAATATAGACTACATCATAAAATACATTTGAAAACAATATATTAAATTCATCTCTATAAATTTATGGATAATTTCTATTTTCTTGTGTTTTTAAATATATACATAAAGCACGTATGGAAAATATTGATCCAAAAATTTTTTTACATGTCAAAAATTCAGAAATAGCAAAATTAAAGCCACTACATCAAAAATAGTATTTAGTAAGAGTTTATTGTGCATATAAAACAGTTCATGAACTGGAAGCTTTCAAATTCAAAGACTGATATGAAGCTGGAGGGTGTGAAGTTACAGGATGGCTTATACAGTGAAATGAGGACGTCATTAATCTTTACAATGACTGGTTATTACAACAGGGGTTTCCAGAGGGCAGGGAACTGATTAGACATGATTATCTCATACCATTTTTAGGAAGATGACTTAAGTTTCTCTTACGATTGTCAGAGGCAAGTTAAGTTTTGCTATGTTCATGAAATAAGTTAGAGCTAGTTTTGCTTGTAGCTTAAATGGTTTTGTCTGCTCAGGATATTCTCAGATCTGGTCTCCATTTTGTATTTAATTTTAATACATAGAATAAATGGTTACAGGGAAGAGATGAGAAAGAATGAATGACCCATAGGACAATCAAGAAGGAATTCTAGTGTTAAATAACAAAAATTCAACTGAGGAAAGTTAAAGATCAAATTGGCTTTATTCAATGGCTCATGAATCGGGCAGCATTCCATCTAGCAGCGAAAAGAGCTTCGCTGAGTTGTATAGAAAAGGAAAGTTTCTTGAAAGTGTAAAGCGTTAGGAAAAGGAAATTATTAGCAGAGAATGCATTGTTTCAGGCAAGGTCACCTTTCTAAGGGGAACACGCGGGATCTATCCTATTAGGTACATTATCTCAGTAGCTCTGACCAGGTAATTCCATGTTGACTGGTTCAAGGTTCTATTCTGCAGAAGGTGGGAGGTGGGGGGGACAGCTGAAACTCCAGTTAGGTTAAGTCTTGGCTTGCTAACATGAGGTTTAGGACAAGCGACTCTATTTTGAGCCAACTCTCTCCCTTTTAACAGTGACAAGAAATGATCTCCACAGTTTCTTACAAGTAGCAACCCCTAGGCTCAGGAAAGCCAGCCCCTCATCTGTCTCTGCGAAGTTGCATAGTGAACGCCTCACTTCTAAAATCAAGACATCTGCATCTCTATTTCTTTAGCTGATTCTGACACTGAAACGACTAAATGGAAGAAGAAAAGACCAAAAACTGCCTCCCAAGAGTTAAATTTCTGTTTCTTTCTTTCTAAGGTGTATATATTAAGCCACTAAACAACCACAGAAAGAAAAGAACAGTAAGTGATCTAGGCTCCTAGTTCTACTAACCAAGGTTCAAATCCATTGCCTATCAAAATGACACTTTAGGGAGGAGACTTAGGCATGTAGATAATAGCTTCCAACTAAAATACAAAAGAGCAATAGAGTAGGTTTTGAACGGGTCACTGAGTTTCTGGCCTAGGCCAAGTCGCTCTGCTTTGAAAAGAAAAAAAAAAAAAACAGTTTCTTACAATGTTACCATGTTTTCAAAATCAGACTTGGAAGTTTGTAATAAAAGTTAATACCTATGTGTAAAAAATGTATCATAAATGTTGCAGATAATCACCACCCCCCACAGCACACACAACACATCCCTCACAGAGATGCCTGCCTCTTCATTCCCAGATGGAACAAACTTTGAACACCTGGAGACAAAAGTTACTGCAAGTAGGTGAAGACAGGTTCTGAGATGAGAAAACCCACTGTTTTGTTTCCAAGATTAAAAAGAGTTCACCAACACCACACTTGGAGCACATGCATAAATGAACTTTTCTCTTTTCCGTCCAGCCATCTGTCCTCCAAAGTTGTCTAGCACTGCTTATTGCAATTGAAAAATCTTGGTTTTACTTCAATCTACCTTAAAATAAGGATATCCTTTTTTATTTGCTTTACTTTTTTCAAAAGAAACTCTGCATTGAAACAAAGAGCTTTAAAAATTTAGTTATAAGTTCATCATAAAGGCTAATAAGGAAAATCACCTTTTTAATGGAAAGCATACATTAGCACAATGAAGTTTGTAATGCATTGGAAAACCTTGCTTGGTAGTCTTACTGTCTCTTATTAAAAGCCTATCATTTTTTAGTTATACTTGACTTTCTGCTTCAGTTCTTAAGAGAGATTAAGTATCTGCCTTTCAAAAAACAGACTTTAATTTTGCTAAATGCCACTTCCAACTTTAAGATACTCGAAGTTTTCATTACAGAAAACTGTTAACAGGAGCTTTGTTAAGGTAATTTATTCAGCATCTTTTATTACTATGGGTTCAGTTTCCAATAAGCCTCTAAAATGTATCTTCCAAGTATGATAATCCTCTCAATGGACAAAATTGCTTATTTTCTGCATAATGGTTATTTTCAATTGTAGTTAATACAAGAACTTATCTGTGATTTTTAAAAAACTTTGCCAACTTATTAAATGAAAGAGAAATTTTTTTCTTTTTATTCAAGAGCTGATAGATATTTAATACTTGAGTTTGGTGTCAAAGATGCAGAATATTTCATTTGCTCTTCAGTTTGTACGCACTCCCTAAATCTAAGCCAGGCCCATACACAGATCAACTGTGAAGTAGGGCAGGAATAGGGAAGAAGCATCATGATTAACTTTTCCTGCCTATGATGAAAAATGCCAAGATATAAGAAGTATAGTAAAAACAGGAACTCCATCTTAAAGCTAAGATTGTAAAAACCAGGGGGTTAGGAGGTAATATTCTTAACATATTTTATGATAATCAGCCAATAATAACTGACCCCTATCTTAAGGCAACGCAAACAGTCCTAAATGATACGTTCCCACTGCTTAAGGGTACCACTATCTTGGAGAAGAACAGGATCAATAAATTCCTTGTGTTAAGTTTACCTTACAGAACATCAAGAGGCCTGACTGTGGCTGGTGACATAAGGTCTCTCACTGGGAAGAGACATCATGAGACTATATATCAAGCCTATGCCCCACCCCCTCTATTCTTTGTCCCATTCTTGAAAGCCTTAAAAGACAGAATCCTAAACCCTCAAGTGAGCCTCTTCTCTGAGGTTGCCTGCACTCCTCTTTCTTCAAGTGTGTGCTTTTAGCCTTAAATAAAGACTTCTCACTGTTCAACTTATTGCATTTGTCTCTGTGCTCTTTCAGTGGTAAGGGTCTTTGTGACTTTGTTATTACATTCTTTTTTCTAGACTTAATCACTAGTCTTCTCTCTCTCTGTTCTACTTCAAACAAGTAGAGAGAGGCTACCAAGATCTCTGATTTGGACTTGCAAGTTCCCATTGCCTGGATGACCTAGGCAGGACTGAAGCTCTTTAGTGGAATTTGCTCTTTCGTGGCCTGCCTGAAAATATCCTTTCTGTGCCTTTGAGAAGTTCTCAGAACATAATCTCACTCCATCCAGTGCTCTGCAGCTCCCCCAAATCCTGAGATGGTAGGGGCTTAATTCCCAAGCCATGCAGATCCAAGCAGACACTGGACATCAAGTGACCCTGGCTTCAGCAGTTGGCAAGGAATTTGCCTTATACTGAACAGGAGTTCAGTGAGCTTCCCTTTCCTGCCTGTGTTCTTCCTTGCTCTCTTTGCATGCAGGGCAGCTGACATGCCCTGCTCCTCTTGCTTTAATGAATTCCTTCCTCACCGATACTCGTCTGACTTGCTCAAAAATTCTTTCTTGTTCAGAATCAAGATCCCTCCCCTGGCAGGTTGAGGTTTCACCTAGTGTGCAGGGAGAGATCCCCCAGACTCAGCTGCTGACAACATCTGGGCCAGGATTTCCAAACTCAAATGCCCATCAGGGTCAAGAAAGTCAAAAATATGGGAAAAGCAAAATTGGCTGCACAGTAAGGTTATGACCCACTCGAGGCAGTTGCCACACAGCACTAGTTAACTTTTGCCAGGAAAGATTATGGACCTGGGGAAAATGTTAGGCAGAAAAATAGATATCAGCAGGGTGGAGAGAGAATAAAGCCAGTAAATCCTACTAAAAGGGACTCAAAGAGTTAACCAGATAAAACTAGAGAGCCAGAAAGGGCTCACAGAGTTAATGAGTTAATTAGTTGAAGTTCCAAAGGCCAGGAGTAACTTAGACTGTCTGGATATTCCCCAGATAAAGAAAAGTATCCAAGCACAGTCCAAGTCTCCATTGTACCAATTAGGTCATACCATTGTAAAATCTACTTAGCCTGAAAAAAGGCCCAGCTTATTCTTTAACTTAACCTATATGCTGGTTTTTTTTTTCCTAATCTTGACCCTTAATCAAGTAACTTTGTAACCAGGGTAGGAGACAGACCTCAGGAGTGTAAATAACCTATGTGGAACAAACAATGCTGAAGTACCAAACCAACATAACCCTATTCTCAAGAGAAACACCAAAGGAATTATAAATCACATGTATACATCATGCCTTATGCTGACCCTTTACCAAAAAAGGCCTATAAAACTCCAGACCCTACACCCTTAAGAGTGCCTTCTCTCTGAGGTTGCCCACGCTCACCCTTTTTTCAAGTCACTGTCTCTGTCCTACTTCAGACAAGTAGGGAGGGGCTGCTCAGAGCTCTGATTTGGGCTTGCAAGCTCCCATCACCTGGGTGATCCACAGGGAACTGCAGCTATACAATCATGCTCCTGAGTAGCCTGCCTGAAAATCTCTTTTCTATGCCTTTGGGAAGTTCTCAGAACATAATCTCACACCATCCAGTGCTCTTCAGCTCCCCCAAATCCTGAGATGGCAGGGACAGAGTTCCCACACCATGCAGATTCAAGCAGACACTGGATGCCAGGTGACACTGGCTTTAGGAGTTTACAAGGGATTATGCTTTCATGTTGAGCATCCCTTTCCCCTCACTGTTTTTCCTTCCTCTCTACTTTATTAAAGTAGCCTGCCTTTGCCTATTTTGACTCTACCCCACTCCTCCCTTGGAGGCTAATCAAATAAACCCGCCTTTATCTACCTTGACTCCAGCCAGCTCCTCCTTTGGAGTATATTCGAGTAAGACCTTGACTCTGCTTCACTACTGTGTCTCTGCCCTTCAATTCTTTGTTGAGGTGTGGACAAGAACTGCGGAAAATAAACTCAACCACCCAAACAAAACCAAGGCTTCAGATTCATCCAGAGATGCTAGCAATTCAGATTTATATAAATTAGCAACTAATCTGAAAAAAAAAAAAACCTCTAAAGTCTAAACCAAACAAACAAAAAATGTTTGTGACCCATATCCAGCCATCTTGCTACTTCCGATGTAGGCAATCCCCAAGTGAAGTAATTTGCTGAAGGCTTTTCCCCAGCTGTGCCTAAAATTCTCTCAGTCCTTGCTCCTTTAAAGATATAATTTTATTTAAATGTAATTATGCTATATGAAAATAAAAAGATTAATAATAGCAGTTATCATATTCCCTTGGTTTATAAAATCAGGAAATATTAATTTGAAACTAACAGAAATGAAACATGGAACAACTAGATTTTGAAAAAGGGGAGACTCTGGTTAAGAAAGCTGCAACAGCTCACAGCCTAAGAAAGTCTAGATGTAAATGAAGCAAAGGGCAGGGATTTTTCACACAGATGGAGCACTTGAATCTAGGATACTTTGAGGAGGTAGGAACCAAGGGTAGGCCACCCCAAAATTTGCCATTGTGACATGCAGATGACCATCAAGGCCCATAAGACTCAGAAAGAACTTAGACACTGTACCCACCCCACCCTCCGAGTGCATAAGGAGGAGAGCGTTCACCACAGGTAGCTGTATTATAATGTAAACTGGGGTGGAAGGCAGGAAGGAATGTGACAAAGTCTGTTAAAATTTCCCTCTGTGCCCCATTGTTTCTGTGGAGCCCATTAAGTATTTTGTTTACCAAATATTTACTCTCTTCTTATTCCTTTGACTTGCTTCCCTTTTCCTTTGAAGTGTCAGACCATTACCAATGCTGCCCAAGTCTCCTTGGTTCATGATGACATATATATATATATATTCATTATCCTTGGCTGTCTTTGGAACCCATGTCTATGGCTTCCCCATACATATACTCAAACTGGTTTTTTCTCCTGTTAATCTGTTCCATATCAACCTGATTCTTAGACCAGCTAGAGGAACAAGGTATAGAGGAAATTTCTTCCTCCCCAACAAAGATAGAGAGGCTCTGCAAGAGCCCTAGGTAATAGGGATGAAGCTGCAAAACTTCATTGATTTTTCTAAAAGTTGCCCCAGGGCAGCTCTGCTCTCCAGCAGTTATTTCTATTGACAACTAATGTAATAAGTCCCAAATCAATTAATCAACCAAGTACAGTATAGGAAGAGACTTGTTAATTTTTATTTTCATTGATTGTGTCAAAAATAAACATTATGCAAAGCATTCAGATATTTAAGAATCATATTATTAAACATCACCAAGTCCTGGCAACCAAGACACAGTGAAGAACCAAAGCAAAAGAGGAATTTTAATAGTATAGCAGCTGGTGTATTTTGTAAGCCAATTTGTTTATAAGTGTTGGGCAGTAAACTAGAAAGTTCTCTAAAGACTCAAAAGGGGGCAGTGAGATAAGCACACTGCTAGGTTATAAATTACATATCCCAAAACTTCTCCAACCTCACTGCAATTACTGATAGCTGCCTGTCCACTCACTCTCATTTCTTCTGATAAAGCACAAAATTCTCATGCTCCATTCTGGCACTTACCATAATGGCTTGTAGTATAGTTCGATGTCTTCATCTGCAGGGCAGGAAAAAGTTATGCTATTATCAATAACATATCTAGCAGGGTCCCTAACAGACAATACCAGCTCCAAAAATTCTGATGTTAATCCAACTGGTGGTTGCATTTCCCTAATGCTTACTGGTAGCCCCCTTTTCTTCAGCTATTGGCCAGAAAAACATCATTCTACCTTCTTTCCTGGTTCTGCTGCCAACCTTATCAAGAATGGTCTCACTTCTTTCATCAGAATCTGTCATCCAGAAACTGTTGACCAACTTTGCTCTTCATAATACTCTTAAGCGGGCTCTAACATTGGAAATTTTTTAAAAACCAGCTTTGCCTTCACATTTTAAAAATTATACCTAATACAAAATTCTCCCGATCTCCTATAAAACCTAAAAACTATTAAAGTTGTCCTAATATAATCAGTAATCTTCCTAAGGCTTTATGATGATAAAGACTTGAGCTCTGTCACATTTACCTCTAAATTTACTAGCACTGCAAATTCTTGCCTCTTCATAACCATTATTTAACTCTCTCTTAGGACATGATTTGGTCCCTAACAGGTATTGACTCTTCTTTGTGGCAGTTCAAAAACACCTTCATCCATAGCAATAGGCAAGGTTTAATTTCCTTTCTCTGTGCTAAAAGAGTTCCTAAGAGAAATGACATTACTGAAAAGTGCAGCTGATTCTCCATTTGGATGTTGAATCCATGTGCTCGAGAGGGCACCCTGAAAGTCTATCAGTGACCTCAGGAGAAAACAGAACCCCATTTTGCTTGAATGGGCCCTTGACAAATGCAGAACACACAAGGCCAGTGCTTCTCCAACCCTAGTGAATGTAAATTATTTGTTTGGTCAAATGTTCATTCAGAAGGTCTAGGTCTTGAATTTCTAACATGCTCCCAGGTGCTGTTGTTTCAGCGGGGCCGTACAGACCACACTGAGTACCAAGCATCCAGACAATGTGTTTTTGAACATTTCCCCTGACATTTTTCAGCTTTCCTTTTCTCCAAAGCATCCACCCAATGCTGCAGTGATCTGTCCACACTGTCTGTCAGGTACTGCCCACTTCTGGCCTTTATTATTCTTTATCTGTCCTGTATATGATTCCTTAGGGGACCTGCCCTCAGCAGGCCGCAGTACTGCAAAAGAAAAGTAGTCAACCTACTCATGTGATATATTAACAGCTGCTTTTTTAAGCTGTGATTTATTTTAGGAATCTCTAATTGATCTAGAGGCAGTGAGAGAAAGATTCTAGAGCAACGGTGGGGGATTTCTCTGGAATCCTTAAATCCCAACCAACTGAAGCTAACTAAATTCACCTGTCTCTGCCAATTCCTTTTTGATCTTGAATGTTTTTATACTGGAAATTTGCATCATTTGGCACCTCTCAAGTTCACCTGCCTAGAGTGACTATGATTCTCCTTATTTTCTCCTAGCCCCCAGGTTGAGATGCTGTGACAGCTTATTCAAGACCTGAGACTGTTAAAAATGTTGAAGTGTTTCTGAAATCCTATCAGACTTGGCAATATTACAGGGATGAATCAGACACAGAAGAATGTTCAATTCTCAGCTGAAATGAGAATGCCTTTATCTAAATTCCATTAAACCTGGCACCTTTCAGAGAGTTTTCCAACAGAAACAAAACTCAAACACAGTGTCGGAAGTCTACCAAGTTCCCCTTATCTGAATAACCTTCAATTTAGGGCTGGCCTATATCACTGACTTTAGAAAATTACCTGTCATTTCATTTTTGCTTCTTGTGTAATTTAGGTTTTGTTATTGTCAAGTCCAAGTATCATTTACAACATAATATTAAGATTACTTTATAGTCATTATCTTAACCTCCACAAATATACATATGCATGGATGAGAAAGAGAAGAGAATTTAAAGCTGAAAAATTTAAAGATTGGATGATTAACTGTTCCTATACCAACATAGAAGAACCAGCAGCCCCCAGTTGTGGATGTTATCTCTCTCTGAGAAATGTTGTCAAGCAGAATTAAAAGTTGGATCCTCTGTAATCTGGATAAAGGTTCCCTGTCTCTTTCATAGGTTAATTGTCAATAGAAACAGAAAGGACAGGTTCAGTCAACAAGAAGTGAACCATATCATTAGGCAAGGAAAAATAACAGGATTAACAGAATGGAAATCAGAGAAAGGAGAATATTTGTCTAGGATTTCCTCCTTAACCCACTAGCATGATTCTGATTACAGCTCCTATATTTGCTTCTTTAAACAAAGATTATCTTAATTATTGTAATGATTTTTTTCAACAATCACTTAGAAAAACATTGCCTCACTCTCCCAATTAAACAAACAAAAATAAGATCTGATTTTAGATTGACAAAATGAATGCAGCCACATCCCAGGGTCAGCAGAGCAGAATATTGACAGACACAGACCAAGAGCCTCCTCTCCTGAACTCCTAAAGGGACATGAAGTGTGTCCTAGCATTTATAATTTTACAGCTTCTCCAATTCCTTCTCCTTGAGTACAAAAAAATGTCAGAACTAAAAATCTCAGTCTGAAATGGCATACACTGGGCAAGGTAGAGCAATGTGAGCTGAGGGTCCTCCTCCTATAACTTCAGGTTTGTGTAAGGCTGAACAGCCTTAAAAGCTGGCACACTCAATCTCACAAAATCCCAGTTACCTCCGTGACTTTAAATTATCAAGAATACTCCCAGCAAACTTCAAGCCTCTGGCTTGGAAGGAAACTGTTAGTTATGGAGCACCCACAGCATGTGCTGGGAAGACGCAAATCCACCTCTCTGCATCCCAGACTTAGAGCTAGAATCCTGGGATGGCCTCTTAGCTTCTCACCAGCAGCCTCTGTGGGGAACCATGAAGCTAAAGTTAGAAATCTATTGTGATGGATTCCTCAGAGACCTTGGAGCCTGGAGAGACAGTGCTGTGGTGTTAGCCCTGCAAGTCTGCAGCCTTGGTGACTGCCTGGCGACTGGGGAACATAACCCGAGTCAGGAGCAAGGGTGAGTTGCTTGCAGCCTTAATAAGTGCACATTAGGTGTCTATCATGTCCAGGGTTCTGGTCAGAGAGAAAGATGAGTACAGCAAGGTCTTCTCCCTGTTATCCTCCTGTTTAGTTTATCTGTAAACACCACTCAAGCCCGTGGCCCCCAGGAAACACTTGGTGAGCATCTGTTGAAAAGGCACACAGCCCAGAACTGAGAATGGGAACATTTCAATAGATTAAAGGCAAGAGCCAACAGATTCACTTATAAATTAAGAAAAAAAAAAAAAGAAATTGGAAGAATGTAGACAGGGGTTGGCTTAGTGAGTTCAGAAACTAATCAAGCTCCTGTCAGTATTATCTGGATTTTTAAAGACATGGTATTTTCAGGAATTGTCTTCTCTTAATTATATAATGCCTAAAGCTTTCCTTTGAAAATTATATATTCATGAAATAAAAAATGTTCTATATGCAACATACGAAAATGTGTATTTCTCCTCTATTCTTGCACTAACATGAAATCTGGTCTTTTCTGTTTGAAAACACACTTACCAAAATGCAGCTTTACAAATATTATCAAAAATGTATTACCTTATATCACTTCATCAGAAAGTGGGCCTAGAGTAAAATGACAGAAATATTCTTTACTCCTCATTCAGCAAAAGCCATTATGTGCCCAAGGCAAACAATTCTTTGCCAGGCTGAACTTTAAAATATTTTATGACTCAGAACCTCTTGTCAATGGCATAATGCAAATATTTTAGAAAGTTTGATTACATAAGACTCATGAATGAGCAGTTCAAAGTGTATTTATTTAATAAATATAATAAATATATATCTTGATCAATAAAATATTAGAGGTGGATTAGGTTTTTTTAAAGTATTTCCATGCACACCAGAACAATAGTTGTTGCTATCATAGGGTATTTTGCTGTGCAGTGTCATCTATCTCTTAGTAAAGTAGAACATTACCTAAGTATATGGGAAGCCATACACTAGACTAGGTGAAGACAGGGGTTGACAAATATTTGCTGTTAGAAGCCAGATAATTAATATTTTAGACTTCACAGGCCACATAGTCTCTGTTGCAACTACCCAGATCTTCAGTTACAGCAAAAAGCAGCCACAGACATTACATAGAAGAATGTTCATGGCTGTGAGCCAATAAAACTTTATTAACCAAAACAAGTGACAGGCCAGATTTGACCTAGGGACCAAAGTTTGCACATTCCTGAGTAAAGCCAAACCCCCATATAGAAATCAGATCCAACAATGCTGTCAAGATTTACCTAATAATTTTAGGATTTGAAGTTATTCCAACTGTATTTTCTAATTACTAAACTCACATTTTTACAAATAATGTAGGGAACAAAAATTCTAATTAAGCATATAATCAGGTTCATTTTTTCAATGATTAAGTATTCATTACATAAGAACGTGTCACAAAATATTGTGCTGTGAGATCATATGGAAAATTGCATGAAAAGCAAATACTATTCAGCTAAAACATAATCAAAGCACATTTCAGGATCTTAACATAGTGCTGAAATGTAAGTATAAACAATTTTCATTATATAGTATTGCTAAAATCTAATTTCAGAAAGGCAAATCATGGTTCTCGAGCAAATATAAAACGAACATGTAAAAGATTTTATTTAACTCCTTATTCAATGAGAGAACCAGTAAGATGCCAAAACTGGTCCAAAGAGTATTTGAAAAAGTAATTTAACAAGAAAATGTTAAGATAAGAGTATTAGGTGAGATTTAAAACTGGTTAATGGCCAACAGCTGAGGTTATCTTTTCCACCAGACAAATTATTTGCATAGCTACCTAATAAAAATCTACAAATGAATCTCTGTCCTACAGAGTTGTAAATGGCCCAAGAAAAAGAAGCCATGCATTGCTGTGAAAGAATTCCCAGTAATCTCTTTCACTTATTTCCAAGTTTCAAATAATCTTTCTGACAATATTGGAGGTTAGATCTGCTTTGCATCTATGATTCATCTTGAAATATATTAAATAAATTCTAAATATTTCCCTGTTGTTTATGTATTTTTCTCCATGAAAGAAGAGGATAGAATTTGGAAATAGGTGACCTTTCTCTGAAGCACAGCACTATGAAAACTCAAAAACGGTAATGACAACAGCCTTCTCCCAAGCTGTTCTGCACTAAGCCCTTGGTTGTGATGCCTGCACACCTGTGTCCTTGGGCTTTACTGTTCTGAAAGTCTGTATTCACATGGCCAACAATGGACAGCTGAATGGATGATGGTATATTAGCACCATGGAATAACTGCAGCTGTTGCCATCATGTTGTAGAAACATTTATTGGCATGAAATTAGTCTTGCAATATCTGCATTGGTGAAAAAAGCAAGCTGCTAAATGGTGTAGTTGGCATTTCTTTCTGCATGTACATTTTCTTGGTTTTCTGCCTTATTTTTACTGTTTTAAAAGTTTAAGTATTCTCCCCATTCATTAAAATGTAGACTGTGCATAATGGCCTTCTTCCAAAGAGTACATATGGGAAAGAGGAAAAGAGTAGCTTCACAGTAGACAAACCTGAGAAACTCCACCTCAGTCAGGGGATCAGGCAGTGTCAACAGTGACAACTCATGATGACAGTATGGACCCTAGATATGATGTCATGAAATGGCTCTTTTCCCTCTGTGGTCTTCTTCCCAAAACCACACAGCCCCAGGATCATCATAAGAAAAACTTCAAACAAATCCAAATTGAGGGACATTCTACAAAATACGTGAATTGTCCTACCTGTCTGACTGCCAAGATCATCAAAAACAATGAACGTCACATCTAAGTCACCTAAAGTACACCTGATGACTAAATGTAATATAGTATCCTGGGACAGAAAAAGAACATTAGCTTAAAAACCAAGGAACTCTAAATAAGGTATGGGTTTTAATTAATACAATGTATCAAAATTGGTTCATTAATCATAACAAATGTACCATACTAGTGTAAGATGCTAATAATAAGGGAAACTGGGTGTGGGGCATATTGGAACTCTCTGTTCCTATCTTCAGATTTTTTTCCATAAATCTAATGCTGTTAAGACAAAACTTTGATTAAATTATTTAACATTTAAGGTTCTCAATTTTTTCATCATTATTTTTTTACTTTGAATTCTTCAAAAATTTCCATTCATGTTTCACCTTCATGAAGTATTCTAAACAAAGAAGATAAAAGTCTGTGAATTTAGGCTTCTATGTTTTCAAAGCTGTCTGTTCAAATCTTAAAGTCTCTTTTCTCAGAAAAAGAATACTTCTATATGCACCACACCACGACTATCTCTAATCTTTACTTAATTGTTCCCTTTAAAAGAATTCCCTGCACAAATAGGAAAAATTGTAACTTGGATATAATGAGATTTAAAATTCTTCACAGGACTTGCATAGTTGATTTCCTATCATATAAACTATTTTCTGTAATAATGTTTTACTTTATGAATACTACCCTGATGCCCAAGTTAAATCAATGCAGCTGTATTGGTAAGGAGAAAAATGGTAAAAATATTAAATGCAGACTCTGCTTTATAAACATTCCATGTAGAGAATCTCATGGATAATCCTGGGGTCAGAGTTGATTTGTATCTTAAACTCTGCACTTACTGAGACATCAAATTATCTGTGTGATAATTTGCTTTAAGTATGAACAGTGTGATATGTATGTGTAAAGTAACTTTATATCCTCACTGTGCCTTTTGATGGTTGGAAGACTTCTGTTCAGAATTTTACAAGACAGAGTTGTAAAGAAAGCACTTCAAATGCCATTATTCTAATCTGCACCAGAATATTTGTTACTTAACATAGAGGATATCTCAAAAAATAGTGTTCATTAGTCAAATAATTGATGTTCAATGGTGTTTACCTGGACTAAGATGATTATACAGATACCACCACCCTTGAAGAAGTAGGTGTAAAAAGGCAGCAAGCCCAACACCCTTGTCTCCCGCTCCACTGGGTTCAGGGTCCTTCCCACGTCCCAGATGCCCTGTGGCCTGATTATGCGTGAGTGTTAGTTGAGCCACTAGAGGAACGAACATCTTTGTGTCTACACCAGTGAAACTTTACAATGTAAGAGCTAATATTTATTGATCACTTACTGTGTGTCAGGCACTATTCTAAGCTTCATCCATATAGAATCTCATGCCATCTCTCTGAATCCTCTAAGATATGCAAAGCTATATATTACAGATAAATAGACGCAGAGAGTTTACACAATTTGCTGCAGCTCTCACTGCCAGTAAGTGATGAGAATGAAAGATGCCCTCCTTAACCACAGAACTACATTGTGCTCTGTATTCTAAGGTAAAAACTACGGTAACAAAAATGTGCTTCAGATGTTGACTGCCTTGAATACATTACATGACACGACCCCTTCAAGGACACGTTCTCTAAATGTTTCTTTTTTGTAATGCCCCTTGTTTTTAAAATGTTTACTTGAACTCCTTCCAAATGTGCATTTGGTCATTTTTACTGGATCTCCTAAATCTGCAAAATGGATACTTTAATTGCTTTTAAACTGGTGTGTTAAAGCTATTGTGTGATAATCCCTGGATTCCAGCTGAAATGATTAACCCATCATTTCATCCTCCAACTTAACATATTTTCTCTAAAGATTCTTTAAGGGATTTTTGTCTAGATAGCCTATTTTCATGCCTAGGTAAGTTCTAATTTTTATGGGTGCTCCTCTGTCCAAGGATTGGGAAGGTGAAACCCCACTCCTGCTCAGTTACTTCAACAAAATGGACTCCATTCCATGTAATTTGGTGTATCAGAGGCACCCCAAGGTATTCCCTTGATGACTTCTAGGGCCATCAGGACCAGAATCTTCTAAGAGAAAGTAGAATTTTTTCCCCTAATAGAAAAATCCCATCCTGGCCAGAGTCTATGTCTATGGAAAGAAGCATATGAAAGAGAACACCAAATTTTAATTGACTCCCTCTCAGATGCCCAGAAGAGGCTGCAAACCTTACTAAGTACAGAAAGAGAAATGCAGAGAGACAGAGACCGAGACAGAGAAAAAGTTGGGGGATAAGCCTTGTAAAAGTATCTACTTAAAGGACCCAGGAGCAAAAAGTCCTGATCTTCATGATTTAGAGGGGTACAGGCCCAGGTCCCTTCAGCAGACTTTGTTAGGGAACACGGACCCCTGTGAAACCTGGCATTGATAAAGGAGTGTTTAGTAATCCCAATAGCCTTTATACTTTGTTCTTAGACTTAGTCATGCAGTCAGCCCCTACCAACTTCCAGATTTCCTTCCTCAGGGATGCCAGGAAAGTTTCTGTGTAGTTACTTCAACATAAAATTAAATATTAAAAATATTATTGAAGTTCTGAAACCCTAAGGAGATCACACCTTAGAAATAATGGCCAGTGGTGGTGACTCCACTTACAATAAATGGAACAAAGGCTGATTATTAGGAAAAGCCCATTTCCAGAAGTTAATTGCTCTGCTGTCTATTCCTCCACTTTTAAATAATAGGAAGTAGGTCAAAGTAACTTCACTCTTCAAGTAAACCTAAATTGCAAAAGAGTTAGATAGAAAAATTATTAGTTTAGCAAGTAGCAGTGAGTAGATGCTAAATTTCAATCAGGTATAATTGTAAGCAACTCTGTTTTAGGTTGTAATGCAATCTTTTTTTTTATAGATGAAAGAATGTGTTATCCTAAAGAGCAAATAAACAAAAACCTGCTTGGATAGTTACAAGCATAAACTTGTTGAATTACAAATGATGTTGAGAATTTTTTAAGAATCTTCAGCACTATTTGGGAAGGAGCTCTCCAAACACATTTACCATATATTTTTCCATTTTCAAATGTGTATTAGTTAAAAAGTATGAAGTGTGTTCAATGTTAGAATATTAGAATATTTTGATTGAATATAAGTTGATTTTTTAAACCAGAAAGACAGGATGACACTGAAAGTGTGTATATGCAAATTTTTAAAAATTATAAAATCATTTTTATCTGTTGACTAGCAGAGTCTTAAACTCAAGTAGGAAATGTTATCTTTGGTCTGATAAAGCCCAGCAAAAAAGTCAAGTATAATTCAATAATAGTCTTGAGCCTGAAAGTGAACAAAGAGAGAGGGAGGAAGGGAGAAAGGATATCTGTTGGGGAACATGGTGAGCTAATTACATCCCCCTTGTTTAATAAAATACTCATTTTATCTTACATTTTTTTCCAAAATATTCATTGCAAGTTTGAGGATTTTTTGCTGTTGCTGCTGTTTTAAATGCCTCTGTTAAGAAGAATTTGTCCAATATATGGAAATATATGGAAAAAGGCAAAAGGATGACTGTGTGTCCTTTCATTGTCATACTGGAGCAGAGTCTAAAGAGTCAGCTGAATGGAGAATCATCCCTTTGTTTGACTTACTGTTTACCATTGATTAAAGGTTAGACTCCTGTAAAGTTAAGTTATTCACTTGTATAAATTTGATAAGTTGCACATGATTTTGATCTGGTAGAAATGTAAATTATTTCTGCCCTGTAGAAAATACAGCCCCAAAGATTAAAGCTCTATTGTCTTGCTTTGCACCTAATCTGGCACTGCTATTTCAGCATTCTTTTTTGGAACCTGTTTTAATCCAACTTTGCCATCTTGCTGGTTCCCTCTTTAATGAGTTAAATATATCTTCGACTCACTCTATGTCTATACGAGAATTATGTTTTTAACTGTTTAAGTATTATGCTTTGACATCTTTAAATCTCAAACTGTAATTTTAAAAAAATTATGTAATAAAATGAAATTTCTATTGATTTACGTGAATCGTAAAGAATACAATTTTTTGTTGTACTCTATAGTTACAAGTGTAATTACTCTAAGGTAGAAAATTGGGAATCTTGGGCACAGCATATTTCTTTCCATTCAAGAATTTGAATTTCCGCACTAAAACTAGAGACCTAACATTGTATGTCAAATGTGACATTTCTTTCATTTGAAATGAATTGCAGTTGAAATGTGTTGTAGTTGTAAATTTGGGTGTTCTTTACAAATAGCAGGATCCAGATAATCTAAAAATTATATCAATCCATAGAAAAGTTTCCACTTGAATTTCTCATGTATAACATCTTTCACATTTTCCAGTTATTTTTTAATTTAAATTGATTGCACTTAATTTTTATATACCCTTGATATTTTTCTAACATTTTTTTGTGGGCTTTTAGAAGTCTGAATTCATAAATCCTAAGATGATATCTATCTGTATTTATCCAAAGACTTCTGAAAGATGGCTGTATTTAATAGGCCTGTTATTAAACTAGGGATACTGATAATGTAGGTGAAGCAAGTGTTTTGACCCATTTTTCCAGGCAAAACCTGAAAAGCCTATGTGGACATGTTTTGTTCCTTGATAATCAATCACATAAGTTGGAATATATGAGATATTGCCTTGATAGCCCTGGAGTGCAATTAGACTTTGATTATGCTAGGTCAAAATGACCATAACTGGGAGACTTGAATTTATATACTGTAAATCTGGTATAACAATGTAAGTCATGAGATGTTGCATTCTTAAGGGAATACTATACATTATAAAATGAAAAAAATTTGTAGCTCATAAAAAGAATAAAAAATTAATTCAAAAGCTTGAAACATCAGAAAATGATTTAGCAGAGTTTAAAACATATGTAACTAAATACCTAAAATACATAGATTCTGATAATTTAGAAATCAATAAATATATATTTACCCATGTATGTTTAATTATATGTTTTTATTAGGGATGATGGCATTCACAGAAAATATATAGAATTTCAAAGGCTAAGCTATTTGCATATTATTTTATCTCAAGTACAGCAGACCATTCTCTCTCCTAGTTGATAATCGCTACCAAAACTAGTAGCTAAAAGACTTCTTGTTTTAAGGATGTAGATTATCAGCTAATAATATGACATGCCCCTTAAAATGAAAGCTAATGGAAACAATCAAACAAAGCTAACCATCCCTTAGTAATCATATAGCCACACACAAAAGCTATATAATTTCTAGAACAGTGTAATTTGATTGCAAATCCTTAAGAGTAACTGTGGGTAAAATTGAAACATTTCCAGAATATCTTGCCTGGCTTTAGTATATCTGCATATCAATAAGCATTCAGAGGTGGAAAGAAGTATGGCTTTAGTGCATTTGCATCTTTCCTCAGGGGTGAAGAAGTTCATCGCCATATCAATGGGTGATTACCTGGGCAACAGAGGGCTTATCTGTACCTGAGAGAGGAGGGGAAGGGGAAGTGGTGTGGCTGCTGGAGCAGGAGAGAGAGATGGGTTGGACTGCAGTTTTGTAAGCAATAAAGAGGTTTTAAACTTTATTTCCCCTTTTGACTGATTTTGGTTTTTAGAAGTATTTTGCCCTGGGATTTCCTTTCCACTTACACTAACACAGTTTAAAAAGAAATACATAGAAATGTTTGTACTTTATTCTAGTAGTTTTATTGTTTGTTTGAATGTATTTTTATCTTGTAACTATGGTATTGTTAATTAAGTAAAAACTAATCGTGTTGACTGTGTTAGGAATGCAGATTCCTATAAGATATATATAGTATACTATATATAATGTATGTATCAAAGAAAGGAGGTAACATTTAAAGTAGGAACACCCTACTGATTGAATGGGAGTGGAAATTTTCCATCAGAAACAGGCCAATGAAGCAAGATTACCTTACATCTTTACAAAATTTAAAGAACAAATCCCCGCAAACCTTCTTTCCTAACTGAATATCACTTCTAAAATGTACCTTAGCACCAGGTTCTATGGTCTCTAATAATACTTTTCCCAGGCTTCTTAGAAAAAAGGTCTGATGCCAGTCTGAGGCAGGAAGGTACAAGGCAAATGAAGATCACCTTACTGGCAAAAAAGCAAGAAAGCTTTCAAAGTTTATGGAGTTATGTCAAAATTACACCAGAGCCAGTCAAAATGAGGCTCCCATTGGCCAAAACTGAGATAATCTGAATATCAAAAGAAAACTGGCTGAAGCTGATTGCCGTATTTTAAATGTAAAAAGCTGTAAATCCTTAATGATACATCAAAAAGAGGCAACTAACATAAAATAAGATAGAGAAGAACAGAAAAAAAAAAATGTACCTCTATTCAGTTTGATATTCAATCAAGATGATCTTATTGAATCACTTATTCCATCAGTGAAGAATATAGAAACAAATAAATGTAAATGCACCAGTTAAAAGGCATTTTCTGATTCATGGAAATTATCAACAGAAAGAGACCACTGGGTGTAATCTGGAATCAGAGAAAGCCACATAAAATATATACATTCGACTAAAATAATGTTAAGTATTTTTAAGAATTGTATGATCTGAATAATATAAAAGAATGCAAGATTCCATCAGGTCCCAAGATTACATTTCTCAGCATACCAGAGTGAAAACAAGATTGAGTTGGGTGGGAGCTACAGAATTCTAAGGTTAAACAGGAGAATTAGACAATGGGAAGAACTGGAAATCAGGAGAATGGACTACAGGATCACCACCCTAATGAAGTACTATAATAATTAACATAACCATCAATGGGGCTCAACATATCCATGAAAAGACCATCTGGTTGGTGTGTCAGAGTACACACTTGTGATTGTTAATTTTATGGCTTACTGATGATCTCTACTCAGAAATTCAAATTTGTTTTCAATCAGAGGTAGCTGATCCACTCAGACCCACAGTCTTGCCCAAAGTCGCACAGGTAGTTGAGTTGCAGAAGTAAAATATAAACTGAGCACTACAACTCCCTTAACTACCACAGGAAGTTGTTGCTAATGAAAATAAAGTGAATCATGCTACAGTTTCTGTTTGTTGCTGCTCTTGAGTTTTTAGCAGTTAAATATCCAAAGTCACATGAAGGATGAAGTCATCTACTTGAAGAACCCAAATTGTAATTTTACACGGAAAAAAAAAAGAGCTATTTTTTTAAATTAACCCTTTTTAAAAAATCTCCCTTTTAAAAATCAACTCCCTCTTGCCACTTCAGGATAATATTAAGACAATCACTTGAGATGTATATGGCATAGGGAGAGAGAGAAGGTTCTGGAGTTAGACTTCAGAACAACTTACCAGTGAAATTCTTGAAGGATCTTGTATTGCTGATCATGAGAATTTAAATCAAAGAATAACTTTGTGATTTTCCTCATTCAAGACCTGCTGCTGAATCATTTCCCACAGGTTCAGGACACCCAGAGTCTATCTTTTATCTGTTCTTTGCAGAAGAAAAAGAAAAACAGGCAGGAAGCAGTGATGCTTCTCTGCAGTCTTTTTGTTTTCTTTCAATTCAGAAAACAGAAACTTCTGGCTCATAAAAAAAATGAAAGGAGACCTTCTTCCCAAGTAGAAGTTCCAGGGATAGCTGCTAGTAAGGTATTCAGAGAAGTTTAGTAAAGTGGATTTCCTCTTTACCTAGAGTTGCCAGGGGCAGCAATTCCAGTTTATGCACATTTCAGCAAGGTATTGTTTCAAAAATGATGCTTCAACAGTTTTACATCCTTAATAGGAATAAACAGCTTTAGACACTGTAGCAGGCGGAGTAATTTCACAGTTATCACTCAACAAACACTGGTCCTAGTAAATGCCTACTGTGTGCCACGTGGCGCCTCACCAGGGGAGACCGAGATAAGTGGAACATGTTCTAAGAGAGTCCCATAGCAGTGGTGGAAGGAGGCATTGGGTTAAATAACGACAAAACAACGTGCTTGGTGGTCTGACGTGGGCATATAAAATACTGTGAAAACACTGCAGGTGGGCAGCTCCATCGTTCTGGGGAAGCACTGATGAGATGACCTTTAGTTTGTCTTGAAGGGCAGTAGAATTTTAATAGGTGGAGAAAGGAGGCAGAAGGTGTCAATATTTCAAGGAGGAGGAACAGCATGAGAAAGGGCATAGAGGAATAAAAGGCAATAATTTGTTTGTGGGATTGATGATACCTTTCAGTGGGTGGAGAACAGCACCCCTGGGAGGAGGCTGGTGGGAAATGAGGCTGGAGAGGAGTATGGGGATGACTCGTGAAGAACCTTGTAGGGCATTTTTAAGTAATTTATATTTTATGCCAGAGAAAATTCTGAGAGATTTTGAAGCTTTTAATCTTAAGCGCTTTTTAAAAACTGTAGTTTTGATAAGATAACTCTGATTGTAGCATAGAGGTTAGAGTGAAGGAAGAAATTAGAGGCTTCTAATTTCTAAAATACCTGCTGAAGGACTTTCATAATAATCCTATTGGGAAATGATAAGGAAGTAACCAAGGAGATCAAGAAAGTGATTTGGGAGCACTTCATAATGTAGATTCACTGGAAGTTGGCAACCACTTAGCTGAGGTGAGAGAAAGGACGGCTCACAGGCTGGTGGTTTAGATCACTGATGCCACTGGCTAAGCTAGGGAGTACAGAAAGAGATAGACTTAACTAGAAATAAAAACTGAAAACATACCTGTATTCATGCTCCACAAGAAAAGGACAATGGGGAGTAACTGAATCAGAGTCTCTGAAAGGGATGTTTGAATGCAGAGCACAGAAAACACGGGAGTGGGTAGCAGAATCAGAAGTGGAGACACCCAGAACGCAAGCAGGAAGAAGCAGCTATAAGGCTATAGAAGTCTGAGGTGGTAGAAGCCACAGAGCATCAAAAACCATGCTGCTGAAAGGAGAGTGGAGAGATGTCAACTGAGAGAGGCAGGAGCAATAGAAGCAGGTCGTTGTCCTGTGGAGCCCCTCCCGAGTAAGGATGCTGGCTCCGAGGAGCACAGCCTCTGGAGGAGTGGTGTACGTCAACGGCAGGACCACCGCTGTGCCTAATAGGTCCTGACCGTGTGGCTATCCCAGGGCTTCCAGGATTGAAGGTAGAGACCTCTATCCCTCCACTCTTTCCCATGTGTCCTGACAATAAACCCTATCACTTGAATCAGCATGAGCAAATCCTCATTCCCTGAAAAAAAAAAAGACCAAGAACAAAATGTGCAACACCTTTGAGACTTTTGAGACAATTACACTTTACAAAATACTAACGTACTTATTTTATTTTTGTTGTTTTCTTTTGTTTTTATACTGCTTTGTTTTGTCCTCATGCAGTTTACCACAAAAAAAAGACGTGCTGATTATTGACTTTAACCCTATGGCACTGGATTTTCCTAGCAAGCACCTCAAAAGATTTGGTACAGCAGTCTATGTTCAGCTGTTCAAGGACTAGACCCTTCTTAGAAATTAATTTCTGAAAAAGTTTGTGCATTTGTGTTTGAAATTTCATGATCACATGGGTATGATTTTAATGCCAATGAAACTTCAGTATGCCAAAGTTTTCCTTGAGACACTGGACATGGCTTACTGATGATCTCTACTCAGAAATTCAAATTCGTTTTCAATCAGAGGTAGCTGATCCACTCAGACCCACAGTCTGCAGATTGCAGTTCCCAGGACCCCCTCCTTAGGTTTGATACTTTGTTAAAATGGCTCATAGAAAAATAGGAAAACACTTAAATTTATTGGTTTGTTATAAAGGATATGAGAAGGGTAAAAATGAACAGCCAGAGGAAGAGACATTAAAAAACAAAATTCAGAAGGGTCCCCAGTGCAGGAGCTTCTGTCCCTGTGGGGTTCAGATGTGCCACCCTCCTGGCATGTGGACGTGTTCGCCAGCTCTGCACCTTGTACTATTGGGATTTTTATGGAGGCTTCATCACATAGGCATTAAGTCAGACTCCAGCCTCTCTGCTCTTCCCAGAGGGTGGAGGTGGTTTGGGGGTGGACTGGGGGTCAGAAAGTTCCAAGCTCCTAATTATAGCTTGGTTTCTCTGGTGACCAGCTCCCATCCAGGAGCCCACCAAGTCTCCTTATAACAAAAAAACACTCCTATCAGCCAGGAAATTCCAAGGGATTTAGGAGTTTTGTGTTAGGCATCGAGTGGGGGTCAAAGACCAAATACAACAACAAAAGATATTCCTAATAATCTTACCACTTAGCAAATATGAGTTTTAGGAGCTTTCTCTCTATATATAAACTATATATGTATATATAATTTTCTATTATTTCCACATGCCCTGATCAAGAGAAAGGACGAGAAGAAGCAATCTAGTGTAGAATCTTAAGTGAGAGATAAGCCTGGATAGATGATTTAGGGTCAAATTATAGGGGGGCCCTAGATGCCATATATTAAGACTTCAATACAGTTTTTTTAAAAGCAATCGAAAAATAAAATTTTACTCAGATGCAATTTTATTGTTGTCATAACAATCTCTAAATGTTATTGTCTATTAGACATTTAACTCAAATGGGCCCTGGCTGGATAAACTTAGTTTTCCACTGAGAGCTTGATTGCAGATAAAACTCTTGGAAATGCCTACATATTTAGGAAGTAGGTAAAATGGGAGGAAAAAGTGGATTAATTAAAGGAATATCCCTTGAATTTCCTTAAAGATCTTTGCTTAAAACTCAAACTCTTCCTTTTTCCACTGTCATATGTCCTCTCCCTGGTGTCCTACACATGCTCTTCCCTGACCTCCCAATTCACATTCCTGAATCTACACTGGGGTCTCTATAGTCATCAGGCACAGAAGACGTGGCATGACTTTGAACATGCCATATTCTGACATACTGCAATAACTAGTCTTTGTCTCTCAGATCATATGAGAAAGAAATATTCTCCCTCTCAGCACACTATTTTTATACTACCAATGCCCCCTGACAAATATTATATTTGTAAAGTTCCTTTATTATACATTCCAGAGAGACAGAATGCAAGGCATCGTACATGATTGCATCTCGAGTAGAGCTGAAGGAACACACTTGGGCTGGTCTGTCTACATTCATTGCTCAGCCAGCAGATCCAACTTAGGACAGAACAGAAAAGCCCAAAATGAGAACTTTATGATCAACAGGTTTCTAGAACAAGCAATTTTATAAAGCAGCCTCAGGCAGCAGTATATACAACTGTGTAAAGAAACAGGGGGCAACATTGAAATAAAATCCAAATGTCAGGCATAAAAATGCATTTTCTTACTTTACTCTGAAAGAATGCACAAGGGAGAAATTCAGCAAATAAAACCTGTTGAAAATATGAGCATTCATGCAGGTTTATTTGCAGTGGGACATTCACACAGGCTTGCAGTAAATCCTCTATTAATGAAGAGAATGTGTTCCACTGACACCCTTATTCATCAGATATTTCATAAGCAAGACAGAAAAAATAAAAAAGATCAAGGTGTTAGCTTAAGAACTTCATGTAGAAGGGTAAAAATATGACACATATTATAGAATTGACAAAATGTTAAACAAAATAGCATCAAATCTGCTAGAAAACATAAAATAGGCCTCCTACGATTTAGTATAGGAGTAAATGAGGAGAAATAATGCTAAAGGATTTGAAAGAAACCCAATATTAACCCTGTAGTCACAAAAGGTAGAAGGTTTTGGGAAAGGGTGTTTGGAGAAGGTTGCCAGGTGACCCGCTGAAGGGAAGGGCTGCATGTTTCAGTGAAGCACTGTAATGAAGGACACAGGTCATCTAGCTCTGGCCACCTCTGCAGTTGCCATCTGTGACCCAGAGGAGCGGAGGGAGGCAGAGGCTGGGAGGAGAATCCTAGGGAAAAAACTGAATCATCATCCCTCCTCTCCTATTTCTAATAGGAGTCATTCAACTTTACCCCCATGACCTAGGGACCTCATTACTTGAGTCTCTTACATAACTGCCTCCCAAGGTCTGATGTTATTTAAAGAGGAAACCAAATATTTCCCTTCACGGTTTGAATAAACCGGTATAAAACTTGAGTTCAGAAAGCATTAAGTGCTACTTAGGGTAGAACAGTGGTTAAATACAAAAGGCCAAACAAAGGCTCACAAAAGCCAGCAGGTGACGTAAATGGGTGAACTGGTTGAGGAAGAGGAATAAGGGGTTAACCGCCGAGACAGACATTACCCAGCTTGGACGGAGGGTGGCCCAGGGAAAGTCTGGTTGGTTACAGATATTGCAAGAGCTTCTTATATTTCAAGAGAGATGCTGATTCCTATTCTTATGTTAAAATGTTTATATTTCAAAGGCTGGTCACCAATTCCTTAAAGCAAACAAAACAGCACAGTGAGGGCCAACCAAACAGTTCTGTGGGTTAGACTCAGGACACAGATGGCCATTTTGTAACTTGCTCATCAAAAAGTGTTTAGTCAAGTAGGCAAGCTGGTAAAGTGAGTTACTAGAACCTCCTCTTTTGGCAACATCGAGAATAGAGACCAGGAAGGCACTAGTTTAAGGAGGGGAGGCAAAGGGAGGCGGGGCATTTTGAAAGCCTCCCAGCTTTGCTCTTTGCAGCCCCATTTGCCCGTATTTCAGTGGGATGGGGGGAAACTGTGTAGTGCCTTTTGTCAAGCCAAACCACATACACAGCTTATCTTCCCAGTTTTAATGCTGCCAATTATATCATAAAGGAGATTAGTTCCCAGAGTTTTCACTAATCAAGGTGTCACACTACATGTTTTTTGGCGCAAAGCGTTATTTATGAATCACATCAAATCCCATCTATAAGGCTGATTTTTCTAAGAAGTGGCAGACTGAGTGCAGTTTTGGATTCTGCAGCCCAAACGTCATCAAGGATCTGACAATACTGGCATTTTTAAAGGAATTAAACTGTAAGCCGCAATGCAGCAGATTTATAATAATTTATTACAACGCTTTGGGCAAGAAGCCTGCTGCATCATCAGTCTGAAATGTTATTAACACACCAGCTTTCGAGGTCACCAAAAGACACTGTAGAATTTCTTCTGCTTTTCTTAGATGGTGAAATATATAAATCACTTAACTGGTGCACAGAACTTGCTCTAAGGAAATAAATCCAACATTTGCTCTCAATCAATTCCAAGGAAAGCAGCAAACTGAGGAACGTTCTAGGAAAGCAAGAATACTACAGCTTAAATCGGATACCAAGAATCACCCACCCTAGAATCAATGACACCCTAAGGTACTCATGTACCTATGAACAAAAGGAACATATATATGTTTATATATGTGTGCGTGAGGTATCTGTAGTGTATATGTGGAGAAAGTGTCTTGGAGACACTAGAAACATTCATATGGTTTCAGTATGAATTTTTTTAAGCTGGTACTGCTCGCTTACATGCTTTTTGCACTCTGTGGTAAATTTATTTTCTATATAAATAAATATTATCTCATTACCAACCATCTCCATTAGAATCTAGCAGACCATGAAATAGGCTTTGCAAGATCAAGCACTTAAGCCCCCAAAAACATTGTTTTGGCTTCTAGCTTAAGAATTCATGGAGAACAGTTTGGAGAATATACACTATACAGTCTTTTCTAGTTTAAAGGCATTTCTAAAGGGAAAGCAGATAACTCAGACTGGAAAAAAGTTTATATTTCTACCTCCTTTTTTGTCTACCTTTCCAGCATTTCTAACTTATGCATTTTTTTCAACAATCCACATTTAAAGAGTATATTTTCTCTAATGCAAAAATAACTCAAGGACAAAGAATTCTGAGATTTAAATCTGCTATGTTAAATAATAAGTCAGTGATCAATCCATTCCCCACCTGCTTTAAGCACGTAACTCTCAAGGACAATGGCACTAAGAATATTATAAAATTATATAATTTATATGATTTTTTAAATTTATGAAATTCAAAAGCAGGTCAGTGGCCACATCCAAGATGCCATTCTGAAGTGTTGCTGAAATACCAAGGAATCTAGGATATATTCCATTAATTAAGCAAAGGATGCTCAAGACAACTACAGCAAAGACACAGTCGATTATGATTGTTTAAATATTCATTTAAATGTTTATTTGTATTTGAAGCCAAATTAAGATGAATGTCAATGATACTTCAATAAAATATAGATGTCAAAAAAAGAATTCTTAGGAATAAAAAAAATGAAATAAAAAATAAATTGCATAAACTTTAGCACCTTTCATAAAGTGTATGTGCCTAGAGTCCAAAGTTCAAAAGGCCTATTTAAGCACAATCCCAAAGAAACATTAGAGTCATATTTTTGCCCAGAATTTAAAGTGAGTGGTAAATGTAGCAACACAATTTTTGCAGCACAAGTTCTATTGCCAGGGTTAGGAACTGGCAAAAGCCTAGGAACTGAGGCAAGAGGCTGGCACAGCGGGACAGTTAGTTTTGATTGGCAGGAGGCATGCCCGGAAAGGCCCAGCAAAACACACAAGAGCAAACTTGTGCTCTGTATCCTGAGCGCCCCAGAAAAGAGGCAGTGTGAAAGCCCCAGGCTGCTTACATGGCAAAAGCCAGCGGGTCTGCAGCATTCAGCTTCTCGGTGGAGCTTAGACATCACTGTGGGGACTGCTGGTTGGAGGGGAGGGATGCGGCTGTGTGGAGAAGGATCTGGCTGGGCATCTTTGACTCAGGAGTCAGTCTTGGCGTGATGCGGGAAGGGAGACCACACACCATGTGCCTCTTGACGGGATGCATTAGGAACTAGGTGGCATCACTCATATAGTATTCGTGCCAAAAATGTTCAACCTGAATCTTATCTCTCCTAAAGATCAAACTTCTGTTTTATACAAAAACAGGAGCTGGAAGAACAAGCTAAAGCAGCACCACCAAAAAGCAATCGAGCAATTTCAGAAAGGAGGTTATTCTCCAAACCAACTGGCTCAGTCTCATCACAAGTTAGTATCATGGAGAGGGAAGGAGTGAGAGAAAGGATGTCTCTTGTCTGTTTTTATCAGTATGTTCTAAATTTGCAATAATGATAAATATAAACAAATGAAACAAAGATATTTGTTAAAGTTGTTTCTGTTACATCTTTTAACTTTAGATATTCAAAGCAGTCTCTATATTACATTGAACTATCTTCCTGTCCCATAAGTCCTAATGAATAATTTTTATCATCTATTTATTTGCTTTATTTAATGCTTTTCAAGCAAAACAGTAGCTTCTGGACCTTAACTCAGTAACTTTTACAGAACACTTAGGGGTATATCTTATTCCTCTTCTCTAAAACACAAATTAAAAAAAAATATTTTTAAAATAGCAAATCACTCAATAACATCATCAAATGACTACTGCTGATACTAATTTTCCAGCTTTTAAAGAGCGTATATTATATATTTTATATACAAATTATTATTCTACCTTTTTCGTGTGTTGTAACAAAACCCAGGTATTACAATCTTTTCTAAATATCATTTTAAATTGTCTTAAATGATTTTTCAAACACACAGTAAATTGAACTACAGTGAACTTAACATACAGCTTGAGCATAAGAAGTATGTTTTTTAAGTTAACATTTAATTATCATTTTGCACTAGAGAATTTCCTATTAGGGAAGCCATGAGGAGGAGGAAAACCACAGTTAGCAGATGACTACCGACCTGCATTATGACTGTAATTAGGGCCCTAAGGCTCCCCACTCACTGGGTCCAGCCAGAGATGGGACCAACAGCCCATTCTCTTCAAAGCTGCGTAATACTGACATCCAATTTCCTAACTTTAAACAACTCGATGCAATTTAGCCTTCAGAATGGAATAGCTGTGTGTTGAGAGCCGGGGCTATGCCCCTTCCCCCACTTGCTGATGTGGCGGGAATAGAGAACAAAGAACAGCCTGTTTACGCATTCCATGAGGAACTGAAGGAGCCCTGCTGTTCTTAACTTTGCCCGGCTACCGCTGACGTCAATACTGTGCTTGACTGTTTATTGGATAAAGCTATTTTCTAGAATCATGTGTGTTTTTGCTGTATAAATACTCTGGACCCTAATAAAGCTTTGTTGGCAACGCATTGGAGTGTCAACCCTCCCAGTTCTTTCTGTCTTCTTTTTCTTCTGAGCCCCAGCGTTTTCCCCTTCAGCAGACCCTGTTTGATTTGATGCGGCTGGTTCGCGACAGCTGTGAACTGAGAAAGTCAGAAATATTACAGAATTAAGACATAGCTGGACCTAGAAGAAAGCATTCATGGAGAGCTGGACTGAGAGTCAGGGTGAAAGTAAAAATTCAAGGAAAGGAGTTAAGTTGGAGAAAGGTTTGAAAATTGGCATCTCTGGCAGAGACAGCGTAAGCAAAGGCATGGCATGAGGAATGTGCCTAGTATGTACCAGAAACCAATCTGTACTATAGAGTTAGGTCTGAGGAGATTTAGAAGACAATTGTTAAAAGTAATATTAGACTCATAATAGAAGACCTTGAAGGATAGTCTAATTCAATTGGATTTCAAACTTCAAGCATTATACAGTTACTGTGAGTTCTCAAGTCAAAAAAAGCCACAATGAAAGTAATGTTTTAGATAGATTCATCTGGCAAAAGTGTGGGGTGTGGTTTGAATTGGGGGTAAATAAAATCTGAAAGAAGAGTGACATGTCCATAACAACGAGTCAGCTGAGGGCTACAGCCATGGGACTAGGAAGGAAGGGCCACTGTAAACAAGGTGAACAAGACTCATGCTAATTAAGTAGGAGAGATAATGGAGAGGAAGAAGTGAATGATGATCCAAGGATGTACGGGTTAGTCCCTGGGAGAAAGGTATGCCACTGATTGAAAAGAGGAATAGGAAGCTGGGGAGAAGACTTAGATGAGAGGGTGGTTTGATTTGGGATATCTGAGTTTGGGCTGATTGCAGGACATATGTGTGAAAATGTTCAATGGGCTTCTGAGTAGATGAGCCTGGACCTACAATGTACATGAAATCTGAAAATAGAGTAATGTGTAGAGTTTCCTGAGTAGTTTGTAGAATCTAGCATCTTAACTATATAGAACTTATGTAGGCCCGTAGCTTAAGTGATCATAGAAATGAAAGTGAAAATAATCTTTATTTGTTCATTCATTCATTTATTCAACAAATACATGTTTTCATCATTAGTGACAAATTACATTTATTGTCAGCAGTGACATTCTAATCTTATTCCCATTAAAAAGGTCTACAAGTAAACTTCAGAGTATGTGAAAGCCAATTCAGATATCTAGGCAATTGTTGGGAGCCACACAAAGGCAACAAGATGGCCACTGAAACAACAAGACGACCACAGTTCATGAGGTTCCTGCTTCACTTCCTGGAGATTAGCTGCGAGCCCGCGCGCGCCAACAAGAAAGCCCGCGCGCGCCAAGAGACACTCTCCTTCCTTATTGTCACCCCATTACCTTATATAGCCATCTCTGCTGCGCAGCCAATCCCCTGATAACAAGTATCCCACAGCCCGCTCTGCCCCTGAACATTAGTATATATGTACCCCCGTCTTGCAATAAAATTTGAAGGCTTGATCAGAATACTGTCTTGCCTTCGCTCTTCTCTCGCCCCCATTTTCTTCCAGGTCAGATCCCCTTCGTCCCCACAAATAACTTGGTCCCGCTGGACGGGACAAGTGGCGCCCAACGTGGGGCTCGAAGTGCGGATCTTTCGCAGGCGGACCCCCGAGAAAGAGATCGTCTGCAGACCCCTTACTAATGAAATAATAGGAGACGCCTTTCGCCGCTCACGGAAGCCGTCGTCCCTGGTGAGTACCGGCCGCCTTACAAGAAAATGGGAACTAAATTAAGTAAAGAAGCGGTCTTCATAAGAGACCTAAAAAGTTCACTTAGGGAGAGAGGAGTTCGAGTTAAAAAGAAAGACTTGGTAAAGTTTTTTATTTTTGTTGATGAAGTCTGTCCGTGGTTTATCATTAATGGCCCCGAAATTCATCCTAAAAAATGGCAGAAAGTAGGTAGAGATTTAAATGATTACCTTATCAAAAACGGCCCTGACTCTGTTCCTGTTTCAGTATTTTCCTATTGGGGTCTTATCAGAGATATTGTTGAAAATACTGACCCTGATAAACGTCAACTCTTGTCAGTAGCAGAATATTGCCTCCGCCCCCTATCTCGGGCAGCCTCAAAATCGTCCCTTTCGAGTGATCCCCCTGCCCCAAAATCAGCTAAGTCCCCCTCCCCTAGTCCGACACCATCTTTGCTCAGTGCCCTCCATGATACCCCTCCCAAATGTCGCATTTATCCGCCCCTCCCTCGAGATTCGGACTTTGTCGATACACAAAAGGTTTTTCCAGTCGTGACTAAGAGCCAAAATGGCGAGCCTTTAGATCCGGGAGACGCGGCTGAACTAGAAGACGAGGCGGCCAAGTATCACAACCCAGATTGGCCCCTTGCCGCCCCGTCGCTTAACCCCCCTTCTTACACACCCCCAGTTTTGAAAGGAGCCTCTTACACTCCCCCTATTCGGCCTCCCAATGTTTGCGCCCCGGCCTTTTTGCCCCCGTCGGCCCCTCCGCTACCCCCTCCGGCTCCCGGTCCTGTTGGCCCCCCTACCAGCACTGAAGACCTAATAGCACAGATAGTAGAACAAAGAATAACTTGCCATCTCCAAAAATTAGTTGTCTCCCAACCAGTTCGTCCCGCATTATATTCGCAAAAGGGCCTCTCTAAGAAACCGCTTACAGCCACAAAACCTAAAAAACAACCTAAAAAACTGCTCTTTCCTGTTCTTACCCGGGCCTCCGCCCGCTCTGGCCCCACCTCCACAACACATAGCCCGGAGGAGGGCGATCTTGAAAGCGATGGCGAAGACGCCCCTGCTGCTCAGGAAATAGAAAGTGAGGGAGAGGAGCAGGCTGAGCCAGAGCCGGCCGAGCCTGCTGATGGCCCTAGAGAATTTCACAAAATCCATTTCAAAAGCTTAAAAGAGCTGAACGCGGCCGTTAAAGCTTATGGCCCCAATGCCCCTTTTACCCTTTCTGTTCTTGATTCGCTGTCTCGAGGAGGACATTTACTCCCAGGTGAATGGCTGCGTATAGTCCAGGCTGTGCTTACCCGTGGTCAGTTTTTAACTTGGAAGGCAGATTTTGCTGACCGCTGTCAGACCATCGCTGCTGCCAATGTAAAAGACCCTCATTCCCCAACAGCGTCCTGGACTTTTGATAAGCTTACGGGACAGGGCAGATATATCTCTGAAACCAGGCAGCAGCGCCTTCCCCTTGGTCTTTTATCTCAAGTGAAAGATGCCGCCTTGGGCGCTTGGATACCACTCCCTGCTTCCGGGACTGCTAACACTCCTCTAACTAAGATCACTCAAAGCTCGCAAGAAGACTATAGCGAATTTGTTAGCAGACTGTTAGAGGCCGCCGAAAGGACCCTTGGTTCCGCGGCTGCCAATGATAAGATTGTAAAACAGCTAGCCTATGAAAACGCCAACTCGGCATGTCGAGCCGTCCTCCGCGGTAAGACTCGAGACAAAACTCTTGATGAAATGCTGAGAATGTGTAGAGATGTCGATCCTTTTACATCCAAAGTCCAAGCCCTTTTAGCTGTAGGTGCCGCTGTTCAAACTCCCCCGGCTTCTTATCCTCCTTCCTTCCCCAGGGGCGCACCGCCTATGCGTAACTGCTTTAAATGTGGACAGCCAGGCCATTTCGCTCGCCAATGCCCTACCACAGCTCCTCCTCCTAGAGTTGGGTCAGTCCCCGGTATTTGCCCTCGCTGCCATAAGGGGCGGCACTGGGCCAAAGAGTGCCGTAACAATCCAACAAATCCTTTTTACAGTACCACAAATCCTTTCACCCCCCCTTTTCAGGGAAACGGGCTGAGGGGCCAGCCCCGGGCCCCCCAGCCAATTCCATTTCAGCCGGCCTCGGGGAACAGCCTAGCTGTAGCACTCCCGCCCTCTATCGGGCCACACCCGGGAGTGCAGGACTTGACCTCTGTGCCTCCTCCTCAACAATATTAACGCCTGAGGAGGGAATTACAATTATTTCCACAGGAATTTATGGCCCACCTCCCAAAGAT
This sequence comes from Manis pentadactyla, assembly GCF_030020395.1. Classification (NCBI taxonomy): domain Eukaryota; kingdom Metazoa; phylum Chordata; class Mammalia; order Pholidota; family Manidae; genus Manis; species Manis pentadactyla. The sequence continues at coordinate 76,572,322 of NC_080019.1, read as the reverse complement.
ACTTATTTTCTAATTTTAGGGCGAGCTTCCACCACAATAAACGGCCTTATTGTCCACCCTTCCTTAGTTGACAATGACTATACTGGAGAAATAAAAATTCTTGCTAGTGCCCCCCAGTGCCCTGTCAGCATTATGAAAGGTCAGCGCCTTGCGCAGGCGCTCCCCCTCCCTTTAAGTACATCTCACCCTGCTATTCATAAGCAGCGAGGCTCCTCTACCCCAGGTTCTTCAGACTTATATTGGATCCAAGCTATTACTAAAGAACGCCCCACTCTTAAACTTAAGATCCAAGGAAAAGTATTTGAAGGAATTTTAGATTCGGGGGCCGACTCTACAGTCATATCTCAGGCTTCATGGCCCTCCAGCTGGCCCTTACACGCTTCCTTGACCCATCTACAAGGAATTGGGCAGTCAAGAAACACCTTACAGAGCTCACAGTTATTAAACTGGGAAGATGAAGAAGGAAATACCGGATTCATTCAACCCTTCGTAGTTCCTGGGTTGCCGGTAAATCTTTGGGGAAGAGATATCCTCTCTCAAATGAAGGTCATCATGTGTAGCCCTAATGAAGTTGTAACACAGCAGATGCTTTCACAGGGTTACCTCCCTGGTCAGGGGTTGGGCAAATTAAAACAGGGAGATCCCAACCCGATACTGGCCACGCCTAAGATAGACCGCTCAGGTTTAGGGTTTGAAAAACATTTTTCGTAAGGGCCGTTGCTCCTCCTGCACTCCAGGCAGACAAGATTACTTGGAAAAGTGATGTTCCTGTCTGGATCGATCAATGGCCCCTTACCACTACAAAATTAAATGCAGCCATAGAGTTAGTGCAGGAACAGCTGGCTGCTGGACATATTGAACCTTCTACATCCCCTTGGAACACCCCAATCTTTGTAATCCAAAAGAAATCAGGCAAGTGGAGGCTCCTACAAGACCTCAGGGCGGTTAATAAGACTATGGTCTCTATGGGCGCATTACAACCGGGAATTCCCTCTCCAATAGCCATCCCTAAAGGGTATGTCAAATTAGTAATTGATCTAAAAGACTGCTTTTTCTCCATACCTTTGCATCCTGATGATTGCAAACGTTTTGCCTTTAGTATACCCATTACCAATTGTGTAGGGCCTTCTCCCCGGTTTCAGTGGAGAGTTCTCCCACAAGGAATGGCCAACAGCCCCACTCTGTGCCAAAAGTTTGTAGCCCAGACTATAGACCCCTTTAGGTTGCTCTTCCCCACTTTGTATATTATCCATTATATGGATGATATTCTTCTTGCCGGTCCTGACCAGCAACAGCTCTATGCGGTCAGTCAACAGCTAGTCACTGCCCTCCGAGATCGAGGACTACAAATTTCCCCAGAAAAGGTCCAGGTCCACCCCCCCCAACTTTTTTTAGGCTTTGAATTATTTTCTAATAAAATCCTCACTCAAAAAATTCAGTTAAAGAGAAGCTCCTTAAACACTCTTAATGATTTTCAGCGTCTGCTAGGAGACATCAACTGGCTCAGGCCTTATTTAAAGCTGACCACCGGAGAGTTAAAGCCCTTGTTTGATGTCCTACGTGGAGACCCTGATCCTTCCTCCCCCCGCTCGCTTTCATCAGAAGCACAAAGGGCATTAACCATTGTAGAGCGGGCTATTTCTGAACAGACCATTAGCTACTTCTCTCCACATCTAAGTTTGTGGCTGCTCATTTTCCCTACCCCCTTCTCCCCTACAGGAGTCCTTTGGCAAAACCATCCACTATTTTGGGTTCATTTGCCAGCCTCCCCCCCTAGAGTCTTAGCTACCTATCCTCAATTAGTTGCTGCCCTCTTACGTTTAGGCCGAGAGGCAGCTCTCAAGTTGTTTGGGAGAGACCCTGAAGTTATAACCCTCCCATACAATACATCTCAATTACAATGGCTTATTCAACATGATGATGATTGGGCAATTAGCTGCACCTCCTTCCATGGGACAATAGATAATCATTACCCTGCAGACAGATTAGTCCAGTTCCTTCAAAAGACCCCGGTTGTCTTTCCCAAAAGGACTAAAACCACGCCAATTGCTGGGGCCGTGATAGTGTTCTCTGATGGGTCCTCCTCCGGTATAGCCGCTTTCAGTATTAATGGGCAAGTTACTCGAATACAGACAGACCTCTCTTCTGCACAACTTGTTGAACTAACTGCAATAATCAAAGTTTTTGAGCTTTTAATAGATGCCCCCTTTAACCTTTACACTGACAGTGCCTATGTAGCAACCTCTGTTCCCCTATTAGAGACAGTGCCTTACATACGTCCCTCTACAAATGCTTCCCCCCTATTCGCAAAATTGCAAAAATTAATTCTAAACCGCGATGCCCCTTTTTTCATCGGGCACATACGCGCTCACACTGGCCTTCCAGGGCCGCTTGCCAAAGGCAATGACAGAGTTGATCTGGCGACTCAATTAGTAGCCTCTGTCACGTCAGACTCACCCTTGGCTGCAGCCCAACGGGCTCATGAACTACATCATCTCAATGCTCATACTCTTAGACTCAAATTTTCAATCACCCGAGAACAGGCCCGCCAAATAGTTCGGCAATGTCAAGGATGTCTAACTCTCCTCCCAGAGCCTCATAACGGAATCAACCCCCGGGGGTTAGTTCCAGGAGAGATATGGCAAATGGATGTCACTCATTACCCTCCCTTTGGTAAATTAAAATATATCCATGTGTCTATTGACACATGTAGTGGTTTCCTATGTGCATCCTTGCAAACGGGAGAGGCAACTAAAAATGTTATTACCCATGTTCTCTCATGCCTGGCATATCTACCACCACCTAAAATCTTAAAAACTGACAATGGGCCTGGATACACCAGCTCTAGCTTTAAACAGTTCTGTGCGCAGTTAAGTATTAAGCACATAACAGGAATCCCCTATAATCCCCAAGGCCAAGGCATTGTTGAAAGAGCCCACTTAACCCTTAAAAACATGTTATTCAAACTTCAGTCGGGGGGAGAAGTACTCTATCCGAAAACAGGTAATGCAAAGACACTCCTAAATCATGCATTGTTTGTTCTTAATTTCCTTACTTATGACTCCGCGGGTAAAACCGCTGCTGATCGCCTTTGGCATCCCTCCACGGCAGATAATTATGCACAGGCTATGTGGAGAGATCCGATGACCAACACATGGCACGGGCCTGACCCTGTGCTCATATGGGGGAAAGGACATGCTTGCATATATGATGCTAAGGCACAAAATGCCCGATGGCTCCCAGATAGGCTCATTAAACTCCTAGACACAAATAAAAGCAAAAACAATAATTCTAGTCCAGGGCATATTAAACCCTGAGAAGCCTTTCCTTTCTGTTTAATTTCAGGAGGCAGGAAGTGGATCCACGCATCTCATGTGAAACCTGTTGTCTCAACCGAAACGACTGACGACCATCCCGCGTAGAGAGCCTAATCTACCAAGAATCCTCTCCGGCTTAAGATCAGCAGAACGCCCCTAAGATGATCACCTTCGAACTGTGCGCCATTGTACTAGTACTGTGTTCCCTTCCCCCAGGCAGAGGTTCCAGCCCACATCAGCCTCACAACTTGACCTGGACAGTGATTAGTGGGGCAGGGGACGTAGTTTGGAGTGTGTCAAAAATAGCACACCTCTATTCCTGGTGGCCAGACCTGTACCCCGACCTGTGCAAATTAGCAATAGGTGCTCCAGCCGATTGGGATTTAGAAGGGCACACAGACTTCCAAAAACCCCCCGACTCCCCCTCACCCCCTGGGAGACTAGGATTAGACCCTTGGGGAGGATGCGGAGAGCTTGGCAGGAGGAGCAGGTTAAAGACCCTCACCTTCTACGTTTGCCCTGGCTTCCATCGCAGCCCAGCCCTTAACCCTAAGTGTGGAGGAAAAGCAGACTTTTTTTGTAAAAGCTGGGGTTGTGAGACCTCAGGTGACACCTACTGGCAGCCCTCCTCCTCATGGGACCTTATTAAGGTCACCGCTAATTACACCCACTCAAAAACACGGAGCCAAGGGAACCCAAATTGGGGCAACGATGACACGTGCAAAACATGGTGTCACCCGTTGCGTGTCGAGTTCACCGATCATGGGAAAAAGAGTACCCTTTGGACAACAGGGGCCTCATGGGGACTAAGACTGTACAAAGAACGTTATGACGATGGAGTCTTGCTTACGATCAAGCTTAAAGTAGAGCCTCTTCCGGCTGTCCCAGTAGGACCCAACGCTGTCTTGCGAGACCAGCCGCGTCTCCCAGCCCCGCCCGCGCCGACCCTAGCCCCACCTGCAGACGCTGCCACCCCTTCCTTCGCCTCCACTCTTAACCGACCCACCTTCCTTCCTAGCACCGGACAGCGCCTTCTCAACCTCCTTGAAGGAGCTTTCCGAGTTCTAAATACCACCAACCCAAATTCTACCAAATCCTGTTGGTTATGCTTTTCCTCTTCACCTCCTTACTATGAAGGACTAGGATTGTTAGGCAATTTTAACAATACGACCAGCCACGAAGCCTGTAGCTGGGGCAAGCAAAAGTTAACCCTGACTGAGGTAACTGGAAAAGCTACATGTTTAGGAACAATTCCCTCAACCCATAAGAGTCTGTGTAATCACACCATACCCATAGTTTCCTCAGGTGAAAACAGATATCTAGTCCCTCCCCGTCAAGGATGGTGGGCTTGTAACACTGGACTAACACCGTGTGTTTCCACCTCTGTTTTCAATTTCTCCCATGATTTCTGTGTTATGGTTCAACTAGTGCCGAGACTTATATATCATGATGATCCCTCATTTGTCACTGAGTTCGACCCTAAAAATAGGCACAAGAGAGAATTAGTCTCGTTGACCCTAGCCACATTAGTGGGAGTAGGAATTGCAGCAGGAGTAGGAACAGGGACAGCTGCCATCATCCAGGGGAACCAAAACTATGAAGGGCTGAGAACCGCCATTGACGACGATCTAAAAACCATAGAACAATCTATTACCAAACTTGAAGAATCTCTGACTTCCCTTTCTGAGGTCGTCTTGCAGAATAGACGGGGGCTAGATCTACTGCTCCTAAAAGATGGAGGACTGTGTGCAGCTTTAAGAGAAGAATGCTGTTTTTATGCAGACCACTCCGGAATAATAAGAGATTCAATGTCAAAGCTTAGAGAAAGGCTAGACCAGAGAAAGAGAGAGCGAGAAGCTAGCCAAAGTCCCTTTGAGTCCTGGTTCACTAAGTCCCCATGGCTCACAACTCTGATCCCCACCATCCTTGGACCCTTAGCAGGACTCCTCCTTTTAGTGTCTTTTGGCCCTTGGGCCTTAAGAAAACTAACAGCCTTTATTCGAGAGCAGGTTGACCAGCTCGTCAAGCCAGCAGTTGCTGTTCATTATCACAGACTTACAGCCTGTGATGAAGAGTCTGATACCGAGCCAACCAACGCTCCCGGTCTCCAGTTCTCTACTTTACAAACGCCTCAACCATGGTACCATCGATTCTGGCACCGTAATTAATGTGGCCCATATGCTGGTCGGCCAGAACCAAGCATACCCCTAACTGTGAGGGTATGGGCATCGAGATGAGTGCGAGACAAAGTACCGCAAGGGAGGGTTCTTCCTAGAACCTCTCTAGTCCTCCCTGAGAATATGCCTGGTTTGCATAGAGGTTGGTATCCATATGTACATAAAGCCTTAAAATCAGCTAGCAATTTGGCTTTCAGCTCTGCCTCTCCTCCCTAAAAGATACCGAGAGCATATAGGTAGACATTCGCAAGATGTTACCTTACTGGAGGAGCCAGGCCTCTATTCCCTCACTCGATTAAGGCCCACCTTTCTGAAATAAATAGAAAGGGAGGAGATGTTGGGAGCCACACAAAGGCAACAAGATGGCCACTGAAACAACAAGACGACCACAGTTCATGAGGTTCCTGCTTCACTTCCTGGAGATTAGCTGCGAGCCCGCGCGCGCCAACAAGAAAGCCCGCGCGCGCCAAGAGACACTCTCCTTCCTTATTGTCACCCCATTACCTTATATAGCCATCTCTGCTGCGCAGCCAATCCCCTGATAACAAGTATCCCACAGCCCGCTCTGCCCCTGAACATTAGTATATATGTACCCCCGTCTTGCAATAAAATTTGAAGGCTTGATCAGAATACTGTCTTGCCTTCGCTCTTCTCTCGCCCCCATTTTCTTCCAGGTCAGATCCCCTTCGTCCCCACAAATAACTTGGTCCCGCTGGACGGGACAGGCAATGTGTGCTGTCCTCCTCTATGTTGGAAATTACTTGTATATTGACAATTCAAGACAGGTTGTTTTCATATCATGGAAAATATCAGTGTGATTCTATACCCACAAGTAGCTAAAACATTTTCTACCTCCACAATTTTATATTTTAAAAAATACCTGTTAGCAAACCTAGTCTTAAAATGCTATTGCATCTAGATTCAACATTGCATTAAACCCACTTATAAAAATTCCCTGCCATTACCTTTGTAATAACTGTCAATATTACGCAGCTCTCATTATCCATGATATGATTAAATGCCATTGAGTCTATTCCAACCCTCTTACATAGTTATTCATAGTATTTCTGCTATTTCTCTAACCCAGATGGGTTTGAGGTCACATAATTCACAAAACTGTCCAAAAAAATGTGAATCAAAAGGACATTAGTGTAATGGCTTAATCCTTCAAAAATGATGGTAGTAGCTTCACAAAGGCAAGTCAATTACTTTTTCAGAAGTGTTTTCCTGGGGTATCAGTCAAATTCCTGATATTCTTTATCCTGTGCCATGGTCTCAAGGTCTTACCATATCTTTATTAACATTTTTGTGCACAATGTTAGTAAAAGCCAACATATCAGAAACAACCATTTTTAATAGTTAATTAGTTGGCTGATACTAGCCAGAATTCTTTCAGCTGTAAATAAAAACCTGATTTAAACTGGCTCAGGTAAGGATATGTATTGGCTCGTGTATGTAGAATTTCAGAGAAGGCATAATAGAAGTTTGGAACGAGCCAATGACTCCAGTCCTATTTCTCTGCAACAATTTCCTCTACTGAGTCTTCCGCTATGAATTAATTCATCCTTAGCTTGGCTTCTGCATGGAAAAAGAGCTGTGGCACCTCTGTGATGACCAGGGAAAGAGAATATCCCTTTCAAGTGGCTCCTTCTTCAGAGCAAGTCCATTTTTTCCCCCGAAGCCCTTAGCAAGCCTTTCCTCATGTCTTTGGCAAAAACTGGGTCAAATTATATGGCCCTTTGTGAAGCAATCCCTGGCAAAAAAGAGGAATTACCTTAGCTCAGTAGAACCAATCCCTAGAGCTGGGGAAAGATCTTCTTACCTGAAGCCCAGGGACTGAAAGGGCAATAGGAATGTATGCACAGAAAGACAGGGGGACAGTTAGGAAGAAAAAAGGAAGGAACGATGCTATGGCAGAACAACCTCTGCCACTGAATATTATTTCTGTTTTTTCAAAGGGGATTTTTGATATGAGGTACAGGAGGAAATGGAAAAGAAGCCAGTGACAGTTTTTAGGCTTACTCATTCTTACCGATGACCTTAATTTTGCTTTTATATTTCTCAAGATACTTTGCCCTGTGTTTACTCTCCATTGAGATGCCTATTGCAAGTTTAATTTTTTAATAAAAATAGTGACTAGGATCCAACATACTGGGACTACTTCTTCCTAGTAATTTGTTTCATGCATGTATTTTTCTTTCTTCTATTTTTAGAGATATTAAAATAAAGTTTCTATTGTTTGGAGGGAAAACTCATCAGGAGATAAAGACTTTCTGTGTATCATTTCCAATATTAGATCATTTCCAGTATTTTTCAGGGATTGGAGTATGCATGGTATTTTTAAAACAGCATCAGTTTAGAGGAGAAGAATGTTCTGAAGACTAGTTAGATTTAATCTTTTCTGTGTCTCTGTATACTGCTTCTGAAAAATATGTAGTTTTATCTTTTGCCTTCTAAGGGCCTCCAGGCTCTGGGGGCATGCCAGCAACGGGCATGCCTCCCTGTTCTCCAGCTGATGTAAGAGATCAATCCCTTGGCCCCAAACCTGAAGTGTATGACAAATAACAACAGTATTTATTGAGCATGTAGGAAATTACCTGTTACTCCTGATATCAGTCCTGCAAGGTAAATATTATCCACTTAATTTATTCTCAAGAAGATTGAGACCCAGAGAAGTTAAATTTCACAAAATTATCCGACTACTGACTGGTACAGTCAAGATTCAAATAATGTCTGTTTGAATAATGTATATTATTTCCAATGTGTCAAATGGCTTTTCAATTCGAAATGCCCACCAACAATTCTTTTTTAATTAATAAATTTTATTTTTTCTCTTAGAGCAAATTTAGGTTCACAACAAAACCAGACAGGAACAGAATGGAAAGTCCAGAGTTCCCATATACCTGCTGCCTCCACATGTGCATAGCCTTGCCCACCACCAATAAACCCCGCCAGTGTTCTATTTGTTATAACTGAATCACTCTCGATGTTGTACATTCTATGGGTTTGGACATATCAAGTCCCACCATCGTGGTGTCATACAGAATAGTTTCACTGACTTAAAAATCCTCTGGGTTCTACCTGTTCATCCCTGCTGTCCTCCTATCCCTGGCAACCACTGATCTTTTTAGTGTCTCCACTGTTTGTCTTTTCCAGAACGTCATACAGTTAGTCATACAGTAAGTATGTAGCCTTTACAGATTGCCTTCTTTCACTTAATAATAGTATGGTTTTAAGTTTCCACCACATCTTTTCATGGGTGGATAGCTCATTTTTTTTTTTAGAACTGCATAATATTCCATTGTCTGGATGTACCTCTGTTTATCCACTCACCTACTGAAGGACATCGTGGTTGCTTCCAAGTTTTGGCAAATATGAATGAAGCTGCTATAAACATCTGTGTTCATGTTTTTATGTGAACATAAGTTTTCAATCCCACCAACAATTTTCAGTCACGTCCAACCCTAACAAACCTCTTAGAACTACAATTGCCGCAAAGATTTACTACAGGCTTCTCCTCTGGGCAGTTTTCCAGGGACATAAAGAATTCTCTGAGTAAAAAAGAAAATGTTTTTGAAATATAGATAAGCAGCTAACAATGTATTATGAAAGAGTTAATATAAAAATTATACAAATGCATAATATGGGCTTCTAAACACAGACGAAACTCCTGAAATATAGTCAAAATTCAATTAGAAGAATATTATTAATAAAGATTAGTTTTCACTGTTCTTCAGGTGATAGAAATGAAAGTCCCAATGCCACATGAAAATGACAAAAAGAAATTATTTTCCAGGAATTACATATTCATATACCATCCATTCTTGGTGCATATTTTAGAGGAATGTGTAAAGAAGAGGAGATGGCTGTGCAGGCAAACACAAGAACCTTACCCTCAGCAGTTTAGATCCTCCACTCCCGTGGGGAAGGTAAAGGGTATGACATCAGCAGCCCCAAAGAGCAATATTATTAACTCCAAATCATAAATTCCATTGAGGGCTTAATGTCCAGTATGGGCCAAGACAATCATCTTAAAACAAAGGCACATAAAATAAATTCCACTCTCAGTACAATTTTAGGAGTTTAATTTGAATCTGATGAATTATGTTTAACACATAATATTTTATTTGCAGAGTTCATGTTATTTTAGGTCATTCTTTATATTATAACTGGTAGAGATTTGAGACAAGAATGGTTTATAGGAAAGGAAGTATTCAATCAAGCCCTTAAAATGGGTAATTTCAAAGTCACTGTAGATGATATGTAACTATGCAAGCTGACCAAAGCGGGTCCAGTGTGAAAATTGAATCTAGGGAAGGGCAAGAAAGGAGAGAAGGGACCACTTCTACTCTAAATAATCATGTGAAATCCACGCTTAACAAGACAGATGTAGCCTGATAAATGAAAATAGTTTTCTTTCTCCTTGTGAAATTCGAGTAGAGATCAATCAGGTAACTCAAGTTCTTTCAAGGATCAAGAAGGTAACAACAGGTAGGGACTGAAGAAAACTAGAGAATTCATACCTAATCTAAGGTGTCAACTGCTACTCAGCTCTAGCCAGTTGTTGCCATGGAGGAATGAGGACCCAGTGTGGTTAGATTTTATTATTTGGTATTCTTTTCAAATCCTTCACTCACTTTTAAATTGAGTTGCTTGTCTTCTTATAGAGTATTGGGCACTTTTTACATATTCTGGATATAAGTCCTTTATCAGATATGTGCTGTACAGATATTTTCTCTAAGCCTGTGGCTTGTCTTTTTATTTTCTGTGACTTGAATAGCTCCTCGATAGTGACTTTTGAAGAGTAAAAATGTTTTCATTTAATGGAGTACAATTTATCAGTCTGGTCTTTTATGCATTGTACTTTTGGTGTTCTGGAGTTAATCCCATCTTATCTGCAGGGGAAACATTCCAAGACCCCAGTGATGCCTGAAACTGCTGATAATTCTGAACCCTATACATACTATGGTTTTTCCTATACATACATACCTATGATAAATTTATAAATTAGGCACAGTAAGAGATTAATAACAATAACAATAAAATAGAACTATAACATATTGTTATAAAGTCTATATGAATGTGGTTTCTTTTTCTTCAAAATATCTTTTTGTACTATACTCATGCTTCTTGTGATAAGGTGAGAATATAACATACCTGTCTGATGAGATGAAGTGAGGTGAATGACAGGCGTTGGGATGTAACCTTAAGCTCCTACTGACCTTCTGAGGATGAGTCAGGAGGATCGTCTGCTTCTAGACTGTGGTTGACCACAGATAACTGAACCCATGGAAAGTGAAATCACAAATAAGGGGCCCTACCAACCACAGGTAAGGGGGGACTACCATATCCATGAATTCTCACTTGCAGAAGGCCACAAAGATTGTCTATCATGCATTCTTCTAAAAATGTTATACTTTTAGGGTTTACATGTAGATTTATGATCCATTTTAGATTAATTTAATTATATTGTATGGGTTATGAATCAAGTCCATTCTTTTTGCATGTGTATTTCCGACTGTTCTGCAACATTTGTTGAAAAAAAACTATTCTTTCTCCACTGAATTACCTTTGCAACTTGTCATCAATCAGTTGTCCAGACTTTTGCTCCAAGAAGATAAAGTAAATGTACTTTTCTCTATTTCCCCCATGGAGTACAACTAAACACACTGAACATTACATGTAAAACAAATGTAAGAAGATTCTGAAGGAGAGAAGGTGGCAGACCGGCTAGGGAACTTGGGACCTGAGCGGGGGGTTCTGTGGGTTTTCTTCTGCCTCATATTTCCCAAACTTGGAGTTGAAGAAACCAGTAATCCAAAAATGTCAATGGGTGCAGACAATAAAAAGGATCAGGAAAAGAACAACCTAGAAAGATAGACCTCTTCAGATAATTAACACTATAATCCAGCCAGACACCACAGGAAAACCTCGGCCCCATCCACATCATGCCAGCAGAGGCCAAGTGGGGAGCCTCGACTTCTAGCCTTGGGAAGTTGTAATGAGGTGCCCCAAACACTGTCTGGAGGAGTGTCAAAAAAGGCAAAGTAAGAAGCAAAAACCTCCATACTAGAGTGGACATCTTTGTCTTGCATTGTTTCTGACAACCTACTGTCAATCTTACCTTTATTTGCCTATAGTGTGCTTTTTTATTTTCCTTTTCTCCTCTAGCTGCTTTTAAGATGTTCATTTCACCACCCCTCAGTAATTTAATTATAATACGACTTGGTATAGTTTTCTTCATTTTTCCATTGTGCATGGAGTTCATTGAGCTTTTTGGATCTGAGAGTTTAAAATTAACAAAAATTTCAACAAGTGAAAATTTTTAGCCATTATTTACTGAAATTTTTTTCTATATCCTCCTTCAGACACTCCAGTTACATGCATATTAAGCTGCTTGAAGTTGTCCCAAAGTAAAGTGATGCTCCTCTTTTATGTTACTTCTTCTCTTGCTGATTCATTTTGTACATATTTTATTATTATGTCCTCAAGTGTATAATCTTTTTTTTTCTGCAATGTCTTACCTGCTGTTCATCTTATTCAGTATATTTTAAAGTCTCAGTCACTGTGTCTCTCCAGAAGTTTGATTTGGGACTTTAAAAAGGTACTCTATTTAGCTTTTTGAACATATGAAGTATAGTTTAATAACTTTTGATGTTCTCATCTTATCCCAGTTTTGGGACAGCTTTAATGATTGATTTTTCTCATCATTATTTGTCATATATTCCTGCTTCCTTGAATGCCTTGGTAATCTTTGATTGAATGCCAGACACTGTAAATCTTATATTATTGGGAGCTATATATTTCTGTATAAATATTCTTGACTTCTTTTTTCAGCGTGTTATTTGGGAAAATTTTTACCTTTTTTGATCTTGCTTTTAAGATTTGTTAAGTTAGATTACAATAGCATTTAGTCTAATTAATTATTCTCTACTACTGAGAACCTTCTGAGAACTCTGCTTAATTCCCTGTGAATTGTGAGGTTTTTCCAGTGTTGCTGGGGGAATCAGGTTCTTTTCTCGGCAGTGTGTGAATGCCAGCTTCTAGCATCTCTAATCTTTTTTTGGATAGTAATTCATCACATTCATATATTGATTAGTACTCTACTGAATACTAGAGGGGCACCCTCTGCAAATTTCCAAGATTCTTTCCTTTTAACACTCAGCCCTGTGAACCCTATTTACCATAACCTCTCTGGATTGCCAGGAGCATCTCCTTAACTTAGGGAGTCCACTGTCCTCTGCCTCAAGGAAGTGCCCCTTTCCTGCACCATAGCCTAGAAACTCTCTCAGCCATTAAAACAGTCAATAGTAGTGCTAGTTTCATCTGTTTTCCATCTTTCAATGATCACAATCTTTCATTGTCTCATGTCCAGTGCATTGAAAACCATTTTTTTCATATATTTTTGTCTTGTTTTCTTATTTTTTTCCAGTTAAGAGGTTAAATTCAATCTTTATTTTCTCTTGGCTGGAAGCAGAAGTCTGGTGAGAAGATCTTAAAGGAAACAAGATTTGGAAATTGGACAGTTGGAAGAGAAAGAATCTGCCAGCCATATCTGCCTATTTACTTCTACTTGTCAGTGGATTTGGCATTCCAGTAGTCACCATTGTGGGGAAAATGGAAGTTTCTATGGCCAGAATCCTCAACTGCCCCTAAACTACTTGATGATGTAATCAGCCTACAGCTAGGCTACTGCTTCCACACCCATAGGCAATAAGATATTATTGACTGAGTCACTATATAAAGAGCTCTGCCCAGTGCTCTGGGAAGAGGCAGAGATGGAGGAGGATTACAGACATGCAAACTGCTGGATGTAGACATGATTCTAGTGCTTGACCTACCGCCGGGAGAATAAAGCCAGGTATAAACCCTTTTACCCCAAGAACATTCCATTGCCATTGCTTGGTCTCACTGAATCCATAGTAAACTTTCCAAGTGCTGAAACCCTTAGGCAAGACATCATTAATTAAATTTTCTTGTCTCTTTAGTTCTTTCACCTTCTCCAACTCCCAGAATACCTTAGGTTTAAAGAAATGTACTGTTAGAAAAAGGGGGATATATATACTGGACTTAGATCTTATTATTTTGTACATAGAAGTTGGTTTTTTTTCTGAAAAGTCAGTGGAATTTCTCTTAGCACAGTTTCAATAGAAGTTTGGAACTGAGGATGCAGACTTGAGATTAGGACTTAACATTTCTCTTGAAGGCCTGATCTTATTAAATATGTTTTTATACCAGCCCTGAGACAGGCATATAATCTGAAGGTGCAAATTCTTCAAAGGAGAAAATTCAAGAGGAACATAAGTTAAAATCATCCCTTTCCCAAATATTCTAAAAGAAGTAGCCCTTAATTGCATTATTTAATTTCCTCCAAGATAGAGCATAAAAAATAGTTTCATAGATACAAGGAGAAAAAACTGGAGAAAGCCACAAATAAATAAAATTAGACTCATTTGTTTAGTCTGAGACTGCTGAAACTTGACATTTAGAGAGCAATGTTGTCTGGCTATACAAAAGCAAATTTATTCTTAGAGCAAAACAATGAAAAAAATTTCCAGAAAAAAATGATTTTAAAAGTAAAATATAGACCAATGTGCAATGCATTTTTTTAATGCAGTGTTACCAAACTCTGCCATGTGAGCTGAAGTTTCAAAATAAAAGTAATTGTTCACAACTGAGCAGCTTCTCCAACTTTTTCCAAACTTCATTCCAACTTCATCTCAGAGAAACACATCTGTTTGAATGGACACAGATCTTATGTTTTCATGAAGTTCACTTATCAGAAAAATAGCCCAAAAGGAAGAGAAAATAAGGAAAACCGTATACTTATATTACCTTGTTTTATATCAAAGACATTGATAAACTTTATGAGAAAAACATGAAGCTCTAACACCAGAATTCAGGATTAACTGTAGATATCTCACCTTTTCATAGAATCTAGTTCATGTCTTTCAGATGATTTAAAATAAATTCTTCCTTTACTAACCAAATAAACAAATAAATAAATCTCTAATAGAAACACAGTGTAATCCCTGTCCTATACTAAGATTGGATCCCTAACCAGCTGGTAAGTCTTGACTTCCCAACCTCACTGAAGCATAGCTATAATGAACAAGCACTCTAAGGCCTCCGATAACACGGAAGGCAGATCCTGTCTCTAACAGAAATAAAAAAATCTTCATTATGCTCCAGAAGATCAACACACCCTTCAATCTCCTGGCACCACATACTGCTCTTAGCTCCAATGCAGCAGTAGAATCTATTCTCTTAGTCATTTATCCGACAGTATTCATTATGCACCTGCTATATGCTGGACATTGTGGTAGGTGATAGAGAACCACAGGCAAACAAGTCAGAAAAGGGCACTGATGTCATGAGAAGTAAAAGAAGGTTAGAATAGATACTAGATAAATAAACAAATAAGAAAATTTCAGAAAAATAAGTGCTTTCGAGGTGATAAACTTATTCGAGGATAATTCTGAAAGAGCACTTTGAATGTCATGTGGGGGTTCCTTTTAATAGAGTTGTCAGGAAAGGCTTTTCTGAGTAGGTTACATTTGGGCTGAGATAGAATGCCAGCCACACAAGGAGTCCAGGTAAGAGCTGTATCCCAATGTCTTTCAGATGATTTAAAAATAAATCCTCCCTTTGTTAACCAAGTAAATAAATAAATCTCTATTAGCAAGGGTAAGGTAAGGCCCTGTGAGGCTCTGTAAGACCAGCCAAGCTCACCGTCCTTTTCTGGAGCATCTCCCAGACATCAGATCTCATTAAAAAAACTTTCTGACCTGTCAAACTATAACATACTTGTCCTACCCCCAGCTCCTCCCACGTTAACTGCGAGCCCTAAGGATCACCAGCTCCATTGGAGGAGTCACCATCCCACAACTAAACTTTTGCTAATGATCAACACTCCAAGAGCCACATTAGTTTTTCTTACAAATCTATGTAGAACTGGTCTTTGAGTGTCTTCCCAATCAGGAGTTAAACCTGTGCTCAAAGTACACTTACAGGAAGAAGCAGAGGCAAGAAATAAGGAGGAACTGATGATTTCCAGTCTATAGATTTATCCTCTTTCTGAAGCCTGGCCACATTCATGCTGTTGGAGTATGAGACATGTGATAAATACCTTTTTTATTCTTTTGCATAAGCTAGCTTGAGTTTCTCTTGACTAACTTGAGTAACTCTGTTACTTACCATCAAAGAATCATAATGCTCTCCCTACTTTTCCCTCTACCTCGTATTTCTATTTAATGCCAGTCTAAACTATGCATCCGGTGGTTTAATACAGTGATGAGTGACCACACTTTGTCAGCTTTCCCATTCATTTTCTTTCTGATGGTAGAGAAGTTTTACTAAATAGTCTGTCATTTCTTAAATGCTAGTGGCTTGTACTGTTTTCCAAGTATAATACTAGAAGCATCTAGCTTCAAATTGCCCAATTGCTATTTATATCATTTCTTTCATCTGATGGCTGTGTCCTTTGATAATAATGTGTTCATTTTCCTGGTTCTGTCATGTTTGCATGTTTTTCTTAATGTTCACTTTGACATTAGAGTCTTATTTTTTTCTCATAAATATTTTAACAAATCTTCTTATACTATTAGCCTTGATATTATTGAAAGCTGCTGGAATGTATTGGAGCAAAATACCCATGCTCTGTTCTTTGGTCAGGAATAATGTGTACAAGAAATGTCACATTTTCCTTCCCACTTATTAATATGTCACATTTTCCTTCCCACTTATTAATTTATGTATTTAATAGATATAATAGACTCTTTTTATTTATACAGAGTAATAGTACAACTCCTTTCAGGTCCCAGACCTGATTCCAGTCATGTGTGTGGCAGGGAGGGGGGTCTTCCCACGCACAATACCAATCAGTTCTCCAACACTAGCAGGGTTTCCAAGAACTCAATTCAATTTTGACACTATCTGCCTGGAGACAGCACCAGATTCCCCAGGTTAAAGGCTCCATCCTACAAGACTGCCTTCCACTCCCAACTCCAGACACCAGTCACAAGCCCCAGGGAGTTACCTGTGCTCCTGACCTACCAGCTACAGATTGAAGGCTCCCAACACCTCCCCCTTAGGTTTGATTAATTTGCTAGAGCAGCTCATAGAGCTCAGGAAAACACTTAAATTTACCATTTTAATAAAGGATACAAGTTAACAGCCAGATGAAGAGATACATAGGGCAAGGTCCCTGATAAAGGAGCTCCGATCCTCATGGAGCCTGGGGCCTGGGGCCTGGGGCCTGGGGCCTGGCTCAGTGGCACATGGAAGCTTTCTGGTTTGCCAAGTGTAGACGCTCTCTCTGTCAGAGATGCAGGTTCCAAGAAGCAGATATGCTCTTCTCAGGGGGGTTTGTGAGGGCTTCATTGTAGATGCATGATAGACTAAATCATTGGCCATTGGCTCATTGGGTCTCCAGTCCCTGCCCCCTCCAGCCCCTGTCCCTGGGGTCCAGAAGTCTCTCATTAACATGACGAGACACCCATTTCACCTTTAAGGCTCTGAAATGTTTTTAGCCACTGTGGATAAAGATCAAATATACCTGGGAAATATTTCTTAAAATGCATTATATCATACCAATATATTTTTAATTAGAAAAATAAACAAACCACATTAGACAAATGAGATCTATTGGAAACTGTAATTTCAAGTGTACAAAAAAAAAGACATTGGAGATGTGATGTGTTTGTATTTTTATGTTTTAAGCCTACAATGGGGGGTAAGGGAATAATCTAGTAAATAAGCAATCCCATTTAAATATATATTTTCAAAGTATTACATCAGTACATTAGTCATATACCCCATTTGCTTTGAAATACCCCCTGACACACTGCACTGAGATCCTGGCAGCCATTTTTGCAAGTGGCAATAAAAATTAAACAACTAAAATATATAGTACATAGATGATATAAAAGTACCATGGAAAAAATTAATCAAGGAAATGGAATAGTCATATTCAGTGCATCTTTTCCACCAGGGAATATTCATGTCATATTTCAAATGTGAATACAATTTTGTTTTACAAATATTTGACAGAAATCTGATGAGAATATTAATGAGTTTAGGATCTAATAGAATGCATAATAGCTATTTAGAGACTTGGAAGAATGTGCAAAGAAAACACAATTTTGTAACAGTTCAGAAATGGTTTCTATAAATTAAAAAGCTTTGTCAAATTCTAGAGAACAGCACTTATTTAGCAACAAGGTCATATTTCCACATTCATTCACATCAATGCCACACCCCACCGCAACAAACGCACCACACACATAATTGTCTATGAAAGCAAATACATTTCATTTAGGTATTAAAGTTACACTGAAAAGTATGGAAACATGGGTCTAAAAAGAACTTGGTCTTACTTTCTGCACTAACACATTTCTCACACACAGTCTGCTATGACCCACTATAGTTTATAAACACATCTAATCATCTAGCAAACTGTAAATAAGGATCATCTTACTTCCCACAATAGTTATGAGTGTTCACTTCCCATCATGCTGACAGACTTACAGTTCCTTGCAGGCCCAGATATTTATTGATGGAATATTTTTAAATATTTAACAACACTTCAGAAACTTGTTCAATATGACTTACCCAATGGCATTGTATTTATTACTTTAGAACATAGAGTAGTTATTGTTTTAGAACAGGAATTTTTGAGAATCCTTAAAAACAGGATGTTGAAGAATATTCTGAAGACCACAATAAGTTTATATCAAATTTTAGTTATAGGAAACTGCAGCTGCAAATGTCCTTAGGAATAATTCAAATCCTACTTTCTTTTAAGAGGAGAAAGTTGAAAACCAAAGAAAAGTGATTTTCCCAGGATGATTCAGCTCAATCAGAAATAAAGAGAGGCCTCAATCAGAAAGACCCCGGCATCCAAATCAAATCTACTTATTCTCTCTAAAACTTGGTAAATGTCCTCAATTTTAAAATGTAATACTCTGAAGTATGATTCAGCAAACTGATTTTTTTAAAGGATTGGATAAAATATCCTTAAAAGGCTTACATACATTTTAAGATTGTATATACTGAAATTTATCCATAGGCACCACTATAGGTTTACCGTAGCAAAAGAGCAGTATTTAAATCTTTTCTGCCAAATCATGTTTAATAGAAGCAAACATAGCCTTTGCCTTGAGGCTGCGGCCATCCTGAACTTGGAGCACCATTGTCTAAGATGAGGACATTTAGGTAGACATTGTAGTGGCTCTCAGCAAAGAGCATCTGTTCTGAAATCCAAAGAACTAATTCAACTTCAAGGATGAAGCATTTTCTTACATTATCCTCCAGGCTTGGCACAGTATCAAAGACCAAGAGATTGTTAATAGCAACCCAACTCTAGATTGGCAGCAAAAGAGCTAAAAGGTGGGTACAGATGGAATTTAAATCTGAAATATAAGACAGCAGATTAGAAAGAATACCTTTAAGGCCATGTGGTCCATATGAAAATCACATTGGAGACTTTGTTGAAGACTGACTCCTTGAATTCTGCAGACCAAACACACAGTTGCAATCTATTTTGTCTCAGTAGATATCAAAGAAACAGCCTGAACATTCTCTTTCCTTCAGCCAATCTGATTATTAACCAGGCATGCACATTTATTGACAAGGCAGCTGCTACTGAGAAAAGGGGAGAAAAGGGGGGAAAGCCAGCATTTTCCCAAACTTTTAACTTACAGCAATGTGAGTAAATTGCAATATATCCAGAACCCTCACCTGGCCTTAGTGCATCTCCATATCAATAGGTGTTTCAAAGGGGTGGAGAGAAGTAGCCATCTCCATATCAATAGGTGATTACAAGGAGCAGGTGGGCACCTGGGTATTTTGAGGGTCTTTTTGCAGGGTCAGGAGAGACACAGGTGATCAGAAGGAGACGACTGCTTATAGGCAATAAATGGGTTTCTCCCACTTTATTTCTCCCTTTGACTGATTTGAGCTTCAAAGATAATTTGTCCCAGACTGGGAACATATTTTCTCCCCAGAGTTACACCTGGAAGTAGTTGGCAGGACTTACGAACCCAAAATCTGTCTTCATGGGTGCAATGCTTGGGTGAGCTGCCCCTAGAGATGGTGGGGAGATATCAGGAAATCCCCCTGTAGATGGTAGGGAGGCCCCAGTGTGGTGGGGGATGATGACTCACCCTTCCCTCTGGCAGGGGTGGAGGGTGCAATTCACCTGGGAACCCCCATCCGTGGAGCTTCTAGTGTAGGAGCCCCTAGCAGGGAATTGGTCTAGGGTAAAGCACCTCCTAGATGGGTAGAGCCTTCCCCAGAATGGGGAAGGGTGGAAACACTAGAAGCTGTGAAAGTAGCCCTCTTTGAGATGGAACACTGCTTAGAAGTCCTGAGAGGCTGTGTAGCAGGCCAAATTGTAGGACTTGTGTTTCTCAAGATAGTTGAAAGTATTATTGAGGAGAAAGACACACTTCAGAGTCATTTGGAGGAGTTGACAATGACCTGTGGGATGCCTTTAAGAAAGAGACAGTTATTGAGAAGTCAGGTCACATTCCTGGTAGATACATTAGTGGTGAGGGAGGAGGCAGCAGGGGAATCCACGTTGCAGGAGGCCATGGGGGAGGGGGAGAAAGGAGTGGTGCCTTCAGCCCCTGAGATGGTTATGTTAGGGGAGGATTGAGGGCATAGGGCTGAGGGCTGAACTGTTGCTGAAACCACTCCCCAAGGCACTAGCCTCTCCCACAGTAAAGGCACGCCCAGCTGTAATTAAGAAAGAAAAAAGTGCAGCAACCATGGGCTCCTTAGGGGGAAGAGCAGCCCCCTTCCCAGGTTGTGGAGCACTTCGTGATTTTCCCCTATACCCATGATGAGCTGGTGGATATGAGCAACCAGTTTTGGCAGAAGCCCTCAGAACCTCTGCCTACATCACTTTTACATCTTTGGGATATGGAGTAGAAAACACTGTGATGTCGGGTTTTGAAATGGGTAGACTGGCTTCCCTGACAATCATCCTTCCTTCCGGCAGTGGTTGCAAAGTGCCTGTCACACCCCAGGTAATCAAGAGCTTGTGGATTGGCTGACAACAGCCATCAGGGGAGTTAGGCCTAATCAGAGTGATTTATCATACATACCCACTAGCTGAAAAACATATACACAGCTTCAGCAGGTGTTACAGGAGCTGGGTGTAAAAAATATCATCTATAATATGGACCCCCAGGGCCCTGATGAGGAGTTGTTTATTTGGGAATAAGAAATCTGGTGTTCCATACAGCTCCCCCATCTCTCTTCGGATCCCTATTAACTATTCTTGTCCCCCAAACAGGGTAACCCATAAGTGAGTCTATTCATACTTTAGCAGATCTGGGGGAGTTTGAAACAATAAGAGCATGGAAGAAAGTATGGGCTACAACTGAAAGGAGAGGTACAAAGGGTCCCGTGAAGATCTTGAGGACCCAGATGTGGGTTGATTTGATAAAGGCCAGGATAGTGAAAGAAAAACTTGATGGGCAGCCCAATAGGATCTTGTTAGAACTGTGGCACCAATTAAAGCCAGAGCAGCAGATCCAGCCGCTGAGGTCCAGTACAGGAAGCCAGGGGCAGAGCCCCATGTGTGGCCTGTGTCCCTGTAAGACTTTCAGAGGGACAGTACTCAGGCTCCACCTGGGCCCTCACCCCCACATGAGGATGATTGGGTGTCACAGTTTGACTGAGGGGGCATCAAGGCCCCCACTTGGGGGATGTGGTGGGGACCAAAAGCCACATGTAGAATTCGCAATTCATTGGTTCCCCATGAACATACAACATGTCCTGGTGCTCGTGGACACAGGAGCTGAATGTTCTCTGATTTATGGCAACCCTGAGCATTTTCCTGCAACCCTTGCTATGATAGACGACTATGGGGGTAAGGCAGTTAGAGTGAAGAAAGCCCAAATCCCACTGGAGATAGGGTGTTTACCCCAAAAGGAGTATACTGTGTACATTTCTCCCATCCCTGAGTATATTTTGGGGGTAGATATCCTGCAGGGCCTGTGGTTACAGACCACTGCTGATAAGTTCAGACTAAGAGTATGTGTGTTAAAGGCAGTTCTGAGGGGACATGCTAAGCACCCACCTGTAGCTCTATCTGTACCTTGGCAGGTAACAAATACTAAGCAGCATAACTTGCCTGGAGGGCACAAGGAAATTGGAAAAACTCTATAGGAGTTGAAGAAGGCAGGCATCACCTACACATAGTCCTGTTAATTCCCCAGTGTGGCCAGTGAAAAACCTAGACAGCCCTGGCATATGACCATGGACTACAGGGAATTGAATAAAATCACCCCCCTTTGCATGTTGCTGTCCCCTCTAAAGCCCTTATGGACATACTAAGTCATGAAATGGAGATGTATCATTACATTGTGGACCTTGCTAATGCCTTCTTCTTTATTAGCATAGCACAGGAAAGTCAGAAACAGCTTACTTTCATGTGGGAAGGCTGAAAGTGGCCATTCACTGTCCTTCCACAGGGATACCTCCACAGTCCCACCATCTGTCATGGGCTTGTAGCCCAGGACTTGGTCACATGGAAGAAACCATAAATAGTGCTGCTGTAACACTACATTGATGATATTATGCTCACATCTGATTCTCTTGCAGATTTAGAAGGGGCAGTTCCTTTACTGCGGCAAGACCTATAGAAGAAAGGATGGGCTGTGAACAGCACCAAGGTTCAGGGACCTGGTTTCTCTGTAAAATTCTTGGGGGTTGTCTGGTCAGGTAAAACTAAAGTTATCCCTGAAGCAGTCATAGACAAAGTCCAGCCTTTTCCTACCCCTACCACTGTGGCAGTATTAAAAGAGTTTTTGGGTCTTTTGGGCTACTGGAGAGTGTTTATCCTGCACTTGGTACAAATTCTGAAGCCCTTATACCAGCTGGTAAGAAAGGGCATCAGATGGGACTGGGATGAGACACATGCAGCTGCTTTTACTGCTGCTAAGCAAACAATCAAGGCCATACAGGCCTTGAGTGTAATTGATTCATAAAGGCCCTATAAGCTAGATGTTCATGAAGCAAAGATGGTTATGGATGGGGTCTTTATCAGCAGCTTGAACAGACACACCAACCTACTGGATTCTGGTTACAATTATGGAAAGGAACAGAGGTCTTGATAGAGAAGCAACTGGCTGCCAGGCACCATACCTTGCTGGCTATGGAGGCCATCACCAAAACAGATCCAACTTAAGTAATAACCACCTATCCCATGGCGGGGTGGGTGTGAGACCCGACACAAAGGCCACAAAGTGAAGTGGTACAGACACCTACACTGGCCAAATGGGGCACATATTTATAGCAGCATATAGCCCTCTCTACTAGCCCTTTAAGTGGAGAACTCCAACGCTTATTGGGGCCAGTGACATATACCAGTGGAAAGCAGGAAGACCTTGCTTTTGAGCGATTGGTAGCCGAGAGTCCTTATCAGGAGGGAGAAGCCCCTATACCTGAAGATGCCTTTGTATACAGATGGCTCCAGTCGTGCACAGCCCCCTAAGTAGATGGCTGTAGCTTTCCATCCTAAGACTGAGACAATATAAGGGGAGGATGGAGAGGGGAAGAGCAGCCAATTGGCTGAGTTGTGGGCAGTAAGGCTCTTGATCACCCAGGAGCTCTCCCCTAGCTGTCTACACTGACAGCTGGGCCGTCTATCAGTGCTTGACCCTGTGGCTACCGACATGGTACCATGCCAACTGGATTGCTGGTCACTGACCCCTTTGGGGGCAAGAGTTGTGGCAAGACCTATGGGCATCTGGTCAGACTAAGACAGTTACCATATATCATGTGACTGTCCATTTGCTTTTGGCATCCCCAGGGAATGGTGAAGCAGATACATTGGCCCAGGTGCACTGGCTAGAAGGAAAGCCTGTCTCTGATGTAACCCATTGGTTACATCAGCTTTTGTTGCACTTGGGGCAAAAGACAATGTGGGCTGTAGCCCATTGGTGGTGCTTGCCATTAACCTTTGTAGAAGTCAGCAGAGCCTAGAAGGAGTGTTTTGTGTGCTCTAACAGGGACTTACACCGAGTCTCACAACAACATGGGACAATAGTAAAGGGGCCAACACCCCTTGTGAGGTGGCAGATAGACTATACTGGGCCCCTGCCCATATCAGAAGGATATCGGTATGCCATGATTTGTGTGGACAAGGCTGCTGGACTTTTGGTTGCTTTTCCTGCACATCATGCAGATCAGCAAACCACCAAGAGGGGACTGGAGCATCTCTTTGCAGCCCATGGCCGGATGCAGGTGATGGAGAGCAACCAAGGCTCCCACATTACTGGACATGCGTTACAAGAATAGGTGCAGCAACTAGGAATAAAGTGGAAGTTTCATGTACCATATAACCCTACCAAGGCAGGCATGATAGAGAGGTATAACAGTTTGTTGAAATCTGGCCTAAAGTCAGACAACAATAGTCTACAGGGCTGGTCAGTTCGCTTTTTGGCAGTGTTAGAGCATTTGAATGAGAAGCCCTGAAAGGGAGCCTTCAGCCCTGTGAACATTTAACACACATTGCTGCCTCTGCTATACAACTGTATGTGCAAACCAAACAGGAGTTATTGAAGCCAGGATATGGCCAGCAGAGCAACATCCTGCTGCCAGCCCCTACTGAGTTAAACCCTGGAGACTCTGTGGAGTGGATGTGGCCCTGGACATTTTGACATGTGGACCATTGATGGCTGGCCCTTCTGGCACCTTGGGGAAAAGGCCTGGAAGCTGGCCTCCTGGGTGCTCCTGGACTAACAGCAGAGTGACCCCCCAAAGATCACAGCAGTATAGCTAATTTGGCCAGAAGGTAAGAGCATCTTATGGGGCAGTTTTGTTTTATCTTTATGGCCAGTGTATGTACCTCCCGTAGCCCTATCTACTGACCCATCTGTAATTCCCACAGGGAGGGGGTAAAAGTCTGGTATACTAGACCGGGACAAGATCCCATTCCTGCCACTGTCCTATCACAGGACCACTCTCTTGCATGCATCCTACCTGATGGAAAAGATTTGCTATGCTGTTGTCATCAAAACATCTTATCTCCCTTTAAGTATTTAAGGGAGATAAGATGTTTCATCCTCCACTCTGCTATTACTTCAGGTACACCCAGCAGGTCCAATTCCAGGCCTTTTCCCCAAGGTGTCAGATTAAGGTTATTTTCTTCTACAGTCCCAATGGCCTGAACCTGCCCCTTGGCTGTAGCGGCCATCCTATGAGTGCATTGAACTCCTTACCAGTTCAGCTACTGACCGCCTGTGGAATGGATGAGCTATGGACTTAATCTGCATAGGATTTTGAACCTAGCTGAATCCTCTGGCTTAAGGATTATCAAGATTTTACTGCTTTGTTATTGTGTTTTTAGTTTGGTTACAGTGTTCCAGTCTTCTTACATGGGGCCATTGTGGAAGATGAAGAGCAAGTATATTGTGAGGTGAGATTTTTGGAGGGGCGGGCTGTGGGTAAAATTGCAATATTTCCAGAATCTCTCACCTGGCCTTAGTGCATTTCCATACCAATAGATGATTACAGGGTTGGTATAGAGCAAGTGGGCACCTGGACTGGAGAAGTATTTATGGAGTCTTTTGCAGCTGGGTCATGAGAGACACAGACAAATGCTTATAAGCAATAAATGGGTTTCTCCCACTTTATTTCTCCCTTTGCCTGATTTTGACTTCAACGGTAATTTTTCCCAGGCTGGGAACATATTTTCTCCCCAGAGTTACAAGCAAACTAATGGGCTAATGGCTAACTGTGATGAGAGCCCATAGTGATATCCTTTTAAAACATTTTAAAGTGTTAAAAGTTAACTTGCTTTGCTAAATACTTCAAATGTAAATTTAAAAAGTTAATGAATATATCCCACTTCTCATATTAGGCCTTTCTCTCCTTTAAGAATTTTTTTTTTTAACAGTCTCTTATTTAGAAACAGGCTGAAAACTGTGAGCATTTCTTCTTGGTCTTGAAAATAGGTAGTGAGTAGATGAAGGATGAGTTCCTGTGGCCACAACTCTTCTTCTTTCACCAGTGTCTCATATATGTAACTCTAGGTACATTCATCCATAAATAGAAATGCCCTCCAAACAAAGGACAACTTCTCAAAATGTGGCAACATGTATGAGTATATATTTTGTTCAGCTCAGGGCCTAGTACAAGCTAACTTTTTAGTGTCAAAAAATAAAATGGTGCAAGGCAGGTACTGAAGATCACATCATAGAAATATTTTTAAAGCATCAAGTTGTCAGAAACTTGCTAAGAGGAAGCAAACATAACACACAGAAAAAATTTTGCCAAAAACCTGAACAAATTTGAAAGATGTGCAGACCCATAAAATATTTTGCCAGTAGCACTAAATATAACCTGATATGACATGTAAACTCAAAAGCTAACCTCATCTAATGGGTCATTTCCTAACATGTGACTTAAGAGTGTTTTAAAAAGAAACACAAAACAGATATAAACATTACCTTTAGTGGCTGTCAAAACTCAGACTAAGAGTTTTTATCAAAACCATACATGAAGAGTAAATTTAAAAAACTGATAGGCTTGAGTTCATATTTTTTAATCATTTTTTTATTCCTACAGAATACACCAAAAAAACAATAAGTAAACTCTTCTTAATTAAAAGAGTTAGTACTAGTTTAGTAAACTTCCTACAAAGAAAGCATTTCTTGGGATTTCAAATGGGATCCAAACTCCTGAAGCATTTTCTAGAAGGGTTTCTTCACAGAAAGGTATGACAGGAATAAATTTTTCTTGAAGAACTAAATTACCTAGATATGTTTTTGACAGTCTAGACAGCTTGTCAGAATAACAAAAGCATTGCAAAAGATCTAGCAAGCTTAACAATTTTCCCCATGATTGCCAGGATTCATCTAGACTTCAGAGATGGTAATGGCATACTTACAATTCAGAGCTTAGTTTTAGGAATTTAGTGGAGAGTGAACAGATCATTTTCTCAAAATCAAGACTGAAATATCTGTACTTGAGAAAAGTGTGCATCACAAGGAGAAAATTAGAATTCAGTGAGAAATTTTTAAAGGTTCCTATTGATCTTTTAGTTTTTTATTGCAGCTACCATGAAAAATGAGATATATCCTTTTTCCTTTCTTTTTTTAAATTTTAAATATTGTCTCATGCATTTATTTACAGCTTCTTTTTAATATTCATCATCCTACCATGATGAGTATAAAGGTACATACATTTTAAATAGATCTTAACAAAATAAAATGGACAAGGGGTCCTCAAATATGATGCTATGGGCTTAAATTATGAAGATCATTCAGTGGGAGAAGATGGAATGAGAAGCGTAGTAGAAGACCCAAACCGAGGCAGAGGAAATGGCTGCCTACAGGCCTGGCACAGGGAATTCAAAATGACTCTGGAGCATCTTGTAGTGCCAGCAAGTAAGCAAATGCTAACAAGGCAAACAACGTGGGTATGTCAAAGGGACATAGGAGCCAACCTGAAGAGCTCCCAATGGCCAAAGCTGGAATGATTCAAGCAATAAAAATAAATAGTATGGTATTGGATTATAACCCAAAATATAAAGTAAATATACATTGAGTCTCTGCTGATATAAATGATTGAATAAATGCTAAATTGGAGAAAAGAGGCAAATCTCCCCTACAAAAGAATTCCAAATAATTTCTGTAGATACTCATCTTTAGGACACAGCTGAACTCCCCACCCCTAGAGTATGAACTGTGCTTAGTGACTTGCTTCCAAATAATAGAATAAGAAAGGGAGGAGAAATGTGACTTTATGGTGGAAAAACCTGGCAAACACTACCTCAGGCAGGTGATCAAAGTTCTTTTAATATCCTCAGTGATAGGTCAGGTTGGTTGCATGAATCCTAGGTATGATGTGATAATGAGAATAACACCTCCCTAGTGTGGTCATAGACTAGAGGAGGCTGAGGAGGATGTGATATCCCAGAAGAGAAAAAGGACATTTGAGGAAAACCAGTGAAATCCAAATAAGTTGTGGAATCTAATTAATAATGTACCAATGTTGGGTCTTAGTTGTGACAAATTTACCATTGTAATGAAAGGGTGTTCACAATAGGGGAAATCAAGTGAGAGTTTCACAGGAACTCCATACTTTCTTTGAACTTTTCTGTAACTCTAAAAACTTAATAGAAAGCTTATTAAAAAACAAACCTGCAAATAACTCCTAGGAAATTCTTGTAGTCTCCTATTCTCTGTTCTAAATCTCACTTCCATCTGCTTTCCAATATTCTTATCCTACAGCCTTGGACCTGGAGTCTTAATCTGCCTAACTTTTTAAATTAAAGAAGTCTGGATGACATATTGATCTTCAAGTGAAAAATATAAATTCACTTATACATATATATTTAAATACACATATACATACATACATTTGGAAAGCACACTCATATGTGTATATATATATATACACACACACACACACATATATATGTATATAATGAAACTGCAGAGATGCAAAATGAAAATAAATATGCCCAAAGAAAAATACAACAGATGCCCACTGCCAGCAGTCCTCTACATGGCCCCACTAGGCTTTTCTGAAATAAGAACAAAAGCTTTACATGCTTTTACTTTGTTCACAAAGTGTATTTATGACGTTTCAGCTTCAAAGCCCCACATGGACATAGACCCTTTTCTGAGTATTAGAATCTATTTTTCTTTTCCTAAAGACAGTCACTAAATCAGGGAAACATCAAGTCCCACAAAACCTGGATTCACCAACTTTCATGTGAATAAATATGTATCAGCATCATTATTTTAAGTGCCCCCCAAAATCATAGTATTTCATTGCATAGATGAACCATCTTTCTTAAATTAATCCCTTAAAGAGAAGTCTAGGTTTTCCAATTCTTTAGAATATGATCCAGTATTTCAGCTTAGGTATTAAGTTAGCATCCCTCTAAGACCCTTTCTCTATGCCCTGAACCCCTGCACTCAATCCCAGCTCTTAGCTAGTGCTCCTCCCTGTGGTGTTTCTGGCCTCTAACGGTCTTGAGGTGAGAACTGGGAGAAAATTTGGGACAATAGAAAATAAGTGAGAGGAAGCTATGTTTTGGACAGTTATGATGATCATTTTATCAACAAGTTAGTTATGGCATGTGTGCTCTGGGTAAAGGTAACTCTTAGGGTAACAGGAAAAGGAGAAACTGTAACAGATCTGAGACCCCATGTGGTGGCACTTGCAACAATCTTGTTAAATAATAAATAAGTAAACAAACAAATAAATAGATAAATGGAGAGAGGGTCCTCTAAGGGCAGGGACAGGCTATGTTGGTAGGCAGTTTAGAAAGGCAACCCCATAAGCTACATCTTTTTCCCTGTGAAAACAGGAGGTCTCCTTATGCAGCAAGAGACATTTGACACTGAAATTTGCAGAAAGACACAGAAGAGGTTAGAAGGAAGTGAATTCACACCAGCAGTAAGAGGGGTGGTTTAAGAGTTTGGGAATGAGGAAGAGAGGAAAAGATGGCGACGTGAGTAGGGTGGCAGAAATCTCCTCCCAAAACATATATATTTTGAAAATACAGCAAATACAACTATTCCTAAAGACTGACCAGAAGTAACAGTACACCAGCCAGTCTACATCTGGGAGAAGTCAACATCTCACAGAAAAGGGTAAGGTTAAAAAGCCGTGACCCAGCAGGACCCAAGCATTCTGCCTACCCCAGGAGGAAAAGAATCAGAGTGGGGAGGGAGTGGAAGCACAGGACTGTTAAATAACCAGCTCTAGTAATCTGCCTCAGGAGCACACACACATTAGATGGTGCTCCAGATATTAGAGGAGCAGAAAAGCAAAATCCGAGACCAAGACTACTAACAGGTTTCCAAAGCCTGCTGCCCTGGGACAAAAGAAAAGCAGGTGCTTTAAAGTCTTAAAGGAACAAGGGTTTAACAGGTGGACAAAATTGTCCTGGCACACTCAGCCCAGCAGGCTGGGAACTTAAAGGAGCTTCAGGTGCCCTAACCCCCTGGGTGGCAACGCAGCTCCAAGGCCCCTCACCATGAAAAACAGCCTACTGTTACTTCCTCCCCGACACCTGCGAGCAAATAGCCTGCCCCTGCCATTGCTGCAGACCAGCCAGAGAGCAGCCCCGCTGACAACAACACAGCTTAACACAGAAGCTTCTCCCTGTGTGTGGCTAACTGGCCCAGACCCAGAGCTACTCCCTGCACGCTGTTGACCAGCACAGACAGTGGACATGGGCGCAGACACGGGGAGGCACGAAGGGGCTTTGTTCTCGCGGCAGAACACATGACGCTCACCTGCGAATCCTGCCGGTGCCCTAGGCCATCCCGACAGTTGCCCCATCCATGGCAGCTCAGGGGATTAACACAGAGGCTGCTTGCTTCCTGCATGCAGTTGACCAGCACAGACAGAGGAGAGAGCTGCGGAGACCAGGAGGCACGAAGGGGCTTTGTTCTCTCAGCAGAACACATGCTGCAGGCCTGTGGCTCCTGCCAGTGCCCTAGACCATCCCAAGGGCCACCACGCACATGACAGCCTAGAGGATTAACCAGAGGCACCTCCCTGTGCATGGTTAATAGGCACAGAAAGTGGAGAAAGGCAAGGCAACCTGCAAACAGGAAGGGACTTTGTTCTTCCAGCTGACACATGGACAACTTGCTGGCAAACACTCCCATCACCATGAAAAGGGAGAAGAACCTTGTTCAATCCCAAATCCCTCAAACACCAGAAAGAGGGCAAGGTGAGATTGAAATCACCAATCTCCCTGAATGAGAATTCAAAATAAAAGCCATAAGCATTCTGATGGAACTACAGAAAAATATTCAAGAGCTAAGGGATGAATTCAGGAGGAAGATAACAAAAATGAAACAAACAATGGAAGGATTTAAGAGCAGAATAGATGAGGTGGATGAGACTGTTAATGGAATAGTAATCAGAGAACAGGAATGCACACAAGCTGAGACAGAGAGAGAAAAAAGGATCTCTAGGAATGAAAGAATATTAAGAGAACTGTGTAACCAATCTAAATGAAACAATATTTGCATTATAGGGGTACCAGAAGAATAAGAGAGAGAAAAAGGGATAGAAAGTGTCTTTGAAGAAATAATTGCTGAAAACTTCCCCAATTTGGGGAAGGAAATAGTCTCTCAGACTATGAAGGTCCACAGATCCCCCAAAACAAGGGACCTAATGAAGACAACACAGACATAATAATTAAAATGGCAAATAGCAAAGACAAGGACAGGGTATTAAAGGAAGCCAGAGAGAGAAAAAAGATCACCTACAAAGGAAAACCTTTCAGCAGAAACCTTACAGGCCAGAAAGGAATGCCATGATATATTCGGTGCAATGAAACAGAAGGGCCTCAAATCAAGAACACTCTACCTGGAAAGATATCATTTAAATTTGAAGGAGAGATTAAGCAATTCCCAGATAAGCAAAAAGTTGAGGTAATTTATCTCCCAAAAACCATCTCTACAGTGTATTTTAAAGAGACTGCTCTAGATGGAAGTACACCAAAGGCTAAATAGCTGTCACCAGAGGAAATAAAGCCAGAGCAAAGGAAGTAGACCAACAAAATACTAATGAAATGCAAAATTAAATCAGCTATACACAAAGTTAGTCAAGGGATACACAAAGAGTACAGAATAAGACACCCAACATGTAAAGAGTGGAGGAGGAAGAAAAAGAAGGGAGAGAAAAAAAAAATCATTAGACTGTGTCTATAATACCATAATAAGTGAGTGAGTTAAGTTAGACAGTTAGATAGTAAAGAAGCTACCCTTGAACCTTTGGTAACAAGGAAACGAAAGCCTGCAATGGCAATAAGTACATACCTATTGATAATCACTGTAAATGTAAATGGACTGAATGCACAAATCAAAAGACAAAAGACACAGAGTTACAGAATGGATAAAAAAGCATGATACTTCTACATGATGCCTACAAGAGACTCACTTCAAACCCAAAGACATACTAGACTAAAAGTGAAGGCATGGAAAAAAAATTTCACGTAAACAATAAGGAGAAAAAAGCAAGTGTTGCAGTACTTCTATCAGGCAAAATAGACTTCAAAACAAAGAAAGTAACAAGGGACAAAGAAGGACATTACATAATGATAAAGGGATCAGTCAAACAAGAGGATATAACCATTATAAATATCTATGCACCCAACACTGGAACACCGACATATGTGAAACAAATACTAACAGAAATAAAGGAGGAAATAGAATGCAATGCATTCATTTCAGGAAATTTCAAAAGACTACTCATTCCAAAGGACGGATCAACCAGACAGAAAATAAGTAAGGACACAGAGGCACTATGCAGCACATTAGAACAGATGGACCTAACAGACATCTATAGAACATTCCACCCAAAAGCAACAGGATACACATTCTTCTCAAGTACATTTTCCAAGTACATGGAACATTTTCCAGAATAGACCACATACTAGGCCACAAAAAGAGCCTCAGCAAATTTAAAAAGATTGAAATTGTACAGACCAACTTCTCAGATCACAAAGGTATAAAACTAGAAATAAATAATACAAAGAAAACAAAAAGGCTCACGAGCACATGGAGGCTTAACAACATGCTCCTAAATAATCAATGGATCAATGACCAAATTAAAACAGAGTTCAAACAATATATGGAGACAAAGGAAAACAACAGCACAATGCCCCAACTTCTGTGGGAGCAACCAAGGCAGTTCTAAAAGGGAAGTATATAGCAATCCAGGCCTATTTAAAGAAGGAAGGATAAACCCAAATGAATAGTCTAAATTCACAATTATTGAAACTGGTAAAGGAACAGATGAAGCTCAAAGTCAGCAGAAGGAGGGACATAATAAAGATCAGAAAAGAAATATATAAAATTGAGAAGAATAAAACAATAGAAAAAAACAATGAAATCAAGAGCTGGTTCTTTGAGAAAATAAACAAAATAGATAACCCCTAGTCAAACTTATTAAGAGAAAAAGAGAATCTACACACATAAACAGAATCAGAAATGAGAAAGGAAAAATCAAGATGGACACCACATAAATAAAAAGAATTATTAGAGAATACTATGAATATCTGTATGCCAACAAATTGGATAACCTAGAAGGAATGGACAACTTTCTAGAGAAATACAGCCTTTCAAGACTGACCCAGGAAGAAACAGAAAATCTAAACAGACCAATTACCAGCAATGAAATTGAATCAGTAATTTAAAAACTACCAAAGAACAAAACCCCAGATGAGATGGATTCACAGCTGTATTTTATCAGACATTTAGAGAAGACATAATGCCCATTCTCCTTAAAGTTTTCCAAAAAATAGAAGAGAAGGGAATACTTCCCTTCTATGAAGCCAGTGTCACTCTAATACCAAAACCAGACAAAGACACCACAAAAAAGGAAAACTATGGACCAATATCCCTGATGAACATAGATGCAAAAATATTTAACAAAATATTAGCAAACCAAATTCAAAAATACATCAAGAGGATCATATACCATGATCAAGTGGGATTCATCTCAGGGATACAAGGATGGTACAACATTCAAAAATCCATCAACATCATCCACCACATCAACAAAAAGGATAAAAACCAATGATTATCTCCATAGATGCTAAAAAAGCATTTGACAAAATTCAACACTCATTCATGATAAAAACTCTCAACAAAATGGGTATAGAGGGCAAGTACCTCAACATAATAAAGGCCATATATGACAAACCCACAGCCAACCTTATACTTAACAGTGAGAAGCTAAAAGCTTTTCTTTTAAGATCGGGAACAAAACAAGGATGCCCACTTTCCCCGCTTCTATTCAACATAGTTCTGGATGTTCTAGCCACAGCAATCAGACAACACAAAGAAATAAAAGGCATCCAGACTGGTAAGGAAGAAGTTAAACTGTCCCTGTTTGCAGGTGACATGATATTGTACATAAAAAACCCTAAAGAATCCACTCCAAAACTACTAGATCTAACATCTGAATTCAGCAAAGTTGCAGGATACAAAATACACAAAAATCTATTGCATTCCTATAAACTAATGATGAACTAGAGGAAAGAGAAATCAGGACAACAATTCCATTCACATATCAAAAAGAATTAAATACCTAGGAATAAACCTAACCAAGGAAGTGGAAGACCTATACCCTAAAAATTATAAGACACTCTTAAGAAAAATTAAAGAGGACACTAACAAATGGAAACTCATCCCATGCTCTTGGGTAGGAAGACTCAATATTGTCAAAATGGCCATCCTGCCTAAAGCAATCTACAGATTCAATGCAATCCCTATCAAAATAGTGACAGCATTCTTCAATGAACTAGAGAAAATCATCCTAAAATTCATATGGAACCACAAAAGACCCTGAATAGCCAAAGCAATCCTGAGAAGGAATAAAGCAGGGGGGATCTCATTTCCAAAACTTCAAGCTCTACTACAAAGCCACAGTAATCAAGACAATTTGGTACTGGCCAAGAACAGACCCATAGACCAATGGAACAGACTAGAGAGCCCTGATGTAAACCCAAGCATATATGGTCAATTAATATTTGATAAAGGAGCCATGGATATACAATGGGGAAATGACAGCCTCTTCAACAACTGGTGTTGGCAAAACTGGACAGCTAGATGCAAGAGAATGAAACTGGATTATTGTCTAACCCCATACAAAAAAAGTAAACTCGAAATGGATCAAAGACCTGAATGTAAGTCATGAAACCATAAAACTCTTAGAAGAAAACACAGGCAAAAATCTCTTAAATATACACATGAGCAACTTCTTCCTGAATGCATCTCCTCAGGCAAGGGAAACAAAATAAAAAATGAACAAATGGGACTACATCATTCCAAAAATCTTCTGTAGAGCAAAGGACACCATCAGCAGAACAAAAAGGCATCCTGCAGCATAGGAGAATATATTTGTAAATGACATATTCAACAAGGGGTTAACATCCAAAAATATATAAAGAAGTCACATGCTTCAATACCCAAAAAGCAAATAATCCGATTAAAAAATGGGTGGAGTATATGAACAGACACTTCTCCAAAGAAATTCAGATGTCCAGCAGGCACATGAAAAGATGCTCCACATTGCTAATTATCAGGGAAATGCAAATTAAAACCACAATGAGATATCACCTCATAGAGGATGGCCAACATAGAAAAGACTAGGAACAGCAAATGCTGGTGAGGATGGGGAGAAAAGGGAACCCTCCTACACTGCTGGTAGGAATGTAAACTAGTTCAACCATTGTGGAAAGCAGTATGGAGGTTCCTCAAAAAACTAAAAATAAAAATACCATTTGACCCAGGAATTCCACTCCTAGGAATTCACCCTTAGAATGCAGGAGCCAGTTTCAGAAAGACATATGCACCTCTATGTTTATCACAGCACTATTTATAATAGCCAAGAAATGGAAGCAACCTAAGTGTTCATCAGTTGATGAATGGATAAAGATGTGGTACATATACACAATAGAATATTATTCAGCCATAAGAAGAAAACAAACCCTACCATTTGCAACAACATGGATGGAGCTAGAGGGTATTATGCTCAGTGAAATAAGCCAGGCGGAGAAAGACAAGTACCAAATGATTTCAGTCATTTGTGGAGCATAAGAACAAAACAAAAACTGAAAGAAGAAAACAGCAGCAGAATCACAGGACCCAAGAATGGACTAACAGTTGCCAAAGGGAAAGGGACTGGGGAGGATGGGTGGGAAGGGAGGGATAAGGGGAATAAAGGGCACTATGATTAGCACACATAATGTAGTGGGGTCACAGGGAAGGCAGTATAACACAGAGAAGACAAGTAGTGACTCTATACCATGTTACTACACTGATGGACAGTGACTGTAATGGGGTATGTGGTGGGGACTTGATAATGGGGGGAATCTAGTAACCACCATGTTGCTCATGTAATTATATATTAATGATAGCAAAATTTAAAAAAAAAGAGTGAATGAACTGTGAATATAAAATGTTTTACAAGTACCTTAGCCAATCTCTTGCTTAAGTTTTCCCTTTAAGTATATATACACAAAAGTGTAAGTCAGCTCTTTCAATACATATAAAATAAACATTGTAAGTGATAAGACTCATGGCCAAATTAACAGTTTTTTTAACTTCCCTCCTCTTATGAGTATATAAGGGTATTTTATGAACAATGACATCTTCTATTTAATAAACGCAGTAATTGCAGAAAATAACCAAAGTTTAATACCCTTAATAAGATGAAGCACTCCTACAAAACAGTAGAAAAATGTGAGCAAACTAACTTTAAAAAATGGTCAAAGGCATATGATTTCATTTATATGTGGAATCTAAAAAGAAAATGAACAAAACAGACACTGAGAAGTGACTGGTGGTTACCATGGAGGAGGGGTTGAAGTTGGTGTGGGTGAAATAGGTGAAGGGGATAAAGAGGCACAAAATCTCAATCATAATATAAATTAGTCATGGGGATGGAAGTGCAGCATGGAGAATATAGTCAATAGTTCTGTAACATCTTTCTATGTTGACAGATAGTAACTTTACTAGTTGGGGTGAGGATTTAATAATGTAGATAACTATTTAATCACTCTGTTGCATACTTGAAACCAATATAATAGTGTGTATCAACTATATTTCAATACAAAGAGACAAATAAAAATAGGCAAAGGATAAAAACAGTTCACCAAAAAGTAAAATGGCCATCAAACACATTAGGAAGATGGTCAGCCTCAGAGGCTGGAGCTGGAGTCTTGACGCCTGCTCACGTAACCCGTGGAAGCACAGCGGCATTCCCCGATCTGTCTTCTCCCTTTCCCCAGTGACTCATCTAACTGGTGAGTCTGGGGAAGGCAACTAGACATGTGCAGCTCAGCCACTTTCTCTTTTCTCAGGATGTGACTGTCTTATGAATCACAAATTCTCTGCTTCTCCATGTATGTTTTCTCAGGATAGACTGCCAATGTCAGGTCCGTCGTTTCCTACCTCTGCCTGTGAGAAAAGTGGGGAAGATTAATTCCAGGATATAATACAGGCCATGCTGCCCAACAGCTTTATCAATAGGAGGTGATATTTTCCATCTTCTTGATTCTTGCATTTGTCTCTTAATTTCTTTAGGAAAGAAGAAGGCATCATTAGTTTTCTCAAGTTTCATCAATTATTAAGCAGTTGCAGATAAAAATGAGGGAAATAGTATTTTATACATACATAATATTGGTAAAAAAATAAAAATATAAAGTAGCCAGTGTTGGCAGGTGTTCAAAAGCCCATTCCCATACGATTTTGGGGATTTTAAGTTGGGAAGGGTTTTTGGAGAATTTGGGAGATTTACGTATTTAAAATGCACATCTTTGACCTGGAAATTTCACTTCCTACTGAAGTTCATCATCTATAGCATTACTTAAGGATATTAAGAGCAGTTTTGAAGTAAAAAATTGGACATGATTAGCTAGAGAAATAGTTCAAGGACAACTATTTTTATGCAGAAATACTATGTAATATTTTAGAATGGTGATTGGCAAACTGAAACCCATGATCATTAAAAATAATAAATCCAGTTGGAAGACTAATATGATCTCTCATGTAGTGTGATCACTATATAAAAAATCTGTATGTGTGCTTGCTTCATATATGCACTCCAACACAAGCAGTATTAACAGCAGTTACTTATTTGAAGGAGAAAAGAGCTGCGATAGGAGGAGAGGAATTATTTTATTCACGTATTTCTTAGGGAGTTTTGTTTAGTATAGACATCATGAACAGCAAAGAAAATGTCTGGCTCTATTTGGGGATTTCTGTCTTTGCCTCCTGGCATCCCTCCCTACTACTAAATCCATGCCTAACTCATATTCTGCCAAGAAGGAAAACTTCATCTGACTCTACCATTTTTACTGTTTTCTTCGAATGAGGAGGATAGAGATGAACTGGTTTACCTATTAATAAGCTTGAATATTTTGCCACATTAGCCCCAATGGTTTCCTCTTTTGAGAGCGGTCGGTAAGACTTAAGTTATAGATACTGGTTGGTTTCTTTTAATTTTGATCAGAAAAAATAAAGAATATTCTAAATGAAACCATGAGGTGAAAACAAGAAGCCATATCTTAAATATTATGGTATCTGACATTTTTTTACTTTAGTATTTCAACAAAAGATAGAAAAATCTGCAAGAATGAAAACTTTACAATAGTGTTTTGGAACAGTTCCCCCCTACCCCCGCAAAAAAAGTTTGTTTTGTTTTTTTCTCTTGATGACTATAAATTATTATCTTATGAAGCATAAAACACTGGAACCTTAAAATTCTCATGCTGAATCACATCTTTGGCAATTTCATCTAAGCCACAGGAAGTTTTCTAAAAATATCTGCTGCCTCTCCCCATGTTAAAACTAGTTTACAGTCTTAGTTATAAAGAGGAAGAAGTCATTGGTAACCGTGCACTGCCAGTAGCAAGAAGCCAATTATTTAATCTGTGAATGAAGTCTTTGCTTTCACTCTGGGCAAACCATCAATGTTTGTTATTACAATATACTTGTATAGCACTTACAAAGTGTTTTCCTACACATTATTCCATCTGTCCGGTAAACTTGAAATAGAGTCAAAGAGGAAATTCTCTTTTTTCAATGTGAACACTATTCGTATAGCTGTTAAACAGTTTGTCTAGGGAAACAACTGGCAAGTGTCAAAGACGAAACTCAAACTCTCCCACTAAGTATACATTTTTAACAGTTCAAAGATGTCATCTTTCCTCTTTTTAATTACCTTTTCTCAAATGAATTCAGAGAAACGTTTTTCCATGGGGGCCAAGTGAGTGTTAAGTATTTGAGATTTCTCCTTACAGTTTTAACAGCAGGAAATAACTTTTCAAAGAATATTAGTGCTAGAGGAAGACAGGGACGAGCCATCCTCAAAGTCTCATCATATTTAAGAGTGCAACTAGTTTCATGAGACCAAAATCTGCATGTAACTTCTCCTACTTCTTACCTTATTCTACTTCCTTAAAACATTCAAATACAAATGAAAATCATGTTTACATAAAAGGACCACAAAAATATACAATGTCCCAGTAATAGTGGGAAAATTGAAGAAACTCAATCTGTGGTACTGTTATAAAAATATAGGCATTGATTAAAAAAAAAAAGAACAGCCAACCTCTAGAGGGTTGACTTTTCGAATTGTTGATGAGACTATTGAAAACACACCTTTTAAAGCAAGTTTCAGAAAATAATTTGGGGGTGGATGTGTTTCCTCACCACTCCCTCTCCCCTCACCACCAATCTGATATTACTAAGTGATTATTCACAAAAATGGAAGGATAACACACAAGAAGTCCACAGGATACTGCAAGTATCATTGATATTGGTAGCTAAAAAAAAAATGAAGATATATCACAAAAAACTAAAACCAATAATCAGTCTTTAAATAAATGTAAAAAGAAAAAATAGAAAAGTAGTGAGACCACTTAATGACACTGGCAGCCATTGACTTGGATCCTGGATTAAAATGAAATTCTGGGAGATCATAGCTTCTGGAGTCCTGTCTTCATCTAACAGCCTATCAGTGACCTCTTTCAAAACCTGAATTGCCTAAACATCTGATAAACACAGAAAAGGAAAACTAAAATTAACAGCAAAGTCCCAAGCCTGCCTAAATGTTGAGCTTATTTTTTAATGGTCTGTCACTTTAC